>NC_141877.1:150922998-151547998 GCF_056163025.1 Triticum urartu | reverse complement strand
TAATACACTAGATGCATGCTGGATAGCGGTCGATGTGTGGAGTAATAGTAGTAGATGCAGGCAAGAGTCAGTCTACTAATCTTGGATGTGATTCCTATATAATGATCATTGCCTGGATATCGTCATGATTATTTGAAGTTCTATCAATTGCCCAACAGTAATTTGTTTACCCACTGTTTGCTATTTTTCTCAAGAGAAGCCACTAGTGAAACCTACGGCCCTCGGGTCTCTTTTTCATATTATTTTCCTTTGCAATCTACTTTTCCTTTGCATTTATTTTCGGATCTACTAAACCGTTGGTATCCAGGAGCCCCCGAAGGAAGCAGAGAAGACCCCCAGTAGTGTGCCAGGATCAGGGGTGATGGTTCAAGAGAAAATCCCCCTTCAAACCATGAGCCCCCTTCCCTCGTTTGGCACCTCGGCTGGGACCCCGCAGCCATCTTCGAGCCAACTAGAGTTGGTGCTTGCCCAACCCGGTCTCGGAGCCCTCGGTTCTTCGGCAGCAGCCAGCGCAGAGCTTGATGAGGAGATCCAGCGTATAATGGTGCCATTGTCAAAGCAAGTTGGAGAAGCCGATGACTCTGTTAACACAGTCATGGACCTATCCTTCCTGGAGTCAATGGCAGCACGTATCAAGGAAATGCAGAACCAGTACGGCCAAAAGTGGCATGCACTCAAGGAGCAGCGCAATTCTGCCAACAGCATGGACCAGAAGCTGAGGGACAAGGGTAGAGAGCCGCACGAGTGGCATGGCAAGTAGTTCCAAGTCCTTCTGCGGCAATAGGAGACGATCAGCATGGCGAAGGAGGACGTCGCTACCCGAGAGGCCCGTCTGGCGGAGTGCACGGCGCTCTTGAACGCCAGGGAGAAGGACATCTCTTCCTGGGAAGAGAACCTCGAGGCCACCCTTTGCAGCAAGGATGAGGAACTGGAGGCCCTTGTCCAGCAATGCACCAAGCAGCTGGAGGACAAGCACAAGGCGACCCTCGATGTGCTCTCAATTGACTCCGCCACCTAGCTGAGGAAGGTTGCCGATGACCTAGCTGCTGCATCCATTGCCAAGGATGATCTTGATCAATAGGTGTCCAAGCTGATGGAGGACCTCACTGGGAGTGCCATGGAAGTTGCGGCTCTCAAGGAGGAAGCTCAGAAGGCTGGGATTCCTCTGAAGCACGCGCAACCACAGCTCTCTTCCAAGAGCCAAGACCTTGAGACTACCAATGGCACCATTACTGACATGAAGGCAAGGCTTGGCACCCTGGAGAGCATGATCGAGTCTGGTGGGGTCCGCGAGAAGCAGCTAATGAAGGACTTGGAAAACACAAGGATCCTCCGGAAGGATGTGGAGGACAAATTGGCGAACCAAGTCCAGCAGCGCGACCTTTGGATCAAGAGCCTAGTCGACATTGCCAAACGCCTCACCGCCCAGATCGCATCGATGGGCATGGAGAGCCTAGCCTTCTCAATCAGCAAACACGAGGTCCCAAATGTCAAGCTAGCGCTCTTCTTTGACAGGTTGATCGAAGGGCTGAAGACACACAAGGAAGGAAGAGTCGCTCGCTTCGCAAGAGAGTCTCGAAAGCTTGCCTGCAACGCCCTCTTCATGGTCCTGAGCAACCTCGCCTATCGCCATCCCGATCTTAACCTCTCTGATGGCTTTAAGAGGCTTTCGGTAGGTGCCAATGTATCCATTGCCAAAGAGAAAGTTGTCCCCTTCACCGACAAGGTCCTCTCCATACCCAGGGCTTGAAAAAGGCCACTAAGCACGGCCCTGAACCATTCGCGTCGTCGTGCTGCCATGTAATAGAACATTGTGCATGTCTTGTGTTTAGATCTTGTCGTGGAAGTGTCATGGTAGATGTCCTCATGGAAGGACTTAGTTGTGGAGCCATTGCGACGAGGTTAGCTTAAAGGGGTTAAATGGGACAAAGGACACGGAGAGTTTATACTAGTTTGGCCCCTTGCGGTAAAGGTAAAGGCCTACTCTAGTTTGAGGTGGTATTGCTAGGGTTTCAATTGCCAGGGAGCAAACACGCTTTGCCTGGCTTTCGACCTGTTATTTCTTGCCCTAAACCGCTGCCGGGTCGTCCCCTTATATACATGGGTTGATGCCCTATGGCCTACAAAGTCCCGGCCAGCTCATACAAACGTGTCCGGCTCGGTGACTTATCTTGCATGCCTTACAATACAAGTTTACATATGCATGGCGGTTTATACTTACGGGCCTTAAGTTGCCTCTGGATTTGGGCCTTTTAACAAGCCTATCTATGAATCGCCATCTTTAATATACTCTTGGGCTTCATTTAAATGAACCACCAATAATGGATGACTCGGCCCCTCCTGGGCGGGTCATATATGATAGTCATATCCCCAACATTAGGCCCTAGGTTGATTTGAACTTGTTCATGTCAATCTTCAACATTTAGAAAAAAAATCCTTCTTCCTCTTCCTATGCAATGCTGTAACCCGCCATGACATCATCTCCGGAAATTGTGGTAACCTGCCATGACGTCACCTATAATTAATACGACGCGTAACCCAAATAAATCTTTTTCTTAACTGACCCTTCTGAAAATCGAGGCGCTCACGCCGTCACATATCCACTTTTCTGTCTCCTCAATTCCCGTGCATACCACTTATCCTTCCGGCCTTATAAATAGGGCCACAGGCTCACTTCTCATTCTCCCCCTTTGCATTCTCTCCTTCTTCTTCCTCCTCGCGACGTCCCAGTGCACCCGAGCTCCGCCGTCATCGACCTTCGTCCTCTTCATCAACTTCGGCCGCTGCATCACCCTAAATTGACTAGAAACGCCGCGGTGCTCCTCTGCTGTCCATCAGCGTCAGTAAGGCTTCCCCTTTCCCCTTCATAGATCTATTTTTAGGGTTTCTCTGTTCGCCGGTGTTTCATCACCGTTCTTCCCCTTCTCCGTCCCAAATCGCATAGTTTTGATCTGAAAGTAGTACAAATCTCGCGCGGTAGCAGTTTTAGCACATGTTTTTTATACTAGAGCATATCCTTGTCGCGGCAGATCTTATCTAGGCACCCCCACTTTTCTGCTGCCGCCACCTTAGGTTTAGGATTTATTTCCTTTTTTCCGAACTGCTGCAGATCAAATCTCATAGCTTCAATCTGCGAAATCTGTTTGTCCCAATACTTAGTAAATTTTTTGCTCTTGTCAGATCCTGAATACTAGTACGTGTCATGGAGGCTTACATGTCCGGCTTATAATTACTCATATATCATTAGTCCTCACTTAAGCCGCCATTCTAAATATATGATGTAACTGTTAACTTGTGATTTCACCAATCTGATTTGAACCGGCTAAAATTTCCCTTTCTTTAGGCTCTCTCTTCATAATGCCACCAAAGACATTATATGCGTGCAACTGGGTTCCCTCCATTATCACTGAGGGCATGCTTAAAGATTTTGTCAAAATCGGATATTTGCTAGAAAAGAATGTCAGGCACTACCGTGCCCCTAAACTGGGCGAAGAAAGACCTCTACCGAAGGATGGTGAAGTCATTGTATTCACTGATCATATGAACCGGGGCTTCTCACCACCCGGCTCTAAGTTTTTTCGAGATGTCCTGCACTTCTTCCAGCTCCATCCTCAAGACATTGGACCCAATTCCGTGTCGAATATCTGCAACTTTCAAGTCTTCCGCGAAGTATTCCTTCAAGAGGAGCCCAGTGTTGAACTTTTCAGAGAATACTTTTATTTGAACCGCCAGAATGAGTTCACGAACGGCCCTAGCTTGGAACTTGGCGGAATTTTGATTCAACGCAAAAGCGACGCCATCTTCTCTTATGCCTGTCTGCCGAGTCACCCAAAAGATTGGAATCAGACGTGGTTTTACTGCAAAGATACTTCTCCGGCTGACGAGAATCCATTGCCGGGTTATCGCGCTGAACATCTTGACCCGAAGCATGATCTTCCGGGAAAGCTTTCAGCCACTGAACAAAGAAAACTTGCACCCACCATAGCGAAAGTTAAAGCTCTGCTGGGAAACGGATTAACTGGCATTGACTTAGTTCGATGCTAGGTTGCATGGCGGATCATACCCTTGAGCCGCCGGCCTAGCTTAATGTGTACATATATAGGCGGTACAAAGGATCCATTATGCCACAGCCCTTTGCGTCTGTCTGATGATGCCATTACTGAAATGACAAGAACTCTTATGCTTGAAGATTCTGAGGACTGCAGCAAAGTGGGTCTAAACCCTTTCTGCAAACTTAACCCGCCGCCAGATGTGAGTCTCTAACTTGCTTTGCTTTCAACTCATCATTTGAATATTCTATTAGCTTCAATTTGTGTTGACTTTCACATGCTAAATCAGATTTTTGGAAGGCAAAATATGACCACGAAGCTGGTAAAAAGGCCAGGGCTGCCAAGAAAGCCCCCAAGAAAGCCAGCAAGAAAAGCAAGAAGAAACCAAGTGCTTCCAGCATGTTTGAGCTGGATGACAGTTCTGAGTCGGAGGTAGCCCTTGACTCCCTTGGCTCCTTTTTCAATCATCTTATTGACACTGACTATTATCAAGATGATACGGGGGCCAGCCAAGCCGTTGAAGAAGAAGTAATGATCGTTTCCTCCGACTAAGAGCCTTTGCCGAGACAGAAATTTCGACGGGTAATCCGGAAAGTAAGATTTTCACACCCCTTAGCTCATTTGGATCCTCACTTTCTTTTGAAGCAATAGCAGCACGAGAACCGGTGCTAGACTCGGAATAGCAGAGGTGAAGAATTGTCCCCCAGCTTACCGAATACTCCGGTTCCGCGGAAACGTCGAAACGAGGTTCTTCCATACTTAACTTCGTTTTTCCCCTGGCGGGTCTCTTTTGCCAGCCACTCGATTCCCCTCAGCGGGTATTTACAAAGGGTGCGAGTTCCTCCATGTGCCAAGAAACGACAACGACCAAGCAGACGCCTTGGCACGAATCGGCTCTACCCGCCAAGCAATACCACCCGGCGTCACCCTTCAATGCCTCCTCAAGCCATCTGTCAAGCCTTCACCAGAATCAGACTCCATTTTTGTGGCGACTCCCCCCGAAGACGTCGGAACCAACTCCAGAGCCCCGACAGTCGGTACGGGGATTTCGGCAAATGGCTCCAAAGCCGCCACAGTCAAACCCGGCCCGGGGATTGCGGTAGCGGACTCAAAGACTCCAGAACTCGACCCAAGGGCCGCGCCAGTCAGCCTGGGGACTTCATTAACCCAGCAAGCGGTTGTTGACTCCAACCCGCCGCCTCCCAGCCCAACCGCCCTCGTCCAAGTCGCAGTTCTGGCAGTCGAAGAAGTAGCAGCACCCTCATGGGCCCAGCCCATCCTCAAATTCCTGGTGAGCAAAGAGCTGCCAACTGATGAGACCTCAGCTCGGCAAGTACAACGCCGGGCGGCAGCCTACACCATAGTCAACAGAGAGCTGGTCAGGCACAGAGTCACTAGTGTCTACCAGCGCTGCGTAGAGCCAGAGCAAGGCCAAGCAATTCTCAAAGACATCCATCAAGGCGAGTGCGGCCACCATGTGGCTTCAAGAGCGCTCGTCGCAAAAGCCTTTCGACATGGTTTCTTCTGGCCGACTGCCCTAGAAGAGGCCAAGCAGTTAGTCCAAAAATGCAAAGGGTGCCAGAAGTTCAGCTCCAAGCCGCACCAACCTGCTTCTGCACTCAAGACCATTCCCATTGCCTAGCCTTTCGCAGTTTGGGGTCTAGACATGGTGGGACCATTCAAGACAGCACGAGGTGGCTTAACTCACTTACTTGTCGCAGTGGAAAAGTTCACCAAGTGGATAGAAGCGAAGCCAATCAAGAAGCTTAATGGCCCGACTGCCGTGACTTTCATCGCCGATATCACAATTCGGTACGGCATACCACACAGCATCATCACCGACAACGGCACAAATTTTGCCAAAGGCGCCTTGGCCCGTTTTTGCGCAACACAAGGCATCCGACTGGACCTAGCATCCGTCGCCCATCCATAGTCAAACGGCCAGGTGGAGCGAGCAAACGGCCTCATCCTGTCCGGCATCAAACCCCGGCTGATCGAGCCTCTAGAGCGCTTAGCTGGCTGCTGGCTCGACGAGCTACCAGCCGTCCTTTGGAGTCTGCGCACGACTCCAAACAAGTCAACCGGCTTCACGCCTTTCATCCTCGTCTACGGTGCCGAAGCCGTCATCCCAACGGACATAGAGTTCGACTCCCCACGAGTCACCATGTATACCGAGGAGGAAGCAGAAGAAGCACGACAAGACGGCGTCGATCTGCTGGAAGAGGGCCGGCTGTTGGCACTCAGCCGGTCCAGCATCTACCAGCAGAGCCTGCGCCGATACCACAACAGGAAGGTCAGGCCAAGATCTTTCCAAGAAGGCGACCTTGTGCTCCGGCTGATCCAGCGAACAGCCGGCCAGCACAAGCTGTCGGCGCCTTGGGATGGCCCTTTCATCATCAGCAAAGTACTGGGCAACGACTCCTACTACCTGATTGACACTCAGAAGCCCCGAGCACGCAAGAGGGACGACTCCGGCAAGGAGACAGAGCGGCCATGGCATGCAAATCTCCTCCGAAGATTTTATAGTTGATGCAGTATGTACCAAGCTACCTTTTGTATTAAAGTACCAAGACTTCGGGCCCCCCAAGACGAGCTCGGGGACTGCCCTCTTTTGTCTGTATGATAAAAATTATGCCTGCAAGTATGTTACTCCTTTTTATGCCGTTTGACACTAGGCTCGACAAGTCGGCCCGGGGACTTGCCGCCTTGCACTATGAAATGCTTCCTGTAGTCGGACAAGTAGTGTGTAAACACCTAAACCGTCTCCTGTCAGAAGCCGCAGCTCGCAGAGCGACTGTACGGTGGGCAGAAGTAAGGTAGAATGGGCATTCGCATGAAAAATGGCTAAGGACTCAAAGCATAAAACATAGCTCAAGACGGCTTCCAGCCTTTTTGCAAACCGACTCTCGAGTAGTCGGATTGCCGCCTCCTATTCAACTTGCTCAAAAACTCTTAAAAATGGCTGAGTACTTGCCTTCCCAAAGTAGCCAAGCATTTGATCCAGCGGCAGTCCACAGAGCGGCTGTCTGATTGGCAAGGCAGACAACTAAGAGAAAGCAGCAAAGGAAAAAAGCCAAAAGAGCAATGAGCAAGAAAAGATAGGACTCGGATAAATATATTTACATAGCATAGGCCCTTGGCCGAATCTTCGAGCAGAAGTTCAAAATACACCCTGTGGGTGGAATTGTGCGAATTAACAAGTTCTTCAAAGACTACTGAAGCAGATAAAATAAAGGTAAAGCGGCAGCTTAGGAAGCAGCTGGCGGATTCGGAGGGTCGGACGAGGCGGTAGCGTCAAGCGTCGGGGCGGCCGGCTGGCTAGTCTCGGCTTGATCGCCTCCGTCGGCAGTCGGGTCGGTCGCACGCGGCTCGTTGCTAGAGGTGCGGTCGAGCTGAGGCTGGCCGTCTGCTCCGTCTTCCGGTGCCTCCATCTCGCCTCCGTCCTCCGCCTTGCCTTCCTCCTCGACGCTGGAGCCAATCACCTCCGCCTAGTCCTCGCCGTAGTCTGGGTTCATCCCAAACCACTCCGGCGGTACCTCCTCGCTGTCTTCAGACCGCTCGGGGACGAAGATGCTGGTGTCGGTGTACTCGGCGGTCGCCGCAGCACGCTTGATGAGGGCGTCTTCCGTAGCTGCCAGCTCCGGCTGGGCCTCCGACCGAAGCGTGGCCAGCCGGTCTAGATCCAGCCCCGGATACCACGCCTTGACGAACTCCAAGGCCCGGCGCACTCCATCTCGGGCCGAAGAGCCCTTCCAGGCCTCAAGACGACCAGCCACGACCTCTAGCCAGTCGGCCGTCAGGCTGGGGGTGCGCGGAGCCTGCATATCCGTCCACAGGGCGGCAATCGCCTGGGCACCGACACGCTGAAGCCGGCGCAGCATCCGGTGAGTCGGCCGAAGGCGAACCTCGATGCTCAGGATGTGCTCGTCAAGGGTTCGGGGGGGGGCATCGGTGATGATCTCTGCGCCCTCCGCCCTCCGACCTTCACGATCAGCCTCGATGGCTTGGATGGCGGCCTGCGAGTGCCCAGGAAAGAAGTCTGCCAAGATGGAAGAAACGAAGAAGCAAGTCAAAAACCAGGAGTCGACACGACTTATAATCGACAGCTTGAAGAAAGAAAGTAAAGAAACTCACCATCAACGATGTCTTCAATCTCATGGAAGCCGGAGGCCAGCATCGCCTCCTTGTCAGACCAGGAGGAGCGCTCGCTCGCGAACTCAGCTAGGAGGGCGGTCTCTGTCTCTTCCGCCTCCCTCTGCGTCTTCACAAGCAGCTCCTTTTGCTCTGCCAATTGAGTGGCCAGCAGATCGCGCTCCGTGGCGAGCTTGCTGCACTCCTCCCCTTTGGCGCGCAATGCGGAGATGGCTTCGCTTAGCTGCTGTTGAAGAGCAGCATTGGCTCCTGAAAAGAAGAAAGAAAGAAGGCGTCAAGTCATCAATAAAGAAGATCGCCGGGGAGATCCAGCCTGACTGCTCAGCAGTCGGCCCGAATCTCGGGGACTACAGCCCGCGGGTGCGCCAGCGCGCCCCCGCAAAGAAGGAAAAAGACTTACTCTGGCTCTCCCACAAATTAGCGGTCCACTTGCCCAGCTCTTCAACGTTATGGTTGAAGGCAGTGACGCGGAGGTTGTGGTAATCCTGTGTCAAGCATTTTAGACAAAAAATTAATACCCAGAGTTCATCAATTGGAGTTCCGGGCCGCCTGCTCAGCAGCCAGCCCGAAACTCGGGGACTACACCCAGTGGGTGCGCTAGCGCGCCCCACAGAGAGGAACAAGGAAACAAGGACCAAAGGAAAAAACATACCCGGACGGCTGCCCGCGACGCCAGGTACGCCTTGGTGCAATTCTGGAGAGCGTCACCCTCGGCACAAAGCTTCGCCTGGACTTCCAGAAGTGCCTGGTTCAGCGGCCCTGTGCCGCCTCCTTGCACCCACCCAATGGGCGCGGCGCTCGTCGCTTCGGCGTCTGGGATCGCCGAGCTAGCGGTGCCGGCCTCCAGGGGGCGGGATGCCGAAGTCGCCTTCTCCAGACGGCGGCGCGTCGGCGAGTTGACTTGGAGGAGTAACCTCGCCATGGCCTCGTCTTCGGTCGGCGGCACTGGAGGGTCCGTTGGCTGCTTGCCTTGCACTCCCTCAGACGGCGGCGGAGGCGGCGGCGGAACGATCACGTCCGGCGTAGAAGGGTCGCCGCCTTCCCTCTCCACGGTGGGGCTCTCGCCGCCGGCTTCCCCAGTCTGCCCCATGAACTCCGTAGGCGGCGGCGCAGAGTTCAACGGAGTGACGAACACCGCCTATTGGCGGCGTGTGGCCTCCTCAGCCCGCCGCTTCGTCGCGGCGGCGGCTTCGGCCTCCGCCAGTTTTTTCTTGGCGGAGGCCTCCGCCCTATCGGCCTCCGCCTTCTCCAGGCGAACGTCCTCTTCTTCGTTGCGCTTCTCCTGCACATTCCGCTCTGTCGCCTCCCAGAGGTCAGCGGCGGGGTCAATCCGCCGAGTGGTGGCGGACGTCTCCACTGACCCCATGACGGAGGCGGCGGTGACCCTCTCAAGAGTGAGGGGAGCCCTGAAGCAAGGGGAGAAAGCAAAGACTCGGACAAAGCCACAAAGAAGAATAAAGCATTAAGACAGAATACTCACAGAGAGACCAATGGCAGCTTCTTCACTTCCTTAAGGAAGCGGATGGCCTTCGCAGCCGCCTCGTCTCGCCGGGTCACCGCAGCCGGACCCTTGGGCTTCTTCGGCCGACTGCCGAACAAGGTCGGCACGGCCATGCGCTTCTTCCCGCCGCCTGGAGCCCCCGGCGCAGCAGAAGAGCCCGCGCTAGGCTGGCCGGCTCCTGGCCGATGGCGGGGGGCGACTTCTCCCTCGGCGTCGTCGTCAGGCCAGTCGGCGAAAGTGGCCGAAGGCCTGAAGTCGCCTGCTGCTCCTCATCCTCCCTCGGCGTCGTCCTCCAGAGCCGCCGCCCCCAGATCGGGGTCGTCGACATTGCTCTCCGCCCGGTTAGCGAGGAACTCGCGGGCCGGCCCCAAGGTGCCGGCTGGCGGGTGGAGGAGGGGATTCTGACCAAAGCCGACTGGTCAAAACAAAATCGGCAAGAAAAAAGACAATTCAAAGAAAGAAAGGAAGGGTAACTCACCACAGGCGGGGGGTTGGCGCGGGAGTACGGCTCCTTGCCGAACCGCCAATCCTCCAGGAGCTTGCTGTCCGAGAGGTATTTCACCATGAAGGCCACCTCCTCGTGAGGCATGTCCTTGGTGCACATCTGACTCGGGTCGCGGTGCCCACTCATCTGGCATATCATATGGGGGCGGCCTTGGAGCAGGAGAACACGGCGCGCCACGAAGGCGGCCAGCAGGTCTGGACCAGTCAAGCCCTCCGACCGCGTCAGCACTCGGAGTCGCGCGATGGCGCCGGCTCCCGCAGGCGTCAGCGACTTGGCCCGGTACGACCAGTTGGGCAGTCTCCCAACCGGCGGGCCGGCTTTGAAAGCCGGCAGGTTGACCCAGTCGCCCCTCGCGGAGACGCTCCTGATGTAGAAGTACGATCTCTGCCACATCTTCACCGACTTTATCAGCGATATGGAGGGGAAGGGGTTGTCGGCCCCCGACCTTCGCACGACGATAAAAGCGCCGCATTGAGCCGGCACGCCTGCAGCCTGGGTGGAGAGCTTGGAGAAGAAGAACTCCCCCCAGAGCTCGAGGTTGGGGAGGACTCCGAGGAAGCCTTCGCACAAGGCCACGAAGGCGGACAGCAGCACCACTGTGTTGGGGGTGAGGTGGTGCGGCTGGAGGCCGTAGAACTCCAGGAAGGATCAGAAGAAACTGCTCGCCAGCAGCCCCAACCCGCGCAAGCAGTGCGAGCGGAAGATGACCCGCTCGCCCTCCTGCTGCGCGGGGGAAATCTCCCCCTTCGGCGCAAGACGCACCCGCACGTGATCCTCGCCGGGGAGCCGACGAGTCCGGCGGAGGAACTCGACGTGGTCGTCGTGAACTTCGGAGCCGTCCCAGGTGCCGGAGCGTACCGGGGGAGGCGCGGTGGCAGAGGAAGAGCTCATCGCGAGCAGATTGCCGTGGTGTTCGTCGGAGCTTGGGCGCGCGGCGGAGCGAAGAATAAGAAGAAGGTGGAGAGCGAGGAGCAGTGAGAAGGAGGAGAGCAAGGAGTGGTGGGAAGGAGGAGTGCGCGTGCCCCCTCTTTCCCCTACTTATAGCCTCGTGGGCTACGAAGCCGAGGGGGCGGTCGTGGGATTTACTGCGCCCACGGCCCCACGACCCCCACGTTCCACAACAAAATTACTGCGCGCAGTAACTCCACGAGAATCCCAACCGTCCGCCGGGACCGCGGCGGATCCGCTCGGGCGCCGAGGCGCGGTAGTGGCGGGCCCCGCCTATGGGCCTGTCCCGTCGCACGCGTAGGTTGGCAGAATGGCCCAACCACGTGACATCGCATGACAGGCCTAGAACGGGCGGTGGCCTGGAGGCTTAGCTAACACGCTACTTGGATCCCGCCGCGACATTCGAAATATTGCGCGAGTCGGAATTGAGCGAATCCGAGTTGAGCGAGTCCGACTCCTTCTAGTCGGCCCGGCAGAATTCCATCCAAGACCATGTGTTGAGCACCCGGAAGGAGAAACTGCTGAGGCTTCTCGGCCGATCGTCCGCGGCGCCTCATCAGCTTCGGGGACTACTGTCGGAGTAATGGGCCACGGGTAGGCCAACCCGAGCCCCAGAACCTTTCAAGACATCGGGGCAGGCTACGCCCCTCAAGGCCCCAGGACGAAGAGCCGCCTTCAAGAAGTCAATGGCAAGACAGCCGACTAACCACTCGCGACCAAGTCCCAGGGACGGCCGCAGGGTAAGCCGACTCCTGACTGGCGACTTCCGGAGAAGCCGGCTTTGGGGAGTCGGCCTGCGACTCCAACAAACCCCGTGACCTCATCAAGGGGGACGGGGTGGGAGAGTGGCTATAGTGAAGCCCACTCCCGCCCCTTACCAAGCGCGGGCATGGCCACAGCACGCCGTACCCCAGAAGATCTCCGTGCGGCATGGCACTGTTGCCATGCCGGCCCTGACATCAGCACCGCAGGACCGAATCCTGCACCCACGACGACTTGTCTGTACGACTCAGAGGCAGCGGGTCCCACCAGTCGGACTCGTCGGGAGTCGGCCCGGGGGAGTCGGCCGAGCCCTCCCCCGGGGCCCACACACCATTAATCAAGATGTGATGGAGAGTGGCAATAGTGATCGCCCGCCAGGCGACGGGGCTGTTGCCACGACCCCATGATCAAGCCCGCGTCATCAGAAGCACGGCACAGTATTCAGCAGCCGGCAAGACCCGCCCGCGGCGGACGCGGCCTGTCGGCTCCGTACCAGGCCAGTCGGCGGGGCCCACCAGTCGGCGGGCCCCAGCGGTCGGCGGAGAAGACGGAGGCCAGAGGCGCTGACGGCTGGGCCCGCGTCCTGCTGGATTACCATTGTACCCCTGGGGGGGGTAGGCCTATATAAACCCCCCAGGGCACCCATGCAAAGGGTTGGAACCCATTAGCTCTAGGCCAGATCATATAGAAGGGAGAGAGCTAGCCTTGCCCTCTCCTGCCTCCAAGAAACAGCTCAAGTAGCAACCGTGTAAACACTTTGCCATAGTGATCATGCGGAGACCCCGTAGAGCAGCAGTAGGGGTATTATCTCCCCGGAGAGCCCTGAAGCTGGGTAAGATTCGCCGGCGTGCATGCCTTCGCCTCATCCCGTTTCCAGGCACCGGCGACGTTCTACTCGCCCCCACCATGATAAGCCATCCTTTGGCATATGTCGCACCAAACCCCCGACACACCTTCGCCCCTGAAATTGACCGGTCCAATCTTATTGATGACGAAGATGAATTCTACACCTTGCATGGCTTTGATTGGTCAAAACCAAACTTCCAGACTATGAGGAGGACGAAGAACCGGCAAGGGATGACCCAGAGCCAGGCCAAGAAGAATGAACCGCCGTGCGGTTTATACCTTTGTTCTTTCAAAAACACTTGATCTCATTCGGCTCATGAAGCCATGTACTAGGGTAGCAAAAACTTGAATCTGGCGTGCCATCGTGCACGTTTCTGCCTTTTGCTTAATACTGTTGATCCGCCGGTTTAAAAACCATTATGGGTATGATAGCCTTTGACTTATGCAGATCTTAATGATTGTTATCCTACACATAAAGAAAGTACAAGCGCCCTGGCGGCTTACCGCCGGGCGGGTCACAATACCCAATTGAAGCCGCTGGGGACGAATAGTCCATAACCAGGGCCGGTCTGACAATTGTTAAGTAAGATATCATACCTGTAGTACATGCTTAGACTGTCGGCTTATTAGCTTCATACAGAAAAAGCATCAGAGCTGTAACTGTAAACATAAGAGTATGATACTTCGGCGACTTAAAGTCTGCCATCTGGCGGGTTATAGAGACCCAAACGATGCTTCAAATATGAGCCATATGTAGGGAAGCTTGGCCCGACTTGTAAAAAACCAGAAGTCAAAGAAGAAATCATAGAATGTAAATAAGAAATCAAAAGAAATTCGAGGCTTTTGTAGGTTGCCAAGCCGAAGTGTCTTCTTCGATGAAACTAGCCGGAGCCACTCGATTGTTTGTGCGTTCTGTGAGCCTGACTCACAGTACCCAATCGACATTTGAACCCGGATAAAGTCATATCATGCTTTATAGACTTATCAGGAGTACGCAGGGTCAGAGTAACAGCATACATCACGGGCCGATTTATCCAAGTTTCAAGGAAGGCGGCTTATGAAGCCTGGATCCATCCTGACTATCTGTAAACCGTGCTCTCGCATGACAAGTCGCCGTTTGAACCTTAACGAGCTCGGATCTTGGTCGAATACGCTGTAAAGACTGGTCGTTTAAGAGTTCGGCGGGTCAATCAGGATTACCTGATGGAGTTGAAGCAGCTGGTTACAGGTACGATGACCCGGACAAGTTATGTTCTCTTTGGTTGAATACGCCTATGTTTGAACAAACCTGGTCAAGAGGGTAGTAACGCTATGTTCTCTTTGGTCGAATACGCCTATGTTTGAACAAGAAGCCCCCAAGTGACATGCTTACGAATCGTGCTCATCAGGGACCTATGTTTGAGATGTGATGTGCATCCAACTCTCTTTGGTCCCCGAAGTTTGGGCGATGAGCCTCTTAAATGAATACGTAAGATGATGCTAAAGACTCAGCTTCGAGGAAGTGAAACAACAGAGTCCCTGAATTATCAGGGATGCTGGCTTTATTATACTGCTTATAATATATACATCATCAGACTATGTACATCATGAGAGCCGGTGGCTCAGGTATTGTAGGGCCGAAGATGAGCAATGTTCCACGGCCGACGGGTCTCCTCCTCCGATGTACGTGAGTCCTTGTTGGCTCGAACGCTGATAAGGTAGTATGACCCATTATGTAAATTCTTGCTGACCACAAAAGGCCCTTCCCAATGTGGGGATAATTTATGCATGTATGTCTGATCTTGGATGAGCCGGAGCACTAAGTCGCCTTCTTGAAAGGTTCTGGTTTTGACCCGACGGTTGTGATAACGACGTAGGTCTTGCCGATAAATCGCCGAACGAGCCACCGCGAGATCATGCTCCTCATCCAATAGGTCAAGTGCATATTGACACGCCTTTTCATTGTCAGCCTCTGTCGGTGTTCTGGGAGCGGGGGTCCCCAGGCTTGCCTGCCTGCAGCCTGCGGTGTTGTAACACCCCGGATGTAACTTTCCCAATTTGTACTCCAACTCTTGCCGTTTCGGTGTTAAGTTATTTTATTTTCTCAGGTTCGGGTTTTTGTCTCCGTGTGCTGTTGTCATTGTCATGCATCTCATATCATGTCATCATGTGCATTGCATTTGCATACGTGTTCGTCTCATGCATTCGAGCATTTTCCCCGTTGTCCGTTTTGCATTCCGGCGCTTCGTTCTCCTCCGGTGGTCATTTGTACCTTTCTTTCGTGTGTGGGGATTAAACATTTCTGGATTGGACCGAGACTTGCCAAGCGGCCTTGGTTTACTACCGGTAGACCGCCTATCAAGTTTCGTATCATTTGGACTTCGTTTGATACTCCAACGGTTAACCGAGGGACCGAAAAGGCCTCGTGTGTGTTGCAGCCCAACACCCCTCCTATTTGTCCCAAAACCCACCTAAACCAGCTCCATCATCTAGAGCGTTCGATCATGATTGCGTGGCCGAAAACCGCACCTCATTTGGACTCTCCTAGCTCCCTCTATGCCTATAAATAGGTCCTCCTCGAAAATCTCGGATCCCCCTCCCCGAAACCCTAAAAATCCCCTCCGCGCAGCTGGACATTGTCCACACCGCGCCGGACACTCCGCCTCCGCCAACCGCCGCCTGCCACGTGGCATATCGCCTCCACCGCCGCCCGCGGCCTGCCGGGCCTGAGGAGAGCCCCTGGGGCCCGGGTCTTTTCCGCCGCCGCCCGACCTCCTCCTTCCTCCCGCGCCGCTCGCCGGATCCCCGCCGCCACCGCGCCGGCACCGCGCCGCCGCCCGCCATCGCCGCACGCCGCTGCCTCCGCCTTGGTCGCTGACCGGCCGCAGCCATCGCCCGCGGCCGCGCCGCCCTTGCCACCCCGACGCCGCGCCCGCCGTCCCGTGCTCCGGCGAGAGCACGCCGGCGATCCCCATCGGCCTCCTCCGGCAGGCGAGCCCGCCAAGTCTGGCCATCCTCGACTTCCGCGTCGCTGCTACAGTGTTTTTCGCCGATCCAGATCTGGCCGTGAACAGTAAACCCTAGGTCAAATTTCTTCTAAGTCCCCGGATTTCCTAGCCCAAGTGCTCCTGTTCATAGCCTCGTAACTTTGCATCCGTAGCTCCGATTCATGCATATAGCATATCAAAATGTTCATCTCAGAGAGTACATCATTTCATTCAATTGCATCATTTTCATTTGAGTTCATCTTGACACCCGAAATGCTGTTAGAAGAGGGCTACTTGAGATAATTGTCAGATCTGCTACTCCGTTTAGCTTTTTGTCATTTTTGCCATGATTATTGTGTGCATGATATGCCCTGATGCTCTACATATGTTTTGTTAAGGGTTTTGTCATCTTTCCAAAGGTACAACCCATGTATTTTTGTGATGTGTGTGGTGGCTAGCACATGCTTGCAAAGTGGTGCACTTGTTAATTCTGATTTCAGGGACTTAGCATTTCCACTAAGTCCTTGATCTGTTTATCTCATGTTGTCATATGTTCGTGTTGTTTCCTAGTGATCTGTGCCTCTTTTGAGGATGATCAGTAAGGATGTTTTGTTAACCTTGTAGTGCTCTATCAATCCATGTATTTGTTTGCAATTATGGAGCAGCTAGCTTGAGTCAATCGAGCTCTACTTTTGCTACTTTGTGAATCTGGGCAGATTGTCAACTTGTTTGCAATTTTGCCGATGATGTTGTAGTTGATCCGTGCATGCTATGCTATTGTTCTTGCCATGTCTAGCTTGAATTTTGTGTGTTCTTAATGGGTGTATGCTTAGCTTATTATGACTTGCACCGTAGTGAGTGCATCGAGCTCGTAAACATGCCTACTTGAGTTATGTTTCAGCATGCTCCAGTTTTCACTAAGTCTGAAAACTGATTATGTTTTGCCATGTTCACATGCTTGCAATTGTATTTTCTGATCCCTTTTGGCTCAAGGTCACTAAGGGACTTTTGTTAAGCTCTTTGAGTAGCTCCATGCCATGCTTTACTTTGCCATGTTCAGGTCCCGTAGCATGTAGTTTTGTTGCTCCGAAGAGGGCTATCTGATCTGAAATTCCAGACAAGTGTTAATTTCACTAAGTCTGAGATCTGTTTGCCATATGCATTTTTGCCATGCTTGTTTGAACCTATTAATGGATGAATTGGCCATAGCTCAGTGCTAGAATTTTGTTAAGCATCATGAATGCATCCCTCCCATGTATTTTGTTGTCATGTTTGGGTGCTGTGGCATGTTCATTTCGTTGCATTTAGATGGCTACTTGCTGTAAATCGCAGACCGGTGTCATATTTGAATTGCTTGCCATTTCCAAACCGTAACTCCGATTCCGGTCTTCTTTATATCGTTTTCAAGCGATTTCATCTCATCTTTCCAGTGGCACACTTGGATTTTTCAATTTGGGGCCAGGTTCATGCATCTCTTGTCACATCTTGCATATGCATCCCGCATCGCATCCCGCATAGCACATCATCTTTGCATCATATTGTTTGATCCTTGCACGTGGTTGCTTGTGTCCTTGTTGCTTGTTTGGGTACAGACGGGAGACGAGTTCGCTAACGAGGAGCCCGTTGAGTTTTCTTTCGAGGACCCAGTCAACTCTGACAACTTTGCAGGCAAGATGATCATACCCTCGAAATCACTACTATCTTTGCTATGCTAGATTGCTCGCTCTTTTGCTATGCCAATGCTACGATGCCTAACACTTGCTTTCAAGCCTCCCAAATTGCCATGTCAAACCTCTAACCCACCATGTCCTAGCAAACCGTTGATTGGCTATGTTACCGCTTTGCTCAGCCCCTTTTATAGCGTTGCTAGTTGCAGGTGAAGATTGGAGGCCGTTCCTTGTTGGAACATTTATTTACTTGTTGGGATATCATTATATTTCCATGTTATCTTAATGCATCTATATACTTGGTAAAGGGTGGAAGGCTCGGCCTCTCGCCTAGTGTTTTGTTCCACTCTTGCCGCCCTAGTTTTCCGTCATATCGGTGTTATGTTCTCGGATTTGGCGTTTCTTACGCGGTTGGGTTATAATGGGAACCCCTTGACAGTCCGCCTTGAATAAAACTCCTCCAGCAATGCCCAACCTTGGTTTTACCATTTGCCACCTAGCCTTTTTCCCTTGGGTTTCGCGGACTCAAGGATCATCTTATTTTAGACCCCCCCTGGGCCAGTGCTTCTCTGAGTGTTGGTCCAACCTAGAGCACCGTGCGGGGCCGTCCCTTGGCAACTTGGGTTATGTTGGCTCCCGTACGCTTAGCTTATCCGGTGTGCCCTGAGAACGAGATATGTGCAGCTCCTATCGGGATTTGTCGGCACAGCGGGTGGTGTTGCTGGACTTGTTTTACCATTGTCGGAGTTGTCTTGAAGAACCGAGATACCGAGTCTGATTGGAACGTCTTGGGAGGAGGTCTATTCCTTCATTGATTGTGAGAGCTTGTCATGGGCAAAGTTGGGACTCCCCTGCAGGGAATTGAACTTTCGAAAGCCGTGCCCGCGGTTATGGGCAGATGGGAATTTGTTAATGTCCGGTTGTAGATAACTTGAACCTTAACTTAATTAAAATGAATCAACTGAGTGTGTTACCGTGATGGCCTCTTCTCGGCGGAGTCCGGGAAGTGGACACGGTATTGGAGTAATGTTTGCGCAGGTTGCCCTCTAGTTTCTCGCTCACGCTTTGCCTCCTCTTCTCGCTCTCTTTTGCGAATAAGTTAGCCACCATATATGCTAGTCGCTTGCTGCAGCTCCACATATTTTTTTTACCTTGCCTTACCTATAAGCTTAAATAGTCTTGATCGCGAGGGTGCGAGATTGCTGAGTCCCTGTGGCTCACAGATTACTATTACACCAGATGTAGGGCCTGATGATTCCGCTCCAGGAGACGCGCTTGAGCTCAAGTGGGAGTTCGACGAGGACTCTCAATGTTACTATGTTTCCTTTCCTGATGATCGGTAGTGGTGCCCGGTTGGGGGTGATCAGGACTGTGTCGCTTGTTGGGTTATCTTTTATTTTGGCGTCGTAGTCGGGCCATGAGTGTTTGGTTGATGTAATGTTATTTATGTACTTGATTGACGTGGCGAGTGTAAGCCAATTATGTTATCTCCCCTTTTATTACATATATATTACATGGGATGTTGTGAAGATTGCCTAACTTGCGACATATGCCTTCAATGCGATTATGCCTCTAAGTCGTGCCTCGACACGTGGGAGATATAGTCGCATCGAGGGTGTTATAGGCGTGGCTCAAGTGGGGGCCTAGTGCGGCCCATCTTCATCAGCACAAGCTCAAGATCCTCGCGAGGGGCCAAGCCTCGCGGGATGGACGGCAGGAAGCTTCCTCAGAAGCAGCCTCATCAGGCTGGCTCGCGAGGAGGCGGAGAGATCAAGACAGGGGTACCTCGCGAGGAACCCGTGACGCAAGCCATGACGATCGAGACCAGGCGGGCGCCAGGCGGGCGCCGGCCTGCGCAGTGTCCTTGTTTCCCTTTGGTGCAAAGGGGGCAAGCACAGGCCAAGGCATCGGGCAAAGTTTGCCATTCCGGTGCAACGAGACCAAGACCAGCAGAGCGGTAGGACGGAGGTCACCATGGAGCCCAAGACGGTGTCATCACCAGAGCTTTTGGTAGTCGAAGACCACTTTTGGTCAGGATAACTTGTACTATATGTTCCCCTTCAAAATGGCCAAGTGTCGGCGCCCTTCCCGCTCATTATTTGGGGAGAGGCCAAGGGCCTCTATAAGTAGGACTAGCCACCACAGAGGGAGGGGAGAGAGAGAAATCTGGTAGAGTCCTAGCAGAGAGAGAGAGAGAGGCGACTGAACTCACCCTAGAAGTTCATCGCACCAGCTCCAGAACACCTCTCGCGAGGCTGTTCTTCCCTTGTACTATTCATCATCAGCCCCTGAGGCAATCCATCACACCACACACTGGAGTAGAGTATTACACCACAACGGTGGCCTGAACCAGTATAAACCTCGTGTCCTTCGTGTTGTTCGTTGTCTCCAGCTTAAATCACGCGAGGAGATTGGACGTAGATCGGTAGGGGAGAGATCTTCGCGCGCACCCCAGTGTTCGAACCTCAAGGGTCTGCCGGAACCCGAAATCCGACATTTGGCGCGCCAGGTAGGGGTGCGCTGGAATCTTTCTTCCTCCCCATCACGTTCCGTCGCCTCGCCGTTCAGATGTCAAGCGACCCGACAGCCAACACCGACCGCTGGGCAGCGTGGCCTGCCCACGCCGTGGCACCATCCCAGGGCGACCTCAACCTTGCGGCTCAGGCAGCCCGCGCTCCGCAGGGCGCTGCGGGGCGCGGGCGACGCGGCCATACGCCGCCTGCCCTCACACCATGGTAGGTGCGGGCCGCAGCAAGGGCCTCAGACCATGCCGCAGCCACAGCGCCGTACACCCGACGGGAGCAAGCGAATTCCAGGGCCGTGCTCACGGTGGCCCGAGAGCTGCTACGGTGCCGACTGCTGGAGGGCGGTCGCGACGTGTTGATGGAGCGAGTAGCTGAGCTCCTGGACGCCGCCGCCTCAGGAACACCTCCTTTCTGTGTCCAGCTGCCACCCTAGACCCAAGGCGGGCCGCATGGTGGCATCGTGCGCACGCACGCGACTTCCAGTGGACTCCGGGGCCCGTCCAGCACCAACACCTAAGCCGGCACCGGGCGACAAGTCACGCCAGCCCCCTCTTAGGCCAGCGAAGGGATGCACGACGTGGCCTTCGGCCTCAGTGGACCGCCGCGCCATCACCCCCAAGACGGCGCTCCAAGCCAGGTTACATGGCATACAGGGTGCTACGGCGAGGCGCACGAGGCGGTGGCCCCAGAAGCTTATGTGCCCCGCATGGTGGATCAGGGGTGCGCGCTGGAAGAAGATCATGGCTCATTCCTCGGGCCAGGCTGGGACGAGGAGACGCCAGAAGCTGAGCTCTTTCAGGAACCCCAGGAGAGCCTCGACAACCGCACCGGCGGTGGTACCTATCGGGTACCACTCATCCCTCAGGAGCAAGCTTATGCTAACCATGGGTCGCAGGAGATACATGTCTCCGCGGCAGGTGGCTGCCCCAATTCTGCAGCCTCATACCCCTCAGGAGGAGGGCGCAGGGGGCTTCAGGAGAGGGGCCAAGATTCAGGTTCGTCCCCACGACGGTCAGAGCAAGGCGTTCTCAGGAGGTAGGCCCGCTGCCGGGGAGGTGCCCCAGGGCCTGCCCCCGGCAGGGGACCCGTGGTCGTCGGGGGAACCGCTGGTGACCGCTCTGCCTCATTGGCGTCCTCCTGGTTTCCAGTCTCCGTCGATGGCGGCAGAGTGTGGCGCAAGGCGGGGCCCTCGTCTGGCGATATGAAGCAAGGCCGGTACCTGTGAATAAGGCCCAGTGCCTGTGAAGCTCGCCGCCCGTGACACTCTCACATAATAATGAGTGGGGCTGTACACACCCTGGAGTCTCCGGAGAGCCGCCCTCGGGCCTCGGGGGCTCCCGCCCACGCCAAGTGGCAGCACTTAGCTCCGCGCTGGTGAGAAGACGTCGAAGACTAGACTAGGTGCCGGACGCGGCCTTTTGCTTTTGCCTTTCCTTGTTGGCGAGTTCTTCGATTTGGATTTAAGTCAGATTTGAGCTCGATGCTTGCATGTGTTTGGGGGAAGGGGTGTTTAGTCTCGTTCGAGCAATCTCTCGCGTTCTGGTTTCGGCTTTGCGTCCAAAGTTAGCGTTGACTGCCCCCCCCTCGCGAGCCCCTCGCGAGACGGGACCATTGTTGCCACACCCTCTCCGGAGGTCCTCATCACGGAATCTACAAGTTAATCAGGCGACAGCTGAGGTACGGCGGCCCCCGCAGGCCCGCTCAAGACTCGTCGGGGTCGGAAGGTACACAAGTCCGCTAACTCATCACCAGGCCAGCTGCTAAGTTCACACGCAACGTTATACTTACCAGGGTACTAATTGCAAACCTTTACATGAGGGGCTACCCCTCCCAAAATGCTCTTACATTCTTCAGGGCCAAGCCCGGACCTTCTTCGTGCAGCATAAACAGCAGTGACATGCGGTCAGTCGGACATATCACTCACCACGTCTTCTTGGGAATCCGTGGAGGCAGCACTGGCATCGTTGACATTGCCGCTGCCGCTAGCATCTCCGTCAACGTCAGGCTCGTCCACAACACCGCCTTCATTAGTGTCCACGACCACGCCATCATCATCAGACGCAAAGGCCCTGACGAGGGCGTCCACATTGCCCTCCACCCATTGCGCCAGGGCACCCCTGACGGCTATGGGCACGGGTGCAATGGCAGCATCGAAGTCAAAGTGGGGGTCCCCATCTAGCAGATAGCTGAAGACGCGGGAGAATGCACGCCCGAGCAAGGCCCGGCTCCTCTCTTCGACAAGCCAACGAGACCTTTCGGAGCGGTTCTCCAGAAGCGTCACCACATCGGTGAAAAACTGGAGGTTGCCGGCGTAGTTGACCTCGTGCGGCTCCTTAGCGGCAGCCTCGCAGATGTTGCCCAAAGCTGTGTTGGCCCTTTCTCTGAGCGTTTGAAGCATGGGGGCATGCTCACGCTCCAGAACCCGCTGCCGACGGATCTCGTCCTCATTCCGCTGCGCGATGGCCTCGGCGTCATTGTCGGTGTCAAACCGGCGGATCTCGGGTAGGGTGTCCCGAACTGTGCGTCTAAGGCGGATGGTAACAGGAGGCAGGGGACACGATGTTTTACCCAGGTTCGGGCCCTCTTGATGGAGGTAAAACCCTACGTCCTTCTTGATTAATATTGATGATATGGGTAGTACAAGAGTAGATCTACCATGAGATCAGAGAGGCTAAACCCTAGAAGCTAGCCTATGGTATGATTGTATGTTGTCCTACGGACTAAACCCTCCGGTTTATATAGACACCGGAGGGGGCTAGGGTTACACAAGGTCGGTTACAAAGGAGGAGATATACATATCCGTACTGCCTAGCTTGCCTTCCACGCCAAGTAGAGTCCCATCCGGACACGGGACGAAGTCTTCAATCTTGTATCTTCATAGTCCAACAGTCCGGCCAAAGGATATAATCCGGCTGTCCGGAGACCCCCTAATCCAGGACTCCCTCAGTAGCCCCCGAACCAGGCTTCAATGACGATAAGTCCGGCGCGCAGTATTGTCTTCGGCATTGCAAGGCGGGTTCTTCTCTGATCTTCAAGTGTGCGTAAGTAGTTTCCGGCTCCATAAATGCTGAACCTCTTGGCTTCTGTGCCCAGTAAGGGCTATCTCCCACGCGTCAAATGAATACGAGGCGCCAGGGAGTTTTTTACATTCGCCCCCCCAGCCAAATAAAAAAATTGTCTATTAAAGAGATAGGGATTCTTACATCCGATCCACACCTTCCTCCCCTCAGCGAGAATCCATCAGAGCGCGTTTCAGAAAGATCCATTCGAGCATGGCTGACCTCCGCAGCTCCTCCTCCCGCCCCTGTAGCCCTAAGCTTGGTGATTGGGAGAGGTGTTCAGTCCCACATAGTCGATTGGTCGAACTGCAGACCAAAGGATTTCTTCCTCTAGCATACATGGTGCCCGTTTGAGCCGGGCTCACCACCTACAATGGCGGGGAGCAGGCGGAGAACTTCCGCTGTCCCTCCATGGGGGAACGGGTTTGCCTTGTTCCTTACTTACTAAGGGGACTCCGATTTCCAATTCATCCGTTCCTCCGCGGGCTCCTGGAGTTCTACGGCCTCCAACTACACAATCTCACCCCTGCCTCCATCCTACACATTGCTGGCTACGTTGCCGTCTGCGAGTTGTTCCTGGGCTGCGAGGCTCACTTTGAGCTGTGGAAAAGGCTATTTTGCCTCGTTCCTCGCACACAGAGGGAATCACTTTATCAAGTGGGCGGAGCCGAAGTATGGCGCACGCCGATACTGGATATCTGTCCGCTACCCCGAAGAAGCCGTCCGAAGACTGGCCTTCAGAATGGTTTTATATGGAGGACGTTCCCCTTCCGGACCCTGTTCGGCGGGGTCTTCTTGAGTTCAGCAATGCTCCTCTGAAGAAGCGCCAAAGTTGGCGCCCACGGAGCCCCCAGGTGGAAGACGACAGAGAAGTCCTCTATCTGATGAACCGGATTAAGGCACTGGCTCAGTCAGGATTGATAATAACCGAACTTATGTTGATTTGCATAATGCGGGGAGTGCAACCACTTCAATATCGTGGGCACCCCTTGTGGTGTTTCAACGGGGAGGATGACACCACCCGCTATGGGCGTAAGGGTCCGGGCGATGCTGCCGCATTAGCCAAAATTCTATCCGAACTGTTCAAGGGAGAGGAGGAGGAGTTCACCCGCATCAAGCCACGAGACGGATTCTCCATGTACAATCCTCCAAGCTGGGTAAGCTATATCCCCTTATCTCCATCTTCCCGCGTTTTTCATTGTAGGTATTCACCTTGCCAATTTACGGCAGGAACTGCGAAAGGCCATAAAGGAGGTCAGCAGCCCTTCTCCACAACCGGAAGACCCTGACCGGGCCCTCGACTCTGGACTCGAAGAAGACCCGGTTATCTCCGTGGAGCTGATAAACCGGCAGTTCTATGTTGAGCTGCGACGATGCCATGGTGGCCATTACGGCCGACAATCCCGGATTGCTCCCTGCATCACATGTAATAAAACCCGAAAAGTCCCAACTAAAAAAAGTAGGACCCCCTTTTGGACACTTCACCCACCATGTTCACATGGCCTTTTTTACAGGGAAGGCATTCGGGACGCCCTGCAGCAATGCGCCAACAGGAGGCATCGAGGTAGGGTAGGCCAAAAAGGAAGGCGGTTAGGACGGAGACGCCGGCGCAAAGGTACAACAAACCCCGCTCCGTGGTTGTCGTCTTTTTCAAAATATAATGACGCCCGTGTTTCTTTAACAGAAAAAACGCTCGTCGAAATATGTCCGGCGATGTCGCCGATCACGCTTCCACCAGTCAGGCACCAGGACTGGACACGGAGGCAGAAGCCGATATGGGGCAGGCGCCGGATAATCCCCCTACAAAGGATGCAGATAGGTTATCTGTTACAAACTCAGAAGTGGAAATCGCCATGAATCATAGGCGCCGCCGGGCCGTACTCTGTGACGCTTGTTTGTCACCAGAGGCGTTTGATGCCTTTAATTCTGGAGAGGCGTACCTCCGTGCCGCTCAAGATGGTCTAGCCAGAGCCATGGATCAGTATGTAAAGGATGTACGGGTGAGTGAATATGACGATTTGTATGTATCAGTAGCCCCTGAGACTTGAAACAGTTAGCAGAACTGATTTAAGGATCATCTTTATTGTGCAGGTTCTTACAGAGAAGAATACTAGGCTGTCCCAGGAGCTGGAGGAATGCAAGACCCAACTGCGGCCCGCTATTGCCGCATTGCAGGAACAGAAAAAGCCTCCTGCTGGTAACATTTTAAAAAACGATGGTTACCATATAGTGCACGGCGTGGCTGCAAATCTAACAATAGATTTTGCAGATGAATCCAGAGAAAATCCGGAGGACCAGCATGTTATGCGGAAGCTAGAAGCTGGTAAACGCATGCTGACTGAGGTTAGGCGGGAGAAAAACAATCTCCAAGACGCCAATATAAGGCTGAACGTGGAACTAAAAGACGTTCGGAGCCAGCTTGCGGACTCCGAGAAGGAGAATAAGAGGCTTTGACGCGGCATTTATAGTAAGTGCTTGAACGAATCCTTTAAAGGTATTCGGCGAAGAAGCCGACTAACAGCGTTATGCCTGTAGGTATGCTGACGGGTCGTCCCGCGGAGGAAATGCTCGGGTCTGCGGGTGGTCTTCTTTCCGAGCTGTCACATCTGCACAAACAAGTTCGGCAGGTGATGCAGGGTGTTGCCCAGGCCTTGTGGCCGTCTATCTCCCTGCCAGAGGGTGTTGCGGAGCTTGCGGAGAAGCTCAAAGGAGCACGGCGGCGCTTCCGATTATGGAAGATATCAGCCTACCGACAGGGTGCCAGAGAAGCCTGGGCCATGGTGAAGACGCGGTATACCAAAGCAGACCCAAATCACATGGCCGAGGTCGGACCTGTGGGGCCCGACGGAAAAGAGATTCCCGTTAGCTTAGCTTATGGGCCAGTAGAATTAGCCGCAAAGTATTCCCAACAGGATTATAAGCTAGACCGCCTGTTGGATGGTATAGAAGAAGAATTTAGTCAGCCTGCATGACTATGTAATTGAAGTGACATGTATAATGCTTTCTAGCCGGATTGTAGATCATTTGTCGTTGCGGACCTTTTTGCTTCAGCCTCCGGGCCTAATAGTCCGGAGTGTATCCGAATACCCGCTCAGTTATATAACAACAGGGGTATGCGTGGAGACTAGGCGTAGGGGTCATTAGTGCTTTATTAGACAAGTGACCAACTAGTTATGTTATATTACATGGGTAGTAAGAAACATCTTCCAGGGAGAATAGTTCCGTTAAGGGTTCCTTTCCCTGGGCAAGCATGCCCTAAAGTGCATGTCCGGACTGCGATAGGAAACGCGGGAAAAACATCTGGGGGCAGATATGAAAAATAAAAAATCATCTTTTGTTCACCGACCGAATATTCCCTTAAGAATGCTAGCTTTCGGCTTCACCCAGTCTGAGGTACACATCCGGCTGACCCGGCAGTAATAATCGCAGAGGTGCTCCCCTTATGCCCTAGCCGAATTAACGGGAACGTAGGGCATAAATACAAGAGCCAGGCAACCCAGCTTGGCCTAAACTTAAGTCATATCGACGCATATAATGGCGAAAAAAAGGTACATGCGGAAGTATAACACATGTGTTGGGCCTGAAGTCCGGATAAATAATTTAAGCTTCTGTGAAAGAAGCCCCCAGGTATGAAGAGTGCGGCTAGCGCATCTGTCATGTGCGAACAAGGCACAAGGTGACCCTTGAAGGCCTAGAGAAATAAGCAAAGAAAGAAAGAAAGGAAAACAAGATAGATAATGCATTTGTGAAAAATGGACAAAGGGAGGGGACTAACATAGAGTCCGGCGCTAGGCGTAGAATCTTCGGAGCCTGGCCGCGTTCCATGGTTTCGGCTCGAGTCGACTAGTCAATGCATCCCGCAGTCGGTACGCTCCACCAGTCAGAACTTGGTCAATAATGAAGGGACCTTCCCATTTGGGCTCGAGCTTGTTCTTTTTCTTATCCGGCAGGCATAGAACTAGTTCGCCAACGTTATAAGTTTTGGCCCGTACTTCTTTGCTTTGGTATGTGCGAGCCTGTTGCTGATAAAATGCGGAACGGGCTTTGGCTACGTCGCGCTCCTCCTCCAAGGTGTCCAGACTGTCCTGCCGATCGAGCTCGGCTTCTCTTTCTTCGTACATGCGCACTCTAGGTGAGTTATGAATTATGTCACAGGGCAAGACTGCCTCTGCGCCGTACACCATAAAGAAAGGTGTATATCCGGTACTACGATTCGGCGTGGTCCGCAGCCCCCAGAGTACGGAGTCGAGCTCCTCTACCCAGTGTGTGTTAGACTCCGTTAAAGAACGCACTAATCTAGGTTTAATGCCGCTCATTATAAGACCGTTTGCTTGCTCGACTTGACCGTTGGTTTGTGGGTGATTGGCTGAGGCATAATCGAGCTTGATTCCCATTTTGCCGCACCAGAGTTTTACCTCGTCGGCCATGAAGTTCGTGCCATTATCAGTGATGATGTTGTGGGGGACGCCATAACGGTGTACAACCCCGGATATGAAATCTATCACCGGTCCGGATTCGGCTGTTTTAACTGGTTTGGTCTCTATCCATTTGGTGAATTTATCCACCATGACCAATAAGTATTTTTTCTTGTGGGTTCCCCTTTTAAGGGGTCCAACCATGTCGAGCCCCCAGACCGCAAAGGGCCATGTAATGGGGATTGTTTGGAGGGCGGTGGGTGGCATGTGGCTTTGATTTGCAAAGAGCTGGCAACCGGCGTAGCGTTGGACCAAGTCCTATGCATCTGCCCGGGCCGTTGGCCAATAGAATCTTGTACGGAAGGCCTTGCTTACTGTAACGCCCCGAGACCGATGTGCCACGTGTCTTCCTGTTATTCACGGTTGTTGCCTTGTCATTGCTTGCGTGTCATGCATTGCATATCATGTCATCATGTGCATTTCATTTGCATACGTGTTCGTCTCATGCATCCGAGCTTTTTCCCCGTTGTCCATTTTGCATTCCGGCGCTTCGTTCTCCTCCGGTGGTCATTTCTACCTTTCTTTCGTGTGCGGGTGTTAAACATTTCCGGATTGGACCGAGACTTGCCAAGCGGCCTTGGTTTACTACCGGTAGACTGCCTGTCAAGTTTCGTACCATTTGGACTTCGTTTGGTGCTCCAACGGTTAACCAAGGGACCGAAAAGGCCTCGTGAGTGTTGCAGCCCAACACCCTTCCAAGATGGCCGAAAACCCACCAAAACCCTCTCCATCACCTAGAGCGTTCGATCACGATCGTGTGGCCGAAAATCGGACGTCATTTGGACTCTCCTAGCTCCCTCTACCTATAAATATGTGTCTCTCCCCGATTTTTCGCGCAGTCCAAACCCTAGCTTCTTCCCACTCCGCCACCGGACATGTCCGCGCCCGCCGGACGCGTCCAGCTTCCACCTCACTCCGCCCAATGAGGGCGTGCCACGTCAGCGCCGTCGCCCCGCTCGACCACTCCCCTTGCGCCACCTGTCACCGCCACTCTCCTCCACCGCGCCGGCCCACGGAGCCCATCGCGGGCCCGCACGGGCCCGGTCGTCGCCGCCACCGCCCGCGGGCGCGTGCCCGCACCGCCGCCTCGTCTCTTGTTCGCCGGACTTTCGCCGGACCTTCGTCGGACCTCCACCAGATTTTCCACGCGCCGCCACGCCGGGACCCCGTTCCGCATCGCCGCCTCGCGCCCTGCCCGCGGCGCCTGCAAGCCCGCGCTCGCGCCCGCCGGATCTTGTGCCCCGCCGCCTTCGCCGAAGACTTCCTCCGCCGCGCCGCCCGTCGTTGTCTCCAGCCGCCGGAGCTTCGTCGCCAAGGCTCCCCGCCACCTCACCCTTGCTTCCCTGCCGCCGCCTATCACCGGAGATGCCCGGATCCGGCCACCCGTCGCCAGATCCGGGCCTCCCGAGTCGCCTCCGGCCTCCCCATGCCCCGAGCTCGCCGGAGCAGCGCCGGGTCCGCCGGCGCCGCCTCCTGCCTCCCCGATCCAGGCGGGATCGGGAGGAGGACGACCTCCCTTGCGTTGACCGCGCGCAGGCCACGTGGGCCTCGGCCTCCCAGGCCCAGCTACAGCGCCGGCCCGCCTCATCGCCGATTCGGCCCAAACACCCATTGACCACTTTTCACCCGAGGTCTATTTCTTCTAAGTCCCCGAAATTCCCAGATTCACATGCCTATGTTCATCATGCCATAACTTTGCCGATTCATGCATATAGCATATCAAAATGTTCGTCTCAGAGAGTAAATCATTTCATCTCCTTGCATCATTTTCATTTGAGTTCATCTTGATGCCCGAAATGCTGTTAGAAGAGTGCCACTTGAGATAATTGTCAGATCTGCTGCTCCATTTAGTTATTTGTCATTTTTGCCATGATTATTGTGTGCATGATATGCCCATGAGCTCTGCATATGTTTTGTTAAGGGTTTTGCCATCTTTCCAGAGGTGCAACCCATGTATTTTTGTGATGTGTGTGGTGACTAGCACGAGCTTGCAAAGTGGAGCATTCGTTAATGCTGATTTCAGGGACTTGGCATTTCCACTAAGTCATTGGACTGTTTATCTCATTATGCCATATGTTCATGTTGTTTCCTAGCGATCCGTGCCTCTTTTGAGGATGATCAGTAAGGATGTTTTGTTGACCTTGTAGTGCTCTATCCATCCATGTCTTTGTTTGCAATTATGGAGCACCCTAGCTTGAGTCAATCGAGCTCTACTTTTGCTACTTCATGAATCTGGGCAGATTGTCTACTTGTTAGCGATTTTGCCGAGGATGTTGTAGTTGATCCGTGCATGCTATGTTATTGTTCTTGCCATGTCTAGCTTGTATAATGTGTATTCTTCATGGGTGTATGCTTAGATTGTCAGGACTTGCTCCGTAGTGAGTGCATCGAGCTCGTAAACATGCCTACTTGATATCTGTTTTTAGCATGCTCCAGTTTTCACTAAGTCTGTGATCTGATTATGTTTTTGCCATGTTCACATGCTTGCAATTGTATTTTCTGATCCCTTTTGGCTCAAGTTCACTAAGGGACTTTTGTTAAGATCTTTGAGTAGCTCCATGCCATGCTTTACCTTGCCATGTTCAGGTCCTGTAGCATATAGTTTTCATGCTCCGAAGAGCGCTACCTGATCTGAAATTCCAGACAAGTGTTAATTTCACTAAGTCTGAGATCTGTTTACCGTTTGCTCTTTTGCCATGCTTGTTTGAACCTGTTACTGGATGATTTGGCCGTAGCTCAGTGCTAGACTTTTGTTAAGCTTCATGAGTGGATCCCTGCCATGTATTTTGTTACCATGTTTGAGTGTTGTAGCTTGTTCATCTCATTGCATTTAGTTGGCTACTTGCTGTAAATCGCAGACCGGTGCCATGTTTGAATTGCTTGCCATTTCCAAACCGTAACTCCGTTTCCGGTGAGCTTTATATCGTTTTCAAGCGATTTCATCTCATCTTTCTAGTGGCACCCTTGGTTTTCCAAGTTGAGGCCAGGTTCATTCATTCCTTGTCCAATCATGCATATGCATCGCATACCGCATCCCGCATATCATATCATGTTCATGTGTTGGTTGTTTACTATGTTGTGTGCTTCTTTTCCGGTGTTTGCTTATTCGGGTTGGTTCCTTTAACGTTGTGTTTGTGAGGAACCGATCGTCTACGTTCCGTTTGTCTTCTTCATGGACTCGTTCTTCTTCCTTGCGGGATATCAGGCAAGATGATCATACCCTCAAAATCACTTCTATCTTTGATTGCTTAGTTGCTCGCTCTTTTGCTATGCCTATGTTGCGATACCTACCACTTGCTTATCATGCCTCCCATGTTGTTGAACCAAGCCTCTAACTCACCTTGTCCTAGCAAACCGTTGTTTGGCTATGTTACCGCTTTGCTCAGCCCCTCTTATAGCGTTGTTAGTTGCAGGTGAAGATTAAAGTTTGTTCCTTGTTGGAACATGGAGATGTTGTTCCTTGTTGGAACATGGAGGTGTTGTTCCTTGTTGGAACATGATTACTTGTTGGGATATCACAATATATCTTATTTAATTAATGCATCTATATACTTGGTAAAGGGTGGAAGGCTCGGCCTTATGCCTGGTGTTTTGTTCCACTCATGCCGCCCTAGTTTCCGTCATATCGGTGTTATGTTCCCGGATTTTGTGTTCCTTACGCGGTTGGGCTATTATGGAAACCCCTTGACAGTTCGCCTTAAGTAAAGCTCTTCCAGCAATGCCCAACATTGGTTTTACCATTTGCCACCTAGCCTGTTCTTTTCCCTTGGGAGTCGCGCTCCTGAGGGTCATCATTATTTTACCCCCCCCCCCCCGGGCCAGTGCTCCTCTGAGTGTTGGTCCAACTTGTCAGCCGCCGGTGGCCACCAGGGGCAACTCTGGGCTGGCCTACCGGAAGTTTGGACGATCCGGTGTGCCCTGAGAAAGAGATATGTGCAGCTCCTATCGGGATTTGTCGGCACATTCGGGCGGTGTTGCTGGTTTAGTTTTACCCTGTCAAATGTCTTGTAGAACTGGGATACCGAGTCTGATCGGAATGTCTTGGGAGGAGGTCTATTCCTTCGTTGACCGTGAGAGCTTGTGATGGGCTAAGTTGGGACACCCCTACAGGGATTTGAACTTTCGAAAGCCGTGCCCGCGGTTATGGGCAGATGGTAATTTGTTAATGTCCGGTTGTAGAAAACCTGAACTTGACCTTAATTAAAATGAATCAACAGCGTGTGTTACCATGATGGTCTCTTTCCGGCGGGTCCGGGAAGTGAACACGGTGTTGGAGTTATGCTTGACGTAGGTTGTTTTAGGATCACTTCTTGATCATACTTTTATCGACCGTGCTTTGCCTTCTCTTCTCGCTCTCATTTGCGTATGTTAGCCACCATATATGCTAGTCGCTTGCTGCAACTCCACCTCATACCTTTTACCTTACCCATAAGCTTAAATAGTCTTGATCGCGAGGGTGCGAGATTGCTGAGTCCCCGTGGCTCACAGATACTTCCAAAACCAGTTTGCAGGTGCCGATGAGACCGAGCAGTTGACGCAACCAAGCTCAGGAGGAGCTCGATGAAGATCTTGTCCTTTGTGTTGTTTCGTTCTAGTTGATCAGTAGTGGAGCCCAGTTGGGGTCGATCGGGGACCGTGTCGCATTTGGGGTTCTTCTTTTATTTTGGTTCCGTAGACGGACCTTGATTGTATCTGGTTGTTGTAATGCTTTATTCATGTAATTGTGTGAAGTGGCAATTGTAAGCCAACTATGTATCTCTTTTCCCTTATGTATTACATGGGTTGTTTGCGAAGATTACCTCACTTGCGACATTGCTTTCAATGCGTTTATGCCTCTAAGTCGTGCTTCGACACGTGGGAGATATAGCCGCATCGAGGGCGTTACAAGTTGGTATTCAGAGCCTTCCCCGACCTTAGGAGCCCCATTGCTTGATCGTTATTAGCGGCTGAGTTGTGTCTAGAAAAAATGTTTTGAGTCATTTAGGATTTATATATCGGAGAGTTTAGGAATTCTTTTTACTCCCCAGTCCCCTCGTCGCTCTGGTAAGGCATCCTGACGTAGAGTTTTAACTCTTCTCTTCTCAAATTTCACTAAAAAAAATTTTAGGATCACACGGGTATCTTGGAATCGTTCCGATGGTTTTATGATGAGAACATTGTCTTGGTGCCTCCTGTCAAGGGTTTTGTGGAAGTGTCCCGGGGAGTTGAGCTCTGAGGTGTTGTCGTCATAATTTTATCGTTGCAGTTCTGGAATACCTGAGTTTAGTACGCCGACATCGAAAATCTCTTTTATGCAGTTCGTTGGTGAGATAACCTCGACGCCACCCAGTACTGGGGCGGGAGTTCGGGAGTATCGCCATAACTCGTATTACGGATGTTTTTCGAAGGTTGAGGTAGATGATTTCCGAAGGTTTCTTAGTTATGTGTTGAAGGATGGATATAGCTGGATGTAGGATTTGCTAGTTTTGGGTGAGATATTATGCTTCCCCTGTATCCCCAACACCTGATTGCATAACCGGAAAATTTCGGGAGTTTATAAGTGGGAATTCAAGTAGCTCATAGGATATCTTTCCCACAGATGTATGATATGAAATTGGGGTTCGACGTCTAGTGGTCCGCCTATACACGGTCGGTTTTACAGTGGTCTCGTTGTGTCTTAAAGAGTCCTTGGCTATGCCGACTCGGGGACGCTTCGTATGTCATGTGCACTGCCTTGTACATGACGGTGCTGTACGATCGAGCCCGTGTAGGCCCCACCACGAAAACTTCGGACGAAATCTCTATCATATGTTTGTTCCGGCTTATTCCGCAAGCCAATCCTTTGTTTTTGTTTTGAGCTGTGGTACTCGAGTTGCTTCGAAGTCAAATGTTAATTCCATCCCTTTCCTAAGTGGTGTTCTCATACTCCTATGTGAGTACAAATCCTTCATGATAATCGAGATTGTCATGTCAATCTTGTTCAACCGGTGTGCTTCTCTTCTAGTGGATCCGACCATTTCAACTTCCGCAAGATCAATTATCACTTCTTCTCAACGGTGTTTGTTTCATCCGTCCCCAAGTTGCTTTTGTTTTTCCTGCCCTCCCTCCCTTATTTTTCTTTAAGGACTCAGATTTCTTAATCAAGCATCCTTTTATTCATGTGAAGTCCCTTCTTTCTTTTCAATCAATGTTCTTATCCGGTGATTCTCATGGAGATACTAACGGAGCTTCTAGTTCATCATTCTTCGTTTCTTTTATCTTCTCCGGTGGTTTCAAGTCAAGCTTTGTTGATCTTACCCTTTCCTCTTTTCAATGCCTTCTCATATCGGTGCACCTCATAATAATTCACTTCTCACTATTCTTTTGTTCCGGCGTGCTCAAGCTTTCTCAAAAGGCTCGTCTTGTCATTCAAGATCCGTTCAACCTAGTTCGAGGTTGTTATCTTATTTAAGTCATTTAAATTCAACTGGTGCATTCTCTCTTTTAAATCGTTCAACGGTGTTTCTTTTGAGTGGGCCCTAACCCACAGGTCTTTTCCCAGGATCTTACCTGACTCTTCTTATTTTTCCCGGAGCTATCCTAAATTCCTTTTAAAGTTTGACGTAAGAATGATTTATCATCAGTCAAATGTCTTCTCCTAGATCTTTCACAATTCTTTCATCGTCGGCTCAATCTCTTTGCTTTTGATTCTTCCGGAGTGTCTCAATAATTCATGGTGGTGTTCCTCATCGTCACTCTCTGCAGTTGGAGACCGAAGAAGAGTTTCTTTTAAATATTTCCCCATTCTCTGCCATCCTCTCATAATTGTTTTCGTTTGTGAGATTTTCACCCATCCGGAGTAATTCAGGAGTCTTTTCAGTTTGATTCTCCGAAGTCCATCATTTCGGGATTATTCATTCTCAGCTTTCAGCTATCATTCTCCAAATTTTACCGGTGCTTTGCTCAAGTGATATTTAATCGGCTCGTGATCTCTTCGTTCTCATGTATCTAAATCCTCTCATGGATCAGTATGTAAAGGATGTACGGGTGAGTGAATATGATGATTTGTATGTATCAGTAGCCCCTGAGACTTGAAACAGTTAGCAGAACTGATTTAAGGATCATCTTTATTGTGCAGGTTCTTACAGAGAAGAATACTAAGTTGTCCCAGGAGCTGGAGGAATGCAAGACCCAACTGCGGCCCGCTATTGCCGCATTGCAGGAACAGAAAAAGCCTCCTGCTGGTAACATTTTAAAAAATGATGGTTACCATATAGTGCGCAGCGTGGCTGCAAATCTAACAATAGATTTTGCAGATGAATCCAGAGAAAATCCGGAGGACCAGCATGTTATGCGGAAGCTAGAAGCTGGCAAACGCATGCTGACTGAGGTTAGGCGGGAGAAAAACAATCTCCAAGACGCCAATATAAGGCTGAACGTGGAACTAAAAGACGTTCGGAGCCAGCTTGCGGACTCCGAGAAGGAGAATAAGAGGCTTCGACGCGGCATTTATAGTAAGTGCTTGAACGAATCCTTTAAAGGTATTTGGTGAAGAAGCCGACTAACAGCGTTATGCCTGTAGGTATGCTGACGGGTCATCCCGCGGAGGAAATGCTTGGGTCTGCGGGTGATCTTCTTTCCGAGCTGTCACATCTGCACGAACAAGTTCGGCAGGTGATGCAGGGTGTTGCCTAGGCCTTGTGGCCGTCCATCTCCCTGCCATAGGGTGTTGCGGAGCTTGCGGAGAAGCTCAAAGGAGCACGGCGGCGCTACCGATTATGGAAGATATCAGCCTACCGACAGGGTGCCAGAGAAGCCTGGGCCATGATGAAGACGCGGTATACCAAAGCAGACCCAAATCACATGGCCAAGGTCGGACCTGTGGGGCCTGACGGAAAAGAGATTCTCGTTAGCTTAGCTTATGGGCAAGTAGAATTAGCCACAAAGTATTCCCAACAGGATTGTAAGCTAGACTGCCTGTTGGATGGTATAAGAGAAGAATTTAGTCAGTCTGCATGACTATGTAATTGAAGTGACATGTATAATGCCTTCTAGCTGGATTGTAGATCATTTGTCGTTGCGGACCTTTTCGCTTCAGCCTCCGGGCCCAATAGTCCGGAGTGTATCCGAATACCCGCTCAGTTATATAACAACAGCGGTATGCGTGGAGACTAGGCGTAGGGGTCATTAGTGCTTTATGAGACAAGTTCCCAACTAGTTATGTTATATTACATGGGTAGTAAGAAACATCTTCCAGGGAGAATAGTTCCGTTAAGGGTTCCTTTCCCTGGGCAAGCATGCCCTAAAGTGCATGTCCGTACTGCGATAGGAAACGCGGGAAAAACATCTGGGGGCAGATATAAAAAATAAAAAATCATCTTTTGTTCACCGACCGAATATTCCCTTAAGAATGCTAGCTTTCGGCTTCACCCAGTCTGAGGTACACATCCGGCTGACCCGGCAGTAACAATCGCAGAGGTGCTCCCCTTATGCCCTAGCCGAATTAACGGGAACGTAGGGCATAAATACAAGAGCCAGGCAACCCAGCTTGGCCTAAACTTAAGTCATATCGACGCATATAATGGCGAAAAAAAGGTACATGCGGAAGTATAACACATGTGTTGGGCCTGAAGTCCGGATAAATAATTTAAGCTTCTGTGAAAGAAGCCCCCAGGTATGAAGAGTGCGGCTAGCGCATCTGTCATGTGCGAACAAGGCACAAGGTGACCCTTGAAGGCCTAGAGAAATAAGCAAAGAAAGAAAGAAAGGAAAAAGTTAGATAATGCATTTGTGAAAAATGGACAAAGGGAGGGGACTAACATAGAGTCCGACGCTAGGCGTAGAATCTTCGGAGCCTGGCCGCGTTCCATGGTTTCGGCTCGAGTCGACTAGTCGATGCATCCCGCAGTCGCTACGCTCCACCGGTCAGAACTTGGTCAATAATGAAGGGACCTTCCCATTTGGGCTCGAGCTTGTTCTTTTTCTTATCCGGCAGGCGTAGAACTAGTTCACCAACGTTATAAGTTTTGGCCCGTACTTCTTTGCTTTGGTATGTGTGAGCCTGTTGCTGATAAAATGCGGAACGGGCTTTGGCTACGTCGCGCTCCTCCTCCAAGGTGTCCAGACTGTCCTGCCGATCGAGCTCGGCTTCTCTTTCTTCGTACATGCGCACTCTAGGTGAGTTATGAATTATGTCACAGGGCAAGACTGCCTCTGTGCCGTACACCATAAGGAAAGGTGTATATCCAGTACTACGATTCGGCGTGGTCCGCAGCCCCCAGAGTACGGAGTCGAGCTCCTCTACCCAGTGTGTGTTAGACTCCGTTAAAGAACGCACTAATCTAGGTTTAATGCCGCTCATTATAAGACCGTTTGCTCGCTCGACTTGACCGTTGGTTTGTGGGTGATAGGCTGAGGCATAATCGAGCTTGATGCCCATTTTGCTGCACCAGAGTTTTACCTCGTCGGCCGTGAAGTTCGTGCCATTATCAGTGATGATGTTGTGGGGGGCGCCATAACGGTGTACAACCCCGGATATGAAATCTATCACCGGTCCGGATTCGGCTGTTTTAACTGGTTTGGCCTCTATCCATTTGGTGAATTTATCCACCATGACCAATAAGTATTTTTTCTTGTGGGTTCCCCCTTTAAGGGGTCCAACCATGTCGAGCCCCCAGACCGCAAAGGGCCATGTAATGGGGATTGTTTGGAGGGCGGTGGGTGGCATGTGGCTTTGATTTGCAAAGAGCTGGCAACCGGCGTAGCGTTGGACCAAGTCCTATGCATCTGCCCGGGCCGTTGGCCAATAGAATCTTGTACGGAAGGCCTTGCTTACTGTAACGCCCCGAGACCGATGTGCCACGTGTCTTCCTGTTATTCACGGTTGTTGCCTTGTCATTGCTTGCGTGTCATGCATTGCATATCATGTCATCATGTGCATTTCATTTGCATACGTGTTCGTCTCATGCATCCGAGCTTTTTTCCCCGTTGTCCATTTTGCATTCCGGCGCTTCGTTCTCCTCCGGTGGTCATTTCTACCTTTCTTTCGTGTGCGGGTGTTAAACATTTCCGGATTGGACCGAGACTTGCCAAGCGGCCTTGGTTTACTACCGGTAGACCGCCTGTCAAGTTTCGTACCATTTGGACTTCGTTTGATGCTCCAACGGTTAACCAAGGGACCGAAAAGGCCTCGTGAGTGTTGCAGCCCAACACCCTTCCAAGATGGCCCAAAACCCACCAAAACCCTCTCCATCACCTAGAGCGTTCGATCACAATCACGTGGCCGAAAACCGCACCTCATTTGGACTCTCCTAGCTCCCTCTACCTCTAAATATGTGTCTCTCCCCGATTTTTCGCGCAGTCCAAACCCTAGCTTCTTCCCACTCCGCCGCCGGACATGTCCGCGCCCGCCGGACGCGTCCAGCTTCCACCTCACTCCGCCCAATGAGGGCGTGCCACGTCAGCGCTGTCGCCCCGCTCGACCACTCCCCTTGCGCCACCTGTCGCCGCCACTCTCCTCCACCGCGCCGGCCCACGGAGCCCATCGCGGGCCCGCACGGGCCCGGTCGTCGCCGCCGCCGCCCGCGGTCGCGTGCCCGCACCGCAGCCTCGTCTCTTGTTCACCGGACTTTCGCCGGACCTTCGTCGGACCTCCACCAGATTTTCCACGCGCCGCTACGCCGGGACCCCGTTCCGCATCGCCGCCTCGCGCCCTGCCCGCGGCGCCTGCAAGCCCGCGCTTGCGCCCGCCGGATCTTGTGCCCCGCCGCCTTCTCCGGAGACTTCCTCCGCCGCGCCGCCCGTCGTTGTCTCCAGCCGCCGGAGCTTCGTCGCCAAGGCTCCCCGCCACCTCACCCTTGCTTCCCTGCCGCCGCCTATCGCCGGAGATGGCCGGATCCGGCCACCCGCCGCCAGATCCGGGCCTCCCGAGTCGCCTCCGGCCTCCCCACGCCCTGAGCTCGCCGGAGCAGCGCCGGGTCCGCCGCCGCCGCCTCCTGCCTCCCCGATCCAGGCGGTATCGAGAGAAGGACGACCTCCCTTGCGTTGACCGCGCGCAGGCCACGTGGCCCTCGGCCTCCCAGGCCCAGCTGCAGCGCCGGCCCGCCTCATCGCCGATTCGGCCCAAACGCCCGTTGACCACTTTTCACCCGAGGTCTATTTCTTCTAAGTCCCCGAAATTCCCAGATTCACATGCCTATGTTCATCATGCCGTAACTTTGCATCCGTAGCTCCGATTCATGCATATAGCATATCAAAATGTTCGTCTCAGAGAGTAAATCATTTCATCTCCTTGCATCATTTTCATTTGAGTTCATCTTGATGCCCGAAATGCTGTTAGAAGAGTGCCACTTGAGATAATTGTCAGATCTGCTGCTCCATTTAGTTATTTGTCATTTTTGCCATGATTATTGTGTGCATGATATGCCCATGAGCTCTGCATATGTTTTGTTAAGGGTTTTGCCATCTTTCCAGAGGAGCAACCCATGTATTTTTGTGATGTGTGTGGTGACTAGCACGAGCTTGCAAAGTGGAGCATTCGTTAATGCTGATTTCAGGGACTTGGCATTTCCACTAAGTCCTTGGACTGTTTATCTCATTATGCCATATGTTCATGTTGTTTCCTAGCGATCCGTGCCTCTTTTGAGGATGATCAGTAAGGATTTTTTGTTGACCTTGTAGTGCTCTATCCATCCATGTCTTTGTTTGCAATTATGGAGCACCCTAGCTTGAGTCAATCGAGCTCTACTTTTGCTACTTCATGAATCTGGGCAGATTGTCTACTTGTTAGCGATTTTGCCGAGGATGTTGTAGTTGATCCGTGCATGCTATGTTATTGTTCTTGCCATGTCTAGCTTGTATAATGTGTATTCTTCATGGGTGTATGCTTAGATTGTCAGGACTTGCTCCGTAGTGAGTGCATCGAGCTCGTAAACATGCCTACTTGATATCTGTTTTTAGCATGCTCCAGTTTTCACTAAGTCTGTGATCTGATTATGTTTTTGCCATGTTCACATGCTTGCAATTGTATTTTCTGATCCCTTTTGGCTCAAGTTCACTAAGGGACTTTTGTTAAGATCTTTGAGTAGCTCCATGCCATGCTTTACCTTGCCATGTTCAGGTCCTGTAGCATATAGTTTTCATGCTCCGAAGAGCGCTACCTGATCTGAAATTCCAGACAAGTGTTAATTTCACTAAGTCTGAGATCTGTTTACCATTTGCTCTTTTGCCATGCTTGTTTGAACCTGTTACTGGATGATTTGGCCGTAGCTCAGTGCTAGACTTTTGTTAAGCTTCATGAGTGGATCCCTGCCATGTATTTTGTTACCATGTTTGAGTGTTGTAGCTTGTTCATCTCATTGCATTTGGTTGGCTACTTGCTGTAAATCGCAGACCGGTGCCATGTTTGAATTGCTTGCCATTTCCAAACCGTAACTCCGTTTCCGGTGATCTTTATATCGTTTTCAAGCGATTTCATCTCATATTTCCAGTGGCACCCTTGGTTTTCCAAGTTGAGGCCATGTTCATTCATTCCTTGTCCAATCATGCATATGCATCGCATACCGCATCCCGCATATCATATCATGTTCATGTGTTGGTTGTTTACTATGTTGTGTGCTTCTTTTACGGTGTTTGCTTCTTCGGGTTGGTTCCTTTAACGTCGTGTTTGTGAGGACCCGATCATCTACGTTCCGTTTGTCTTCTTCATGGACTCGTTCTTCTTCCTTGCGGGATTTCAGGCAAGATGATCATACCCTCGAAATCACTTCTATCTTTGCTTGCTTAGTTGCTCGCTCTTTTGCTATGCCTATGCTACAATACCTACCACTTGCTTATCATGCCTCCCATGTTGTTGAACCAAGCCTCTAACTCACCTTGTCCTAGCAAACCGTTGTTTGGCTATGTTACTGCTTTGCTCAGCCCCTCTTATAGCGTTGTTAGTTGTAGGTGAAGATTGAAGTTTGTTCCTTGTTGGAACATGGAGATGTTGTTCCTTGTTGGAACATGTTTACTTGTTGGGATATCACAATATATCTTATTTAATTAATGCATCTATATACTTGGTAAAGGGTGGAAGGCTCGGCCTTATGCCTGGTGTTTTGTTCCACTCTTGCCGCCCTAGTTTCCGTCATATCGGTGTTATGTTCCCGGAGTTTGCGTTCCTTACGCGGTTGGGCTATTATGGAAACCCCTTGACAGCTCGCCTTAAGTAAAGCTCTTCCAGCAATGCCCAACATTGGTTTTACCATTTTCCACCTAGCCTTTTCTTTTCCCTTGGGAGTCGCGCTCCTGAGGGTCATCATTATTTTACCCCCCCCCCGGGCCAGTGCTCCTCTAAGTGTTGGTCCAACTTGTCAGCCGCCGGTGGCCACCAGGGGCAACTCTGGGCTGGCCTACCGGAAGTTTGGACGATCCGATGTGCCCTGAGAAAGAGATATGTGCAGCTCCTATCGGGATTTGTCGGCACATTTGGGCAGTGTTGCTGGTTTAGTTTTACCCTGTCGAAATGTCTTGTAGAACCGGGATACCGAGTCTGATCGGAATGTCTCGGGAGGAGGTCTATTCCTTCGTTGACCGTGAGAGCTTGTGATGGGCTAAGTTGGGACACCCCTGCAGGGATTTGAACTTTCGAAAGTCGTGCCCGCGGTTATGGGCAGATGGGAATTTGTTAATGTCCGGTTGTAGAAAACCTGAACTTGACCTTAATTAAAATGAATCAACAGCGTGTGTTACCGTGATGGTCTCTTTCCGGCGGGTCCGGGAAGTGAACACAGTGTTGGAGTTATGCTTAACGTAGGTTGTTTTAGGATCACTTCTTGATCATACTTTTATCGACCGTGCTTTGCCTTCTCTTCTCGCTCTCATTTGCGTATGTTAGCCACCATATATGCTAGTCGCTTGCTGCAGCTCCACCTCATACCTTTTACCTTACCCATAAGCTTAAATAGTCTTGATCGCGAGGGTGCGAGATTGCTGAGTCCCCGTGGCTCACAGATACTTCCAAAACCAGTTTGCAGGTGCCGATGAGACCGAGCAGTTGACGCAACCAAGCTCAGGAGGAGCTCGATGAAGATCTTGTCCTTTGTGTTGTTTCGTTCTAGTTGATCAGTAGTGGAGCCCAGTTGGGGTCGATCGGGAACCGTGTCGCATTTGGGGTTCTTCTTTTATTTTGGTTCCGTAGATGGACCTTGATTGTATCTGGTTGTTGTAATGCTTTATTCATGTAATTCTGTGAAGTGGCGATTGTAAGCCAACTATGTATCTCTTTTCCCTTATGTATTACATGGGTTGTTTGCGAAGATTACCTCACTTGCGACATTGCTTTCAATGCGGTTATGCCTCTAAGTCGTGCTTCGACACGTGGGAGATATAGCCGCATCGAGGGCGTTACACTTACAAGAGCCCGGGCTGCGGCGTGATGATCGCCAAGTCCGGCATGAATTTCTGCCAAAATATTCCGCCCTTCCTCTTCGGAGATGCACCTTTGAAGGACTCCGATAGTGCTTTTCTTGTACAATTCTCCCTCATGGACCCTGTTGGCCTTGGATCGCCACACTATGCAGCGTGCCTCATTTTGGTCCTCCGGAAGTTCCTGTCTAGTTAGGTAGGCCAGGAATGGTTCTGTCCACGGGGCAATAATGGCCATTATTTCGTGGGCTGAAGGTGTTATTTCGGTGGCGGAGCCTCCGATTGTGTCAGGGATTTCGGTATCGGGTAGTTTCGCCGGGTCCGGACTGTTGTTACCGGTGCCCCTTCCCATACTACGGATGGCTTGAAAAGCCTTTCCAAAAATATGTTGGGAGGGACCGCGTCGCGTTTTGCGCCGATGCGGGCGAGGATATCCGCCGCCTGATTGTTTTCCCGAGCCACATGGTGAAATTCGAGTCCCTCGAACCGAGCTGACATTTTTAGGACGGCGTTTCGATAGGCCGCCATTTTCGGATCCTTGGCATCGAAATCTCCGTTTATTTGGGATATTGTGAGGTTTGAATCCCCACGCACCTCCAGGCGTTGAATGCCCATGGAGACTACCATCCGAAGACCATGCAATAGAGCTTCGTATTCGGCTGCATTGTTGGAGTCTGTATACAATATTTGCAGTATGTACCGAACGGTATCTCCGGTTGGGGACGTCAGGACGACGCCAGCCCCTAGACCAGCCAACATTTTAGAACCGTCGAAGTGCATGATCCAATTGGAGTATGCGCCGTACTCTTTAGGGAGTTCGGCCTCCGTCCATTCAGTGATGAAGTCGGCCAATACTTGCCATTTGATGGCTCGTCGGGGTTTGTATGTTATGTCAAATGGGAGGATCTCAATGGCCCATTTGGCAATCCGGCCCGTAGTGTCGCGGTTGTTTATAATATCATTAAGTGGCGCTTCCGAGGCTACTATAATCGAACACTCTTGAAAGTAGTGTCGCAGTTTCCGCGATGCCATGAATACCGCGTATGCTATCTTTTGGTAATGCGGGTACCGTGATTTGCATGGAGTGAGGACAGTGGATACATGGTATACCGACTTTTGAAGAGGGAATTTGTGTCCGTCCTCTTCCCGTTCGACAACGAGCACCGCGCTTACAACTTGATGAGTTGCCGCAATGTATAACAACATTGGTTCGTCGATGTTTGGTGCGGCCAAGATTGGGTTGGTTGCCAAAATGGCCTTTATTTCTTCCAATCTGGCTGTGGCCGCGTCCGTCCACTCGAAGTGTTCGGTGCACCGAAGGAGGTGATAGAGGGGTAAAGCCTTTTCTCCTAAGCGGGAGATAAAGCGGCTTAGTGCCGCCACGCATCCAGTTAACTTTTGGATTTGTTTGAGGTCTGTTGGGGTAGCCAACTGTGACAACGCTCGGATTTTGGCCAGATTAGCTTCAATACCTCTACTGGAGACAATGAATCCCAGGAGCTTTCCGGCTGGTACGCCAAAAATGCATTTTTCCGGATTGAGCTTGATGTCATATGTTCGGAGGTTTTCGAATGTGAGCCTCAAGTCGTCTATCAAAGAGTCGACGTGTTTGGTTTTGATGACCACATCGTCTACGTATGCCTCTACTGTTTTGCCAATTTGTTTCTCCAGGCATGTCTGAATCATGCGCTGGTATGTTGAGCCGGCGTTTTTGAGCCCAAAAGGCATGGTGTTGAAACAGAAGGGACCGTATGGTGTGATGAATGTCGTTGCGGCTTGGTCGGACTCCGCCATCTTAATTTGGTGGTAACCGGAGTATGCGTCGAGGAAACACAATGACTCGTGTCCTGCGGTAGCATCAATAATTTGATCGATGCATGGGAGGGGGAAGGGATACTTTGGGCAAGCTTTATTGAGGTCTTTGAAATCGACACAAAGGCGCCAGGATTTGTCCTTCTTTGGTACCATCACTAGGTTTGCTAGCCAGTCCGGATGTTTTATTTCTCTGATGAATCCAGCCTCCAATAACTTGGCTAGTTCTTCTCCCATGGCCTGTCTCTTAGGTTCGGAGAAACGCCGAAGAGCTTGCTTGACCGGCTTAAATCCCTTTAGGATATTGAGGCTATGCTCGGCCAGCCTGCGTGCGATTCCTGGCATGTCTGACGGATGCCAGGCGAATATGTCCCAGTTCTCGCGCAGGAACTCTCGTAGTGCGGCGTCCACAGCGGGGTTTAACTGTGCCCCGATGGAAGCTGTTTTTGTAGGGTCCGTTGGGTGGACTTGGAATTTGACTATTTCATCCGCTGGTTTAAAAGAGGTGGACTTGGATCTCTTGTCGAGTATCACGTCGCCTCTGTCCATTGTGGAGCGTAGCATGGTTAATTCATCGGCCGAGAGGGCTTCGGATAATGCCTCGAGGGCCAAAGCGGCTGTTTGTTTTCGGCGCAGAGTGCTGTATCCGGATCACTGGCGAGAGTGATGATTCCGTTGGGCCCGAGCATTTTAAGCTTCATGTACCCGTAATGGGGTACGGCTTGGAAAATCGTAAACGCCTCCCGTCCTAAAAGAGCGTGATAGCCACTGCTGAATGGGGCCACTTGGAATGTAATTTCTTCGGACCCGTAATTGTTCTGTGTGCCAAATACCACATCTAGTGTGATTTTCCCAGCACAGCGTGCTTCCCGACTGGGGATAATTCCTCTAAAGGTTGTACTACTTTGCTCGATGTGGTTCCAGTTTATTTCCATCTTTTGAAGAGTTTCCTCATAGATGAGGTTTAGTCTGCTGCAACTGTCCATGAGTACTTTAGTGAGTTGAAAGCCGTCCACGATTGGACTGAGGACCAGTGCGGCTGGTGCTCGGGCTGTTCGGAATTTGGGTTCATCACTGGCATTGAAGGTAATAGCTGTGTCACTCCATGGATTTATTGCTGCTATGTGGCAGATTTCGGCCATGCTGCGGAGTGTTCTCTTGCGCCTATTATTGGACGCGAAGGTCTCGAACACTATTAACACCATATTGCTATCCAAGGGATGGTGCTCTGTGGTATTTGGGATAAGAAGATCCTCACCACTTTTGGCCACATGCCGGAGTATCCAACATGCTCTAAGGCTGTGCATTGGTATTGTACCCGCAGTGCTATGAATTTTGCAGGGTCCGTTGAGCCATCCCTCCAGTACGGTTCCATGACCTGTAGAGGGTTTTTGCTTTTTGGTAGTTGACCTGGGTGTATTGTGATAATGCACCCTTTTATTTCGGACTGGGTTTGTATTCAGGGCCGGATTATCCCAAAAGTTTGTTTCGGTTTTCTAGGCACTTTCCATCGTACAGTACTTTCGTACTATGGACGCCAAATCAGCGAAGCGTGTTATCTCACGGCGATTTATGGCGCTAAGGATTCCCTTGTCCGTGCAATTACTGCAGAAAAATGAGATTGCGTCTTCCTCACGACAGTGCTTAACCTTGTTCATTGCAAGGAGGAATCTGGCCCAATAGTGATGTACTGTTTCCTGGGGCTCTTGCCTGATGTGGGAAAGATTGCTTATGTTTGGGTGGGTGGGTGGAATTGAATCCGAACCCACTCCCGATCTGAGATCCAGGGGCCGAGGTTCCGGGGTGTTACCCGATAATCCTAGTCCGCTGTCTGACTCAAGGTTCAGGGATTGGATGTTGTCCTCCCGCGAACGGGCGTCCGGCTCGAAGAGCTCGGGAATCCGGACATAATTGGTCCTCAAGATAGAGGAAAGGCCACCGCGTTGTTCCTCCACCACTGCAATATGATGGGTGATCGGTGGAGAGTTAATCTCCCTTCGGTCGGCTTTAAGCCCAATCCGATCATAGTCCGTAGCGACTCCCAAGGCGGCGATGCGATCCAAGAGCTCCTTTAAGGAGGCGAGCTCCATTGGATCCATCTGTTCGGCGAGTGCCGATTTGATGTGGAGACAGTTTTCGATGACCCGAGAAGTCATCATCGGTGCGGCGGCCGAACGGGCGGTCATGATGAACCCGCCTAGCCGAAGAGTTTGGCCGACAGCCAAAGCTCCCCCGACAGAAGTACCGTCTTTAAAGACGAGACGAGACATCCTTCCTTCTGGCGACGACACCGAGGAACTCTCAATGAAAGCACCAATGTCGGTGTCAAAACCGGCGGATCTCGGGTAGGGGGTCCCGAACTATGCGTCTAAGGCAGATGGCAACAGGAGGCAGGGGACACGATGTTTTACCCAGGTTCGGGCCCTCTTGATGGAGGTAAAACCCTATGTCCTTCTTGATTAATATTGATGATATGGGTAGTACAAGAGTAGATCTACCACGAGATCAAAGAGGCTAAACCCTAAAAGCTATCCTATGGTATGATTGTATGTTGTCCTACGGACTAAACCCTCCGGTTTATATAGACAGCGGAGGGGGCTAGGGTTACACAAGGTCGGTTACAAAGGAGGAGATATACATATCTGTACTGCCTAGCTTGCCTTCCACGCCAAGTAGAGTCCCATCCGGACACGGGACGAAGTCTTCAATCTTGTATCTTCATAGTCCAACAGTTCGGCCAAAGGATATAATTCGGCTGTCCGGAGACCCCCTAATCCAGGACGCCCTCAGTCATCAACCCTCTGTTGGAGAAGAAGCTACTTGGCCCAGGAAGAGGACAGCTCCGCCTGTGCTGCGCCGAGGGCGGCTGCAGAGGAGTCCGCGTGACGCGTCACTTCAGCCAGTTTGGCCCTGAGGGCCGCGGTCCTGCCCTCAGCCTCGGCCCTGATCAGCCCCAACCTCGTCTCGCATTCGCGCTCGAAGGCCGAGCGAGCTTCCGCCACGCGACGATCGACTTCTTCTGTGACACTCCAAAAATTTTAATTGGTTTTCATCACAAACTTTGTTGGATTTTTTTAAGAGGGCATTTAAAATTTCTTTTCCAGAAATCCTTCCTCTTAAAAACTTCCTTTTCTTTGGCAAGGATTTTATTTTTCTTCAAACTATGGTGTTTGATCTTTTGAAACTTCTTCTCTGTTGGTTCCCTCTCAAATTATTTTTGGAGTTTAATCTTTTTCTTTTAAAAAGAAACTCTAGGAAAAATTTGGGATTTTCATATCTTGGAAACCACCCATGACTTTGTATTTTGCCCATGTGGTAAAACCCCTCCAAAACCTCCCCTCCTCCTTGTAATCAACCTAAGTTATCTGTCCCAACTAATCCAAGGAAGTTTTGGATTTTATTCTAATTATTTTTTCCCTCAAATCATTTCTGCAAATTATTTGGAGCCTGAGAGAATTTCAAAGCAAGTACCCTTTTTCATTTGAGTTTTGACCTCAAACCAACTCTCCTGGATAGTCCTTTGTACCCACAACCCAGAACCATCTTGATCCACTCCTCCTCTTTTCAAATTTTTCAAAATTCAGTCTCTGCAAGTTTGGACCAGATTTGCCAAATTTGGTGAAATTCATATCTACACTTCTCCAAAAATTCCACCAAAATTCAGGCAGCCTACTGGAGCAATGAGTAGCCACTCCACCAAAAATCAGCTCAAGGAAAAATCCCCAGATGCCAAATTCATTCTGTCGAACACTTGGCGTGCACTGTTGCTGTTCATATTCAGAAAAATTCAGAGTTCAGTGTCGTTTTCGGTCGTCAGTTTCAATCACGCGTAGACAGTGCCCTTGGCACGTTCCTCGCCGCCTCTTCCCCCTGTCTGGAGCACCACACGTGCGCTTGGCGCCTTCCCGGCGTCGGCGGCTCCCTGGCCCGCCTGCACCGGCGTGTCTTGCGGCGGCCGAACCACCGTAGCGGCCGACAGGGAACAGAACGGTGGCTCAACGCCGTTCGGCGCCGCCCAACGCTCCTCTGCTATCCGCGTGGCTCATGCATGCCAGCGCACGCCCGTGGCACCGTCACCGTGGCCCGGCAAGCATGGAACGTGCTCCCTGCCGCCGACGGGCCCGCGCCGCCCCGTTCTGTAGAGCTCGCCCTAAGCACCAAATCCAAGCCTGGTTAGCACCTAAATGGAACCGGTGGACCTCCGTGATGACGCCCAACTCCCAAAACCTCCCCGACCAAGCTCTGCGCCGCCGTCACATTCACCGGAGATCCCCGTTCACGGCCACCGCCTGGGATCGCCTATAAAAAGGACCCCGAGCTCGCTCACGACCCCCACACCCTCACTGCACCTCTCCAAGACCCTGCCAAGCCACCAGGAGGACCTCGAGGAGGTCTCCTCCCCCGACTTCGGCCGCCCCGATCCGCCTCGGCCTCCACCTCGATTCGCTCCGGTGAGGCCGCCTCTGGCGCCCAAACCCCGTCAGTAGCCCCCTCTGGCACCCAGTAAGCTAACCCCCTCCTCAATTTGGCCTTCGCAGCTCCCTCCGACGAGTCCCACGACCACCCGAGCCGCCGTCCGCCGGAGCGAGGCTCGCCGTCGACGTGGTGCTCGCCGACCGTCACCACCACCACCAACCGACGCGGAAGGGTGCCCTGAACACGGAGGTACCCTCCGATCTCCCTGCCTCGCCGTGGATCGCCGCCGGCGACCACCGCGGCTCTCGGGCACCGGCGAACTCTGCCGCCCCGTTTGAACATTCAAACCTGACGGGCGGGACCCGCCTATCAGCCTCTCTATCCTGTCTGAGCGAAGCATTTTCTGAAAACGTCTTCTGCCAAATGCACTTTCCCTCTGGGCTGGCGTAGTCGCTACCGAAGCACTTTCTGTTTTTATAAGCTAGCCCCTGGAAACCTTCTGTTTCATTACAGATGAGTCCCTGGACAAAAACCTTTATAACTTTTAAACAGGAAAGTATTTTTGATTGATTCTTTTTCTGTCCTCTTTAAAATTTTGTCTAGTTTTTTATCAGATTTATTTGAAAAATATTTGGAATACTTTTTGTGCACCTCTTGGTATTTACGATAGCGCATATATTTTCTTTATACCGTAGATACCGAAGGAGGTGACGGAGCCGCGAACTTCACCGAGCCAGGCTCCGACTACTCCGAACCAGGCAAGCATGTTTGAACTTTTGATATGATGAGTGTCTTGGCATGTTATGCATTTAGTTAGTCTCATGGCATGTTGTTGAGCATACCGATGAACGTTATTTCCATACATTGTTGAGGTAAGTGAGTTCGATGATCCATAAGTGGATGGATGTGAGTATGAATGGCCATGTGTTGGCATGAGGATGGGTAAGATGGCAGTGTTGTAGCATGCCAGTCTTATGCCAGGCTGTATGACTACAGTGTCAAACCGTATCGGTCCAGTTCCTCCCATTTCCTTCCCTGTACTACCACATGTTTTTCGCAAGGAATATGGCTTAGTAAGTTGCAAACCGCTTTCCTGGTACACACCAAAAGGAGAGGCCGGGATGATGGTTCCATGGCCCTGGATTAAAGCCAGTCATCCGGTCAGGGGGCATGGGTGTTTCCGATTGGGACCGAGAGGGGGGCACCCCTTAGAGTGCGCGTATATAAATTTGATCCCATGCTATTCGAGATTGTGCTCTCCCCGTCTCAAAAGTTTTTCTTGGACGATGCCTAGGGTGATTCCTAGCATCGAGAGGTAGGATGGGTGTGTACTGGTTAGCTGTGTTTTCTTCCAAAATACCGTAAACGGAACTAGTTCTTCGTGACTACGGAAATCCGTTGGCTGTGGGAAATTTTTTATACAAACTCTGCAGAGTCATATATTCCTTGAATCATCTATTCCATGTCCAAGTTCAGTATTATCTTATCCTGACAAGTGCCAGTTTGATGACAGAGACTCCGGTGAATCGCATGAGTGCTAAGTCCGGTTAAATGATTATTCCTGTGGATGGACTAACCCGTTTATTTTCATGAATTGAATATTTATAATGAGCATTACTTCCTTGTGAATAAAAGCCCTTTATGTGGTGTCGCTAAGACGCCCGACTGTGGCATTTCTTTTAAAGCCCTTTCTGTGATGTCGCCCCGACGTCCGACTGTGGCATTTCTTTTAAAGCCCTTTATGTGGTGTCGCTAAGATGCCCGACTGTGGCATTTCTTTTAAAGCCCTTTCTGTGATGTCGCCCCGACGTCCGACTGTGGCATTTCTTTTAAAGCCCTTTATGTGGTGTCGCTAAGACGCCCGACTGTGGCATTTCTTTTAAAGCCCTTTCTGTGATGTCGCCCCGACGTCCGACTGTGGCATTTCTTTTAAAGCCCTTTATGTGGTGTCGTGTTCACCTTTCGAGGCGTCGCTTCAGACACCCGATCGGTTCTCATTTATGTTTTGTTGGGATTTCAGGCGGACTGCCGCCGTTTCCCTTTTTACTTACTTCGTTATGCTAATTTTTGAATGTACATTGGTGAATTAATCATGACGCATTCATGCATGCATTTGTTATATCTTACGTCCGAACTGTCTTGCGAGTACTTTCAAAGTACTCACTGGCTTGTTGATTTGGCCAGATGCTGACGAAGGCGATCTCATGGATGAAGAATTTGATAGCGAGTCCGACGCCTAGAGGAGTCCCAGTCAGTCTCGTGCAACCCTGGATTTGGTCACTGCATTATATCCGCTTCCGCTACCAAATAAATTCATCGAGCCCCACCTCAACGCTCGATGAGATGCCAGTTTTAGAGTCATGTATCTCCCTCCCTGCTGTGTTTTTCCACCACCACCCTATCCTCGAGTCAGTAGTATGCCTCCACGCCACTGTGTCATGTCCGCCATTATGTATAATTATTGGCGTGTTTGTAATAATTTGGTTAAGCAACCGTAGCTCAACCCTGTAATATATTTTATGCTACTGGCTTATTGTATCAAGGATTTGTCTACCGGTAAGGAGAATTTTTCCCATACTGGACTCAAAAGATTGGTTTCTCAATAAACATTTTTGTTGGAAAACCGGTCGTGACATCTTCCTGGGCCCGGGCTTCGCGCGCGGCAACGTTGTCCTCCGCCCGAGCCACCAGGCGCTCCCTTGTCTCCAACCACTCAAGATCAAGGTTGCGCTCGGCGGCCTCCAGCGTCAGCGCCTCCTCGCGCTTCAGAAGCTCCGCCCGATCAACAGGGGCCCCCTCCATCGACTCAAGGGCCGCCTGGCGCAGTTCCACTTGCTGCTCCAGGGAGTTGCCCTAGGCCAGGAGCTCCCATGCGCGCTCCTCCGCATCCTTGCGCCGTCGATCTACTTCCCGAGCCTCCTCGACGGCCTGGGAGTAGGCCTCCCGCGAAGCTGCCAGCGACGCTTCAGCCTTCGCGTTTTTGAGATCACGTTGGTGACACGCAAGGGCGATGGCTACCTTCAGTTTGCGCCTCTCCTCAACAAGGCGCAAACCTTCGGCCTCGAGGCGCGCATCCTCGTCAGCAAGCTCTGCCCTGATCCGGCTCACCGCATCTGCCGCCCTCTGGAGGAACTCTTCGCGAAGGGCGCGTCGCTCTCGAGCGCGCCTGAGCACGTCTTCCGCATCACCCTCTTTCACCGGAGCATGTGGAGGGCCCCGAGGCGGCAGGCCCCCTCCCGGCGCAGGGCTGGGGGCTGGCGCCCTAGCCATCGCCGAGTGGACCTCTCTGGGAATCCGGCCTGGCGTCGGTCCACCCATGGAGGAGGAGCCAAAGACAGACTTCAGCCATTCACCATCTATGATCAGAGGAGGAACGCGGGGCAAGCTGGATGTGCCCCAGGAGGACTCATGAAGAAAGGACAGCGGGAGCGCAGGCTCGAGGTGCCCTATGGAACGGACCACTCCATCAACTGGTCTGGCAGCAGGGGTGCCGCTCGAGCTTGGCGAGCCCAGGGCCAGCGGAGAAGGCGAAGCTTGGGGGATGGCTCCCGGGCTGGCTCAGCGGGTTCCGCAGGGCAGGGCCTGAAAGGGCCACAATCAGTCGCAGGGATAGCAAAGTAAACGAGCAAGGAAAGAAGAAGACTTACTCGTCCATGGAAAAGTACTTCCTACGCTTCAACAAGTGGCAAGGGCGGTCATTGCCACCCAAGGCCTCCTTCCTCTTGCGGAGGGCCTCCAAGTCTATGCGGAAATGACCTAAGCGCCTGGCACAGGGGTCGGCCCCTGGTGCGGAGGAAGCGTCAAGATGATCAGCGCCGGAGGAGTCAGCCTGGGGGGCGCCGTCAGGCATCACCTCGCGAGGAACGACTGGGGGCTCGGGAGCCCCGGCCTCAGGAACCACAAGCCACAACTCCGCACCTGCCGCCGCTCCAGGGCGGGCCTCGGGAGACGCCGCCTTCGAGGCTTCTCGTGGCGTCAGCACCTCGACATCGGGCGCCTCGACTCTCGCCGGTTCTCGTTTCCCCACCTTGTCGCCCGAGGAAGGACCGCTGTGGGCGGCAGGAGAGGCAACCACGGTGGCCGGGTTCTCACGGGGCCCCGTGAAGCCAGCCAGGCGGAGTCCCCACTTGTCGAAGCTGGGCATCTGCCTCACAAAATTGGCCCTGCCGGAGAAAAGGTACAGGAGGACACCATTACTCCAAATGCTGCCTGGGGAAGGGTCGCTAGTCAAGGCCCTGAGCATCGTCCGCAGCACTTCAGGTGCCAAGTCCTCCTCCTGAAGCCGCATGCGGTCTCCATGCCCCGCAAAGTCCCACATCCAGCAAGAGTGGCGCTGAAGAGGAGCAATGCGACATTGGAGGAACTCCTTCACCACCTTGGGCATTGTCACGTTGAGCGCCCTCAAACTCTGGAAGCGGCACCAGACGAAGGCAAGCCGGGGGCTCGCGAGCACCTCATGGTCCCAACCCGCGTGAGGAACAGTAGGCGAGGTCGGGTGCGAGAGCAGAGGGTTGGGCACTCCAACGTCCACGTACAGCCACCACTCTCTGAACCTGGCCTCAGAAGGAGGAAGGCCGAAGTCGATCCCTGAAGCGGCCGTCTCTGGCACGGCTAGGAAGCTCACACACCCTGAGCACTGAGTGGGATCGCTTAGGAGCAAGGAAAAGAAGTGGCACAACAGGGCCATGGAAGGAGGAATGCCTATCATCGCCTCGCAAACAAAAGAAAAGACAGCCAGAAGAGTAATGGACTCCGGCCCGAGGTGCATCATGCAGATCTGATAATGGGAGAGCACCGCGTTGAAGAAGGCGGAAAAGGGGGGAACTAGTCCCGCCCATAGGGAATCGGTGAAGAATCGGACCTCCATGACGATCCTATCGAGGGAGGCATGGGACACAAGCCAGGCCGTGGTCCTGCCGCACTCGTTGAAGATAGTTGCAAGGGCGGAGAGGACCTTGTCCAAAGCTTCTGGATTGAGTATGATCGACCGGGCGACGGCGGGGGTCACCGCCGGAGGTGTGCGGGACGAAGGTGCGAGCTTCTTTCCCCTTCCTTTCTTCATCGGCGCCATGGCGGTGAAGAGGAGGAAGAACTCGAGCCGAATTGGCGGCGGAGGCTGGAGCTCAAAGAAGAAGGAAAGTTAGGAGGCGGGCGAGCAGCGGAAAGGAGGAACAACTGTGTGCAACTACGGGTCCGCTTAGCCGGGCGCGTAACAAGGCATCATGGGGAAGTGCAGACGCCCACGTCCAATCAATCGCCGTGCGGCGCCCAAGGCCGCAGGCTGTTGGGACCCACAGCGCTTCGCGCTTGCCCCTCCGCTTCCCTGCTAGGCCATGCCCGGGCGCGCCTTGTGCCCGGGGGCTACTGTCAGCGTTCTGGGAACGGGGGTCCCCAGACTTGCCTGCCTGCGGCCTGCGGCATGGCTCAAGTGGGGGCCCAGCGCGGACCATCTTCATCAGCACAAGCTCAAGACCCTCGCGAGGGGCCAAGCTTCGCCGGGCGGACGACGGGAAGCTTCCTCAGACGCAGCCTCATCAGGCAGGCTCGCGAGGAGGCGGAGAGATCAAGACAGGGGTACCTCGCGAGGAACCCGTGACGCAAGCCATGACGATCGAGACCAGGCGAGCGTCGGCCTGCGCAGTGTCCTTGTTTCCCCTTTGGTGCAAAGGGGGCAAGCACAGGCCAAGGCATCGGGCAAAGGTTGTCATTCCGGTGCAACGAGACCAAGACCAGCAGAGTGGTAGGACGGAGGTCACCGTGGAGCCCAAGATGGCGTCATCACCAGAGCTTTTGGCAGCCGAAGACCACCTTTGGTCAGGATAACTTGTACTATATGTTCCCCTTCAAAATGGCCAAGTGTTGGCGCCCTTCCCGCTCATTATTTGGGGAGAGGCCCAGGGCCTCTATAAGTAGGACTAGACACCACAGAGGAAGGGGAGAGAGAGAAATCTGGTAGAGTCCTAGCAGAGAGAGAGAGAGAGGCGACTGAATTCACCCTATAGCAGTTCATCGCACCAGCTCAAGAACACCTCTCGCGAGGCTGTTCTTCCCTTGTACTGTTCATCATCAGCCCCTGAGGCAATCCACCACACCACACACTGGAGTAGGGTATTACACCACAACGGTGGCCCGAACCAGTATAAACCTCATGTCCTTCGTGTTTTTCGTTGTTTCCAGCTTAAATCACACGAGGAGATTGGACGTAGATCGGTAGGGGAGAGATCTTCATGCGCACCCCAGTGTTCGAACCTCAAGGGTCTGCCGGAACCCGAAATCCGACAGCCTCAACATAAGCCACCACCCAGGGTGAATCGTGACGGATGTCACTAGGAAGAACCGCCTTTGCTCCATAAACCATGAAGAAAGGTGTGTAACCCGTTGATCTATTGGGGGTTGTATTGATACTCCATAATACTGAGGGTAACTCGTCTACCCAACAACCCGGAGTTCTTTGCAAAGGAATCATAAGCCGGGGCTTGATACCTCGTAGAATCTCTTGATTTGCTCGTTCTGCCTGACCATTGGACTAAGGGTGAGCCACAGAGGAAATTTCAAGCCGGATATGCTCTCATTGACAAAATTCTTCCATAGCGCCTTTAGAGAGATTAGTACCATTATCTGTGATAATGTTGTGTGGAGAACCAAAACGGAAGATCGCCGTCTTCATGAATTAAACCGCCATTGTTGCATCACACATACTAACCGGTTCTTCTTCGACCCACTTAGTAAACTTATCGACCGCCACCAAAAGGTGGGCCTTCTTATCCTTGACCTCTTGAAAGGCCCAACCTATCAAGCCCCCAAGTTGCAAACGGACAAGTAATTGGAATCATCCTCAACTCTTGAGCTGGAACATGAGCTCGCCGTGAAAATTTCTGACAACTGTCACATCTGCTGACCAAATCCTCAGCATCAGCATGAGCCGTCAACCAATAAAAACCATGACGAAAAGCCTTGGCGACGAGAGATTTACAACCGGCATGATGACCACAATATCCTTCATTAATTTCCCGTAGAATCTCACAGCCTTCTTCAGGAGAGACGCGGCGCTGAAACGCCCCTGTGACACTGCGATGGTGCAACTCCCCATTGACAATTGACATTGACTTGGATCGTCGAGTTATCTGTCTAGCCAAGGTCTCATCCTCTGGCAACTCACCCCGGGTCATGTAAGCCAAATACGAAACCGTCCAATCAAGGATGGCATGAAGAGCCGCCACCAATTGCACTTCCGGGTCAGGAACAGCAAGATCCTCCTCCGTAGGCAATTTGACAGAAGGATTAAACAAAATATCCAGGAACGTGTTAGGTGGCACCGGCTTACATTGAGAACCTAGCTGGCTTAAAGTATCAGCCGCCTCATTCTTCCTGCGATCAATATGTTCAACTTGATAACCTTTGAAATGACCAACAATAACATCAACCTCTCGACGATAAGCCGCCATGTGAGGATCCTTAGAATCCCAGGTGCCAGAGACCTGTTGGGCTACCAGATCTGAATCATCGAAGCACCTAACCCGGCTTAAATTCATCTCCTTAGCCATTCGAAGTCCGTGGAGCAAGGCCTCATACTCCGCTGCATTGTTAGTACAAGGAAACATTAATCGAAGAACATAAGAAAACTTTTCACCTCATGGGGAAGTCAAGACAACTCCAGCCCCCGAGCCTTCCAACTGTCTGGATCCATCAAAGTGAATAGTCCAATATGTGTTATCCGACTTTTCCTCAGGCGTCTGTAATTCTGTCCAATCATTGATAAAATCCACTAGTGCTTGAGACTTGATGGCCGTACGAGGTACATACTTCAAACCATGACGTCCAAGCTCAATGGCCCACTTGGCAACCCGGCCTATGGATTCTCTATTTTGGATGATGTCTCCCAGAGGAGCATAACTAACCACAGTAATGAGGTGACCCAGAAAATATTGCTTAAGCTTCCGGCTTGCCATAAAGACCCCATACACAAGCTTCTGCCGGTGCGGATATCTCTACTTGGACTCAATAAGCACCTCATTGATGTAATAAACCGGTCATTGAACCGGATATTCCTTGCCTGCCTCTTTCCTTTCCACCACAATAGCTACACTGACGGCCCGGCTGTTAGCAGCCACATATAACAACAAAAGCTCTTTATCAATAGGGGCAGCAAGAACGGGTGGCTCAGCCAACTGTTTCTTCAGATCCTCAAATGCTTGATGAGCAGCATCACTCCAAACAAAATGATCTATCTTCTTCATCATCTGATAAAGGGGAATAGCTTTCTCACCCAACCGGCTTATGAACCGGCTTAGGGCCACAATACGACCCGCCAGACGCTGAACATCATTAACACACGCCGGCTTAGCCAAAGAGGTAATGGCCTTGATCTTCTCTAGGTTAGCTTCAATGCCTCTGTTAGAAACCAGAAAACCTAAAAGCTTACCCGCTGGTACACCAAAAACACACTTAGCAGAGTTAAGCATCATCTTGTAGACCCGGAGATTGTCAAATGTTTCCTTCAAATCCTCAATCAAAGTTTCTTTCTTCCTTGACTTCACCATAATGTCATCCACGTAAGCATGAACATCACGCCCGATCTGATTGTGGAGGCAATTTTGCACACACCACTGGTAAGTCGCCTGGGCACTCTTGAGCCCAAAAGGCATAGACACATAGCAGAAGGCTCCAAACGGAGTAATAAAAGTTGTCTTCTCATGGTCCTTAACTGCCATCTTTATCTGATGATAACCATAATAAGCATCCAAAAAACTCAAACGCTCAGAACCCGCCGTAGCATCAATGATTTGATCAATACGAGGGAGAGCAAATGGATTAGCCGGCCAAGCCTTGTTTAAGTCCGTGTAATCCACACACATCTGCTAGGTGTCGTTCTTCTTAAGCACCAGCACTGGATTAGCCAACCATTCAGGATGAAAAACTTCAACAATAAACCTGGCCACGAAGAGCCGTGCCACTTCTTCACCAATGGCCTTTCACCTCTCCTTGTTAAAACAACGGAGGAATTGCTTGACCGGCTTAAACTTCGGATCAATATTAAGAGTGTGCTCAGTGAGTTCCCTCGGTACACCCGGCATGTCTGAAGGCTTCCATGCAAAGATATCCCAATTCTCATGGATGAACTCGATGAGTGTGCTTTCCTATTTTGGATCCAAATTAGTGTTGATGCTGAACTGCTTAAATGAGTCGCCAGGGACTAAGTCTGCCAATTTAGTATCATCTGCCGACTTAAACTTTAACAAATGATTATGCTCTATGGTTGGCTTTTTCAAGGACTTCATCTCTGCCGGGTCGACATTATCCTTGTAAAATTTCAACTCCTCCGTTGCACAAACCGATTCAGCATAAGCCGCATCACCTTCTTCACACTCCAGGGCCACCTTGCGACTCCCATGCACTGTGATGGTGCCCTTGTAACCCAGCATTTGAAGCTGCAAGTAAACATAACAAGGCCTCGCCATGAACTTAGCATAAGCCGGCCGCCCAAACAGAGCATGATAAGTGATCTTGATCTTGACCACCTCGAAGGTTAAAATCTCATACCAGGAATCATGCTCATCTCCAAAGGCAACTCCTAAAGATATCTTACCCACTGGGTAGGCCGACTTACCCAGTACCACGCCATGGAAAACTGTGTTTGACGGTTTGAGATTCTTATCAGTCAGTCCCATGCGACGGAAGGTCTCATAGTAAAGTATGTTAATGTTGCTGCCTCCATCCATGAGTACCTTAGTAAATTTATAGCCCCCAACCTGAGTCGCCACCACTAGAGCCAAATGACCCAGATTATCAACCCGGGGCGGATGATCCTCATGACTCCACACAATAGGCTGCTCTGACCATCGTAAATAACGTGGCACCGCCGGCTCAACAGCATTTATTGCCCTCTTATGCAACTTCTGATCCCGCTTACATAGACTAGTGATAAAGACGTGGTACTGCCCACTATTCAATTGCTTCGGGTTGCTCTAATAACCGGACTGCTGCTACTGATTCCCCTGATTATTCTGCTGGTTGTAACCACCTTGATTGCCTTGGCCGTGAAAACCGGAATTTGAGCCGCCGCCTCAACGACCCGGACCATGAGAACCGGACCCTGAACCGCCGTTTGGGCCATGGTTGTGCTGGATGGATTCCCTAAAGCTTCTCATTATGCTGCAATCCTTCCACAGATGAGTAGCTGGCCTCTGATCCGTTCCGTGTGTTGGACATGGCTGATTTAACACTACATCAAGATCAAACATTGTCCCTTGATCCAGCGGTCCCTTACGACGCTGGTTATCACTGCGCGCCCCGGTGTTAGCCACAAAATCATTAGCCTTGCGCTTACCATTTCCGCCCTGATTGGTAGGGTTGTACTACTGCCCCTTCATGCCACTACTCTTCTTTCCCTTTCTCGATCTTTCATCCTCAGAATCGGCGTCCTTGGTACCATTAGAGTCAACATACTTAACAAGAGCCGCCATAAGCTCCCCCATGTCGTTGCAATGACGCTTAAGCTGCCCAAGTTTCTGCTTAAGTGGAATGAAACGGCAATTTTTCTCCAACATTAGAACTGCTGAGCCGACGTTGATGTTATCTGAAGAATGTATGATAGTCGAGACCCGGCGCACCCAGCTGGTTGTTGACTCACCCTCAGCTTGAATGCAAGAAACCAAATCCACAATCGACATAGGTTGCTTACATGTATCTTTGAAATTCTGGATAAACTGGGACTTCAGCTCCGCCCATGACCCGATGGAGTTAGCCGGCAGCCCCTTTAACCAGGTGCGAGTTGTCCCCTCTAACATCATGGTGAAGTACTTAGCCTATGAAGCCTCACTAACATCCAGCATCTCCATGGCCATCTCATAGCTCTCCACCTACGCCTGAAGGGGTTGATCGGCTATGTAATTAGGCACCTTACGAGGGCCTTTGAAATCCTTGGGCATACGCTCGTTTCGTAGAGCCACTGTTAGACACGGCACACCGAAAGCCTTAGAAGTTACACCTGCCTCAACTGAAGCTGTTGGGTAATCCGGCGCGTGCTGATGAGCCGCCGGCTTGGCCTCCCGACGTACTCTACCCTGGTCCACCAAATCCAGCGCATTGGCACCATTGCGCGCCGGGTCATGTCCATGAGGTTTGTTACGGCGCTGCTCCGTACTCGAGACTACTGGTGAGTCAATGTGCCTACTATAGCTCTGGCTTGGACGAGGGGTTGAATGAATCCGGTCAAGGCTATAATAATAAGCATGTTGCTGCACTAAAGCCATTTGAAGAACCCCCTAGCCCTTTGGGTTTCAATCGCCGTCGGAGTTTCACCCTCGACTAGCAAAGCCGCCAGTCGCGTTGCTGCAACAATCATGTTGTCCAAACGGGTGCAATAGTGACCCGGTGGTGTTACCACGTGTTGAGGAAGGGTGTTGTTTATATACGGAGAACTTGTCATGCGCGGCTGACCCAGCACTCCACCGCCTGGTGCTTCAGTCATCAGATTCACCGCCGGCGGGTTACTGGCCTCGGCTCGAGGGGTGTTGAAGAGGTCCCTTGACTCATAAACTGAGGGCAGACAACTCCGGTATTTTCTCCTCAAAACTTCGTTTGACGCGTTCGGATCCACTGTGAGCCGGTATGAATCTGCTAGAATCTGCTGTGCTTGGGCACTTAGAACGGCCCATTCTGCAGCCATCCTGGCGTTTTCTGCTACTAATTCTGCCTTGGCTTGTGTTATCTGATCACGCGACTTAGCTATTTCTGCATTGTGCTGTGTCGTATTTCGGGTTCCGGCAGACCCTTGAGGTTCGAACACTGGGGTGCGCGCGAAGATCTCTCCCCTACCGATCTACGTCCAACCTCCTCGCGTGATTTAAGCTGGAAACAATGAACAATACAAAGGACACGAGGTTTATACTGGTTCGGGCCACCGTTGTGGTGTAATACCCTACTCCAGTGTGTGGTGTGGTGGATTGCCTCAGGGGCTGATGATGAACAGTACAAGGGAAGAATAGCCTCGCGAGAGGTGTTCTTGAGCTGGTGCGATGAACTGCTAGGGTGAGTTCAGTCGCCTCTCTCTCTCTCTCTGCTAGGACCCTACCAGATTTCTCTCTCCCTCTGTGGTGGCTAGTCCTACTTATAGAGGCCCTGGGCCTCTCCCCAAATAATGAGCGGGAAGGGCACCAACACTTGGCCATTTTGAAGGGGAACATATAGTACAAGTTATCCTGACCAAAGGTGGTCTTCGGCTGCCAAAAGCTCTGGTGATGACGCCGTCTTGGGCTCCACGGTGACCTCCGTTCTGCCGCTCTGCTGGTCTTGGTATCGTTGCATCGGAATGGCAACCTTTGCCCGATGCCTTGGCCTGTGCTTGCCCCCTTTGCACCAAAGGGGAAACAAGGACACTATGTAGGCCGGCGCCCGCCTGGTCTCGATCGTCATGGCTTGTGTCACGGGTTCCTCGCGAGGTACCCCTGCCTTGATCTCTCCGCCTCCTCGCGAGCCTGCCTGAGGAGGCTGCTTTTGAGGAAGCTTCCTGTCGTCTGCCTCACGAGGCTTGGCCCCTCGCGAGGGTCTTGAACTTGAGCTGATGACGATGGGCCGCGCTGGGCTCCCACTTGAGCCACGCCGCAGGCCGCAGGCAGGCAAGTCTGGGGACCCCCGTTCCCGGAATGCCGACATGCTGCTCCTGCTTGTCTGGGGTTACCTCGATCTCCATCAGAGTTGCCAGAGTATCCAACAAATCTGTTAAGACTTGAGCCAGCGGGCGCGCTGAACCGCCAGCCCCGGCCACCGTTACCGCTGCTGCACTAGAACCGCCAGCCTTACCCACCTACTCATAACCCAAGCAACCAATTTCGCGTGTGCATCGACATCCCGAGCCTCAACAGGGCTGCCGCCCAGGGCCTCTTCCGGCCGATGGCGGTCGGCTGGAGGAGGGCCTTCCCCTCTGGCCTCCGCAACGCAGCCGCCACATACCAGCACTTCGTAAAACAGGTCGCGGGGGCCCAGGAGGCTCAGCGGCAGGTGGTCCTGACGGACCAGGACCAGGACCCCCGCGACCGCTGAGGGCCTCCGGAGCCCCTGGGCCTTGGGAGCTCAGCTCTCCTCAGGAGCAACCTGCAAGGCTCGCGTCTCCAGCTACCCCAACTCCTCTTCAGCGGCAAGTACCAGGTGATGTCTTAGGTATTTCGTCGAGGGCGCCCCTCGGGCTGCATCATCCTTGAGCTGCTGGGGGCTTACCCCCCCCCCCACACACACACACAGTTGTATCTTTTTGCGCATGAATCAGAACTGGTTGCTTCCTTTTGCATTATCTATATGGTTGGCACCCTCACCGCCACTAAGGTCATGAGCCATTGTGAGCCCTCCGCGACCGCCCCATGATTAAGGACTGGCACGGCGTCTGTGCTCGGGTCCGTCCCTGCAGCGTCGCTCAACCCAAGGGTTGAGCTCTGTCTCACGAGCCATTCCCATGACGTCACCTCCCATGGTCCTTGGTGCCTTGTTCTCGCATGGGCTAATCGTTGGTGGGTAAGTAGGGGCCCGTGGCAGGTGCCTCACTCCCGCGCGAACCGCACTCCAGTTGTTTATCTTTTGGACTATAGCATGAGAAGACTGGGCATGACGTCTGTGCTCGGGTCCGTCCCTGCAGCATTGATAAATCCAGCGGCTGAGCTCTGTCTTACGGGCCGGTCCCACTAATGTCACCTCCTGGGGTCGTTGGTGCTGCGGCCTTCTCATGCAATGCCCTCTGTAGATGCATTCGGCGCAGGTCTAGGCAACCCATCTCTTTTCATGTTTTCCAGAAGAAGACTTAGGTGCAACCCACCTCAGGTGCAACCCGCCTCAGGGTAGGGTCTCGTGAGTGATGCGTAAGCTCGCGAGAACTTCCCCAGAGTCGTTCAGCTCGGCCTGAGGAGGGCCCATATACACCTTGGCTGTCCCGCCGTGCAAGCCACGTGTCCGGACGGGCTGCACACGCCCGGGAGTCTCTCCCGGTGGGAGGCTCCCCTCCCACGATCCAGTGGAAGTGCTTAGCTCCGCGCTGGCAAGACCGAGGAGCGGTTGTGCCCACGAACCAGTGGAAGCACCAAGCTCCGCGCTGGCCGATACGACCGAGGAGCGGTTATGCCCACACTCCGGGCAAGTGTGGTAGCTCTATGCTCCGCGCTAGTTATAAACAACTGAGGGCGGCCCCCAGCGGTCGCACCAACCTCAGGGAGCTTTTCAGCTCACGACGCTCACAGCTTCTACTTGGAAGGGTATCGCGAGGGGGGCTAGGCATGGGGTCTATGCTCAGGTCACGCCTAGCAGACGCCACCCTACCAGGTGCTCAGACACCTGGCTTTCTCGCGCCCCCATCCTAGGCGAAGGCTCGTGAGCAAGGTATGGTGCTCATTCTCCCTCATGAGAGCCGTTTGTACGTCAAGGGGGACCCCTGGGCATTGCGATGCAGGGGCCTCACTAGTCACGTAGCCCCTCACTCCTTGGGCCCGGTGCTCAACGGCGGTCGAGGTATGTGCGGGGCTGGGCCCTGCCAACACAGAACGCAAACGGGTCGCTTGAACGTCAAGGGGGACCCCTGGGCATCGCGACCCAGGGGCCTCACTAGTCACGTAGCCCCTCATTCCTTGAGCATGCCCTGGTGACCCGGAGGGCTCAATGGCGATCGAGGTATGCACGGGGCTGGGCCCTGCCGACGTAGAGCACTTAAGCAGACATGAATGGAAGCAAGCACGGAAATCACAGAATTCAAAGCCTAGCTATTACAATAAAGCTCAAATTCATCAAATTCAAACAAGTCTCACGCCTCCTTGAGGCACTCGCATTCTCCTCAGCAGGAATAGGTCAGGCATCGCCGGACGCATCGGCATCAGCTTCCACCCCTTCAAACGCATCAGCAGCAGCCGGAAGGAACGCCTCCACTAGCTCTTTGACCTTCTCCACCACACATTCAGCAGCCGCGCCCTCCAGGCTCGTAGCCAGTGGCTGGGATAGCGTGGCCAGGTCAAAGCTGGGGTCACGAAGGAAGAAATGGCCGCACACCTGCGCTAAGGCAGAGGTAAGAAGCGAGCGGCCCTCAGTATCGGCTAACTGACCGATTGCAGATGCCACGTCACCCAGGGACTTCACGAGTGCAGCTAGGAGCCTGGTGGCACCACCCTCCGGGGTGGCCAGCGGCTCTTTGAACCCCTCCCCGTAGGCGATCCGTAGCAGCCTGCGGGCCTCGAGCTCGAAGGTGGCGAGGGCCTCACGACCCACCATCGCCGTCTTCTCCGAGGTCGCGAGGGCGTCCTCCCTGGCCTTCAGCTCGTCCTCGCGCTTGGCTTGGGATGCCTTGGCTTCCTCGGCCTCTGTCTTCAGCTTCTCCAGGCTCGCGCGGTCGGCGAGCTGCTCCTCCTACAACCGCGATGTCTCTGCCTTCTCGCCCTGGAGCTCCTTCTCCAACCTCTCAAGCTCCAGGGCGTGCTTCACGCTCTCCTCACGACGGGCCTTAAGCTCGTCCTCCGCCTCCTGGCGACGCTTCTCGGAGGACGCTGCCTGGGCTTCCGCGGTCTCTCGCGCCCGTGCAGCCGAGGCAGCCTCCTTCCGACCCTCGCCGACGGCCGCCGAAGCCTGACTCCAGGTGGCCTGCACGGACTCCTCCGCTTGCAGCCACCCCGAGAGTAGGCCCAAGTGGGCGTCCACCGCACGGTCATCACCGTCCTGGAAGACAACGCGGAGCTGGTTCAGCGCAGCGAAGGCCGCCTCCAAGGCCTCGGGACCAGACCTCACCTGCTGACGAGGGGACTCCACCACGACCGCCCGCTCGGCCGAGGGCTTGGGGGCTCCCAGTCCCTTCGCTGGCACGGCGGGAGTAGGGGTCACCCATCCCTCACGAGGAACTACAGCAGAGTCCACTAGGGGCGTCGCCACCACGCGCTCAGCAGTTTGGCTGGCTGAGGCGTGTGGCACCACGGCGACAGCGGCAGCAGCAGCAGGAGGGGCGGGACTTTGAGAAGTGGCCCCTCCCTTCATCTTCTTCAGCATGCCGCCAATACTACTGCATCAAGAAATGCGCGTCAGAAGCGCAACGGGCAATAGAACAACGGAAGAACCTGCACTCACGCGTCAGAAGCCTGGTGCGCCCTCCTCTTCGCCAGCAGGTCGGCAGTGTTTTCCTTCGCCGGGGGCACGCCGCTGGCCCGAACGTTGGCAAGACGCAAGACCAAGGATTTGGGCACAACAGTGGCCGCTGGCCTTGCCGGGGCAGAGCTCCGCCAGGGAGTCGCTGCATCGCCCCCTCCGGACGAAGAGCGTCCAGATCGACGCGGGGTGACGGCCTTGGGCTGCCCAGCGACTCCAGCCCTCGGCGGCAGCTCCTCAACGGATCCCACGGAGGAGGCATCGTCAAGATTCAGGTCCAGGTCCCTGAGGGCCTTCTCAGAGTCTTCCTCCTCCTCCTCGCTCTCCTCTTCGCCACCAGAAGACACATCAACCGTGGCCGGAGCAGGTGCAGCCACCTCGACATAGCCCGACACGGCCTCCAACCGCTTGGCCTTGTCAGGACGGCGGTACAGTGGCAAGTGGGCCACCGGAAGGTCCGCAGGCATCGTCTCCGGGAGAACTCTTGAGGTGAGATCCATATCAGAGGAGGGCAGCATCCCCGAGCGTAGCCGGAGCTTGTCGTCGTCCCCCATCAACTCACACATGGGACGTGAGTGCGCCTGGAGTGGTGCCAGGCGCTGCCTCAGGAACTCCTTCATGATCTGTCCTCCCTCGAGCCTCGAGGCCATATCAGCCTCAATCCTCGCCAACGCGGGCCCAGCCTCGGGATCAGTAATCTTCACATGGCTCCAGCAGGCGCGCTTCCGCGGACGGGCGGTAGGCAGCACCAGCAATGGGTGCGTGGGCTGAGCATCCAGATAGACCCATCTCTTCCGATGGGTGTCTATCTTCTTCCCCGCCTTCATCAACCGGCAGCCCTTGCGCTGAAAGACGAAGGAGATGCACGCTGAACACGGGCCCTCCTCATACAGCCGGACGACGAAGAGGTGGCGGAAGAGGGCGAGAGTCGGCCTCACCCCCACGAACGCCTCGCAATAGAAGGCGAACAGCGAAAAGACGAGGAGGGGGCAAGGTTGGATATGAAGGGCATGCACCTGGTAGTGGTCCAAGATGGCGTAGAAGAATTCAAAGAAGGGCGGCACAAGCCCGACGGAAATGTTGTGGAGGAAGAAAGGGTAGCAGGTCACCGTCAAAGCCGGCGCGGTAGCCGACCCGACCAGGATCTTCATCAGGCCATGCTCGTTATGCTCGCTTGACAGGAAGGACTGGACCTCCGTGTAGTCCCCCTCCGTGGCGACGGAAGACTCCTCGAGCGCCGCCACGGGAGAAGAACCAGACCCAGGCGCTTGCGTGGCGCCCTTGCCCTTCTTCGCCATTGCCGAAGGTGTCGGGAAGGTAAGGGATCCGAGGAGATCGGAGGCGGAGGAGAAGGGGATCTGAGCAAGAAGAAAGGGGAGCAATAACCCATGTGCGGCGAAGACAGTCTCTTTTGTCAAGTCACACAGTTACCAAGGTTGCGTGGGGAGTGGAGTCGACACGTCCCCTCCAACCGTCACGTGTCGGCCTGGCCCACAGTCTTTGGGGCCCGCGGTGCTTCGTCCTCGCCTAGGCTTCGCCCAGAAGCCAACTCCGCGCGCGCCTTAGGCCCGGGGGCTACTGTCGGCGTACTGGGAACCAGGGTACCCAGACTTGCCTGTCTGCGGCCCACGTCGCGTTCCTGGTACGGCCCGGTAGGACCCAGCTGATCGACCGTCTGCTCAAGACCCTCGCGAGGGGGCCAGCCCCCGCGAGGAGAACGACCAAGACCCCCTCAGGGAGCGGCCTCACCTAGGTTGCTCCGGAGGAGCGACCAAGACCTCTCCCTAGAGTGGCCTCGGCTAGGCTGCTTCGGGAGGGCGGAGATCTCAAGGCAAGGGCTGCCTCAGGAGGAGGCAGTGATGCAAGCCATGACGAACCGTGCCAGCGGGCGCAGTTTCCATATCGGTGCAAAGGAGACCGCACAGGCGCAGGTTCCCGAGGGGCAAGACAAAGGTTTCCCCTTTGGTGCAACAAGACCGAAGACCGCAAGGATGGCAGGAAGGATGTCATCGCTGGGCCCACCACCGCGTCACCGCCTGCCCTCTTTGCAGGCGAAGACCACCTTTTGTCAGGATAGGAGCGTCCTTGTGTTCCCGCTCAAATGGCCGTTGTGGGATTCCCTTCCCGCCTAAACATTTCAGGACGAAGAGGACCCTGGCCGCCTATATAAGTAGCTAGGTTTCGATCATAGAAAGGGGGATCGACCCATTAAGACTTAGACTAGGAGAGGAGCAAGAACATCCACCTCCTCACCCTCCTTGAGCTCGCCTCCTAAGCTCAGGAAACCACTGTACTTGTTCATACTCGAGCCCTCATGAGGCCAATCCACTAATGCAGGACACAAGGTTTTACACCGCAAGGTGGCCTGAACCTGGGTAAACACTTGTGTGCTCTACTTGTTTGCTTGCTTGCATTCCATTCCCACCACCAGGAGAAGAGTGTGGCGCTAGGTAGACATGTAGTGGGAGAGATCTTCGTCACGCCCCTGTGTTCGAATCTTAAGGGTTTTGCGGAGCCCGAAATCCGACAGACATTTTAGTAGGTGTCAACTTATTCAAATCAAGTCTACGATATAAAGAGAGGGGCATAACACTAACAACGGCTCCAAGATCACATAAAGCAGTTTTAACATAGTTTCTTTTAATGGAGCATGGTATAGTCGATACTCCTGGATCTCCTAGTTTCTTTGGTATTCCACCCTTAAAAGTGCAATTAGCAAGCATGGTGGAAATTTCAGCTTCCGGTGTCTTTCTTTTATTAGTAACAATATCTTTCATATACTTAGCATAAGGATTCATTCTAAGCATATCAGTCAAACGCATACGCAAAAAGATAGGTCTAATCATTTCAGCAAAGCGCTGAAAATCTTCATCATCGTTTTTCTTGGATGGTTTAGGAGGAAAAGGCAGGTGTTTCTGAACCCATGGTTCTCTTTCTTTACCGTGCTTCCTAGCAACAAAGTCTCTCTTATCATAACGTTGATTCTTTGAATGTGGGTTATGAAGATCAAGAGCAGGTTCAATCTCTACATCATTATCATTGATAGGTAGAGTATCAACAAAAATATCATCATTAACATTATCACTAGGTTCATGTTCATTACCAGATTGTGTTTCAGCATCAGAAATAGAAATATCATTGGGATTCTTAGGTGTGTCAACAACAGGTTCACTAGAAGCATGCAAAGTCTTATCATTTTTCATTTTCTTCCTTTGAGAAGAACTAGGTGCATCTACATTAGTTCTCTGAGAATCTTGATCGATTCTCTTAGGGTGGCCCTCGGGATATAAAGGTTCCTAAGTCATTTTACCACCTCTAGTCATAACTCTAACAACACTATCATTCTTATTATTATTTAATTCATTGAGAAAATCATTCTGAGCATTAAGTACTTGTTTTACTTGAGTGGTAACCATAGAAGCATGTTTACTCATAAGTTTAAGTTCACCTTTAACTCTAGACATATAATCACTCAAGGGTTCAAGCATATCAGCATTACATTTCAATTGTCTACCAACATAAGCATTGAAGTTTTCTTGTTTAACAATAAAATTATCAAACTCATCTAAGTATTGGCTAGCAGACTTATAACGAGGAATATCACCTTCATAAAATCTATAGAGAGAATTTAACTCTTCTACCTATGTCGGGTTATCAAGACCATGTATTTCTTCAATAGGTGGTAAATTCTTAATATCTTCAGCTTTAATACCTTTTTCTTTCATAGATTTCTTTGCCTCTTACATATCTTCAGGACTAAGAAATAGAATACCCATTTTCTTCGGAGTTGGTTTAGGATTTGGTTCAGGAAATGTCCAATTAATTTCATTAGTCAACATATTATTCAATAGCAATTTAGCTTGATCAATAGTTCTTTCCCTGAAAACACAGCCAGCACAACTATCCAGGTAATCTCTGGAAGCATGAGTTAGTCCATTATAAAAGATATCAAGTATTTTATTTTTCTTGAGAGGATGATCAGGCAAAGCATTAAGTAATCGGACAAGCCTCCCCCAAGCTTGTGGGAGACTCTCTTCTTCAATTTGCACAAAATTATATAGTTCCCTTAAAGCAGCTTGTTTCTTATGAGCGGGGAAATATTTAGCAGAGAAGTAATAAATCATATCCTGGGGACTACGCACACAACCAGGATCAAGAGAATTAAACCATGTCTGAGCATCACCCTTTAATGAGAACGGAAACAACTTAAGGATAAAGTAATAGCGAGTTTTCTCATCATTAGTGAATAGGGTGGCTATATCATTTAATTTAGTAAGATGTGCCACAACAGTTTCAGATTCATAACCATAAAAAGGATCAGATTCAACCAAAGTAATTAACTCAGGATCGACAGAGAAATCATAATCCTTATCAGTAATAAAGATAGGTGAAGTAGCAAAAGCAGGGTCATATTTCATTCTAGCATTCAAAGACTTTTCTTTAAGCTTAGCTAATAATTTCTTAAGATCAGATCTATCATTGCAAGCTAAGAAGTCTCTAGAAGTTTCTTTATCCATAACATAACCCTCAGGAACAATAGGCAATTCATATCTAGGGGGAGAATCTTCATCATCACTTTCATCAATATTGTCAGTTTCAATAATTTCATTCTCTCTAGCCCTAGCAAGTTGTTCATCAAGAAATTCACCTAGTGGCACAGTAGTATCAAGCATAGAAGTAGTTTCATCATAAATATCATGCAAAGCAGAAGTAGCATCATCAATAACATGCGACCTATTAGAATCAATAGCATGTGTAGGTGTCGCAAGTTTACTCAAAACAGAAGGTCAATCAAGTGCAGAGCTAGATGGCAGTTCCTTAACCCCCCCCCAACCCCCCTCGTAGTTGAGGGAAAAATCTTGGTTCTTTGATCTTTCAAGTTCTTCATAGTGATCAGCAGATATAAATCCTAGGTGACTCAAAGAATAGAGCTATACTCCCCGGCAACGGCGCCAGAAAATAGTCTTGATAACCCACAAGTATAGGGGATAGCAACAGTTTTCGAGGGTAGAGTATTCAACCCAAATTTATTGATTCGACACAAGGGGAGCCAAAGAATATTCTCAAGTATTAGTTGCTGAGTTGTCAATTCAACCACACCTGGAAACTTAATATCTGCAGCAAAGTTTTTAGTAGCAAAGTAATATGATAGTAGTGGTAACGGTGGTAAAGGTAATATTTTTGGTTTTATAATGATTGTAACAGTAGCAACGAAAAAGTAAATAAGCGAAGAACAATATATGAAAAGCTCATAGCATTGGATCGGTGATGGAGAATTATGTCGGATGCGATCGATCATGCAACAGTTATAACATAGGGTGACACAGAACTAGCTCCAGTTCATCAATGTAATGTAGGCATGTATTCCGAATATAGTCATGCGTGCTTATGGAAAAGAACTTGCATGACATCTTTTGTCCTACCCTCCCGTGGAAGCGGGGTCCCATTGGAAACTAAGGGATATTAAGGCCTCCTTTTAATAGAGTATCGGACCAAAGCATTAACACATAGTGAATACATGAACTCCTCAAACTACGGTCATCACCGATAAGTATCCCGATTATTGTCACTTCGGGGCTAACGGATCATAGCACATAATAGATGACTATAGACTTGCAAGATAGGATCAAGAACTCTCATATATTCATGAAAACATAGTAGGTTCAGATCTGAAATCATGGCACTCGGGCCCTAGTGACAAGCATTAAGCATAGCAAAGTTATAGCAACATCAATCTCAGAACATAGTGGATACTAGGGATCAAACCCTAACAAAACTAACTCGATTACATGATAAATCTCATCCAACCGATCACCGTCCAGCAAGCCTACGATGGAATTACTCACACACGGCGGTGAGCATCATGAGATTGGTGATGGAGGAAGGTCAATGATGACAATGGTGGCGGATTCCCCTCTCCGGAGCCCCAAACGGACTCCAGATCAGCCCTCCCGAGAGAGTTTAGGGCTTGGTGGCGGCTCCGTATCGTAAAACGTGATGAATCCTTCTCTCTGATTTTTTTTCTCCCTGAAAGTGAATATATGGAGTTGGAGTTGAGGTCGGTGGAGCGTCAAGGGGCCCATGAGGCAGGGGGCGTGCCTAGGGGGGTAGGCGCGCCCCCCACCCTCATGGACAGGGTGTGGACCCCTGATGTGGATTCTTCTTCCAGTATTTTTTATATATTCCAAAAATAATCTCCGTTGATTTTCAGGCATTCCAAGAACTTTTATTTCTGCACAAAAATAACACCATGGCAATTCTATTGAAAACATCGTCAGTCCGGGTTAGTTCCATTCAAATCATGCAAGTTAGAGTCCAAAACAAGGGCAAAAGTGTTTGGAAAAGTAGATACGACATAGATGTATCAACTCCCCCAAGCTTAAACCTTTGCTTGTCCTCAAGCAATTCAGTTGATAAACAGCTTGTCTCATCTCAATCAGTTCATCATATATCGTCATTATTGCCTTTCACTTGCACGACCGAATAGTGTGGATAATAATAATAGTGCACGTGCATTGGACTAAGTTGGAATCTGCAAGCATTCAATATACAAGAGAAGACAAGGTAATATGGGATCTTTGTTAGATCAACACTAATGCATATAAGAGCCACTCAACATTTTCATTATGGTCTTCTCCTCTCGACCCCCAAAGATAAGAAATAAAATAAAACTATTTACACGGGAAAGCTCCCAACAAGCAAAAGAAGAACGAGAAATATTTTTGGGTTTTCTTTTTTAATTACTACTACAAGCATGGAAAGTAAACTAGCTAAAAGCTACAACTGATTTTTTTGGTTTTTCTTAAGGTTTTTCAAGCACACAAGAAGAAGGCTTAAAAAGAAATTAAACTAGCATGGATGATACAATGAAAAAGTATGAGCACCGACAACTGGCATGAGTGTGTGAACATGAATGTAATGTCGGTGAGAAATACGTACTCCCCCAAGCTTAGGCTTTTGGCCTAAGTTGGTCTATGCACATGGATCAAAACTATAGTTGGGGTCGTACTGAGAAGGGTCCTCATATTGCCACCGGCTGGCGATCTCCTCCGGATTCCACTGATAAACGGACTGACGGCGAGGGTCAGATGGTGGCTCCGGCTCTATAGCTGACTTCTGGCTCCAGTAGGCATGAATGGCCTCCGGCAGAACAAGGTATATTCCTGAAAATATGTTGAACAGAGAGGGCGCAGGCAAGGTAATAAACTCACAATATGTTTTGTTAAATATCAATTTATATTTGAGTGTCTTATTCTTATCCTTAACAATAAACTCATGTGCTACCATACTTTTATAACCTAGAGCAATAGGAGGCAGCAACTTTTCCTCTTTCTCATAATGCCTGATAGGTATGTTAAAGTGTGCAGCAAGGCGCGAGGCAAAGATGCCTCCGAGGACGGGGCCCTTAGTATGGTTCAGATTTAACTGTTTAGCAACAATAGCGCCTGAACTGAAAGTAGTATCCTGAAACAAGGCATGGCACAAAATAACAATATCAGGGGCACTAAGGTTTCCACAGCTCCCGCGACCAATTAAGCATCTACTAGCAAATATTGCGAAGTAACGTAGAACAGGAAAATGTATGCTAGTGATTCTCGCATCGGAAAGTTTCCTCGTTTCCCCTACAGCAATCATATCAATAGATCCCTCCACATCAATATGATGTGGTTCCTCTATGCTGCCCTCAAAGGGTATCAAACAGACCCGGCAAAAATCATAAAGTGACATCTCCTTATGCTTATCATATAAATAAAATTCCACCGAAGGTGGTGATCTCCTAGCATGGAAATGAAAATTTTGCACAAAGATATTGGTGAGTAAGAGGTACTGTTCACGCTGGTCGTGGAGGAAGGCGGTGAGGCCTGCATTCTCAGCCAAATGATAAAAATCTTCATGAATACCAGCTTCTCTCAAGAACTCATTGCAAGGCCATTCATATGGCTGAACCTCCGGAGCACGAGGGAGATTATACTTGGGCTTCTTGTTCTCTTCACTTTGCTTATCCTTCGAGCTTCGGCTCAATGAGCCCCTCAAAAATCTCTTCATCTTTTTCTGAAAATTTCTGAATTTTTTAGTAAGTTAAATAAAAGTGAACCAAACTCAACAAGATTGATAGTAACTACTCCTACAAGTGCCTAGAGGCTATATCATGCATTAAAACTACTTTTGACCACATAAATTTGACGTGCAAGCTCAAGAACAGGGTCACCTAAGCAGCAAAAATTTGGAATAAATAAAGCACTAGAACAAAAACTAATTGGACCATTGGAGGAGTCACATACCAAAGAACAATCCCCCAAAGCAGTTTTGTGAGAGGAGCTTTGAGCAAGGAGATCGAAAATGGCAGCAAGATGAGCAAGAACTCGGGTTTGAGCTGGCTAGTGATTTTTTCTGGAGCAAGACGAAGTGTGTGGGTGAAAGGATAAGTGGAGGGGACCCACGTGGGGTCCACGAGGCAGGGGGCACGCCCTCCACCCTCGTGGGCACGTGGCTGCTCCCCCTGCTGTGTTCTTAGTGCCACATATTCTCAAATATTCTAGAAAAAATCATATTTCATTTTTAGGGCATTTGGAGAACTTCTATTTATTGGGTATTCTTTATTGCATGTATAATTCAGAAAACAGATAGAAAATACTATTTTTTTACTTTATTTAATATAAATAACAGAAAGTAAAAAAAGGGTATAGAAGGTCGTGCTTCCTAACTTCATCCATCTCATGCTCATCAAAAGGAATCCACTAACAAGGTTGATCAAGTCTTGTTAACAAACTCATTCCGAATCGCATGAAACCGGAGAAATTTCGAATAACACTAGGTTACCTCAACGGGGATATGCACATCCCCAACAATAAGAATATCATATTTCTTCTTGATAGTAGGAAGAGGAAATTCAAAACCTCCAATAGTGATTGTTGAAATTTTTCCACTAGAATTGATACTATGAACTTGAGGTTGTTTCCTCGGAAAGTGTATCGTATGCTCATTACCATTAACATGAAAAGTGACATTGCCTTTGTTGAAATCAATAAAAGCCCCCACAGAATTCAAAAAGGGTCTACCAAGGATAATCGACATACTGTCATCCTCGGGAATATCAAGAAAAACAAAGTCCGTTAAAATAGTAACGTTTGCAACCACAATAGGCACACCTCACAAATACCGACGGGTATAGCAGTTGATTTATCAGACATTTATAAAGATATTTCAGTAGGTGTCAACTTATTCAAATCAAGTCTACGATATAAAGAGAGAGGCATAACACTAACACCGGCTCCAAGATCACATAAAGAAGTTTTAACATAGTTTCTCTTAATGGAGCATGGTATAGTCGGTACTCCTCGATCTCCTAGTTTCTTTGGTATTCCACCCTCAAAAGTGTAATTAGCAAGCATGGTGGAAATTTCAGCTTCCGCTATCTTTCTATTATTAGTAACAATATCTTTCATGTACTTAGCATAAGGATTCATTCTAAGCATATCAGTCAAACGCATACGCAAAAAGATAGGTCTAATCATTTCAGCAAAGCTCTGAAAATCTTCATCATCCTTTTTCTTGGATGGTTTAGGAGGAAAAGGCATGGGTTTCTAAACCCATGGTTCTGTTTCTTTAGCGTGCTCCCTAGCAACAAAGTCTCTCTTATCATAACGTTGATTCTTTGATTGTGGGTTATCAAGATCAAGAGCAGGTTCAATCTCTACATCATTATCATTGATAGGTAGAGTATCAACAAAATATCATCATTAACATTATCACTAGGTTCATGTTCATTACCAGATTGTGTTTCAGCATCAGAAATAGAAATATCATTGGGATTCTCAAGTGTGTCAACAACAGGTTCACTAGAAGCATGCAAAGTCTTATCATTTTTCATTTTCTTCCTTTGAGAAGAACTAGGTGCGTCTACATTAGTTCTCTGAGAATCTTGATCGATTCTCTTAGGGTGGCCCTCGGGATACAAAGGTTCCTAAGTCATTTTACCACCTCTAGTCATAACTCTAACAACACTATCATTCTTCTTATTATTTAATTCATTGAGAAAATCATTCTGAGCATTAAGTACTTGTTTTACTTGAGTGGTAACCATAGAAGCATGTTTACTCATAAGTTTAAGTTCACCTTTAACTCTAGACATATAATCACTCAAGGGTTCAAGCATATCAGCATTACGTTTCAATTGTCTACGAACATAAGCATTGAAGTTTTCTTGTTTAACAATAAAATTATCAAACTCATCTAAGTATTGGCTAGCAGACTTATAACGAGGAATATCACCTTCATAAAATCTATAGAGAGAATTTAACTCTACTACCTGTGTCGAGTTATCAAGACCATGTATTTCTTCAGTAGGTGGTAAATTCTTAACATCTTCAGCTTTAATACCTTTTTCTTTCATAGATTTATTTGCCTCTTGCATATCTTCTGGACTGAGAAATAGAATACCCCTTTTCTTCGGAGTTGGCTTAGGAGTTGGTTCAAGAAGTGTCCAATTAATTTCATTAGTCAACGAATTATTCAATAGCAATTCAGCTTGATCAACGGTTCTTTCCCTGAAACACAACCAGCACAACTATCCAGGTAATCTCTGGAAGCATCAGTTAGTCCATTATAAAAGATATCAAGTATTTCATTTTTCTTGAGAGGATGATCAGGCAAAGCATTAAGTAATCGGACAAGCCTCCCCCAAGCTTGTGGGAGACTCTCTTCTTCAATTTGCACAAAATTTTATATTTCCCTTAAAGCAGCTTGTTTCTTATGAGCGGGGAAATATTTAGCAGAGAAGTAATAAATCATATCCTGGGGACTACGCACACAACCAGGATCAAGAGAATTAAACCATGTCTTAGCATGACCCTTTAATGAGAACGGAAACAACTTAAGGACAAAGTAATAGCGAGTTTTCTCATCATTATTGAACAGGGTGGCTATATCATTTAATTTAGTAAGATGTGCCACAGCAGTTTCAGATTCAAAACCATAAAAAGGATCAGATTCAACCAAAGTAATTAACTCAGGATCGACAGAGAAATCATAATCCTTATCAGTAATAAAGATAGGTGAAGTAGCAAAAGCAGGGTCATATTTCATTCTAGCATTCAAAGACTTTTCTGTAAGCTTAGCTAATAATTTCTTAAGATCAGATCTATCGTTGCAAGTTACGAAGTCTATAGCAGTTTCTTCATCCATAACATAACCCTCAGGAACAACAGGCAATTCATATCTAGGGGGAGAATCTTCATCATCACTTTCATCAATATTGTCAGTTTCAATATTTCATTCTTTCTAGCCCTAGCAAGTTGTTCATCAAGAAATTCACCTAGTGGCACAGTAGTATCAAGCATAGAAGTAGTTTCATCATAAATATCATGCAAAGCAGAAGTAGCATCATCAATAACATGCGACCTATTAGAATCAATAGCATGTGTAGGTGTCGCAAGTTTACTCAAAACAGAAGGTCAATCAAGTGCAGAGCTAGATGGCAGTTCCTTACCTCCCCTCGTAGTTGAGGGAAAAATCTTGGTTCTTTGATCTTTCAAGTTCTTCATAGTGATCAGCATATATAAATCCCAGGTGACTCAAAGAATAGAGCGATGCTCTCCGGCAACGGCGCCAGAAAATAGTCTTGATAACCCACAAGTATAGGGGATCGCAACAATTTTGAGGGTAGAGTATTCAACCCAAATTTATTGATTCAACACAAGGGGAGCCAAATAATATTCTCAAGTATTAGCAACTGAGTTGTCAATTCAACCACACCTGGAAACTTAATATCTGCAGCGAAGTTTTTAGTAGCAGAGTAATATGATAGTAGTGGTAACGGTGGCAAAAGTAATATTTTTGGTTTTATAGTGATTGTAACAGTAGCAACGAAAAAGTAAATAAGTGAAGAACAAAATATGGATAGCTCGTGGGCATTGGATCGGTGATGGAGAATTATGTCGGATGCAATCGATCATGCAACAGTTATAATATAGGGTGACACAGAACTACCTCCAGTTCATCAATGTAATGTAGGCATGTATTCCGAATATAGTCATACGTGCTTATGGAAAAGAACTTGCATGACATCTTTTGTCCTACCCTCTGGTGGCAGCGGGGTCCTATTGGAAACTAAGGGATATTAAGGCCTCCTTTTAATAGAGTACCGGACCAAAGCATTAACACATAGTGAATACATGAACTCCTCAAACTATGGTCATCACCGGTAAGTATCCCGATTATTGTCACTTCGGGGTTAACGGATCATAACACATAATAGGTGACTATAGACTTGCAAGATAGGATCAAGAACTCTCAGATATTCATGAAAACGTAATAGGTTCAGATCTGAAATCATGGCACTCGGGCCCTAGTGACAAGCATTAAGCATAGCGAAGTCATAGCAACATCAATCTCAGAACATAGTGGATACTAGGGATCAAATCCTAACAAAACTAACTCGATTACATGATAAAGCTCATCCAACCCATCACCGTCCAGCAAGCCTACGATAGAATTACTCACGCACGGCGGTGAGCATCATGAAATTGGTGATGGAGGAAGGTTGACGATGATGATGATGGCGACGGATTCCCCTCTCCGGAGCCCCGAACGGACTCCAGATCAGCCCTCCCGAGAGAGTTTAGGGCTTGGAGGCGGCTCCGTATCGTAAAACACAATGAATCCTTCTCTCTAATTTTTTTCTCCCCGAAAGTGAATATATGGAGTTGGAGTTGAGGTCGGTGGAGTGTCAGGGGGGCCACGAGGTAGGGGCGCGCCCAGGGGGGTAGGCGCGCCCCCCACCCTCGTGGACAGGATGTGGGCCCCCTGACGTGGATTCTTCTTCCAGTATTTTTTATCTATTCCAAAAATAATCTCTGTTGATTTTTAGGTCATTCCGAGAACTTTTATTTTTGCACAAAAATAACACCATGGCAATTTTGCTGAAAACAGCGTCAGTCCCGGTTAGTTCCATTCAAATCATGCAAGTTAGAGTCGAAAACAAGGGCAAAAGTGTTTGGAGAAGTAGATACGATGGAGACGTATCAGGCCCTAGCCTGCATCGTCGATGTAGAGCTTGTCGCGATGACTCTTGGTCATCCAGCCCACATCGTATCCCTTGAGGCCTTCGAAGCTGCCCTTTAAGAACTCAAAACCACCATGCACTTGCCCCACAATGGGCGCCAAGTATCATGGAAGTGTCACGGTAGATGTCCTCATGGAAGGACTTAGTTGTGGAGCCATTGCGACGAGGTTAGCTTAAAGGGGTTAAACGGGACAAAGGACACGGAGAGTTTATATTGGTTCAGCCCCTTGCGATGAAGGTAAAGGCCTACTCCAGTTTGAGGTGGTATTGCTAGGGTTTCGGTTGCCAGGGAGCAAACACGCTTTGCCTGGCTTTCGACCTATTGTTTCTTGCCCTAAACCGCTACCGGGTCGTCTCCTTATATACATGGGTTGATGCCCTATGGCCTACAGAGTCCCGGCCGGCTCATACAAACGTGTCGGGCTCGGTGACTTATCTTACATGCCTTACAATACAAGTTTACATATACATGGCGGTTTATACTTACGGGCCTTAAGTCGCCTCTGGATTTGGGCCTTTTAACAAGCCTATCTATGAACCGCCATCTTTAATATACTCTTGGGCTTCATTTAGATGAACTGCCATAATGGATGACCCGGCCCCTCCTGGGTGGGTCATATCTGATAGTCATATCCCCAACAGATTCGTACTACTCGTGTTCATACTGAACTAGTGTTTAATTTAATTCCTAGCACATGCTATCCCTCTTGTGTTTTATCCATGGGAGTTCATATGGTTAGTTTCTTTTTGTGTGTTTTGCTTGCCCGCCAGTAGCATGCTGCCGCGATTGCTGTGAGGAACGGGTCCTTAGCATTCAGTTGGCGGGGACACACCCCGGCAGGTTTTTCCTTAGGAGTCTTTGATGTAGCCACCCGCCCAATGAGCAGTCTCGAAACAGAGCGGGGCCGCAGACAAATCTGGCAAGGTACCATTAAACGTAAGATTTCTCCATACAAAGCACCTTGGCTATCTGAGGGATAAGCAAACGCGAATTCTGGAGAGAAAGAATCAGTGAACATGTGGACATAGCTTTCATTCACACTTCCCTCCTCCCCTAGCCACGATCATTAATCACGTCCACATATCCAAGGGGATGGCATCTTGCATGTTGGCCTCGGGCCTGCAAAAGTTAATAACGAAAACATGCACAAGAAAAATACTTGTCAGTTTATCTGTTGTACAGCCTCTCCCGGCAAGGGTCGGATGGGGTAACCGAATATTTGCAAGTGACAAAGCTTGACGAAAAGGGATGGTTGCTCCTCTTTCCTCTTCTCTTTGCTATCGACAAGATCACGGCTATGGGCATAAAAAAGTCACGCTGGCATGGACCACCCTGTCGGAGTGTGCTTGCCGGTGCGTCAATCAACGGATTCGCACCAACGCTTTACTCAGGATTTTCGCTTGGCGGGGTAAATGTTGAACCGAGTTTCATGTGGACTTATCTACGTTGAAGACATCACCCCATGCACAGCTCGATCGTTGACGAGCAAGAGTGAAGGAGGATAAAGAGGCCATGTACCATGCCTTCTGATTGCCTTGGTGACTCCCTTAGTCATCTGGCATGCTTGGCGGGAACCCGCCAGGGGGACAGTGTCACCGCGTGTCTCACTCCTTTTCTTCTGGTAGGGGTAGTGCAGAGGTCATGTCGCCTGAGTGGTTCGGGACCGCCGCACCACCACCACCCCCTGATTTTGCCGTCGTCTTGGTCAAGGCGACATGGGCGATGGGGCTCAGGAAAAATGGAATGAGGGAGCAATGTCGCCCCTCTCCTCAAGAGCCGCTAATGATGCGGGTGTCGACGTTGGCGCCGGCGTAGGTTGACGCGCTATTGATGACCTCGGGTTCGCACGAGCGCAAACCCCCCACCTGGTGCGCCAAAGATGTCATGGCAGAGCACGATCACCTATGGGACCATCGGCCCCTTGTGGTTCAGCCAGGGGGAAGGGCCCATCACACAAATAGCGGAGGCCGTCGAGCAGCGAAGCAGTGGTGACACGGGTCATCTTTACCTAGGTTCAGGCTGTTGTGAAGCGTAAAACCCTACTCCTGCTTTGGGTGGATTGATCGAGGAACCGTGGAGAATGCGCAACGCTCAAGCCCGGCAAGATAGCCTTGGGGAGAGCAGCTCGACGTGTATGAGTGTACAAGGGTCTGAATCCTCTCTAAGGTAGCCATGCCCCTCCTTTTATAGGTAAAGGGGTTGCCATAATGGCAAAACAGCCATTATCTAGCATTAGATAGAAAACAGTGCTATCATACCTAACTCTGCAGACAGGACAAGGCGCATTAAATGCACCGCTTAGTGTCACGTAACAGATGCAGCCCGGCAAGCCTTGCCACGCCATATTAGTAATCTCTTCGCATGCCTGCTTGACACGCCTCTGGATGGGTGTCATATGGAGATAATCTCCCTTCCAAATGGCCGCTACGCACCAAAAGCGGCCACTTAGCTATCGGGGGGCTCGACACCGCATCGATGGACGACTTGAGTAGCGATGCGGTGGAGCGATGGTGTCTTGGAGGCTTGGTGGGAAATTAGACTACCAGCGGCCCCAACAATCCTTGCTGGGGAAATCTTGGGACTTGTCTTCGGGGCGACCTCGACCTGACCGGGCTCGCCTGCCCGGCAAGGGAGGTTTTTTTTCTTAGTGACATCTTGCTTCTTCAGCTTGTCTTGGTCTTCATTGTCCGCCCTTTGATTCCTCAAAGAGCTACCTCTCTTTAGCTTGGTCTTGTCTTGTGTACTTGGTGAAGTAGGCCTCCTTGCTGCCGAGTCAGAGGCTCACTGTTCATGCACAAGTCAGGGGAAACATACATCCCTGTTTGTGTACCCCGACACGAGTCGGTTTAGATCATACTTGGAGTCCCTTGAACCATTGATGACGATCATGTAAACTGCCCTCGAACTATCCCTCAAACCGAAGACCTAAAGCACAAGCTCTCTACTTGGTTGCAAGCGTATGATCTTCACGATCCGGCGGCGCTTCGCCGTCCAGAGCTAATCGTCGCCGGAGAATTAGAGGGGGGATATTAGAACCACATTGGGCTTCTAATTATGAGGATTATAGGAACTAGGCCTAGCTCTAATTAGTCAACTAGGACCAACTAGAACTAGAACTAGATGAACTAGAGGAGGCTGCAAAATTTGTATATTCAATAGGGCCAATACCTCAAGTATATATAGGTTAGAGGGGCAAGGAGGGGCGATACGTCTCCAGCGTATCTATAATTTTTTATAGTTCCATGTTGTTATATTATCCATCTTGGATGTTTTATATGCTTTATTATGCTATTTTATATCATTTTTTGGGACTAACCTATTAACCTAGTGCCTAGTGCCAGTTGTTGTGTTTCCTTGTTTTTGTCTTCTATAGAAAATCAATACCAAACAAAATGAGACTTTTTGAGGATTTTTCTTGGACCATAAGACACCTAGGAACCTTCGGGAGGAGGTCAGAGGGGCCACCATTTGGCGACAAGCTCGAGAGGCATGCCCTAGGGGGGTGCCCCAGGGCTTGTGGGCCCCCTAATCTTTGCTCTATAAATACCCAAATATTCCCCGTATACCAGAGGGCACACCAAAAATACCTTTCCGCCACCGCAAGTTTTTGTCCTCGTGGGATCCCATCTAAAGACCTTTTCTGGTACTTCGCCGGAGGGGGATTCGACCATGGAGGGCTACTACATCAACCTTGCTGCCATTCTGATGATGTGTGAGTAGTTTACCACAGACCTACTGTTGGGGAACGCAGTATTTCAAAAACATTACCTATGATCACGCAAGATCTATCTAGGAGATGCATAGCAACGAGAGGGGAGAGTGTGTCTACATAACCTCGTAGACCGAAAGCGGAAGCGTTTAGTAACTCGGTTGATGTAGTCGACGTCTTCGCGATCCAACCGATCCAAGTACCGAACGCACGGCACCTCCGCGATTAGCACACGTTCAGCTCGATGACATCCCTCGAACTCTTGATCTAGTTGAGTCCGAGGGAGAGTTCCGTCAGCACGACGGCATGGTGACGGTGATGATGAAATTACCGACGCAGGGCTTCGCCTAAGCACTACAACGATATGACCGAGGTGTGTAACTGTGGAGGGGGGCACCGCACACGGCTAAAAGATCAACTTGTGTGTCTTTGGGGTGCCCCTCCCCACGTATTTAAAAGGGGAGGAGAGGAGGCCAACCCTAGTAGGGGGCGCGCCATGGGGGGAGTCCTACTTGGACTCCTAGTCCAAGTAGGATTCGGTCCCCCCTTTCCTAGTCCAAGTAGGAGAAGAAGGGAAAGAGGAGAGAAGAGGAGGAAGGAGGGGGGCGCCGCCCCCTCCCCTTGTCCAATTCGCACTAGGCAAGGGGGGTGCCACCCCTGGCCGGCCCCCTCTCTTCTCCACTAAGGCCCATTGTGGCCCATTAATCCCCCGGGGGGTTCCGGTAACCCCCCGGTACTCCGGAAAATGCCCAAACCTATCTGAAACCATTCTGGTGTCCAAAAATAACCTTCCAATATATCAATCTTTATGTCTCGACCATTTCGAGACTCCTCGTCATGTCCGTGATCTCATCCGGGACACCGAAAAACCTTCGGTTCATCAAAACACGAAACTCATAATACAAATTGGCATTGAACGTTAAGCGTGCGGACCCTATGGGTTCGAGAACTATGTAGACATGACCGAGACATATCTCCGATCAATAACCAATAGCGGAACCTGGATGCTCATATTGGCTCGTACATATTCTACGAAGATCTTTATCGGTTAAACCGCATAACAACATACGTTATTCCCTTTGTCATTGGTATGTTACTTGCCCGAGATTCGATCGTCGGTATCGTCATACCTAGTTCAATCTCGTCACTGGCAAGTCTCTTTACTCCTTCTGTAATGCATCATCCCGAGGCTCACTCATTAGACACATTGCTTGCAGGGCTCATAGTGATGTGCATTACCGAGAGGGCCCAGAGATACCTCTCGGATATACGGAGTGACAAATCCTAATCTTGATATATGCCAACTCTAAAAACACCATCGGAGACACCTGTAGAGCATCTTTATAATCACCCAGTTACATTGTGATGTTTGATAGCACACAAGGTGTTCCTCCAGTATTTGGGAGTTGCATAATCTCATAGTCAGAGGAACATGTATAAGTCATGAAGAAAGCAATAGAAGAAAAACTAAACAATCATTATGCTAAGCTAACGGATGGGTCTTGTCCATCATATCATTCTCTAATGATGTGATCCCGTTCATCAAATGACAACACATGTCTATGGCTAGGAAACTTAACCACCTTTGATTAACGAGATAGTCAAGTAGAGGCATACTAGGGACACTCTGTTTGTCTATGTATTCACACATGTACTATGTTTCCGGTTAATACAATTCTAGCATGAATAATAAACATTTATCATGATATAAGGAAATATAAATAACAACTTTATTATTGCCTCTAGGGCATATTTCCTTCACCTACGGGTCCATAGCTAGTAGCTAGATGACTTCTTCTCTCTCTTTGATCTTCAATGCGATGTTCTCCTCGATGTTCTTTGAGATCTATTCGATGTAATCTTCTTTTGTGGTGCGTTTGTTGAGATCCGGTGAATTGTGGATTTATGATCGGATTATCTATGAATACTATTTGAGTCTTTTCTGAACTCTTTTATGCATGATTAAGATAGCTTTTTATTTCTCTCTAATATATTGATTAGGTTTGGCCAACTAGATCGATTTTTCTTGCCATGGGAGAGGTGCCTTGCAATGGGTTCAATCTTGCGGTGCTTATACCTAGTGATAAAAGGGGACATGCCACGTATTTGTATCGTTTCCATTAAGGATAAAAAGGTGGGGTTTGTTCATATTGATTGGATCTATCCCTCTACATCATGTCATCTTGCTTAAGGCATTACGTCGTTCTTGTTAACTTAATACACTAGATGCATGCTGGATAGCGGTCGATGTGTGGAGTAATAGTAGTAGATGCAGGCAGGAGTCGGTCTACTTGTCACGCACATGATTCCTATATTCATGATCATTGACTTAGATATCGTCATAGTTATGCATGTTTCTATCAATTTCTCAACAGTAATTTGTTTACCCACCGTATGTGTTCTTTCAAGAGAGAAGCCTCTAGTGAAAACTATGGCCCCAGGTCTATCTTTTACCATATTATTTTCATATCTACGAAATCAAAAAACCCAAAATACCTTGCTGCAATTTATTTACCTTTATTTTATTTTGTCCTTTTATTTATCTTTTATACCTATCTCTATCAGATCTCATCCTTGCACGTAACCATGAAAGGATGACAACCCCTTTATCGTGTTGGGTGCATGTATTTGTTTTTTGGTGTAGGTGCAACCATTGGTAACTTGTGTGTTCATATGATACGTCCATTTTTCATTATGTTTTCCTACTGTTATTTATAATTTTTTATGCATAATAATGCTTTATGGAGTAATTCTAATGCCTTTTTCTCTCATAATATTCAAGGTTTACACAAAGAGGGAGAATACCGGCAGCTGGAATTTTGGACCTGAAAAAGCTACGTTAGAGATACCTATTCTGCACATCTCCAAATGAGCTGAAATTTCACAGAGAATTATTTTTGATTATTTAATATTTTTGGAGAAAAGAACTACCGGAGGGGGGACACGTGGTGACCATAAGGGACACGTGGTGACCATAAGGCACCAGGCCGTGCCAGGCCCCCAGGCCCTGGTGGGTTGTGGCCAGCCCAGCCCACCTCCGGTGCCCATCTTCTGTTACATAAGGTCTTTTGACCTAGAAAAATAAGGGGAGGACTTTAGGGACGGAGCGCCGCCGTCTCAAGGTGGAACTTGGGCAGGAGCACTTTTGCCCTCAGGCGGAGCGATTTCGCCGGGGGAACTTCCCTCCCGGAGGCGGAAATCGAAGCATTCATCATCACCAACAACCCTCTTATCTTTGGGAGGCCAGTCTTCATCAACATCTTGAGTAACACCATCTCATCTCAACCCTAATTCATCTCTTGTGTTTAATTATTGTACCGGGACCTCAGATTGGTACCTATGGGTCACTAGTAGTGTTGATTACATCTTGTAGTTGATTACTATATGGTTTATTTGGTGGAAGATTATATGTTCAGATCTATTATGCTATTTAATACCCCTTTGATCTTGAGCATTAATATCATTTGTGAGTAGTTACTTTTGTTCTTGAGGTCACGGTAGAAGTCACGTTGCAAGTAATCATGTGAATTTGGTATGTGTTCGATATTTTGATGATATGTATGTTGTGATTCACTTAGTGGTGTCATGTGAACGTCGACTACATGGCACTTCACCATCTTTGGGACTAAGGGAATGCATTGTGGAGTAGTTATTAGATGATGGGTTGCTAGAGTGACATAAGCTTAAACTCTAGTTTATGCGCTACTTCGTAAGGGACTGATTTGGATCCATATGTTTAATGCTATTGTTAGATTTTATCTTAATAATTTTCTCGTTGTTGCGGATACTTGCAAGGGGGTTAATCATAAGTGGGAGTTTTGTTCAAGTAAGAACAGCACCCAAGCACTGGTCCACCCACATATCAAATTATCAAGGCAGCGAACGTGAATCAAACCAACATGATGAAAGTGACTAGCTGAAATTCCCGTGTACCCCTCAAGAACGCTTGCTTATTATAACAGACTATTTTGGCCTCTCCTTTGCTACAAAAAGGATTGGGATACCTTGCTACACATTATTTACCGTTACCGTTACTTGTGCGTTAAAAATTATCTTGCTATCAAACTACCTATTACCGACAATTTTAGTGCTTGCAGAAATTACCTTGCTGAAAACCACTTGTCATTTCCTTCTGCTCCTCGTTAGGTTCGACACTCTTACTTATCGAAAGGACGATGATTGATCCCCTATACTTGTGGGTCATCAAGACTCTTTTCTGGCATCGTTGCCTGGGAGTGAAGCGCTCTTGGTAAGTGGAAATCGGTAAGGAAAATTTTATATTATGTGCTGAAATTTATTGTCACTTGTCACTATGGAAAACCATCCTTTGAGGGGCTTGTTCGGGGTATCTTCACCTCGAATGGAAACACAAAGAGTTTCCCCTCAACCTACTGCACCTACTGAAAATATTGGTTGTGAAATTCCTCTAGGTATGATAGAACAACTGCTAGCTAATCCTTATGCAGGAGACGGAACTGAACATCCTGATATGCATCTGATACATGTGGATGAAATTTGTGGATTATTTAAGCTTGCAGGTTTACTCGGAGATGAATTTAAGAAGAAGTTTTGCCCTTTATCTTTGAAGGGAAAAGAATTGACATGGTATAGGCTATGCGATGATATTGGATCTTGGAACTGGAATCGATTGAAATTGGAATTTCACCAAAAAAATCCTATGCATCTAGTTCACTGTGATCGGAATTATATATATAATTTTTGGCCTCGTGAAGGAGAAAGTATCGCTCTAGCTTGGGGGAGGCTTAAGTCAATGTTATATTCAGGCCCCAATCATGAGCTCTCAAGAGAAATTATCATTCAGAATTTTTATGCTCGGCGTTCTCATAATGATCAATCCATGCTCGATACTTCTTGTGTTGGTTCTTTTATGATGAAGACTATTGAATTCAAGTGGGATCTTTTAGAGAGAATTAAACGTAACTCTGAAGATTGGGAACTCAACAAAGGTAAAGAGTCAGGTATTAAGCTTGAGTTTGATTGTGTTAAATCTTTTATGAATACCAATGCTTTTCACAAGTTTAGCACCAAATATGGAGTTGACTCTGAGATAGTAGCCTCTTTTGTGAATCATTTGCTACTCATGTTGATCTCCCTAAGGAGAAGTGGTTTAAATATCATCCCCCTATTAAATAAGAAATTAAAGAACTGATTATAGCTAAAGATGAAACTATTATTTACAATGTTGATCCAGTTGTGCCTACTGCTTATATTGAAAAACCACCTTTCCCTGTTAGGATAAAGGAACATGCTGAGGTATCAATTGTGGTTCACAAAAGTACTATTATAGCACCAACCCTCTGAACAAATCAAAGTAGAACCTAGTGTTGGTATGGTTAAAGATCTCTTAGTCGAAAACATAGATGGGCATGTTATTTAGTTCTATGATGAAGCTGCTAGAATTGCCAAACCCGATGAAAAATATAAACATAGACCTATTGTTAGCATGCCTGTTGTCTCAGTTAAAATAGGAGATCATTGCTATCATGGTTTATGTGATTTAGGTGCTAGTGTGAGTGCTATTCCTTTTACCTTATGCCAAGAAATTATGAATGTTATAGCACCCGCTGAAATAGAAGACATTGATGTTACTATTAAACTCGCAAATAGGGACACCACCACACCACTTGGGATTGTTAGAGATGGTGAAGTCTTGTGTGGGAAAAATAAAATATCCTTCTGATTTTCTAGTTCTTGGTTCCCCATAAGATGACTTTTGTCCCATTATTTTTGGTAGACCTTTCTTGAACACTGTCAATGCTATGATACATGCATTGCCATAAACAAATCGTCAGTGTTAGCTTTGCTGATGAGTCTCATGATTTTAATTTCTCTAAGTTTCGTAGACAACCACGTAATAAAGAATTACCTAGTAAGGATGAAATAATTGGTCTTGCTTCTATTGCCATGCCTCCTACTAATCCACTAGAACAATATTTGCTCGACCATGAAAATGATATGCATTCGCGTGAAATATATGAAATAGATAAATATATTCTTTGAAGAACAACCCCTCGTTAAGCACAATTTGCCTATTGAAACCCTAGGAGGTCCTCCTCCACCTAAAGGTGATCTTGTGTTTGAATTAAAACAGTTGCCTGGCACTTCGAAGTATGCTTATCTTGATGAGAAACAGATATATCATGTTATTATTAGTGCTAACCTTTCAGAACATGAAGAAGAAAGATTATTAAAAATTCTGAAGAAGCACCATGCTGCTATTGGATATACTCTTCATGATCTTAAGGGCATTAGTCCCACTCTCTGTAAGCACAAGATTAATATGGAACCTGATGCTAAACCCGTTGTTGATCACCAATGACGGTTGAATCCTAAGATGAAAGAAGTGGTGAGAATTGAAATACTAAAACTTCTGGAAGCTGGTATAATATATCCCATAGCTGATAGTAGATGGGTATGTCTTGTTCATTGTGTCCCTAAGAAAGGAGGTATTACTGTTGTAACTAATGATAAAAATGAACTTATCCCACAAATAATTGTTACTAGTTCTAGAATGGTAACTGATTTTAGAAAATTAATTAAAGCTAATAGAAAAGATCATTACCGCTGCCTTTTATTGATAAAATGCTAGAAAGATTATCTAAGCACACACACTTTTGTTTCCTTGATGGATATTCTGGTTTCTCTCAAATACCTGTTTCACAACCTGATCAAGAGAAAGCCACTTTTACTTGACCTTTTGGAACTTATGCTTATAGACGTATGTCTTTTGGTTTATGCAATGCACCTGCTGCCTTTCAAAGATGTATGACCGCTATATTCTCTATTTTTTGTTAAAAGATTGTTGAGATTTTCATGGATGATTTTTTTGTTTACGGAACTTCTTTTGATGATTTCTTAAGCAATGTTGGTCGAGTTTTGCAGAGATGTGAACGAACTAATCTTGTATTGAATTGGGAGAAGTGCCACTTTATGGCCAATGAAGGCATTGTCTTGGGCATAAAATTTCTGAATGAGGTATTGAGGTGGATAAAGCTAAAGTTGATGCAATTGAGAAAATGCCATGTCCTAAAGACATCAAAGGTATTCGTAGTTTCCTTGGTCATGTTGGTTTCTATAGGAGGTTTATTAAAGACTTTTCTAAAATTTCTAGGCCTATTATGGATCTTTTACAAAAGGAGATTCCATTTGTTTTTTATGATGATTGTGTAGAAGCCTTTGAAACACTTAAGAAAGCCTTAATTTATGCACCTATTGTTCAACCACCTGACTGGGACTTGCCTTTTGAAATTATGTGTGATGCTAGTGATTATGTTGTTGGTGCTATTCTAGGACAAAGAGTTGATAAGGAATTAAATGTTATCAATTATGCTAACAAAACTCTAGACAATGTCCAAAGAAATTATGCTACTACTGAGAAAGAATGTTTAGCAGTTGTGTTTGCTTGTGATAAATTTAGATCTGATATTGTTGATTCCAAAGCAATTTTTCACACTGATCATGCTGCTATAAAATATCTTATGGAAAAGAAAAATTCTTAACCTAGACTCATTAGGTGGGCTCTCTTGCTACAAGAATTTGACTTGCATATTACTGATAGGAAGGGAGCTGACAACCCTGTGGCTAATAACTTGTCTAGGTTAGAAAATATTCTTGATGACCCACTACCCACTGATGATAGCTTTCCTGATGAACAACTAGCTATAATAAATGCTTCTCATGATACTCCTTGGTATGCTAACTATGCTAATTACATTGTTGCTAAATTTATACCACCTAGTTTCACATACCAACAAAAGAAAAAAAATCTTCTATGATTTAAGACACTACTTTTGGGATGACCCACATCTTTATAAAGAAGGAGTAGATAGTATTATTAAACGTTGTGTACCTGAGCATGAACAGGAACAAATCTTACGGAAATATCACTCCAAAGCCTATGGAGGACATCATGTGGGAGATAGAACTGCTCACAAGGTATTACAATCTGGTTTTTATTGGCCTATTCTTTTCAAAGACGCCCGTAAGTTTGTCTTGTCTTGTGATGAATGTCAAATAATAGGTAATATCGGTAAGCATCAGCAAATGGCTATGAATTATTCACTTGTTGTTGAACCATTTGATGTATGGGGTTTTGATTATATGGGACATTTTCCTTCCTCTAATGGGTATACACATATTTTGGTTGTTGTTGATTAGGTCACTAAGTGGGTAGAAGGTATTCCAACTAGTAGTGCTGATCATAACACCTCCATTAAAATGCTTAAAGAAGTTATTTTCCCAAGGTTTGGAGTCCCTAGATATTTAATGACTGATGGTGGTTCACACTTTATTCATGGTGTTTTCCGTAAAATGCTTGCTAAATATGATGTTAACCATAGAATTGCAGAGGTCAAGTTGAACTTAGCAATAGAGAAATAAACTAATATTACAAAAAGTTGTCAATAGGTCTCGAAAGAATTGGTCTAAGAAATTTGATGATGCACTTTGGGCCTACAAAACAACTTATAAAAATCCTATGGGTATGTCTCCATATATATAAAATAGTCGATGGAAATGAAGGAAATATGCCCTAGAGGCAATAATAAAGTTGTTATTTATATTTCCTTATATCATGATAAATGTTTCTTATTCATGCTAGAATTGTATTAATCGGAAACTTAGTACATGTGTGAATACATAGACAAACAGAGTGTCCCTAGTGTGCCTCTACTTGACTAGCTTGTTAATCAAAGATGGTTAAGTTTCCTTACCATAGACATGTGTTGTCATTTGATGAACGGGATCACATCATTAGAGAGTGATATGATGGACAAGATCCATCTGTTAGCTTAGCATAATGATCGTTTGGTTTTATTGCTATTGCTTTCTTCATGACTTATACATGTTCCTCTGACTATGAGATTATGCAACTCCCGAATACCGGAGGAACACCTTGTGTGCTATCAAACATCACAACATAACTGGGTGATTATAAAGATGCTCTACGGGTGTCTCCGAAGGTGTTTGTTGCGTTGGCATAGACCGAGATTAGGATTTGTCACTCCGAGTATCAAAGAGGTATCTCTGGGCCCTCTCGGTAATGCACATCACTATAAGTCTTGCAAGCAATGTGACTAATGAGTTAGTTGTGGATGATGCATTACGGAACGAGTAAAGAGACTTGCCGGTAACGAGATTGAACTAGGTATGAGGATACAGACGATCGAATCTCAGGCAAGTAACATACCGATGACAAAGGGAATAACATGTGTTGTTATGTTATTTGACCGATAAAGATCTTCGTAGAATATGTAGGAACCAATATGAGCATCCAGGTTCCGCTATTGGTTATTGACCGGAGATGTGTCTCGGTCATGTCTACATAGTTCTCGAACCCGTAGGGTCCGCACGCTTACCGTTCGATGATGATTTGAATTATGAGTTATGTGTTTTAGTGACCGAAGTTTGTTCGGAGTCCCGGATGAGATCATGGACATGACGAGGAGTCTCGAAATGGTCGAGAGGTGAAGATTCATATATTGGAAGGTTATATACAAACACCGGAATGGTTTCGATAAGGTTCGGGGATTTTTTGGAGTACCGGGAGGCTATCGGAACCCCCCGGGAAAGTTAATGGGCCTAATGGGCCATAGTGGAGGAGAGGAGGCAGGCCACGGGAGGAGGCGCGCGCCCCCCTTGCCCAATCCGAATTGGACAAGGGGAGGGGGCGCGGCCCCCCTCTTTCCTTCTCCCTCTCCCTCCTTTCCCCTTTCCCCCTCTCCGTTGGAAGGAAAGGGGGGCCAAATCCTACTAGGAATGGAGTCCTGGTAGGACTCCCCCCTCTTTGGCGCGCCACCCCTGGCCGGCCACCTCCTCCCCGCTCCTTTATAAACGGGGGCAGGGGGCACCCCAAAGACACATCAATATTTCTCTTAGTCGTGTGCGGTGCCCCCTCCACAGTTTACTCCTCCGGTCATAGCGTCATAGTGCTTAGGCAAAGCCGTGCGCAGATCACATCACCATCACTGTTACCACGCCGTCATGCTGTCGGAACTCTCCCTCGACCCTCTACTGGATCAAGAGCTCGAGGGACGTCCTCGAGCTGAACGTGTGCTGAACACGGAGGTGTCGTACGTTCGATACTTGGATCGGTTGGGTCATGAAGATGTTTGACTACATCAACCGCGTTAACCTAAAGCTTCCACTTTTGGTCTATGAGGGTACGTGGACACACTCTCCCCATCTTGTTGCTATGCATCTCCTAGATAGATCTTGCATGATCAAAGGATTTTTTTTAAAATTGCATGCTACGTTCCCCAACAGGAAAAGCGTGCCATTTGCCTCTTGAGTTAGAACATAAAGCATATTGGGCAATCAAAGAACTCAATTATGACTTCAAACTTGCCGGTGAAAAGAGGTTATTTGATATTATCTCACTAGATGAATGGAGAACCCAAGCTTATGAAAATGCCAAACTATTCAAAGAAAAAGTAAAAATATGGCATGACAAAAGAATACAAAAGCAGGAATTCAAAGTTGGAGAATATGTCCTTTCGTACAATTCTCGTTTTAGATTTTTTTTGTAGGATAACTTCTTTCCAAATGGGAAGTACCATATATCATCGAAGAAGTTTATAGCTTTGGAGCTATTAAGATCAATAATGCCGAAGGTACTAACCCGAAGGTGGTCAATGGGCAAAGGATTAAACACTATATCTCAGGTACGCCTATTAATGTTGAAAGCAATATTATCCAAACCATGACACCGGAGGAACACATAAAAGAAACCTTCCAAAACACTCCAGAACCCTGAAAAAGAGGAGGTACGTGATATGATAAGTAAACGAACTTCGAAAAATCTGCAAAAATATTTTCTGTCAGTTTTGGAACATTAGAAAAAATAGGAAAATAAGAAACAACCAGGAAGGGAACCGACGTGACCATGGTCACCAGGGCGTGCCTGCCCTCCCTGGCACGCCCTGGTGGGTTGGTGGCCCCTCGGGCACCTTGCCGACTCCGTTTTCCTTCCATATGCTTGTTTCCTAAGATAAAAAATCTCTATATATACTCCCCGACAATTTCACCACCGTATCGTAGAGAAACCTTTTGTTCTTGTTTCGTGCTATTTTCTTGACAGACCTAGATTGCCATGGTTGCACCAAGCTCCTCCGAGGACAAGTTCTTCGAGAGGGTAATCAATCCCTACTTGTCGGAGGTGATGAAGCACCCTCAAGCCATTGAGATGCGTGAGGGGGTGCTCCACATCCGGGACGTTCAAGGCCCCAAGAAGATGGGAACCGTGGAGGCCAGGCTCGAGGCGGTGGAGCAGTAGGTCTTCAAGTGCCAAGGGATGGTGGAGCGTGGACTCAGTGCCAATCACCTCATGATTATGGAATTTACACGTGATCACAAGGTGGATGGCTGGTCTATGAAGGACATCATCTTCAACTTCAACGAGCAAATCAGTTTTCTATAAAGCCAAATCTACGATCTTAAAAATCAAGTCTTTGAGTATGAGGCAAGATTTAAAGGTATGAGTTTAGCTGCCAGTTGTAGAAATCGGGAGACTCAAGCATCCTCTTATGATGGAGAACCGCTACCATGGAAGCCGGAGGATAAGTTCCCTACCTCATCATCACCACCACCATCATCATCTTCACCACCAAAGGAGACCTGAGTACACGGGTATGGGAACTCCCCTTGGCTTTTGCCAAGCTTGGGGGAGATGCCCCGGTATCAGATCACCATCACGTTTATTACCTTTACCTATTTTTAGTTTGATCCTTAGTTATTTCGTGATTTAGTTGAATAAAAGCCTAGTATGATTTATTCTTGAGTGTTATTTTTGTGATCCATCTATCTATGTAATCGAGTGAGAGTTATATAATAAAGTTAGTTTTAGTTTTTGCTTCTTTACTTTTTTGTTGCAATCGCAATAAAAGGAAATAGTGAAAAAGATCATATGATAATCTTATGGTAAGTAATGACATCACATAAGAAAAAGTATAAGTGGTAAAATTTGTTGGAAGTTGACGAACATAGCGTTGGTCAATTATGCAACTCATGAAAGAATTAATAAGGGAAGAGAAGATTCACATGCAAATACACTATCTTGGACATCTTTTATGATTGTGAGCCCCCATTAAATATTATATGCCAAAACTGTTGGCGTTGGACAAGGAAGACAACTTAAAGATTTATGTTTGTTCATATTAACATAGAAGTTATATTGTCATAGATCCTTCAACATTTGGTGCTTGCTCAATATCTTTGCTAGCCAAAAATCTGCACTAAGTATAGATACTACTTGTGCATCCAAAACCTTAAACCCAAACTCATGTTTTGAGAGTCCACCATACCTACCTATGGATTCAGTAAGATCCTTCAAGTAAGTTTTCATCGGTGCAATAAGGTAAGAAAAAATGATTCTAAATGTGTTTGATCATTTAGTGTAAGAGAAATTAAGCATTTTACGAACTTGTGATGGCAAAGTAATGAAAGCGACGGAATGCATAATAAAGGTTGCTATCATAAGGGGCAATATAACATGATGTTCTTTTGCATTAAGAGATTGTGCATACAACCAAAAAGCGCATGACAACCTCTGCTTCCCTCTGCGAAGGGCCTATATTTTACTTTTATGTATTTACTTTTTATGCAAGAGACAAAGTATTTTTCCCTATTCCTTTATATTTTTCTCTTTGGCAAGCACCATGTGGTGGGGAAAGATCTAGGCACATATATCCAGTTGGATGTGAGTGATCATGAGTTATTATTGTTTACATCACCCTTGATGTGAATGAGTTGGGAGGCAAAACAATAAGCCCCTATATTTCTATGTGTCCGGTTGAAACCTTTTGCTCATATGTATGTTGTGAGTGTTAGCAATCATAGAAGATTAAATGATGGTTGAGTATGTGGACTTGACAAAAGGCTCCGATACGAGACCCTTCCTGAAAATATGATGAATTGTAGTCGCAAAGTTAACTAAGAACATAGTTTGTTGGTTTTCAATAAAGTTTATGCTTTCTACTTCGATGTTGTGATGAATTGTTACTTGTTCAGGAGAAGTTATACGATAAAAGTTATATGATAAAAGCTTTATGATGAAGTTTGTTGCTGTTATAACAATATGCATGATGCTACTATGTCCGTATTTTGTTATTATCAACACCTCTCTCTCCAACCATGTGGACGTGTTTTTCGATATCATCTTTCGCTTGAGGACAAGCGAGGTTTATACTTATGGGCCTTAAGCCGCCTCTGGGCTTGGGCATATTGTAAGCCTTATTGTAAACCGTCACCTTGTATACTCTTCGGGCTTCATTCACGTAACCCGCCGTTGCGGCTGACCCGGCCCCTCCTGGGCGGGTCATACCTGGTAGTCATATCCCCAACATTAGGCCCCAGGTTGATTTGAACTTTGTTCATGTCAATCTTCAACACTTCAAAAAAATCCATCTTCCACTGCTTGTAAAAGCTCTGTAACCCGCCATGATGTCATCTTCAGAAAATTTGGAAACCCGCCATGATGTCATCTTTAACGGATCCTTATCTTAAATGCCTTCCGGAAATCGAGGCGTCTAATTAGCTGGATAATCATCATTTTGGCCTTCCTCATTTTTCGCGCCTGCCTGTTCACCTATCTCCTTATAAATAGGCACAACTGGTCTTCCTCATTCTTCTTCCTTCTCTCAAAACCCCTCTATCGCTCGAACTCCGCCGCCGCCGCAGCGCTCACCGTCGTCCTCAACCTTGGCCCCTTCATCAACCTGAGCTTGTCCCGAGAACGGCGGCGATCCTCCGTAGTAGAACTGCGTCCGTAAGTTCTTGCTTTTCCGCACCTTAGATCCGCATTAGGGTTTGCAAGTTCTTCTTGTGTTTTTTGCTGTTCATCACAGATTCTTCGTAGTTTCTCCACCGCATCCTCTTTTGATCTAAAAGAAGTATAGAACTCATGTGGTAGCTGTTTTGCATCCATTTTAGATGCTAGTAGATCCCCTTTTCTTGCACAAAGGCCTCCTTAGAACTGATGAAACTCCTCTGCACCTGTTTTTTAGGTCTATATTTATTTTCCTTTTTTGAACAATCTTGATCCAAAATAATAGAAATAGCCTGTGAAACTTGTTTATCTTAGTACTTAGCCATTTTTTTGTCGCTGGCAACTTTTGAATACCTTTAGTCATGGCGGCTTATCATGCCGGCTCATTTTTCCTTCATATATCATTACCCTTACTTAAGCCGCCATTACGCATCTGTATTGCAGACATTAACCTGTGATTCCACCATTTAACTTAAACCGGCAAATTACTTCCTTTTTAGCTTGTCCTCTCACCATGCCGCCAAAGATGACGACAGTTTGCAACTGGGTCCCTTCCACAGTCACTGGCGCCACTCTGAAGGATTTTGTTAACATTGGGTTTTTACCGGAGAAGAGCATTATGTCTTATCGCGTCCCTGACCCGGCCGAAGAAAAACCTCAGCCCAAGGATGGTGAAGTCATCGTTTTTACTGATCATATGAACCGGGGATTTTCACCACCCGGCTCAAAATTCTTCAGAGATGTTCTGCACTTTTTCAAGCTTCATTCATAAGATCTTGGACCCAATTCCATATCAAACATTTGCAATTTCCAGGTTCTCTGTGAGGTTTAACTTCAAGAAGAACCTACTGTTGAACTCTTCAGAGAGTATTTCTGTTTGAACCGCCAGAATGAATACACCAACGGCCCCAGCTTAGAACTTGGTGGTATTTCGATTCAACGCCAGCGGGATGTTGTCTTTCCTTTAATAGTCTTGCCAAGCCATCCCAAGGATTGGAATCAAACTTGGTTTTACTACAAAGATACGTCGCTAGCTGACGAAAAACCAATGCCGGGTTATCGTGCGGAGCGCCTTGACGCTAAGTTTTCACTTCCTGACAAGCTTTCTGCCACTGAACGTAAGAAGCTCATCCCAACCATCAAAAGGGTTCAAGCTTTGCTGGGAAACGGCTTAACTAGTGTTGACTTGATCCGTTGTTGGATCGCATGGCGGATCATCCCTCTAAGCCACCAGTCTGACTTAATGTACAATTACACCGGAGGAGCAGACGATCCGTTGCGTTACAACTCTCTACGTATGACTGAAGAAGCTATTATTGAAATGTCAACTACCCTTGTAAACAGCAAATATGAAGACTGCAGTAAAGTAGGATTGAATCCTTTCTGCAAACTTAATCCGGCACCAGAGATAAATCCCCTTGATTCCTTTTTCTTTAATAGTTAAGCACTTGCATGATGTTTCAACCTGTTATTTGCCTACAGGCCAAATCTGACTTTTGGAAGGCCAAATATGATCATGAAGCCGCCAAGAAGGCTAGAGTCGCCGCCATAGCCGCCAAGAAGACAACCCGAAAATCTAAGAAGAAACAAACTGCTTCTGATATGTTCAAGCTGGATGATATTTCTGAGTCGGAGGTAGCTCTTGACTCTCTTGGCCTGCTTTTTAACAACCTTATTGACACTGATCATTGCCAGGATGACACGGGGGCCAGCCAGGCAGTAGAAGAAGAGGTAACTATTTCTTCCGACTCGGAACCTTTGCCAAGACAGAAACCTCAACTGGTAACCCGGAAAGTAAGGTTTTCACACCCTTTGGCTTATTTGGATCCTTATTTTATTTTGAAAAAACAGCAACATGAGAGCCGCCGTCAGACCCGGACCAGTGACGACAATGAACTGCCCTCCGGCTTACCGAAAACTCCTCGGAAATGCCAGAATGAGGTTTCTTTCACCTTTGACTTTTGCTTCTATCAATCAATCTACTTCCTTGCTCTTTTAAATTGTGGTTTCACTTTTGCAAGAGGTCTCTCGTTCTTCTGGTGATTCCTCACAAACCCAACTTCCGGGTTTCAAGACTGCCCCTAGGTAAAGATAATTATCCTTTTTCTGTATCTTTATGTCAGTATCATTATATTGACTCATCAAATTCCTCTTAGAGGTCAAGCAAAACCCAAGAAAGCCAGGGTGATTAACCCGACTGAAAACCCGGACAACGCTGATTCGGCACTACCAACTCCTGCCCCGGGACAACCTGAAGCACCAGAAGACCCTGCTGTCAACGTTCGAATAGATCCTCTTGAGCCGTTTGTTGACGAAACTGTTCTTAGCCCATCTACTGTTGAACCGTCAAGCTCAGCTAACCCACCGACGACTTATGACAGTGATGTTTTAATCACTGGTAGTAGATTTTTTGAACCGGGCAATCCAACGGTACTGGCCAGACACTCTGCCAAGCAAGAGGCTTTGGAAAAGCAGAAAGTTCGCTTTGACATCTCTCACTATGCCCACCTGAGAATTAGTGATGTGCTATCTGGCTACCTTAGTCACGTGCATTCTAGCCGTGACTCTGAAATTGAGATGGTCAAACAGCTGCAATTGAAATATGAGGTATGATCTCCAGCTTTCATTAGCTTATATACTCTGCCAGCCCCCCAAGTCTCCTGATTATGATAAACTTGAATGATCTGTAGACTTGTGATATATGTTGACGTTCTGACCTAGATTTTTCCAAGTCTGGTTTAAAATGTTTAACTGAATTTATCTGATTAGCATAATTTCACCTATAGTCCCCAAGGGCCGGCTTACTTCATCATGAATGAGCCGGTACTTAACTTCATAGCTATCTTGAATCAGTCCAAACTAATATTGTTATCCGGCTCAAGAGAAAAAACTTTCTGAATATCATGCATTAGCCCCCAAGTGCCAAGCGTTGTTACTTGTAAAACACTTGGGACTTTAATCATAGAAGAGTCATTTTTGCATTTAAAAATTGCTTTGGCAGACATTAGCCCCCAAGTGCCAAGTGGTGTTGCGTTGCAAAGCACTTGGGACTTTAATCATTATGACCTTTATTGGAATAAATTTTGACACACCTGTGCATGTCTGTAGACCGCCATAACTGACTTGGATTCTCAACTGACTGATGTGAAAACCCGGTTGGAGGCTCAAGAGACTGAGATAAATAATGCTGACTCCAGACTCCATTTGAGCCTATTTGAAGCAGAGAAACTGAAGACCAGTTTTGATGTAGAGAAAAAATCCTGGGCCGATGAAAAAACCTTGCTGATACAGCATGCTGAGACAGCCGAGGTGGCTCTCAAGGAGGTTACCAGGGAACTCACTAGTTTAAAGAACCGTGTGTCTCAGATGGTCTCGGCAATCTTCGGTGAGTCATTGTATTATTTACTTAAACTATATTTTTGCCATAAATATAAGTTGCCTGCTTAACCTTTTAAAATACTCATAGGTCCACGGAGCAGCAATCTGAGCCAAAACAGCTTGATAAAACTCAAGGCGGTTTACACCTTGGTGGAGCAACTGTACACTGGAGCTCAACGGGCGCTTGCCATTATTTCCCAAGCCAACCAAGGACCAAACCTCTTGAGTGATGTCTTGAAGAAGTTATCTATCTTACCCGCCAGATTCCAAGAAGTCAAGCGGTCTTGTGCAAGAGCCGGAGCCATAACTGTTCTAAGCCGCTCCAAAGCCTGGGTGCCGGAGCTAGACCCGGCGGATGTAGCCAAGGGGCATCCCAGCTTTAAGGAAGACGGGACTCCATTTGATCAAGTAGATTTTGCTGCTTGTGTGAGGGGAGTTCGTCCTCATGCTACCATCCTTGGCGACGAGACCAATATTGATAAGTATCAGCCGGGTTTTGATGTTGAGAATAAAAAGATGGCGACTCCTTCGTATAAAGTGACAGGTCTAATCCCGCCGGTTCGCCAACACACCTTTGCCCCAGAAATTGACCCTTCTGATCTAATTGATGATGAAGCTGAGTTCATTGCTCTTCATGGCTTTGATTGGTCCAAGCCCAGTTTCCAAATAGTGGAGGAAGATGAACCGGTGAGGGAGGAGTCGTAACCATCCAAATAATTCGGCTAAGATTTAATGAACCAGCCTTAGCTTAACATCTACTTCAGAGAAAAAACAGTTTTTAACCTTTTGGGCTCCCAACGCCTTGTAATAGGCTATCTTAAAACTGCATATTCTGCCTATGCCATCATGCATTTCATACTGCGTATGACATTTTTATCCGCCATGTCAATATATGCTTTATATCTTTGATCATATATGTAGTGTTTAAATATGTTCCTGTATGTAAAAGATGAGAAATTGTCCTGGCGGTTTGTCGCTGGACGGGTCAAAACACCAAATACATAACTATGAAATTATCATAACGGAATAATCAAGGCTAGATGTAAAGATAAATAAGGTTGGAAAGCCTTTGATTAAAGAAAAACACAGATAAGTCTGTTTATGAATTTTAAACGACAATATCATACATGTGTTCTTTGAATCTGGACTGCCGGCTTATGTGACCCGGACAATAAGGGTAACAACCCAATCTTTTTAGAAGTCAATACTTCCATATGCATGATTACTATTATACATTGGCAACTCATTGTCAAAGAACCAAGCCGGTTTAAATTGAAACCATACTTACAGTTAGATTCTGGACAACAAAAACCGGTAAAACAAAAGAGTATCTTTCAAACAATGTAAATCAAGCATCAAGAAAATTTTGGAGGCTTCTGATTCGAATACAATTAGTAAACTGGACTAAAGGGTTAAGCTAGGATTCGAATACAATCATGTAGCCCCCAGTGGCTTTGGCGTTGCGCCGATCAAGAGGGTACCGACATCTATGTTCTCTTTGGTCCGAATACGACCTATGTTTGAACAGGAAGCCCCCAAATGACCTTGAGAGGTTTTTAACGACCCTGATTCGAATACGATCCAAGTCGGACTCAAAAGGGGTTAAGCTATGATTCGGATACGATCAAGAAGCCCCCTAGTGAGTTTGGCTTTGTGCCGATCAAGAGGGTAACGACAGCTATGTTCTCTTTGGTTTGAATACGACCTATGTTTGAATAGGAAGCCCCCTAGTGATCATGAGGTTTTAATGGCTAGATTTGAATACGATCATGAGCCGGACCAAGAGGGTTAAGCTAGATTCGAATACGATCAACCTCCAATTGGTCGTCTTATACTTAAGATAATAAAGACATGTGATCATTAAGGAAAAAAGGACAGAGGTCCTGCTTTATTTCTTATGATAATATATACAACGTCAAAGTATGTACATTATGAGAGCCGGTGTCTCAAGTGTAGTAAGGTCAAAGATGAGCAATATTCCACAGACGGCGGGTCTCCTCCTCCGACTTACGTGATTCTTTGTGCTCTCGAACATTGATAAGGTAGTATGACCCGTTATTCAAGTTCTTGCTGACCACAAAGGGTCCTTCCTAAGGTGGGGATAGCTTGTGCGCATCAGACTGATCCTAGATGAGCCAGAGCACCAAATCACCTTCTTGAAAGGTTCTTGACTTAACCCGGCGGCTATGATAATGGCACATGTCCTGTTGGTAAATCGTTGGGCGATCTGCTGCTAAGTCACGCTCTTCATCCAATAGGTCAAGTGCATCCTGACTGGTTTGTTCATTATCAGCTTCAACGTAAGCCTCTACTCGGGGCGAGTCATGACGGATGTCACTGGGCAGGACTGCCTCTACTCCATAAACCATGAAGAAAGGCGTATAACCCGTAGATCTGTTAGGGGTAGTATTGATGCTCCATATCACAGAGGGTAACTCTTCCACCCAACAACCCGGCGTCCGTTGTAAAGGGACCATAAGCTGGGGTTTTAGACCTTTCAGGATTTCCTGATTGGCTCTTTCAGCTTGACCATTAGATTGGGGGTGAGCTACTGATGAAACATCAAGCCGGATATGTTCCCGTTGACAGAATTCTTCCATAGCTCCTTGGGACAGGTTGGTTCCATTGTAAGTAATAATGTTGTGTGGAAAACCAAAACAAAAGATCACTTTCTTCATGAATTGAACTGCCGTGGCCGCATCACACTTACTGACCGGCTCTGCCTCAACCCACTTTGTGAACTTGTCCACTGCCACCAAAAGGTGCGTCTTTTTATCTTTGGATCTTTTGAAAGGTCCAACCATGTCAAGTCCCCAGACTGCAAACGGCCAAGTAATTGGAATCATCCGCAATTCCTGAGTAGGCACGTGCGCCCGTCGTGCAAATTTTTGACACCCATCGCACCTACTGACCAGATCCTCCGCATCGGCGTGAGCCATTAGCCAGTAAAAACCATGACGGAAAGCCTTGGACACAAGAGACTTTGAACCGGCCTGATGGCCACAATCTCCTTCATGGATCTCACGAAGAATTTCTTGACCTTCTTCAGGAGAGACACAACGTTGAAACGCTCTGGTGACACTGCGATGATACAACTCACCATTGGAAATTGTCATTGACTTAGACCGACAGGTTATCTGTCTAGCCAAGGTCTCATCCTCCGGCAACTCGCCCCGGGTCATATAAGCCAAATACGGCACTGTCCAATCTGGAATGACATGAAGAGCCACCACCAATTGTGCTGCCGGGTCTGGAACAGCCAAGTCTTCCTCTGTAGGCAATTTGACAGAAGGGTTATGCAGAACATCTAAAAAAGTGTTAGGCGGCACCGGCTTACGTTGAGATCCCAACCGGCTAAAAGCACCAGCTGCTTCGTTCTTTCTGTGGTCAATGTGCTCCACTTGATAACCCTTGAAGTGTCCAGTAACAGCGTCAACCTCACGGCGATAAGCCGCCATGAGAGGATCCTTGGAATCCCACCTGCCTGATACTTGCTGAGCCACCAAATCTGAGTCGCCAAGGCACCGTACCCGACTTAAACTCATTTCTTTATCCATTCGAAGACCATGGAGTAAGGCCTCATACTCAGCTGCGTTGTTAGTACAAGGAAACATCAACCGCAACACATAACAAAAAATTTCACCTCGAGGAGAAGTTAAAACAACTCCATCCCCCGAGCCTTCCAATTGTCTGGACCCATCAAAATGAATCGTCCAATATGTGTTGTCTGGCTTCTCTTCAGGTATCTGCAACTTCGTCCAATCGTTAATGAAGTCCACCAGTGCTTGAGATTTGATGGCAGTACGTGGCACATACTTTAAACCATGAGACCCAAGTTCAATGGCCCACTTGGCGACTCGTCCCGTGGCTTCTCTATTTTGAATAATATCTCCTAAAGAAGCAGAGCTAACCACAGTGATAGGATGACCCTGAAAGTAATGCTTAAGCTTCCGGCTCGCCATGAACACCCCATAAACAAGTTTCTGCCAATGTGGATATCTCTGTTTGGACTCAATGAGCACCTCACTGACGTAGTAAACCGGCCGTTGAACCGGATATTCCTTGCCAGCCTCTTTGCGCTCTACAACAATGGCCACACTGACAGCACGTGTGTTAGCAGCCACATATAACAACAGTGGCTCCTTATCAATGGGAGCAGCAAAAACTGGCGGCTCAGCGAGCTGTCTTTTCAGATCTTCAAAGGCAGAGTTAGCAGCATCACTCCAGACAAAATCATCCATCTTCTTCATCATTTGATATAACGGCATAGCCTTCTCACCTAACCAGCTTATGAACCGGCTTAAAGTTGCGACACGACCCGCCAGCCGCTGAACGTCATTGATGCACGCCAGCTTAGCCAAAGACGTAATCGCCTTGATTTTCTCCGGGTTAGCCTCAATGCCTCTGTTAGACACCAAAAAACCCAAAAGCTTGCCCGCCGGTACTCCAAAAACGCACTTGGCCGGGTTAAGCATCATCTTGTAGACCCGAAGGTTATCAAAGGTTTCCTTCAGATCATCTACCAAGGTTTCCTTCTCTCTGGATTTCACCACTATATCATCCACATAAGCATGAACATTACGCCCAATCTGATTATGAAGACAGTTCTGCACACACCGCTGATAAGTCACATGGGCACTCTTAAGCCCAAAGGGCATGGACACATAGCGAAAGGCTCCAAATGGAGTAATGAAAGATGTCTTCTCCTAGTCCTTAACCACCATCTTGATCTGATGGTAACCAGAATAAGCATCCAAAAAACTCAAACGCTCACAACCTGTCGTAGCATCAATGATTTGATCAATACGAGGGAGAGCAAAAGGATCAGCCGGACAAGCTTTGTTTAAGTCTGTGTAATCCACACACATACGCCAGGTGCCGTTCTTTTTAAGCACGAGCACCAGGTTAGCCAACCACTCTGGATGAAAGAGTTCAATAATGAACCCGGCTGCCAAAAGCCGGGCCACCTCTTCTCCAATAGCCTTGCGCCTTTCCTAGTTGAACCGCCGAAGAAACTGCCTGACCGGCTTAAACTTTGGATCAATATTCAGAGTGTGCTCAGCGAGTTCTCTCGGTACACCCGGCATGTCAGAAGGCTTCCATGCAAAGATGTCCCGGTTCTCACGGATGAACTCGATGAGCGCGCCTTCCTATTTGGGATCCAAATTAGCACTGATAATAAATTGTTTGGATGAGTCGCCGGGCACAAAACCAATCATCTTGGTATCGTCAGCTGACTTAAACTTCAGCGCCGGCTCATGCTCCATAGTTGGCTTCTTCAAAGATGTCATGTCTGCTGGGTCAACGTTGTCTTTGTAGAATTTTAACTCCTCTGTTTCGCAAACAGATTCCGCGTAAGCAGCATCGCCTTCCTCACACTCTAAGGCTATCTTCCGACTTGCCTGTACTGTGATAGTACCTTTATAACCCGGCATCTTGTGCTGCAGATAAACATAACATGGCCGTGCCATGAATTTTGCATAAGTCGGTCATCCAAATAGGGCGTGATACGGGCTCTTGATTTTGACCACCTCAAAGGTTAATTTCTCAGCCCTGGAATCATGTTCATCTCCAAAAGCTACCTCCAGCTCAATCTTACCCACTGGGTATGCCGACTTACCAGGCACCACTCCATGAAAAACAGTATTGGATGTCTTAAGACTTTTGTCAGTCAACCCCTTACGACGGAATGTCTCATAATAGAGGATGTTGATGCTACTGCCTCCGTCCATGAGTACTTTCATGAGTTTATATCCACCAACCTGAGGCGCCACCACCAAAGCCAGATGACCCGGGTTGTCAACCAGGGGAGGGTGATCCTCCCTACTCCATAGAATAGGCTGCTCAGACCATCTCAAATAACGAGGAACCGCCGGCTCAACAGCATTGAACGCTCTCTTATGAAGTTTCTGATCCCTTTTGCATAAACTGGTGGTGAACACATGATACTGCCCACTACTTAGTTGCTTTGGGTTACTCTGAAACCCAGATTGTTGTTGTTGACCTCCTTGGCCAGATTGTTGATTATAACCACCTTGATTACCTTGAGGGCCCTGGCCATGAAAACAGCCACTGCCTGAATTGCCGCCCGGGCCATGAAAGTTGCCACCACCTGAGTCGTTGCTAGGTCCATGATTACCGTCGAACATGTTAGAATTCTTGAAAGCCTTCATGATCGTATAGTCTTTCCATAGATGGGTGGTCGGCTTCTCCCGAGTGTTGTGTCTTGGACAGGGTTCATTTAGCAACTGCTCGAGGGTGGGACCTAACCCGCCTGACCAAGGAGGTGGCCTCCCCTTACGCCGTTGATTGTTGCCTTGTGCATTTGCTACAAACTCCGAGCTGCTGTCGGCCTTACGTTTGTTATTACCTCCTGGATTCGCCGGGTTATGCTGAAGGCCCTTAGCATTGTCGTTCTTCTTTCCCTTCCCTGTCTTCTCTTCATCAGGTGCAGGATCTTTGGTACTATCTGAATCGGCATATTTGACTAGAGCCGCCATCAGCTGGCCCATGTCATTACAATCGCGTTTGAGCCACCCTAGCTTCTGTTTCAGAGGTTCAAACGGCAATTTTTCTCCAACATTGAGACCGCAGAACCGGCATCCATCTTATCAAATGAATGTATTATTTCCTTTACCCGGCACACCCAATGGGTCGTGGACTCACCTTCCTCTTGCTTGCAATTAGTCAAGTCCATAATCGACATGGGCTGCTTGCATATATCTTTAAAGTTCAGAATAAAATGGGCCTTTAATTCGGCCCAGGAACCAATGGAATTAGGTGGCAGTCCCTTTAGCCAAGTGCGGGCCGTTCCATCCAGCATCGTAGTGAAGTATTTAGCCATTGCTGCATCACTGACCTCCAGCAATTCCATGGCCATCTCATAACTCTCAATCCATACCCCGGGCTATAAGTCGGCTGTGTAATTAGGCACCTTCTGAGGCCCCTTAAAATCCTTTGGCAAACGCTCATTACGCAGAGCCGGCACCAAGCAAGGGACACCTCCTGTTCTTGTGGCCACACCTGCTTCAACAGAGGTCGTCGGATAAACTGGAAAAGCTTGGTGAGCCGCCTGATCAGCTGCCTGTTGAACCGCCCGCTCAGCCTCTTGGCGGATCCTATCCTGGTCAACCAAGTTATGAGCTCCATCATGCATTGGGTCATGCCTGCACGGCCGGTTACGGCGCTGGGCGTTACTTGACACGGCCGCTGAATCCATATGCCTGCTATAGCTCGGGCTCCGGCTTGGGCAAGGGGTTGAATGAATCTGTCTCGACTATAAGAGTATGACTCATGTTGTGCTAGAGCTGTCTGAAGAAGTTCTTTGACCCTTCACGTTTCGATCGCCGTTGGAGAGTCGCTTTCCATCGGGAGAGCCGCCAAACATGCCGATGCAGCAATCAGATTCTCCAAAGGGTTAGAAAAATGACCCGGTGGTGTTGGTGTATAATGAGGCGGAGCAGTATTCACACGAGGGGGTTCCATAGCCCGCGGCTAAAATGGCGCCCCAGCCCCGGGTGTTGTAATCCGGTTTGCCTCCGGCGGGTTAATGGGACCGGCCCCGGGTGTGTGGAAGAGGTTCCTAGGATCGTAAGTCAGAGGCAGACGTGATTGAGTCTTCTGGTGCCTTCTCCTCATGACCTCGTTTGATGTGTTCAGATCCATCGTGAGCCGAAAAGCCTCTGATTGAAGCTGCTGAGCCCGAGCATCCAAAGCTGCCCACTCTGGAGCCATCCTGACGTCCTCTGTCGCCAAGTTTTCCTTGGATTGTGCTACCTCCCCGCGTAACCGTGCCACCTCCGCATCATGCTGAGCCTTATCCGCCGGTTCAACCATGGCGGTCAACAGGGCCATCATCCTATCCATGAGATCCATCAGCACCTGAGCCGGCGGGTGCGCGGGGTCTCCTGACCCGGCCGCTGCCGACCCGGTGGTTATCGCTACCGCAGCCGTAGAGTTTTGAGCGGACTGCGTACCAGTCATGAAGATCCCCGCTCTGTTCGGCGGCTCAAAGGATTCCGGAATACTGCTGCCATCGGAACAGCCCCCAAGCCCGCCATCTTGTATTTGGTACAATGAATCCGTCTCACCTGTGGACGACTCACCATCGGAGTAGACGACCGTCTCACCACCGTCCACCGATCCTTCAGAAAACTCCCCTCCATGGATGCAACCCACGAAGGCACGCCTCACGGCGGGCTGAGTCCGAGCGGATCTCGCATGCTGAGTCGTCTCGATGAGGTCGGTGCAGATGTTTGGCTCAGGGCCCGGCTCGCCGATCCGGCTGATGAAGACGTGGATTCCGCCGAAGGGGACCCGGTACCCGTACTCAATTGAGCCGGCGTTGGGGCCCCAGCCTGTGTCGTCGATGTAGAGCTTGCCGCGATGACTCTTGGTCATCTGGCCCACAATGTATCCCTTGATCCCTTCGAAGCTGCCCTTCAAGAACTCAAATCCACCGTGCGCTGGCACCACGGTGGGCGCCAACTGTCGTGGAATTGTCACGGCAGATGTCCTAGTGAAAGGACTTAGTCGTGGAGCCATCGCAACTAGGAAGCTTAAAGGGGTTAATCGGGACAAAGGACACGAGAGGTTTATACTGTTTCGGCCCCTTGCGGTGAAGGTAAAGCCTAGTCCAGTTGATGTGGTATTGCTAGGTTTCGATGACCAAGGAGCGAATACGCTAGCTTGGCTCTCGATCTGTTGTTTCTTGCCCTAAGCCGCCACCGGGTCGTCCCCTTATATACACGGGTTGACGCCCTGCGGCCTACAGAGTCCCGGCCGGCTCATACAACGCGTCCGGCTCGGTGACATCTCTTACATACCTTGTATTACAAGTCTATTCATACATGGCGGTTTATACTTACGGGCCTTAAGCTGCCTCTGGGCTTGGGCCTATTGTAAGCCTTATTGTAAACCGTCACCGTGTATACTCTTCGGGCTTCATTCACGTAACCCGCCGTTGCGGCTGACCCGGCCCCTCCTGGGCGGGTCATACCTGGTAGTCATATCCCCAACAAAATGTGAATCAAACCAACATGATGAAAGTGACTAGATGAAATTCCCATGTACCCTCAAGAACTCTTTGCTTATTATAACAGACTGTTTTGGCTTGTCCTTCTATACAAAAAGGATTGGGCTACCTTGATGCACTTTATTTACTGTTACTGTTACTTGTCCGTTACAAATTATCTTGCTATCAAACTACCTATTACCGAAAATTTCAGTGCTTGCAGAAATTACCTTGCTGAAAACCACTTGTCATTTCCTTCTGCTCCTCATTGGGTTCGACACTATTACTTATCGAAAGGACTACGATTGATCCCCTATACTTGTGGGTCATCATCCTCCTACTGGATAGATACCTTGGTTCTTAACTGAGGGAAATACTTATCTCTACTTTGCTACATCACCCTTTCCTCTTTAAGGGAAAAACCAACGCAAGCTCAAGAAGTAGCAAGGGGCAACCACCAAGGAGGGAAAGACCCTCCTTGGGGCGCTGGCCAGGGGGGAGTTAGACTCCTCCCCCACTCCAATGCGGCCTCCCCCTATGGAAAGGGGGGCGCCTCCTCCGCTCGGGCCCTTGTGGCCCAAGTTGCCTTTCACCTCTTGGCCTTTTTAAGGCCCATTAATATTTATTATTTATAAAAGCCTTCTAACAATTACTAGAGCCTTTTATATATAATTTAACATCATCAAAAACATTTTCCACCTATATATTAATTATCTAGAATACGCGGTATTGCCCAATAAACTCTGAAACCCTTCTGGTGACCCTGAAACGCTTCCGGTTACTCTCGAAACTATTTTGAATATTAATGAGAAAATTTCACAAATAAATCGTCGATACTCCCATCCTATTAACACTCTGCAGATCATGATTACCTTAAGATTGTGACCTTGTAGGTTGGTAAATCATAGACATGAACGAAACCCCTTCGTTCAATGGCCGATAGCGGAACCATGGACGTCCCATATCTATCCCGATGATTATAGGAATGAAATTTGAGTGAACCTTAGGCTACCATGTGATGTTCCCTTTGCTTCATGATACTTTACAAAACCCGAGGTGTGTTGGTATCCTCCTGAATCATGCACGTGCTCACTATATCGTCATTCTCGTTACCGATTTTTGTTATTCTTTCTTGTTGATGTGTTCTGTCATCCCCGTGGCCTAGTCACCTGTCTGGCCAGACAATGATGGATACCGTCACTCCAAGAGGGCCCTAAGAATATCTCCCCATCGTCGGGGGAGCAAATCTCACTATTGAGCTATCCAGTCCCTTGTCAAACTTCCCGATGAACTTGTAAGTTGTCACTATGATCACCTAGTTACAGATGATGTTTGAGCAACCCCAAAGTCCACCATACGGTAGGAAGTGGATATGATACTCTCATGGTATGAGGAACTAAAACACATGCTAACACTCTGTGTTATAATAATTGATTTCAGATGATATTATCTCAAAGTATAACAAACAAGATTGGGTCGTTTCAATATGATCATTCTTATAATGTCATACTCTCAATTGTTTCAGGACTATCGTTACACTTAACGATATCCTGAGATCCCAAAAACAAGATCACCACCAACACTTGAGCAAGTCTCAAAGGCAAAACCAGGAATCTATTCTTTACAATTTATCATTTCACACGTGCATATGAGTTTTCCACTGAATCGCATATTCCAAAATCATAGCAGTTATAACATGAAATATAAACTCTTAATTATGAAAAATGAAAATATAATAATGTACTATTATTGCCTCTAGGGCATATTTTCAACATACAGTTCAAACAAAAATTTCACGATGAAAAATGAAAGGAATCCTTTGGAATAGCAGAGGTCTGGTAGACTTGGCTAAAAGAATGTTCCTTGTGTAAGCATCATTAGAACATAAGTTGGAGATTATTGCCTTACTTGAGACGGGTAGGGATAATTTTACATCATAATTTCTTAACACCATATCTTGTGGTGTTGACTTTTATTGGCACTTGTAGGATCGAAAGTATGTCTAGAGGGGGGTGATTAGACTACTTGACCAAATAAAATTTAGCCTTTTCCCAATTTTAAGTCTTGGCAGATTTTAGCAACTTAGCACTAGTTAAGCAATCAACCTACACATGCAAGTCTAAGAGTATAGCAGCGGAATGTAAAACATTGCACATGAAGGTAAAGGGAGGAGTTTGGAGGGAGAAAACGCAATATAGACACGGAGATTTTGGCGTGGTTCCGATAGGTGGTGCTATCGTACATCCACGTTGGTGGAGACTTCAACCCACGAAGGGTAACGGTTGCGCGAGTCCACGGAGGGCTCCACCCATGAAGGGTCCACGAAGAATCAACCTTGTCTATCCCACCATGGCCATCGCCCATGAAGGACTTGCCTCACTAGGGTAGATCTTCACGAAGTAGGCGATCTCCTTGCCCGTACAAACTCCTTGGTTCAACTCCACAATCTTGTCAGAGGCTCCCAAGTGACACCTAACCAATCTAGGAGACACCACTCTCCAAAAGGTAATAGACGGTGTGTTGGTGATGAACTCCTTGCTCTTGTGCTTCAAATGATAGTCTCCCCAACACTCAACTCTCTCTCTCACTGATTTGGATTTGGTGGAAAGATGATTTGAGTGGAAAGCAACTTGGACAAGGCTAGAGATCAAGATTCATATGGTTGGGATGGAATATCTTGGTCTCAACACATGATTAGGTGGTTCTCTCTCAGAAAATGAATGTTGGAAGTGTAGGAATGTTCTGATAGCTCTCTCCATGAATGAAGAGTGGGTGGAGGGGTATATATAGCCTCCACACAAAATCTAATCGTTACACACAAATCACCAAACTCGGTGGGACCGAATAATGAAACTCAGTCTGACCGATTTAGTTCAAAATGTGAACGTTAGGCTTTTCGGTGGGACTGACATGTCAACTCGGTGTGACCGATTTCATTAGGGTTAGGGCATAACGTAATCTCGGTGAGACCGATTACACAAACTCGGTGGGACCGATTTTGGTAATAAGCTAACCAGAGAGTTGGTCAGGCAAACTCGGTGGGACCGATTCGCTCATCTCGGTGAGACCGAAATGTTACGAAGGGGAAACAGAGAGTTTGCATTGCGAACTCGGTGGGACCGATCGCTCATCTCGGTTGGACCGAAACGTTACGAAGGGAAACAGAGAGTTTGCAATCCCATCTCGGTGAGACCGAGATCCCTATCGGTAAGACCGAAGTGACTAGGGTTTGTGGCAGTGGCTCTGTTAAATGAACTCGGTGGGGCTGAGTTTGACTTTTGGTTTGGGACATAAGTGGATATGAGAAAGTAGTTGAGGGTTTTGGAGCATATCACTAAGCATTTTGAGCAAGCAACCTGTCGGTGTCAAAACCGGCGGATCTCGGGTAGGGGGTCCCGAACTGTGCGTCTAAGGCGGATGGTAACAGGAGGCAGGGGACACGATGTTTACCCAGGTTCGGGCCCTCTTGATGGAGGTGATACCCTACGTCATGCTTGATTGTTCTTGATGATATGAGTATTACAAGAGTTGATCTACCATGAGATCTTAGAGGCTAAACCCTAGAAGCTAGCCTATGGTATGATTGTATGTTGTCCTACGGACTAAAACCCTCCGGTTTATATAGACACCGGAGGGGGCTAGGGTTACACAGAGTCGGTTACAAGGGAGAAGATATACATATCCGTATTGCCTAGCTTGCCTTCCACGCCAAGTAGAGTCCCATCCGGACACGGACGGAGTCTTCAATCTTGTATCTTCATAGTCCAACAGTCCGGCCAAAGGATATAGTCCGGCTGTCCGGAGACCACCTAATCCAGGACTCCCTCAGTAGCCCCTGAACCAGGCTTCAATGACGATGAGTCCGGCGCGTGGTATTGTCTTCGGCATTGCAAGGTGGGTTCCTCCTCCAAATACTCCATAGAAGATATTGAACACCAGAATAGTGTCCGGCTCTGTAAAACAAGTTCCACATACTACCGCAGAGAGAATAATATTTTCACAAATCTAATCTGTTGACGCGTTCTGACAGCACAATGTTATGTCATGGCTCGGTCATTATTTGAACCATTTTTCTCAACCAGCGTTGCGCATATTGCGAGGTGGTTTTTCTGTCACGTCTTGTCAAAACAGAGATCGTGTCCCCCTTATTATGGGATTCTCATCAATACGGGCGTGGGTAACCCAACAGTGCCTGTTGGTATGACTCCTAGATTTTAGGCAAGTCCAACACGGCCACGAGGAGGACGCTTGATATTCATCCTCTTTATAAAGAGGATGAGGCTTTTTTTCTTTTTTCCCTCTCGTGCTCAATCAAATCCTTCCCCCGCCTCGAGTTCTAATACCCAAAGCTCAGGTCAGGCGCTTCAGACCTTCAACTATGTCCGGATCCAACCTTCAAGGTCGATGGATGCCTTCCTCTGTCACAGAGGAGGACATCAAGAAGCTGAGAGAGGCCAGATATCTGACTGCCGAAATTTCACATAGGCTGCCTGCCCGAGGGTAGGTCATCCCTACTCCCGAACCCACAGAGAGTGTCGTGTTCATCTCCCACTTCCTCCGAGGACTAGGCCTCGCTCTGGATCCCTTTGTTAGGGGTCTTATGTTCTATTATGGGCTGGATTTCCATGATCTGGCCCCGGATTCCCTTCTTCACATCTCGTCATTTATTGTCGTATGTGAGGCCTTCCTCCACATTACCCCTCACTTCGGCATGTGGCTCAAGACCTTCGATGTGAAGCCGAATATGATCGAGGGGCGGCACACAAAGTGCGGAGGTGCTTTAATAAGCAAAATTGCTGATGCTCCATGGCCAGAGGGTTCCTTCCCAGAGGTGTCCAGGTTGTGGCAGCGGGAGTGGTTTTACATCACAGCTCCCCGAAGTGCCAAGTGGGTAGCCGCCCCCACCTTTCGCTCGGGCCACCCATCGCAACTGATGTCATGGATCAGCAGGGGGCTGAGCTGGGGTCCAGCAAAGGACGTGCCAATATTGCAGAGCCGTATCCGAGATCTCTTCGAGAGAGATTTCAGTCTGGTTATGGTAATGCAAGTTATGCTAGTTCGTCGAATCCAGCCTTGCAAACGTCGGCCCCTCCGTATGTGGGAATTCAACCCAGAAGGACCGCGAGCTATTCAGCATTTCCTCGGCATGACGCTCAAAGAGATGTACAAATCGTTCTTCGGACCCCAAATAGAGTGTCCGGACACCACCGAGGATGTGGGTTTGAGCTGCAACCGCCCTGCTACCCAAGTAAGTAATCCCATGGCCGAACACACTATCTTTTTATTTATCATGACATCATTCTAAAAAGTTGCTCTTTGACCAGGACTAGATAACAAAGGCGAAGATGATCAGGTGTCCGGCCCCCCTTCCTGAAGGCTTGGACAATCTGGTACTGGACAAAATGCTCAAGTCGGTGTCTTATCAAGTGCCCTCAAAGGAAGATGAAGGGGGGAATAAAGAGGCCGACGGCGGGCCTCACTCGCTACTCGTCCCAACCGAGGGGATGGGCGCCTCCGCGAGGGAGGATAACTAGGGGAAGAATCTGACATTCTCTCTCCCCGGGGAAAGAAGAGGACTACCTTTGAAGATCCAGAATCTAAGGTTTCCAAACGGGAGAAGAAATCTTCTCCAGAGGGTCCTGCCTCGGAGGGTATTCTTGCTGCACAATGTCTGCGCGGGGATCAGCCCTCTACCGAGCTGTAAGTAAAAAAGTACTTAAGAGTGAAAATATCCTACCTTACTTCCGAAGACAATAACCGATGCTTATAAATTGTAGTCCGGATCGTAGGCCTTCTCGACAGAGTTTGTCTTCGGGGGATCTTCTTCCGGAGATGATGGAGAGCGAAACGCCTCCCCCTGACACCCCGCCTTATGAGGCGGGCGACCCTGAAGTGTCGTCGCGGAGGGTATCTCCGGATCCGCCAAGGCCAGAGGATAACCCTTTGGCTACTCGGAATCCCCAATATCCGGCTCCTAAGGAGAGTGGCAGCAAGAGTCCGAAACCGTACAGTGTGTGGTCGGACGCACTGAAGGATCTTCTGGGGCAAGCGGCCGTCTCAGAAGCCCATCGTACACTGATGGGTACGGTAATTGAAAGGATTTCATCCACTGAAAACAGATTGCACGAAGCCTTTATGAGTCTGCTGAAAGGCTTTGAGGTACATGAAATAGTGTATATTTTTGATAGTATCGCACACGTTAGGTGTGCCCTATGCAGATAGTAGCCCCTGAGACTCTGGTTGTCGTCGAGAACGGTGGCAACCCGAGGATCATATTCCCAGGTAATAACCCGACTGCCTTTATGTGCAGGCGGCTAAGGCTCCGATGGCTAGCCGAACTGATGGGTTTACTGAGCTAAAGCGGCAACTTGATGCGGCCGATGCCGATATCGTGCTTGTCAACCAGCGGCTTGACGAGGCACAGGGTAAGTGATTTCTCCGGTGATCGTAACATAATAATAGGAGCATGATGCCAATATCTTTAATATGTTGTGACTGCAGATGGAGCTGCCACCGTGGAGACCCTTTGGGCGGAGCTTGCCCGAGCCAAGGAACAAGCAAGGAGTAGCAATGTGGCCGCTCTAAAGGCGGCCGAAGAGTTGAGGGCCGAACAGGCCGCGCATTGCGAGAGCAAGGAAAGAATGCCCAAAATGGATGTAGAGTTAAAAGATGTCGCTGACCGTTACTAGCTTCTTGAAGAAGAAACCCGAGCGAGGGCGGCGGACCTGGAGAAGGCCCTGGTAGCTGCCAAGGAAGCCCGCTCCAAAATTAGAGCGGCGAAGGAGGAGCTGCATCAAGCTGCAGATATCGTGTCTGGGAAGCCCTTCTTGTTGCGGACTAAATTCGGAGATCCGAAGTATACTCCTCTTGACCGACTATGGAGTTCTGCGGACGCCTACGTGGATTTGGCTGCAAGTGCTGCTGATGCGGCCGAGTACTTTAAGGATCAGAAAGATCACGAAGTGGAAAAGCTGTTCTGGTCACAGTTTCATGCTCCAGTTCGTCCGCTACTGTTGAATGAGGGAATGGCCGAGTGGGCCGAGCTTCATAGGTTGTCCGGACTTGCCATGAGGTCCGTTGTGGATCATCTGTGGCCGAGAGGGCCAAGGCTGAATAGCTATTTTAGTTTAGTGCAACAATTCCTTGGTGATGTGTCGCGCATCGATGCTATGAAGAGATCGGCGTGCATAGAGGGTGCGCGGATGGCCTTTGCCCGTGTCAAGACATACTGGGCGGAGATGGAGGCCACCACTGTTGTGACACAGGGTTCGGCCATAGGCCGAGTGGCTTCCGAGCACTACTTTGAAGAAGTTCTTGAAGGCGCTCGTTCGATAGAGGCTCAGTGCTCGAAGAATATTATGTTCTAGTGACATGTACCTCCATTGTAAAAGCAATGTTTTATTGAGTTATCAAGGTTGTATTTATACTTCTGCCCGAAAGTACTATGATGCCTCCTGTGCGGCCGTTTATGTATATATGTATATAACCTAAAAGTTTGCAGTCGCCGGCTTCCACCCCCACGCATAAAATGCGGGGGTGTTCACAGAAAACGTGAATCCACACTTGATCCAATGTCTTGGTCCATTAAGGAGGTGGTAGCGCAGCGAACGAGGCAATCGGACTATATTGCTTTAACACTTTCACTTAGCCATAGGAGTTTGACGGTGGGGCTACTATATAGCCACTGGTACTTCTGCGCTTGTCCGAATACGGGGCGCGTACGTACATGACCGGAAAACGGCCCTTCATTAATGCGGAGGAATCCCGAAGATTCCGCTGAGTCATCGAGTGGTTGACCAGTCTCTCGCTATATCATGACAGTCAGTTTTCGGCTTTCTCTATTGAGGTGCTCATCCGGATGAACCAGGGCACAATCGCAGTAGTTCTCCCAGTGCTACCTTAGCTGATATAACGGAACACAAGGTACCAAAACGTGGGAGCCGGGCAAACCCAACATTTGACCAAAGACATGATTCGGAGCTGATGCATATAGGGCCAAACTCGCGACGCCGAACACTCCCTAAGGTGTTCGGTCTTTATAACATATACCGGGCTAAACATTGCCCTTAATAATGAACCCCATGTGTCCAGGTACGTGCAATATCCTGACATGGCCACATGCCAAGAACGTCAGCATCCTTCTCGGTTGTGTGGAGTATCCGGAGGATGTGAGCAACAAGAGACAGTAAAAAAGGTTTACACGGGGTCTTAATCTAAAAAGAAACCTTTGGGCAGGTCCCTGCTGCACGTCTGCGCCTGTGTCTCCATAGTGCCGTGTCCTGGATGGGTGTAGCACGGTTGTCATCTATAAAAGGAAAGAACTTAGGTGAAAGTTGTCGTGCCAAAAAAGGAATTGGTTATTATCAATGAACTATCAAAATTCAAGAGAAGTCAAGTTGAGCCGGGCTGGCCCTGAGTACACGCGGGAAGCCCCTGGTATTGTCTATGAGGGTTTGATCATCAAACCAATCTCATGTATATGTGGTGGAGCGCCGGACTCGTCGAACCATGTCCGTGGCCTTGACGACCTGTCCTTTTTTCTAGTTGGTGAGGCCGTCTAGTTCGCGGCTGTTAAAGCCGCCGCATCCTCTTCCGTACTTAAAAACGTTCGGTATTTCCGCTAACTGTGATGATGCCACGTGGACCGGGCATCTTAAGCTTGAGAAAAGCATAATGCGGTATTGCATTAAGACGGGCAAAAGTCGTTCTTCCGAGTAGTGCTTGATAACCACTTCGGAATGGAGCAACGTGGAAAGTTAACCTTTTGCTTCGGAAGTTATCGGGAGAACCGAATACAACCTCTAGCACTAGAGAGCCCGTACGGCGGGCTTCTTGGCCTGGTATTACTCCCTTGAAGGTAGTATTACTGTGGCTTATTTGTGTCGGGTCTATCCCCATTTTGCGGACTATGTCCTGATATTTCAGATTTAGATCACTGCCGCCGTCCATGAGGACTTGTGTGAAATGGTACCCGTTTATTATTGGGTATAACACCAAGGCTTCCAGTCCTTCGTGTGGGATACTTGCCGCATGATCCCTATGATCAAAAGTGATCGGGCAGGCCAACCAGGGGTTGAACCTAGGGGTGACGGGCTCTATGGCACGTGTCTCGGAGTGCATGCTTGCTTCTCCTCTTCGTCACATGGATCACGTTTACCGTTTTAACCTCTGGTGGAAACTTTTTCTGTCCTCCAGTGCTTTGCTGGCGAGGTTCATCCTCGTCTTCGCTTGGTGTCTCTTCCCCTTTGTGTTCAGCGTTTAGCTTACCGGCCTGCTTGAAGACCCAACATTCTCTGTGGGTGTGATTTGCAGGTTTGTCGGGGGTGCCGTGAATCTGACAGAGCTTGTCAAGAATCTTGCTTAGGCCGGATGGTCCTTCTCTGCTTCCTTTGAAAGGCTTTTTCTGCTGACCGGGTCGAGAGCCCCTAAATCTGGCGTTTATCGATGTATTATCTGGGCTACCTTCTTTATTTCGACGCTTGTTTTTGTTGCGTCATGGTTTTCCATTGCCATCCCTGACTTCGGATGTGCTTGGGTCGCTGGTGCTGCTACGGGCCAACCAGCTGTCTTCGCCCGCGCAAAAGCGGGTCATGGGGCTTGTTAGGGCTGCCATTGTTCTCGGTTTTTCTTGGCCGAGGTTTCTGGAGATCCATTCGTCTCGGACACTGTGTTTAAAAGCTGCTAAGGCTTCGGCGTCCGGACAGTCGACGATTTGGTTCTTCTTGGTGAGGAACCTGTTCCAAAGCTTTCGGGCAGACTCTCCGGACTGTTGGATTATATGACTTAAATCGTCTGCATCCGGAGGTCGGACATAAGTCCCTTGAAAATTAGCCCGAAAAGCGTCCTCGAGCTCCTCCCAACTTCCAATTGAGTTTTCGGGGAGGCTTTTCAGCTAGTGCCGAGTTGGCCCTTTAAGCTTGAGGGGCAAGTATTTAATGACATGGAGATCGTCTCCGCGAGCCATATGAATATGGAGGATAAAGTCCTTGATCCAGACTCCAGGGTATGTGGTCCCGTCGTACGCCTCTATATTCACTGGTTCGAATCCTTCTGGGAATTCGTGATCCAGCACCTCATTGGTGGAACATAGGGGGTGTGCGGCACCCCTGTATTGGGATATGCCATGGTGTTCGGATGATTGTAGTATTCGGTTTTGATTTTGTGCCGGAGCGCGCTTCCTAGATCCATAGATGGATCTGGTCGCGCCGGATTTTTGGCGCAAGTTCTCACGTAGATCGTGTGTTGACTTATGTGCAACTTTGTTACCCGCTCTATCGCGGTCACAAGGTGGTGGATCCGGCCGGTTGGTCGTATCATTTTTTGGTTGTGTGGGCTCTAAGGCCTCATCGTCGAATTCAGGTAATAGTTTGCGCTTTGGATAGCTATTTGTGTGGTAAGTTCTACCATACTTTGTTTCGTTGTCGAGCACTTTGTTCCACCTGCTGTTGAGTGTATCTTGTGCGGCCTTAAGCCTTTGCTTCTGCTTCTTCAGGCTCCTCGCTGTGGCCATAAGCCTTTTGCGGAGGTTCTCTTGCTCCAAGTGTGTTTCTGGGATGATGTGTGCATATTCGTCCTGACTGTTTTCCTCCCCGGACGGGGTTTGATGAGGTTTATCCTTGGCGTCATCGTGTTCGGACGCCGGATCCGCACTGTGTTTGCCGTTTGCATCTTGATCGTGCTCTGCCAGCGGGGCGGCGCAGTCGTCGTTTCTTCTAGAGTCGACTGGACTGCTATTTCCTCTTGCGCTGTTATCGCTGTTTTTGCTATGGCGGGACTTAGAGCGGCGTCGCTGACGTCGGCACTTGGGTTTCTTGAAGGGGGCATCCTCCGCTGTCTCTTCGCCATTGCCCTCTTTGGGTGTATCCACCATGTATATGTCATGTGATGAAATGGTTGTCCGGCGCCCTATGGGTGCTGGTTCCTGTTCGTCTCCTGCATCTTCATTCATGCTGTCGATGTCTTCTGAGTCGAAGTTAAGCATGTCGGTTAAGTCGTCGACAGTGGCTACCAAGTGGGTGGTGGGTGGGCAGCGAATTTCTTCGTTGTCCGCATTCTAGCCGAACATAGTTCGGCCAAGGTTCTCCTGAAAGGGAGAGAGACCTTAATGAATTTAGCACATCGCCGAAAGGCGAGTGCTGAAAGATATCCGTGGAGGTGAACTCCATGATCGGCGCCCAGTCGGGTTCGACGGGCACGGATATAAGCGGCTCAGAGTCCGTGGCCGCGGGTGAATCCAATGGTTTGGCAACACGGCTCTCGTAAGGGGTGAAGTCAGCATCTAGCTCTATCGTCGCTGAGAGCGCGACCTCCGTGGCGGGGTCTATCCCTCCGCTCTCGGATGGTGCGATTTGCTCCGGATTAACAGCCGGAGTAGTTACAGATGCGATCTCCCGAATACTATCCGGCGGCAGAGTTATGTCATGCTCGTCGTGACTGTGTGGCGCACCTGACATGGGCTCGAATCCGTCGAAGATCAAGTCTCCGCGGATATCGGCCGTGTAGTTCAAGTTTCCGAATCTGACCTGATGGCCAGGGGCATAGCTCTCAATCTGCTCCAGATGGCCAAGCGAATTGGCCCGCAGTGCGAAGCCGCCGAATACAAAGATCTGTCTGGGGAGGAAAACCTCACCCTGGACCACATCGTTATCGATGATCGAAGGAGTCATCAAACCTTATGGCGACGACACAGTGGAACTCTCAATGAAAGCACCAATGTCGGGGTCAAAACTGGCGGATCTCGGGTAGGGGCTCCCGAACTATGCGTCTAAGGCGGATGGTAACAGGAGGCAGGGGACACGATGTTTACCCAGGTTCGGGCCCTCTTGATGGAGGTAATACCCTACGTCCTGCTTGATTGTTCTTGATGATATGAGTATTACAAGAGTTGATCTACCACGGATCGTAGAGGCTAAACCCTAGAAGCTAGCCTATGGTATGATTGTATGTTGTCCTACGGACTAAAACCCTCTGGTTTATATAGACACTGGAGGGGGCTAGGGTTACACAGAGTCGGTTACAAGGGAGGAGATATACATATCCGTATTGCCTAGCTTGCCTTCCACGCCAAATAGAGTCCCATTCGGACACGGGACGGAGTCTTCAATCTTGTATCTTCATAGTCCAACAGTCCGGCCAAAGGATATGGTCCGGCTGTCCGGAGACCCCCTAATCCAGGACTCCCTCACAACCCATTAAGCAACACCTCATCCCCTTTTAATAGTATTGGCTTTTCCTATGGACTCAATGTGATCTTGGATCACTAAAATTAAAATGTAGAGTCTTGAGCTTTAGAGCTTGAGCCAATCTTTTGTCCTTAGCATTTTGAGGGGTACACATTTCTAATCCTTGCCATGCCAATCACTGAGCTTTCCTGAAATATTTATCTTGAGATATCATTAGCTCAATGAGCTATATGTTGTTAGGAATTACCAAAAACACCCAGGGATAGTTGCACTTTCAACACTGTCTACCCCCCAAGAGGAAGATCTGACGGGATTTTACTTGGGGTCAAGTGCGGGACACTAGAAGTGGTGAATGTTGTGCTTGGTGAGTTTGCCGTCAAATTCAAGGTGCGCTCAGAATTTGATGGGTTTCGATGGGTGCTAGTTGCCATATATGGAGCCGCACAACCGGAACTCAAGTCGGATTTCCTAGCCGACCTTGTGTGGGTTTGCGGGGATGAGAGGCTACCTATCTTGGTTGGAGGTGATTTTAACATCATTAGAAGGAGAGAAGAAAAATAATAATGATAACTTTGATGGCAAATGGTCGTTCATGTTTAATACCATTATCGAAATTATGGACGTGAGGGAGATAGACCTCACAGGCAGACAGTTCACTTGGGCGAACACATTGTAGAATCCAACCTATGAGAAGTTGGATCGAGTTCTCACCAGTATTGAGTGGGAACAGAAGTTTCCTTTGGTGACGGTGCAAGCTTTACGGAGAGGAATTTTTGACCACACTCCTTTGTTTGTTGACTCTGGGGAAGCGACCCATGTGGGAAGCAAGAATGTCTTCTCTTTCAAACTAGCATGGTTTGAGAGAGAGTGTTTCATTGATCTAATAGCTCGGGAATGGGCTAAGGTCACAGGAGGGATGTCGAATATTGAGCGATGGCAAAATAAGATTAGGCATTTGCGGCAGTTTCTGACAGGATGAGCTAAAAATGAAAGCGGGATTTATAAGGTGGAAAAAGATAGGCTTATCCACCTTACAAATTAACTTGATCTAAAGGCCGAATCCATCTTACTAGATGCGGACGAACGGGCATTTAAGACGGAAGCTGAGCAGAAATTACATGCGCTTCTCAGAGAAGAAGAGATGAAATGGGCACCTAGAGCTAATGTGCGGCAGGTCGTCCAAGGGGACGACAACACTCGGTTTTTTTTCATTTGATTGCAAATGAAAAACACGGAAAGAAGAAAATTTTCCAGCTTAAGCAGGATGAGGATATAATTGTAGGACATGAGAACCTAAATTTGTACATCTCTAACTACTATAAACAACCTTTTGGTGCTCCTGAAGACAATTTGTATCTCTCGGCGAACAAATGGTAGGGGATATTCCTCGGCCTAGGACATACGAGAATGGGATTTTATCCGCACCATTCTCGGAGAATGAGGTGTCTGAGACCATATCATGGATGAATAATAATAAGGCACTAGGCATGGGTGGTTTCCGAGCAGAATTTTATAAGAAATGTTAGCATGTCATTAAGGATGACCTCGTAACAATGTTCCATGACTTGTTTAATGGTCAACTGCAACTATTACACCTAAACTTTGGAATAATAACGTTGTTACCAAAGAAGAAGGGGGCGGTTCGTATTAAGCAGTTCAGACCGATATGTTTGCTCAATGTGAGCTTTAACTTTTTTTGCTAAAGTTGGTACAAACCTTATGACGCGGATTGCACATAATGTGGTGCAACCAACTCAGACGACCTTTATGTCGAGCAGAAACATACTAGAGGGTGTGGTTGTCCAATATGAAACACTACATGAAATCCACTCCAAGAAACTAGATTGAGTGGTCTTCAAGCTGGATTTTGAAAAAACGTACAATAAGGTTAAATGGACATTCCTCCAACAAGCCTTATGTATGAAGGGATTCGATGATTCCTGGAGGAAGCGGATTGATTCATTTGTAAAAAAGGCAGCATCAGGATAAAGTGAATGATGACATAGATCATTACTTCCAAACACAAAAGGGTCTAAGACCGGGGGACCCGATGTCTCCTATCTTGTTCTAGTGGCAGATATGTTAGCAATTCGCATAGGTAGAGCTAAAGAGGACGACCAAGTAGGAGGACTAGTGCCACATATTGCGGATGGTGGGGTGTCCATACTACAATACGCTGACGACACTATAATTTTCATGGAACATGATCTGGCAAAGGCCGGAAATATGAAGCTCGTGCTATGCCTTTTTGAACAAGGGATTAAAGATTAATTTTAACAAAAGTGAATTGTTTTGTTTTGAGAAAGCCAAAGATGAACAAGATGCTTATAGAAAATTGCTCGGATGTGAACTGGGTACCCTACCGTTTAGTTATCTAGGCATACGAATTCACCATCGCAAGCTTTTTAACAAGGAGTGGAAGCGTATTGAACATCGATTCGAAAAAACTAAGCTGCTGGAAGGATAAGCTTATGTCTTATGGTGGTCGGTTGGTACTGATAAACTCGGTGCTCACGAGTATGCCGATGTTCCTTTTGTCTTTCTTTGAAGTACCCGTAGGGGTATGAAAAAGGTTAGATTTCTACCGATCATGATTTTTTTTGGCAATGCGGTGAAATAAGGAGAAAGTACAGGCTTACTAAGTGGGATATCATTTGTAGATTGAAGAACCACGGTGGACTCAAGTTTGAGAATTTAGAGATAAAGAATAGATGTCTGCTCAGTAAATGGCTATACAGGCTTTCTACTGAGACCGAAGGCACGTGGGTGCAAATTTTGCATAATAAGTACCTACAATAAATCTAAGACCTTGGCCCAGGTCACCGTTAAATCCAATGATTCACCTTTCTGGAAGTGGTTAAGGAGAACGAAAGCAGCCTTCTTCCATAGGACTAAATTCATCATTGGAAACAGTAATTCGACTAGATTCTGGGAGGATACTTGGTTAGGGGGACGTCTTTAGCCACACAATATCCAGGTCAGTTTGGATGCCTAGCTTGGACATCTGCGTGAAGTATGTCTGGAGTCTGTTTGGTTGCTACCTTGATTTTCTCCCACACGACAACATGCCCGGGTTGCTCCCTGGTCCAGGCACGAGGCACCAAGCCCAGGCAACCAAAAACGGACGCCTGGGAACCAGGCAGCTTCTTTCCTCTTGTTAATCTTGTACTTCTTTATTTTAATTACATATGTTCCACAATACTTTTTTATTGGACTATGTGCCATTGCAACCTAAAGCATAGTACCAGCTTTCTCAGGCCTAGACAACAAGCAAACACCACATACGCACCGTGCCTTGCCAGGCAGAAATAATTGCATTTCCAGGCTACATCTAGGCATTATTTATTGTCTGGTATGGAACCCAGGGCACCATCCAAACTGACCTGGTCCTTCTCTGTATAATATTGTATAGCGTAAGGAGGTTTATGTTGCTACAGTGTTACAGTCTACTCAAAACTCTCAATTCCGGAGATCTTTAGTAGGAGACCGATGGGCCGCATGGCTACATCTAGTGTGCGGGTTGATGGACATTCACCTCTCTGATAAGCCAGATACTATTCACTGGAGACTATCTGTGAACGAGATCTTCTTAGTGAAATCTATGTATGTAGACTTAATTGACTTTGGTCCAATTCCGAAATCGATACATATTTGGAAGATTAAAGTGCCTTTAAGAATCAATGTCTTCATGTGGTTTGTTCACAAGGAGGTGATTCTGACCAAGGATAACTTGGCAAAGCGCAGTTGGGAGGGTAGTCCACGATGTTGCTTTTGTGATCAAGATGAAACTATTAAACACCTCTTTCTCAATTGTCTGCCTGCCAAACTATTGTGGCGTTCAATTCATATGGCCTTTAATATCACCTCTCCAAATAGTATTCACACGTTATTTGGGACGTGGCTAAATGGAGTAGAGTCAAATACTGCAAGGCATATTTGGATAGGAGTATGTGCATTACTTTGGGCTATATGAAAATGCAGAAATGATATGGTTTTTAACAGAAAAAATCATATAAATCTTTTGCGGGTTATCTACAGGGCCACTACTTGGATCCATACGTGGTTGTTATTCACTCATGCGGAAGCCAGTGAGCCTTTGGTTATTGGGTCTACCCGGTGGGAGATGGTAGCTCGAGATATCTACAACCGGTTTGGATGCGGTCCAATAATAGGCTAGGTGTTTAGTCATCTCGTCCTATTTTTGCTGATTGTGGCAAGTTTTACCTTTTTTTAACCTTTTTAGCTCCGAGCGAGCTTGAACTGGACTGCAGACCTTTCGGATACTTTGCTTAATAATATGGTTGTATATATCATTCTGATGTAGAGGTCAGGGGTGATCCTCCATTTCAAAAAAAAAAGTGGGCCTCATTTGTCATAACGGTTCAGTTTAACGGAGTTAACCTGTAAGCCACACCAGCCTGACGAGTGGGCCGCATATGCCATAATCGCGCTTAAATTTAACCAACCAACACGATCATTAGTGCAACATGGTAGTATTTTGAAACAGCAAACCAAAGTTGTGGTAGTATATTAGAATTTTTTAAAAAGTTGTGGTTTTCTAAAACCCTAGCCTAATTATGCTATTTACTTCCTTACCAGTGCCAATTCATAGGGTCCTTCACCAACCTGCAGTTTGATAAATTATGTCCGGCAAATGTTGAGCCCAAGTGTCGCTTTTTTATGTGGTTGTGGCTGAGAGGCAGGATCCTCACCAACAAAAATCTGAAAACTAGAGGCATCCCACACAGCGACCAATGCAACCAGCACGATGAAATCCCTTTCCACTTAATTCTCCAATGCCCATATGTTCGCACTCTCGAATGCAACTTCACTTGCCTCCCACGCTTGAATGCAACTTCTATCAACCACTGGTGGAACGACATGGCTTCCAACTTAGAGCCTGTTCGGCAGCTCTCCGGCTCCGCTTCTGAAGCGACCGGAGTGGAGCGCCCCATAGTGTATTTTATGGGAGTAGCGAAAATGGCGCTCCGTCCGCTCCTGTATTTGACGGAGTTGGATGTTCCTGAACAGGGCCTTAAGCAAGAAGGCTAAATCCGCGGCAATCTACACTGCTTGGAACACGTGGAAGGAACGGAATCGACGAGTCTTTGATCACAAGGCCCTTCATGAATTTGCTGTTTTGCAGCTCATCAGGCAAGATATTCTTCAGCCCGCTCTCTCTAATTATTGGCTTTCTGATGTTGAAAACAATTCTGGACCCATTCATTTTCATTCTGGTGCGGGACACCTTTTTTTTTGAGACAATGGTGCGGGACACCTAAACCCCAGCATTGTAATGCTTTATTTATTCCCTCTTAATATATAGGCATTGCAGTTCCTCAAATCAGAAAAAAATAATGTAGTTGACTTGACCATATTTTCACGGTAAACGATCAAAGGTGGCGCAATACGACTGCTACATTGAATCTCGAGAGAACTTTCTCCAATACTGCTGCTACATTTATTTATTCCTAGAATGTATACTCCTTCCGGTCTTTTTTAGTTCGCATATAAAATTTAACTGAAGTCAAGCCTCGTAAAGTTTGACCAACTTTATAGAAAAAAGTACCAACATTTACAATCTGATATCAATATCAATAGATGTGTCATTGAATTAAAGTTTCATATTGTATAACTTTAGCATGACAGATGTTAATATTTTTTCATATAAATACGGTCAAACTTTGTGAAGTTTGACTTCAGAGAATTCTAATATGCAGAGTAAAAAAAACCTGAGGGAGTAACTAGTTGCACAGCTCACTGGTTACATAAGCTTTCGGCAATGTACTCCTAGTGTCATAAACTCATAATCTATGGGGAGTTGATATGCTAGCATCTGTCATTTTCCAGGAACACGCACCTGGCCTCCGTTGGATCCACATGCCATGTACATGCTCTTCCTCCCTCCTGTCCTGTGCGTTGAGTTGAGGTGGGCAGCGACGTCTTCAGATTTTAGCTCGACACAGCAGCCTCTGCTTTTTGCGACGACTTGTGTGTGGCCTGTATATATCTGTGACCTGTTTGCAGAGTACAAGTGCTCTTTTAGGGGATTGGTTCAAAAGCAAATGGATTTATCGTTCCATCTGCTGTGTTTGTACTCCCTCTGTAAAGAAAAAACAAAATATAAAACCGTTTAGATCACTGCTAAACGCTCTTATATTTCCTTACAAAGAGAGTATTTTGGAGAATGATATCATTATGTTTTAAAAGCATGCGGTATTTACTAATATACTCCCTCCATTTGTGTTAACTTCGCATATTAGCTTTGTCTTGGGTCAAACTTCTAAACTTTGGCCAAATTTATAGGGAAAAACGTTAACATCCACAATGCCAAATCGATACCAATAAAATCATCATTCAATATATTTTCATACCATATATATTTTTTGTGAAAGTTTAGATTGTAAGAAAACTTGATCTAAGTTTACAAAGTTAGGTCAAAGTTCATATGTGAAATAAATAAAAACGGAGGGAGTAGATGTGTAGAACAGGGTCACAGTATTTTCATACCATAGATATTTTTTGTGAAAGTTTAGATTGTAAGAAAACTTGATCTAAGTTTACCAAGTTTGACCTAGGTCAAAGTTCATATGTGAAATAAATAAAAACGGAGGGAGTACATGTGTAGAACAGGGTCACAATTTCCACAAAGGCAAGTTCTGAAACTCCTCATGATAACCAAGACAGGTTCTGAATATTAGGATTTAAAGAAACAGGAATGCATTTGCAGCAATTGGACTAACATTATAACATCACCTGATTTCTTCATTCTCGCAGACAAACAAAACATGGTTCAGATAGGCCCTCGACATATGTTCCACTGAACAAATATAAGGTACACAAACCCTCAACAATAAGAGGTACAATCCCTCTGGCATGACCTCACCTCTTTCTGGTACAAAGAACAAACAAAGCGCCTCTCCGGCGAACAAATGATAAATGGAAATAAATCCCACTTATGTTTTCCTTTCTCTAACTAATATGTTTCTGAAGCTGTTATATCTCACTAATTGATCCAAAATCCATCAGTTAACACTTCTGCGACATCGTTTGTAAGAATGTTTTGGGTTATCTAATGCCCTTCAGACCATTGTCAATTGAGTTAATTGAGTGTATCTTAAGACCTCTTGTTCGTCCAGGAGCACCACCTGTGAGAGAGGATAAGTCGACCGCCAGCCTGTTCAAAAATTCGAACATGCACGAGTAAGAAGCATATCATTAGTTAACACCAACGCAATACATAGAAGGGGCAAGGTGACTTACAAGCTTGCAGCTCCTTTTACTACTTCGCCAGTTTCAGATTGCAAAAAAACTTCTGACTCTGTTTTGGACAGGATAGAATAACATGCAGTTGCTTTCCCATCCTCGATGACTGAAGCACAGATTTAACATTAAAATTTGACGCAATGAAGCATTAATAATAATTGGAAATAGGAAGTTTCATGTAACTTACAACAACCATCTGAATCTTTGTGGTCATCATTCAGTGAAAGCAACTTCTGCAGGTTGCAATAATAATTTAATACAAAGAAAAGGGCGCGATGACAGTGCCTTGCATTCAAAAAACCAGGCAAGGAAAGCTTATGTAACCAGTGAGCTGTGTAACTACCTTCAAATTCTCATAGCATGATTCAAGGTTATCATTCACCAAAAGATGATCAAAAAGACCTGGTGAATTGGACTGGTCAAGCTCAGCACGAGCATTCCTTAGACGCTTTTGGATTTGTTCCTCTGTTTCTGTGCCCCTGTATAACCAATTGACCAGAGTGTCAATGAAGCATATCTTCACCTTATAATGTTGTAACTGAATTATCAAACAAAGAAAGCTTAAGGCTATCAAGGCATAAATACTATAATCTACAAATATACCGTGCCCGAAGGCGCTTCTCTAGTTCCTCGAATGACGGAGGGCATACAAAGATGAATTTTGCTTCAAGAGAAGAAGCCCTCACAGATCGTGCTCCTTGGACATCAATGTCGAGAATGCACCTCTTCAATGAAAAGCAATGGAAAGATGAATAACTCACCTTTCAGAAACTAGTATAGAAGTGGAAGTGATTTTACCTTCCCCTCGTCAGTAACAGACTCAACTGCTTCAATACTCGTCCCATAGAGATTTCCATGAACATGAGCAAATTCAAGGAATTCCCCCTCACTTATGTCTTGTTCCATCTTGCTTCTTCCAGCAAAATGGTAGTGGACACCATCTATTTCCTTCACCCTTGGAGACCTTGTAGTGTGGCTAACAGAGAACCCAAATTTCAATGGGTACTCTTTCATCAATTTTGCTATCAGCGTCCCTTTACCAACACCAGATGGCCCACTAATCACAACTGGTTTTTGGGCAACGCCAAGTACTCCCTTGCTCCAGGAAACAACTTCTGAACCCTTGATTTTCCGCTGTTTTTTAACAAAGGGGGTATCTATCTGAGATGTAAAGAAAAAGAGGGTGAGCTCAGACAGGTCAATTAGTAAAAATGAAAATTAATAATCATGAAATATTGTCACGCAAAAATATACAGTGTCTACTATACCCTGTGCTACACACACACACACCCACACACACACACACACACACACAGAAAGAGAGATCTACATTTACTGAACAATAGATGAGCTAAGACACGATACCAGTTACCATCATGCCACTAATACAGTTCTGGCTTGCCAGTAAGACGAAGTACATCATTACAAAACAAACAACACTGCATCGTGAGATAGCACAAACCAAAAAGACCACTTTTTCAGTTTGTAACTCTGAGTTTGTGTAGGCAACCAAAGAGTATCAAGTTTACTTGAAGCTCACCAGGCCCACCATTAAAAAGGTAACAAATCCTTCCTCTGTATTTTTGTAAAGTAAGAACACTAGACGGACCAAGAAGGATAGCTCTTTGTCAATCTAGGTAATGTTACCTCAAGGAACCAGATGGAATCATTCAAGGAAATGCCCTTCTCAACAACCAATATCTTCTCCTCATTTACAAGAATTGCTGAGTGCGACTTGGATGGAGGCTGTGCTCCAAGTACTGTCGGCATAATCCTGCCACAAAAGAAATAGTTGAATGACCATCCACTAAGAAACAAGAAAATTATAAAAATGGCAAGAACAAAAATGAGAAGTACTATACCAAGTCTGAGTTAGTTTGTCCAGAATTTTAATGCCAAAGGTTGACTTTGAGTCATCATCTGTTCTGCCAATTACATACTGCAAAAAAAAGTGTTGTTACAATCTAGCTTTATACTTTAGGGTGCTCCTTGGTATGATAAACATTGCAGCTACATGGGAAAAGATTATTTTACTGAAGATATGGGAAACAGTAGGTGTAAGTTGGTGCAGCCAGTGAGCCAGATAACTACAGGAAGGTCATTCGGTACCATACATTATACCTACAGTAACTTTATAATTATTAATGAAACAAACAGCTCAGCTCTCCTTTTGATCTCAAAATAAAAAGGATGGCATATCTTGCTTGCTGTTCCAATTCTAGCGCAACACATTCTTGCAACATCTCTACCAAAACCAACATGATCTAGCCACAAAGATGCAAAACTGTTGCCAGCTTTCTAAGCTCAAATCTTGTTAATTTGCAAGCAACATAATAGAGGTGGTGACTTCAATAACTATGAACAAGAAATAGTGGCAGTCAAACATATCTAAAATCAAATTGAAAGCATATGTATATGAGTTGACTTATTCAAGGGACTCACAGTCTTATCGCCAACAACTATGGCATTCTGTTGGCAATCCTTGGACCCCAAGGTGATGCGGTCAACGCGAAACTCAGGAGCCTCTTCACCCTGTTTATCACATCAAACCAAAATTTGGACTCTGTTAGGCATGATACCTAATATAATCTCCGCCTAATCTTCCTTGACATGCTACCTAACTTACAACATCAAAAGAACAGAGAAAAAGGAGCGCACAAAAAGCTAGTGATGAACTCACCATAAAATAAGCCGTGATCGGGAGCAGATGCTACGAGCCTGGCGCGTCCTGTTCATAAAAGTGAGCATAGACAAATGATCAGGAAAAATATTTTAAACAGTAGATTGATTTACTCAGAGAATAAGACCCAGGTGGATGAATTCATCCCAACATCCACCGCCAAAAGAAGAAGCGAACCTTTCATTTGCTCTCACACATTTCAGGAATCGAGCTTTCCGCAACGAGGACGACAGGCTACGCGACCAAGCTACACTAATCACACGCGCCATTACCATTCCAAGGCTAGATCCAACAAAACGCAGCCATAGGGGGTGCCGTCTTCCTAAGAACGAGGCACCAACCACCGTCGCGACCATTCCAGGAACAATCAAGGAAACCCTAAATCGAGCCGTGCAGGACCGAAAACCAGATACGCCGGGCACAAACCTGGCTTCCCCGACGAGATCCCGCGATCCCGGCGCCGCCCCGAGCTGGAGGCCGAGAAACGAAGGAACGCGGTAATGAATGTCGCCGCGGCGGCGGCTGGTGCGACGGGGCGGTCAGCGCGGAGGAAGGAGGGGGTCGAGGCGGCGGCGGCGCTGGGATGGGAGGAGGGGGGAGGGAGGGGAGGGATCAAACGGGGGCAGGAGCCCTCTCGGGTTGGAATTGGAATTTGGCAGGGAAGAAGCGACGGCGAGGCTGCGGCGTTTTTATACAACTTTTTCTCCTCCCCTTTTCGCTTTTCATTTCTCCCCTCTCTCTCTCTCCTTTATATCGATGGAACTGCATTATTTTGGTCGGATTCCGTGGATCTGGTCTTGTGTCTTGACCCGAACCCCTAGGCCTAGAGCATCGCTTCTTTCCCTGGCTAGTATAGTTTGGACCTTTTCTACGCCAGCCTAACCCTTTTTTGCCCTTTCTTCGCACGTTAGACCGACCTGAGGTCGATTCAATAAGGGGCAAAGGGAAAAGTAAAGTCTGAGGTCCATCTCAAGCATTGGAGAACCGTGGCTAGAGTTTTTTTTTTTTTGAGGGGAAACCGTGGCTAGAGTTTGACGAATGACGCTAGAGAAGCGCCGTTCTTTCCGCGCCGTTCTTTTTGCAGTGTCCTGTCCGCATATATTTCCTAATTATATATGTTTGGCACTGAGATGTTGATTATGTCATGGCCAAAAGATATATAGTGCTTGCTTGAATTGTTATCAAGTTTTGTCATATTCATATCTACTTCTATTTCTCCCTAGTATTGGTCAACCCATGTGTTTCGGAGTGCATACGTCCTTGCCGCCTTATCCTTATTGTCTTTTGAATCTTTGCATTATATTCAGCATGCGAAAACCCTATGCACAATAGTTATTGTGCTTATAAGTTGGATCTGTTCGAGGCCAATGCTCATGTGGATTTGGTGTTCTTGGAGCGAGCGATGTGAAAGTTGGGCTTTGCTCACAGGTGGGTAAGCTGGATAATGACTTGTGTTACCTTGGTGTGATACTTCCTGAAATTTAATGTAGTCTGCTTGGATTTGAACGAACCAGCATGTGGTGTGAGAGTCTGGCTTATAGGAATCATAGGCTACTCATATCAATAAGGAATTTCTTCTTTTTTGGGAGCCCATTCGAAAAGAACTCTAAAATTAAGCTTGTTTGGCTTGGAGCGATTTAAGAATGGATGACCGACCGGGAAGTTGCTCTCAGGCACGCACGAGTGAGGACAAAATGCACAGAAAAGACATAGGCTTTTGTACTCATGGATTGCGAACTTGATCCCCCTTTATCGGTCATGTTCTTATTTGTGGCTCATGGTTTGTTTGCATTGTTAGTAACAATATCCCCCATGTTTGCATTGTTTGAGCTTCAGGTATTTTCCTTTTTTTAGTAACAATATCTTTCATGTACTTGGAATAAGGAGGCATTTCAATATCACTGATCAAAGGAACATGAAGGCAAAGAGGTCTAAGTAATTCAACAAATTGGTTAAATGTCTTCATCTTTAGATTTCAATGTCCTATTAGGAAAAGGCATAGGCTTTTGTATTCATGGTTCCATTTCTCTACCATGTTTCCTAGCAACATAATCTCTTTTATCATATCTTTTATTCCTTGGAGGTGGGTCATCAAGTTCTACTTCAGGTTCTACCTCTACCTCCTTTTCAGGTTCATTATTATCATTAGGTGTAGCATCATTATCATCATCGTTATTATCATTATCCTGACTAGGTTCATGCTCTTCACGCTCCTGAGTTTTAGCATCAGAAATAGAAACATTATTAGGGTTCTCAGTAGGTTTCTTTTCTATAAGGGGCAAAGGGAAAAGGAAAGTTTGAGGTCCATCTAAAGTATTGGAGAACCATTTTTATGGTGATATCATGTTGGTTTTGCATCATTTTTTAAACCAACGTGATATCGCCAGAAAGATGCAAAACGGTTGCTAGCTTTCTAATTACTCCAGTTTAACACGAGACGTCATTCTTTTTGCACCATCTTTTCTGTATAGTGTTCGCGTATATTTACTAATTAGACATGTCTCGCACTAAGATAATGATTATGTCATGGCCAAAAACTTGTTATCAAGTTTTGCCGCGTTCATATCAACTTCTGTTTTTCCCTAGCGTTGGGGATATAACCCCACGATCATTGGCGACTTAAAGAGCTGAGTTTCTGATGGGCCAAGATGGACAAGACGCCGTATAAGAAGGGCGGCCCACAAGATGGGTCGGCTTAGAACCCAAGGTCAAAAGGCAGCCCAAGAGTGTAACCCGCCATGTAATAATTTACCTTGTAAAGCAAGGCGACTTAGAGTAAGGTTCCGTCACGTATCGTAACCCGACCCGGACTCTTGTAAGCCGGTGGCCTCGATCGGTATATAAAGGCGAGTCCCCAACATAGAATAGATAGGTTACAATCAATCGAGATCTAGGTCAAGCGAATCCGCTCCCTTGTAATCGATATTCAAGCAATAAGCAACAAGAGCAGGAGTAGGCTTTTACCTCCACCGTGAGGGGCCGAATCTAGGTAAACTCGTGTCTCTCGTCTCGCTCAACCCCGACAAGCTAATCATCGTTGTGATGGCTTCACGCTTAAGTCCTTTCATTAGGACATCTGTCGTGACAAAACCACGACAGTTGGCGCCCACCGTGGGGCCAGCGCACAGTGATTTCGAGTTCTTGAAGGGCTATTTCCTAGGGATCGAGGGATACGCCGTTGGCAGGATGACCAAGAGTCACCGCGACAAGCTCTACATCGACGACGCTGGCTGGGGTCCCGAGGCCAACTCAATCGAATACGGGTGTCGGGTCCCCTTCGACGGAATTCACGTCTTCATCGGCAAGATCGGCGGGTCTGAACCTGAGTCGGAAACCTGCACCAACCTCGTCGAGTCGGCCCAGCGCGCGCGACCCGCTCGGATCCAAGCCGGCCAAAAGCGTGTCTTCGTTGGCTTCACGCAAGGGGTGGAACTTGCGGAAACCCTACTCAAGTGATTAGTCCTCCACCGGCGAGACGGAGTCAATCTATCAACTACAAGATGGCGGGCTCGGGGGCTGCTCCGATGCAACATGGTTCCAGACCCATATGAGCTGCCATCTTTATGGCTGGACGACGCCGGTTCTCAATTCTTCAAGGACTGCGACTGTGACATCTGATCCGGCCACCTCATACGTCTCCAACGTATGTATAATTTTTTATTATTCCATGTTAATATATTATCTGTTTTGGATGTTTTATATGCATTAATATGTTATTTTATATAATTTTTGGGACTAACCTATTAACCTAGAGCCAAGTGCCAGTTTCTGTTTTTTCCATGTTTTTAGCTTCGCGAAAAAGGAATACCAAACAGAGTCCAAACGGAATAAAACCTTCGCGATGATTTTTCGTGGACCAGAAGACACCCAAGAGACTTGGAGATCAAGTCAGAAGAGCCACGAGGCGGCCACAAGGGTGGAGGGCGCGCCCAGGGGGTAGGGCGCCCCCTACCTTGTAGGCCCCTCATGACTCCACTGACCTAGCTCTTCCTCCTATATATTCCTGAACCTCCAGAAGCATCCACAAAAACACTTTTCCACCGCCTCAGCCTTCTATTCCCATGAGATCCCATCTTGGGGCCTTTTCCGGCATCCTGCCGGAGGGGGATTCGATCACGGAGGGCATCTACATCAACTCTATTGCCCTTCTGATGAAGCGTGAGTAGTTTACCTCAGACCTACGGGTCCATAGCTAGTAGCTAGATGGCTTCTTCTCACTCTTTGATTCTCAAGATCATGTTCTCCTCGATGTTCTTGGAGATCTATCTGATGTAATCTTCTTTTGCGGTGTGCTTGTCGAGATCCGTTGAATTGTGGATTTATGATCAGATTATCTATGAATATTATTTGAATCTTCTTTGAATTCTTATATGCATGATTTGATATCTTTGCAATTCTATTCGAACTATCGGTTTGGTTTGGCCAACTAGATTGGTTTTCCTTGCAATGGGAGAAGTGCTTAGCTTTGGGTTCAATCTTGCTGTGTCCTCACCCAGTGACAGTAGGGGTAGCGAGGCACGTATTGTATTGTTGCCATCGAGGATAAAAAGATGGGGTTTACATCATATATATTGCTTGAGTTTATTACTCTACATCATGTCATCTTACTTAAAGTGTTACTCTGTTCTTCATGAACTCAATACTCTAGATGCAGGCAGGAGTCGGTCGATGTATGGAGTAATAGTAGTAGATGCAGGCAGGAGTCGGTCTACTTGACACGGACGTGATGCCTATATTACATAATTATTGCCTTGGATATCGTCATAACTTTGCGCTTTTCTATTAATTGTTCGACAGTAATTTGTTCACCCATCATATTATTTGCCTTCAAGAGAGAAGCCTCTAGTGAAACATATGGCCCCTGGGTCTATTTTCCATCATATTAGTTTCTGATCTACTATTTTGCAATCTTTACTTTCAAATCTATACAACAAAAAAACCAAAAATATTTTATCTTTTGTTTAGTTTTATTTATCTATCTCTATCAGATCTTACCTTTGCAAGTGACCTTGAAGGGATTGACGACCCCTTTATCGCATTGGGTGCAAGTGTTTGATTGTTTGTGCAGGTATTGGTGATTTGTGCGTTCTTCTCCTACTAGATTGATACCTTGGTTCTCAAACTGAGGGAAATACTTATCTCTACTTTGCTGCATCACCCTTTCCTCTTCAAGGGAAAAACCAACGCAATCTCAAGAAGTAGCTAGAAGAATTTATGGCGTCGTTGCTGAAGGAAATATGCCCTGGAGGCAATAATAAAGTTGTTATTTATATTTCCTTATATCATGATAAATGTTTATTATTCATGCTAGAATTGTATTAACCGGAAACTTAGTACATGCGTGAATACATAGACAAACAGAGTGTCCCTAGTGTGTCTCTACTTGACTAGCTCGTTAATCAAAGATGGTTAAGTTTCCTAGCCATAGACATGTGTTGTCATTTGATGAACGGGATCACATCATTAGAGAATGATGTGATGGACAAGACCCATCCGTTAGCTTAGCATAATGATCGTTTAGTTTTTCTGCTATTGCTTTCTTCATGACTTATACATGTTCCTATGACTATGAGATTATGCAACTCCCGAATACCAGAGGAACACCTTGTGTGCTATCAAACATCACAACATAACTGGGTGATTATAAAGATGCTCCACACATGTCTTTGATGGTGTTTGTTGAGTTGGCATAGATCGAGATTAGGATTTGTCACTCCGTGTATCGGAGAGGTATCTTCGAGCACTCTCGGTAATGCACATCACTACGAGCCTTGCAAGCAATGTGACTAATGAGTTAGTCATGGGATTATGCATTATGGAACGAGTAAAGAGACTTGCCGGTAACGAGACTGAACTAGGTATGATGATACCGACGATCGAATCTCGGGCAAGTAACATACCGATGACAAAGGGAACAACGTATGTTGTTGTGCGGTTTGACTGATAAAGATCTTCGTATAATGTAGGAACCAATATGAGCATCCAGGTTCCGCTATTGGTTATTGACCAGAGACATGTCTCGTTCATGTCTACATAGTTCTCAAACCCGTAGGGTTCGCACGCTTAACGTTCGATGATGATATGTATTATGAGTTATGTGATTTGATGTAGCGAAGGTTGCTCGGAGTCACGAATGAGATCACGGACATGACGAGGAGTCTCAAAATGGTCGAGACATAAAGATTCATATATTAGAAGGTTACATTCGGAAACCGGAATGGTTCGGGTCGTTTCGGATAAGTCCTACTAGGTTTGGAGTCCTAGTAGGACTCCCCCCCCATGGCGCGCCTCCTCCTTGGCCGGCCTCCTCCTCCCCCTCCTTTATATACGTGGGGAGGGGGCACCCAAAGACACAACAGACAATCTTTTAGCCATGTGCGGTGCCCCCCTCCACAGTTTTCCACTTCGGTCATATTGTTGTAGTGCTTAGGCGAAGCCCTGCGTCGGTAACTTCATCATCACCATCACCACGCCGTCGTGTTGACGGAACTCACCATCGGCCTTGATGTCTACTACACAACCTTCTTCTTGTAGACGTTGTTGGGCCTCCAAGTGCAGAGGTTTGTAGGACAGTAGCAAATTTCCCTCAAGTGGATGACCTAAGGTTTATCAATCCATAGGAGGCGTAGGATGAAGATGGTCTCTCTCAAGCAATCCTGCAACCAAATAACAAAGAGTCTCTTGTGTCCCCAACACACCCAATACAATGGTAAATTGTATAGGTGCACTAGTTCGACGAAGAGATGGTGATACAAGTGGTATATGGATAGTAGATAAAGGTATTTGTAATCTGAAATTATAAAAACAGCAAGGTAACTAATGATAAAAGTGAGCGTAAACAGTATTGCAATGTGTGGAAATAAGGCCTAGGGTTCATACTTTCACTAGTGCAAGTCCTCTCAACAATAATATCATAATTGGATCACATAACTATCCCTCAACATGCAACAAAGAGTCACTCCAAAGTCACTAATAGCGGAGAACGAACGAAGAGATTATGGTAGGGTACGAAACCACCTCAAAGTTATTCTTTCCAATCAATCCGTTGGGCTATTCCTATAAGTGTCACAAACAGCCCTAGAGTTCATACTAGAATAACACCTTAAGACACAAATCAACCAAAACCCTAATGTCACCTAGATACTCCAATGTCACCTCAAGTATCCGTGGGTATGATTATACGATATGCGTCACACAATCTCATATTCATCTATTCAACCAACACAAAGGACCTCAAAGAGTGCCCCAAAGTTTCTACCGGAGAATCACGACGAAAACGTGTGCCAACCCCTATGCATAGGTTCATGGGCGGAACCCGCAAGTTGATGACCAAATCATACATCCAGTGAATCACGTGATATCCCATTGTCACCACAGATATCCACGGCAAGACATACATCAAGTGTTCTCAAATCTTTAAAGACTAAATCCGATAAGATTACTTCAAGGGGAAAACTCAATTCATTACAAGAGAGTAGATGTTGGAAATATGCCCTAGAGGCAATAATAAAAGCATTATTATTATATTTCCTTGTTCATGATGATTGTCTTTATTCATGCTATAATTGTGTTATCCGGAAATCGTAATACATGTGTGAATAACAGACACCAACATGTCCCTAGTAAGCCTCTAGTTGACTAGCTCGTTGATCAATAGATAGTCATGGTTTCCTGGCTATGGACATTGGATGTCATTGATAATGGGATCACATCATTAGGAGAATGATGTGATGGACAAGACCTAATCTTAAAGCATAGCACAAAGATCGTGTAGTTCGTTTGCTAGAGCTTTTCCAATGTCAAGTATCTTTTCCTTAGACCATGAGATCGTGTAACTCCCGGATACCGTAGGAGTGCTTTGGGTCTACCAAACGTCACAACGTTACTGGGTGACTATAAAGGTAGACTACGGGTATCTCCGAAAGTGTATGTTGGGTTGACATGGATCAAGACTGGGATTTGTCACTCCGTATGACGGAGAGGTATCACTGGGCCCACTCGGTAATGCATCATCATAATGAGCTCAAAGTGACCAAGTGTCTGGTCACGGGATCATGCATTGCGGTAAGAGTAAAGTGACTTGCCGGTAACGAGATTGAACGAGGTATTGGGATACCGACGATCGAATCTCGGGCAAGTAACATATCGATTGACAAAGGGAATTGCATACGGGGTTGATTGAATCCTCGACATCGTGGTTCATCCGATGAGATCATCGTGGAGCATGTGGGAGCCAACATGGGTATCCAGATCCCGCTGTTGGTTATTGACCGGAGAGTCGTCTCGGTCATGTCTGCTTGTCTCCCGAACCCGTAGGGTCTACACACTTAAGGTTCAGTGATGCTAGGGTTGTGAAGATGTGAATATGCAGTAACCCGAATATTGTTCGGAGTCCCGGATGAGATCCCGGACGTCACGAGGAGTTCCGGAATGGTCCGGAGGTAAAGAATTATATATAGGAAGTGCTGTTTCGGCCATCGGGACAAGTTTCGGGGTCACCGGTATTGTACCGGGACCACCGGAAGGTCCCGGGGGTCCACCGGGTGGGGCCACCTATCCCGGGGGCCCCATGGGCTGAAGTAGGAGGGAACCCAGCCCAAAGTGGGCGGGGGCGCCACCCCCCCAAGGGCCCATGCGGCTAGGGTTGAGGGGAAACCCTAGAGGGGGCGCCCCCTTGCTTGGGGGCAAGCCCCCCACCCCTTAGCCGCCCCCCCTAGTAGATCCATCTACTAGGGCCCCCCCCCCTTGGCACCCCTATATATAGTTGAGGAGAGGGAGGGACTTCATACCTGAGCCTTGGCGCCTCCCTCTCTCCCCGTTACGTCTCTCCCTCGTAGTATAGGCGAAGCCCTGCTACTGTGACGCCCTGCATCCACCACCACGCCGTCGTGCTGCTAGATCTTCATCAACTTCTCCTCCTCCCCTTGCTGGATCAAGAAGGAGGAGACGTCTCCCGTCCCGTACGTGTGTTGAACGCGGAGGTGCCGTCCGTTCGGCGCTTGGTCATCGGTGATTTGGATCACGTCGTGTACGACTACATCATCACCGTTCTTTTGAACGCTTCCGTGCGCAATCTACAAAGGTATGTAGATGCATCCAATGACTCGTTGCTAGATGAACTCCTAGATGGATCTTGGTGAAACGAGTAGGAAAATTTTTGTTTTCTGCAACGTTCCCCAACAGTGGCATCATGAGCTAGGTCTATGCATAGTTCTTCTTGCGCGAGTAGAACACAATTAGTTGTGGGCGTAGATTTGTCAACTTTCTTGCCGTTACTAGTCTTTTCTTGCTTCAGCGATATTGTGGGATGAAGCGGCCCGGACCAACCTTACACGTACGCTTACGTGAGACCGGTTCCACCGACTAACATGCACTAGTTGCATAAGGTGGCTGGCGGGTGTCTGTCTCTCCCACTTTAGTTGGAGCGGATTCGATGAACAGGGTCCTTATGAAGGGTAAATAGAAGTTGACAAATCACGTTGTGGCTTTAAGGTAGGTAAGAAGACGTTCTTGCTAGAACCCTAATTCAGCCACGTAAAACTTGCAACAACAATTAGAGGACGTCTAACTTGTTTTTGCAGCAAGTGGTTTGTGATATGATATGGCCAAAGTTGTGATGAATGATGAATGATCTATATGTGATGTATGAGATGTTCATGCTATTGTAATAGGAATCACGACTTGCATGTCGATGAGTATGACAACCGGCAGAAGTCATAGGAGTTGTCTTTATTCTTTTATATGACCTGCGTGTCATCGAGAAACGCCATGTAAATTACTTTACTTTATTGCTAAACGCGTTAGCCATAGTAGTAGAAGTAATAGTTGGCGAGCAACTTCATGGAGACACGATGATGGAGATCATGATGATGGAGATCATGGTGTCAAGCCGGTGACAAGATGATCATGGAGCCCCAAGATGGAGATCAAAGGAGCTATGTGATATTGGCCATATCATGTCACGTTAATTATTTGATTACATGTGATGTTTATCATGTTTTGCATCTTGTTTACTTAGTACGACGGTAGTAAATAAGATGATCCCTCATAACAATTTCAAGAAGTGTTCTCCCCTAACTGTGCACCGTTCCTAAAGTTCGTCGTTTCTAAGCACGCCGTGATGATCGGGTGTGATGGATCCTTACGTTCACATACAACGGGTGTTGACGAGCCTAGCATGTACAGACATGGCCTCGGAACACATGCAAAAACACTTAGGGTTAACTTGACGAGCCTAGCATGTACAGACATGGCCTCGGAACACAGAAGACCGAAAGGTCGAGCATGAGTCGTATAGAAGATACGATCAACATGAAGATGTTCACCGACGTTGACTAGCCCGTCTCACGTGATGATCGGACACGGCCTAGTCAACCCGGATCATGTAATACTTAGATGACTAGAGGGATGTCTAATCTAAGTGGGAGTTCATTAATAATTTGATTAGATGAACTTAATTATCATGAACTTAGTCTAAAATATTTTACAATATGTCTTGTAGATCAAATGGCCCACGTAGTCCTCAACTTCAACGCGTTCCTAGAGAAAACCAAGCTGAAAGACGATGGCAGCAACTATACGGACTGGGTCCGGAACCTGAGGATCATCCTCATAGCTGCCAAGAAAGATTATGTCCTACAAGCACCGCTAGGTGATCCACCCGTCCCACAGAACCAAGACGTTATGAACGCTTGGCAGACACGTGTTGACGACTACTCCCTCGTTCAGTGCGGCATGCTTTACAGCTTAGATCCGGGGCTCCAAAAGCGTTTTGAGAGACATGGAGCATATGAGATGTTCGAAGAGCTGAAAATGGTTTTTCAAGCTCATGCCCGGATCGAGAGATATGAAGTCTCCGATAAATTCTTCAGCTGTAAGATGGAGGAAAATAGTTCTGTCAGTGAGCACATACTCACTATGTCTGGGTTGCATAACCGCTTGTCTCAGCTGGGAGTTAATCTCCCGGATGATGCGGTCATTAACAGAATCCTCCAGCCGCTTCCACCAAGCTACAAGAGCTTTGTGATGAACTTCAACATGCAGGGGATGCAAAAGACCATTCTTGAGTTGTTCTCAATGCTGAAGTCAGCGGAGGTAGAAGTCAAGAAGGAACATCAAGTGTTGATGGTCAATAAAACCACTAAGTTTAAGAAAGGCAAGGGTAAAAAGAACTTCAAGAAGGACGGCAAGGAGGTTGCCGCGCCCGGCAAGCAAGCTGCCGGGAAGAAGCCAAAGAATGGACCCAAGCCCGAGACTGAGTGCTTTTATTGCAAGGGAAGCGGTCACTGGAAGCGGAATTGCCCTAAATACTTAGCAGACAAGAAGGCCGGCAAAACAAAAGGTATATTTGATATACATGTAATTGATGTGTACCTTACCAGTACTCGTAGTGACTCCTGGGTATTTGATACCGGTGCCGTTGCTCATATTTGTAACTCACAGCAGGAGCTGTGGAATAAACGGAGACTGGCAAAGGACGAGGTGACGATGCGCGTCGGGAATGGTTCCAAGGTTGATGTGATCGCCGTCGGCACGCTGCCTCTGCATTTACCTACGGGATTAGTTTTAAACCTCAATAACTGTTATTTAGTGCCAGCTTTGAGCATGAACATTGTATCGGGATCTCGTTTAATTCGAGATGGCTACTCATTTAAATCTGAGAATAATGGTTGTTCCATTTATATGAGAGATATGTTTTATGGTCATGCTCCTATGGTGAATGGTTTATTCTTAATGAATCTCGGGCGTATTACTACACATGTTCATAATGTGAGTACCAAAAGATGTAAGGTTGATAATGATAGTCCCACATACTTGTGGCACTGCCGCCTTGGTCACATAGGTGTCAAACGCATGAAGAAGCTCCATGCAGATGGACTTTTAGAGTCTCTTGATTATGAATCATTTGACACGTGCGAACCATGCCTCATGGGTAAAATGACCAAGACTCCGTTCTCAGGAACAATGGAGCGAGCAACCAACTTATTGGAAATCATACATACTGATGTGTGCGGTCCAATGAGTGTTGAGGCTCGCAGTGGCTATCATTATGTTCTCACCCTCACTGATGACTTGAGTAGATATGGGTATGTCTACTTAATGAAACACAAGTCTGAAACCTTTGAAAAGTTCAAGGAATTTCAGAGTGAGGTTGAAAATCAACGTGACAGGAAAATCAAGTTTCTACGATCAGATCGTGGAGGAGAATACTTGAGTCACGAATTTGGTGCACACTTAAGAAAATGTGGAATAGTTTCACAACTGACGCCGCCTGGAACACCTCAGCGTAACGGTGTGTCCGAACGTCGTAATCGCACTCTATTGGATATGGTGCGGTCTATGATGTCTCTTACTGATTTACCGCTATCTTTTTGGGGCTATGCTTTAGAGACTGCCGCATTCACTTTAAATAGGGCTCCGTCGAAATCTGTTGAGACGACACCGTATGAATTATGGTTTGGGAAGAAACCTAAGCTGTCGTTTCTAAAAGTTTGGGGATGCGATGCTTATGTCAAGAAACTTCAACCTGAAAAGCTCGAACCCAAGTCGGAAAAAATGCGTCTTCATAGGATACCCAAAAGAAACTATTGGGTACACCTTCTACCTCAGATCCGAAGGCAAGATCTTTGTTGCCAAGAATGGGTCCTTTCTAGAGAAAGAGTTTCTCTCGAAAGAAGTAAGTGGGAGGAAAGTAGAGCTTGATGAAGTATTACCTCTTGAACCGGGAAATGGCGCAACTCAAGAAAATGTTCCTGAGGTGCCTACACCGACTAGAGAGGAAGTTAATGATAATGATCAAGATACTTTTGATCAAGCTCCTACTGAAATTCGAAGGTCCACAAGGACACGTTCCGCACCAGAGTGGTACGGCAACCCTGTCTTGGAAATCATGTTGTTAGACAACGGTGAACCTTCGAACTATGAAGGAGCGATGGCGGGCCCGGATTCCGAAAAATGGCTGGAAGCCATGAAATCCGAGATAGGATCCATGTATGAAAACGAAGTATGGACTTTGACTGACTTGCCCGTTGAACGGCGAGCCATAGAAAATAAATGGATCTTTAAGAGGTAGACTGACGCGGATGGTAATGTGACCATCTATAAAGCTAGGCTTGTCGCTAAGGGTTATCGACAAGTTCAAGGGGTTGACTACGATGAGACTTTCTCACCGGTAGCGAAGCTGAAGTCCGTCCGAATCATGTTAGCAATTGCCGCATTTTATGATTATGAAATTTGGCAAATGGACGTCAAAACGGCATTCCTTAATGGTTTCCTTAAGGAAGAATTGTATATGATGCAGCCGGAGGGTTTTGTCGATCCTAAGAATGCTGGCAAGGTGTGCAAGCTCCAACGCTCGATTTATGGGCTGGTGCAAGCATCTCGGAGTTGGAACATTCGCTTTGATGAGATGATCAAAGCGTTTGGGTTTACGCAGACTTATGGAGAAGCCTGCGTTTACAAGAAAGTGAGTGGGAGCTCTGTAGCATTTCTCATATTATATGTAGATGACATACTATTGATGGGAAATGATATAGAACTCTTGGACAGCATCAAGGCCTACTTGAATAAGAGTTTTTCAATGAAGGACCTTGGAGAAGCTGCTTATATATTAGGCATCAAAATCTATAGAGATAGATCGAGACGCCTCATAGGTCTTTCACAAAGCACATACCTTGATAAGATATTGAAGAAGTTCAATATGGATCAGTCTAAGAAGGGGCTCTTGCCTGTGTTACAAGGTATGAAATTGAGCTCAGCTCAATGTCCGACCACGGCAGAAGATATAGAAGAGATGAGCGTCATCCCCTATGCATCAGCCATAGGTTCTATTATGTATGCCATGCTGTGTACCAGACCTGATGTAAACCTTGCCGTCAGTTTGGTAGGAAGGTACCAAAGTAATCCCGGCAAGGAACACTGGACAGCGGTCAAGAATATCCTGAAGTACCTGAAAAGGACTAAGGAAATGTTTCTCGTTTATGGAGGTGACGAAGAGCTCGTTGTAAAGGGTTACGTCGACGCTAGCTTCGACACAGATCTGGATGACTCTAAGTCACAGACCGGATACGTGTATATTTTGAATGGTGGGGCAGTAAGCTGGTGCAGTTGCAAGCAGAGCGTCGTGGCGGGATCTACATGTGAAGCGGAGTACATGGCAGCCTCGGAGGCAGCACATGAAGCAATATGGGTGAAGGAGCTCATCACCGACCTAGGAGTCATACCCAATGCGTCGGGGCCAATCAAACTCTTTTGTGACAACACTGGAGCTATTGCACTTGCCAAGGAGCCCAGGTTTCACAAGAAGACAAGGCACATCAAGCGTCGCTTCAACTCCATTCGTGAAAATGTTCAAGATGGAGACATAGAGATTTGTAAAGTACATACGGACCTGAATGTAGCCGATCCGTTGACTAAACCTCTCCCTAGGGCAAAACATGATCAACACCAGAATTCCATGGGTGTTCGATTCATCACAATGTAACTAGATTATTGACTCTAGTGCAAGTGGGAGACTGTTGGAAATATGCCCTAGAGGCAATAATAAAAGCATTATTATTATATTTCCTTGTTCATGATGATTGTCTTTATTCATGCTATAATTGTGTTATTCGGAAATCGTAATACATGTGTGAATAACAGACACCAACATGTCCCTAGTAAGCCTCTAGTTGACTAGCTCGTTGATCAATAGATAGTCATGGTTTCCTGGCTATGGACATTGGATGTCATTGATAACGGGATCACATCATTAGGAGAATGATGTGATGGACAAGACCTAATCTTAAAGCATAGCACAAAGATCGTGTAGTTCGTTTGCTAGAGCTTTTCCAATGTCAAGTATCTTTTCCTTAGACCATGAGATCGTGTAACTCCTGGATACCGTAGGAGTGCTTTGGGTCTACCAAACGTCACAACATTACTGGATGACTATAAAGGTAGACTACGGGTATCTCCGAAAGTGTCTGTTGGGTTGACATGGATCAAGACTGGGATTTGTCACTCCGTATGACGGAGAGGTATCACTGGGCCCACTCGGTAATGCATCATCATAATGAGCTCAAAGTGACCAAGTGTCTGGTCATGGGATCATGCATTGCGGTAAGAGTAAAGTGACTTGCCGGTAATGAGATTGAACAAGGTATTGGGATACCGACGATCGAATCTCGGGCAAGTAACATATCGATTGACAAAGGGAATTGCATACGGGGTTGATTGAATCCTCGACATCGTGGTTCATCCGATGAGATCATCGTGGAGCATGTGGGAGCCAACATGGGTATCCAGATCCTGCTGTTGGTTATTGACCGGAGAGTCGTCTCGGTCATGTCTGCTTGTCTCCCGAACCCGTAGGGTCTACACACTTAAGGTTCAGTGACGCTAGGGTTGTGAAGATGTGAATATGCAGTAATCCGAATATTGTTCGGAGTCCCGGATGAGATCCCGGACGTCACGAGGAGTTCCGGAATGGTCCGGAGGTAAAGAATTATATATAGGAAGTGCTGTTTCGGCCATCGGGACAAGTTTCGGGGTCACCGGTATTGTACCGGGACCACCGGAAGGGTCCCGGGGGTCCACCGGGTGGGGCCACCTATCCCGGGGGCCCCATGGGCTGAAGTAGGAGGGAACCCAGCCCAAAGTGGGCTGGGGCGCCACCCCCCCAAGGGCCCATGCGGCTAGGGTTGAGGGGAAACCCTAGAGGGGGCGCCCCCTTGCTTGGGGGGCAAGCCCCCCACCCCTTGGCCGCCGCCCCCCCTAGTAGATCCATCTACTAGGGCCGGCGCCCCCCCCTTGGCACCCCTATATATAGTTGAGGAGAGGGAGGGACTTCATACCTGAGCCTTGGCGCCTCCCTCTCTCCCCGTTACGTCTCTCCCTCGTAGTATAGGCGAAGCCCTGCTACTGTGACGCCCTGCATCCACCACCACGCCGTCGTGCTGCTGGATCTTCATCAACTTCTCCTCCTCCCCTTGCTGGATCAAGAAGGAGGAGACGTCTCCCGTCCCGTACGTGTGTTGAACGCGGAGGTGCCGTCCGTTCGGCGCTTGGTCATCGGTGATTTGGATCACGTCGTGTACGACTACATCATCACCGTTCTTTTGAACGCTTCCGTGCGCAATCTACAAAGGTATGTAGATGCATCCAATGACTCGTTGCTAGATGAACTCCTAGATGGATCTTGGTGAAACGGGTAGGAAATTTTTTGTTTTCTGCAACGTTCCCCAACAGTAGAGGGGGGAAGAAACATCATAGGATCCAAATATAATAGCAAAGCTCGCAATACATCAAGATCGTATCACCTCAAGAACATGAGAGAGAGAGAGAGAGATCAAACACATAGCTACTGGTACATACCCTCAGCCCCGAGGGAGAACTACTCCCTCCTCGTCATGGAGAGCACTGGGATGATGAAGATGGCCACCAGAGAAGGATTGCCCCCTCCGACAGGCTACCGGAACGGGTCTAGATTGGCTTTCGGTGGCTACGGAGGCTTCTGGCGGCGGAACTCCCGATCTATTGTGCTCACGGATGTTTTTAGGGTATATGGAGATATATAGGCGGAAGAAGTACGTCAGGGGGGCCGCGAGGGGCTCACGAGGGTGGAGGGCGCGCCCAGGGGGGTGGGCGCGCCCCCGGCCTCGTGACCTCCTCGCAGATCCCCCGACGTGCACTCCAAGTCTTCTGGGCTTCTTTCCTTCCAAAAAATGAGTTCCGTGAAGTTTCAGGTCAATTGGACTCCATTTGATTTTCCTTTTCTTCAAAACCCTAAAACAGGGTAAAAATAGAAACTGGCACTGGGCTCTAGGTTAATAGGTTAGTCCCAAAAATGATATAAAAGTGTATAATAAAGCCCATAAACATTCAAAATAGTAAATAATATAGCATGGAGCAATCAAAAATTATAGATACGTTGGAGACGTATCAACATCCCCAAGCTTAATTCATGCTCGTCCTCGAGTAGGTAAATGATAAAAAAAACAGAATTTTTGATGCGGAGTGCTACTTGGCATAATTTCAATGCGATTCTTCTTAATTGTGGTATGAATATTCAGATCCATAAGATTCAAGACAAAAGTTCATATTGACATAGAAATAATAATACTTCAAGCATACTAACTAAGCAATTATGTCTTCTCAAAATAACATGGCCAAAGAAAGCTATCCGTACAAAATCATATAGTCTGGCTATGCTCCATCTTCACCACACAAAATATTTAAATCATGCACAACCCCCGATGACAAGCCAAGCAATTGTTTCATACTTTTGATGTTCTCAAACTTTTTCAATCTTCACGCAGTACATGAGCGTGAGCCATGAACATAGCACTATAGGTGGAATAGAATGGTGGTTGTGGAGAAGACAAAAAAGGAGAAGATAGTCTCACATCAACTAGGCATATCAAGGGCTATGGAGATGCCCATCAATAGATATTAATGTGAGTGAGTAGGGATTACCATGCAACGGATGCACTAGAGCTATAAATTTATGAAAGCTCAAAAGAAACTAAGTGGGTGTGCATCCAACTTGCTTGCTCACGAAGACCTAGGGCATTTTGAGGAAGCCCATCATTGGAATATACAAGCCAAGTTCTATAATGAAAGATTCCCACTAGTATATGAAAGTGACAACATAGAAGACTCTCTATCATGAAGATCATGGTACTACTTTGAAGCACAAGTGTGGTAAAAGGATAGTAGCATTGCCCCTTCTCTTTTCTCTCATTTTTTATTTTTTTATTTGGGCCTTCTCTTTTTTATGGCCTCTTTTCTTTCTTTTTTTATTTGGGCTTCTTTGGCCTCTTTTATTTATTTATTTTCGTCCGGAGTCTCATCCCGACTTGTGGGGGAATCATAGTCTCCATCATCATTTCCTCACTGGGACAATGGTCTAATAATGATGATCATCACACTTTTATTTTCTTACAACTCAAGAATTACAACTCGATACTTAGAACAAGATATGACTCTATATGAATGCCTCCGGCGGTGTACCGGGATGTGCAATGATGCATGAGTGACATGTATGAAAGAATTATGAACGGTGGCTTTGCCACAAATACGATGTCAACTACATGATCATGCAAAGCAGTATGACAATGATGGAGCGTGTCATAATAAACGGAACGGTGGAAAGTTGCATGGCAATATATCTCGGAATGGCTATGGAAATGCCATAATAGGTAGGTATGGTGGCTGTTTTGAGGAAGGTATATGGTGGGTGTATGATACCGGCGAAAGGTGCGCGGTATTAGAGAGGCTAGCAAAGGTGGAAGGGTGAGAGTGCGTATAATCCATGGAATCAACATTAGTCATAAAGAACTCATATACTTATTGCAAAAATCTACAAGTTATCAAAGCAAAGTATTACGCGCATGCTCCTAGGGGGATAGATTGGTAGGAAAAGACCATCGCTCGTCCCCGACCGCCACTCATAAGGAAGACAATCAATAAATAAATCATGCTCCGACTTCATCACATAACGGTTCACCATACGTGCATGCTATGGGAATCACAAACTTAAACACAAGTATTTCTCAAATTCATAGCCACTAAACTAGCATGACTCTAATATCACCATCTCCACATCTCAAAACAATTATCAAGTATCAAACTTCTCATAGTATTCAATACTCTATATGAAAGTTTTTACTATTCTTGGATGCCTACCATATTAGGATTATTTAAGCAAATTACCATGCTATTTAAAACTCTCAAAATAATCTAAGTGAAGCATGAGAGTTCATATATTTCTTATAAAATAAAACTACCACCATGCTCTTAAAGATATAAGTGAAGCACTAGAGCAACAACAAACTACTCCGAAAGATATAAGTGAAGATCAATGAGTAGTTGAATAATTATGCAACTATGTGAAGACTCTATAACATTTAATAATTTAATATCTTTGTACTTTATTCAAACATCAAGAAAAACAAAATAAAATGACATCTAAGAATAGCAAATATCATGTGAAGAAGCAAAAACTTAGGATCAACCGATACTAACCGATAGTTGTTGAAGAAGAAAGGTGGGATGCCAACCGGGGCATCCCCAAGCTTAGATGCTTGAGACTTCTTGAAATATTATCTTGGGATGCCTTGGGCATCCCCAAGCTTGATCCTTTGTGTCTCCTTAATCCCTCTCATATCACGGTCTCCCTAAATCTCAAAAGCTTCATCCACACAAAACTCAACAAGGACTCGTGAGATAAGTTAGTATAGACCATTGCAAAAACCTTATCATACTCTACTGTAGCAAATCACTAAAATTATTATTCAACATTGCATACTAAATGCCTCTGCATATTTAATAGTCCTATCCTCAAATAGAATCATTAAAGAAGCAAACATATGCAAACAATACAAACATAACAGCAATCTGCCTAAACAGGATAGTCTGTAAAGAATGCTGCAACATCCATACATCCCTAGCTCCAAAATTTATGAAAGAAAATTCCCAATGTAGTAAATTTATCAGAGCTTAATATGCAAAAGGTTTCAACATTTTATCACATTCTGACTTTTCTAGGGAATTATTGCAACAACGGTAAACCTTTTGTTTTCAAACAGCAACATGTGGACTTCTAAAATAGGCAAAGTAAAGGCTATCAATGCCACTTTTATTGAAATAAAAGATGAAAAACATTGTTCTAAATAATATAAAGCAAATCCTAACAAAATAAATTTACGCTCCAAGCAAAACACATATCATGTGGCGAATAAAAATATAGCTCCAAGTAAAGTTACCGATGAACGAAGACGAAAGAGGGGATGCCTTCCGGGGCATCCCCAAGCTTAGGCTCTTGGTTGTCCTTGAATATTACCTTGGGGTGCCATGGGAATCCCCAAGCTTAGACTCTTGCCACTCCTTATTCCATACTCCATCGAATCCTTACCCAAAACTTGAAAACTTCACAACACAAAACTTAACAGAAAACTCGTAAGCTCCGTTAGTATAAGAAAATAAATCACCACTTCAAGGTACTGTAATGAACTCATTCTTTATTTATATTGGTGTTAAACCTACTGTATTCCAACTTCTCTATGGTTTATAAACTATTTTACTAGCCATAGATTCATCAAAATAAGTAAACAACACATGAAAACAGAATCTGTCAAAAACAGAACCTGTCAAAAACAGAACAGTCTGTAGTAATATGGATCAAACATATACTTATGGAACTCATAAAATTCTCAAATAAATTTCTGGACCTGAGGAATTTATTTATTAATCATCTGCAAAAAGAATTAACTAAATATCACTCTCCAAATAAAAATGGCAGCAATTCTCGTGAGCGCTAAAGTTTCTGTTTTTTTACAGCATGATCAACAAGACTTTCCCCAAGTATTCCCAAAGGTTCTACTTGGCACAAACACTAATTAAAAACATAAAACCACATCTAAACAGAGGCTATATGAATTATTTATTACTAAACAGGAACAAAAGGCAAGAAACAGAAATAAAGTTGGGTTGCCTCCCAACAAGCGCTATCGTTTAACGCCCCTAGCTAGGCATGATGATTTCAATGATGCTCACAGAAAGGATAAGAATTGAAACATAAAGAGAGCATCATGAAGAATATGACTAGCACATTTAAGTCTAACCCACTTCCTATGCATAGGGATTTTATGAGCAAACAACTTGTGGGAACAATAATCAACTAGCATAGGAGGGTAAAACAAGTATAACTTCAAAGCTTTAAGCACATAGAGAGGAAACTTGATATTATTGCAATTCCTACAAGCATATGTTCCTCCCTCATAATAATTTTCAGTAGCATCATGAATGAATTCAACAATATAACCAGCACCTAAAGCATTCTTTTCATGATCTACAAGCATAGAAATTTTATTACTCTCCATATAAGCAAAATTCTTCTCATTCGGGATAGTGGAAGTATCATAAGAGACTTGGATACTATAAATTGTTTCCACATTAAAAGAGTAATGTTTAGAGAAGGGGTAATCATAATCATGACATGTTTTATAAATATAATCACTACTTTTTATAGCATATGTATCATCACAATAATTATCATAAGTAGGAGGCATGCTATCATCATTATAAATTTGCATATCAAAACTTGGGAGACTAAAAATATCATCTTCATTAATTATAGCTTCCCCAAGCTTGGGACAAACATTAATTGCAGAAAATACATTCTCAAAAACATCATCTTCATCAAACATAACATCCCCAAGCTTGGGCCTTTTCATATCATAAGCATAATCACTCTCATAATTAATAGTATGGATAGCACCAATAGTATAGCAATTATCATATTCTTCCAAGCAAGTGCCAAAAAGATTTTCAAGATCATAAGAAGTATCATTATCTTCCACAATTATATTTTCATGAGGCACAATAGTAATAGGAGCAGCATTATTTGAGAGAGATATCTTTTTACCTCTCTTCCTTTTTCTTTTCTTCTTCACCACATCATGTGTGGGTTCAATCCTCTTTTTGGAGCTCCTTATTAATGAGATTGGTTGAATAGGAGGCTCCTCCTCGTTACCTGATTCATCATAAGAAATAATAGGAGGATATTGGGAAGTCTCTTCCCTTTCATTAGTATTCTCTTCATCTTCTATTTCTTTTCTTTTCTTTATGTAGTTGGCAATATAAGGATTTTCAATACAATTCACCGCACAATACATATAAATATCCTCTAGATCAAATCCAAGAAGTTTATCAAGATTAAACTTTGGAATACCCTCAGTTATACGTTTCATTTCCTCATACCCTAAAAGAAGACTAAGCTCTTTATGATGCTCAAGGGTAATCAAATTATCACAATTTTTGGATACGATTCGGTCATGAAACAATTTGCATTGGAGATTTAAATGACCATGTTCATTGCAAAGTTCACAAGGTGCGCGAAAAATATTGAATTTTTCAGCACAATCATCAAGACTTTCTTGCAACAGTTTAGTTTCTAAGTACTTATGCCTCTTGCAATATCTATCTTCCCTATTTGGTGTGTACTTACAAACCCAATGCACTCCACAAAAAATGACATGTTTATAGGAGACATTTTCATCATAACTAGTGCAATCATCATTAGTATTATGGATATTCAAAGAATTCGTACTAACAACATTGCAATCATGCTCATCATTCAAATATTTAGTGCCAAACATTTTATAGATTTCTTCTTCTAGCACTTGAGCACAATTATCCTTTCCATCATACTCACGAAAGATATTAAAAAGGTGAAGCGTATGAGACAAACTCAATTCCATTTTTTATAGTTTTCTTTTATAAACTAAACTAGTGATAAAACAAGAAACTAAAAGACTCGATTGCAAGATCTAAAGATATAGCTTTGTAACACCTCGGTGTAATGATGCTACAGTAAACCTTGGGGTTAAGCTAATCATTTTGCTAAACAAGTGCTTGATCATCTTTGTCTCCTCTCTCAAAGATTCCAGTTGAATTCAAATTCAAAGTTTGTGTGAAATTCAAAATGCTCAAACATGAAAACTAAAATGTTCTTCATGTGGAAAGTATTCTTCTGGTAATATTGGTGGTGAACCAACATTTTCGCAAAATGTGTAGGTGGCCTAAAATAACTAAAATAGAAAGCTAAAAAGAAGAAAAAAGAAAAAGGAAAGTAGAGGGGAGAGAGAGAGGGCCCCTGGCCTCCCCTTGGACTTCGGCCCACCCCAGCAGGCCGACCCACCTCACCCAGCCTGGCCGGCCCAGTTCCCCGAGGCACGCCTTCCTCCTGTTCCTCCGACCGGGCGAGGCAGAGCGCGCCCGTCGCCACCGAGCCACCTCGCCGGCGACGCCTCGGCGAGGGGATAAGGCCACGCCTCCCCCTCCGTCTCCTCGAGTCCTCCCCCTGCCACTCCCACTCACTTCGCCCTCTCCCCTCCTCATTTCCACCGCACCGCGCCGCCCGAGCGAAGCCATCGCCGCGGCCTCGCCGTGCCCGTGGCCACCGGCCGCCATCCTCCATCCGCCCGTGTCCGAGAGCTTCCTCGTCCTCGCCTACGCCGATTGCAGCAACCTCCCCACGCACGGAGCCCCTTCCCCATCGACTTCGAGGTCGTCTTCGACCTTCGGACGCCCGAGCTCGCCGCGGTCGATTCGCTCCGCCGAGCCTCCCCCGAGCCCATGTTTGCACACCTGCTGGGCCCGGTGAGCTCCCCACAGACTCCTCTCTCCCCCGTGTCCTCGCGTGCTCTCTAGCTAGTCGGACCCACCCTCGTGATCCGGCCATAGATATGGCCGCGCTATGCGAGCCGCTCGAGCTCTCCAGCTCCAGCGCGTGCGGTGGGCGCGCTCCAGAGCGCCCCTAGCGCCGAGCGCCACCCCTAGCTCACCCCCTGACCCGCTCCCGCTTCGTTTTGTCTAAAGGACGAACCCCTGCCGCCTTTGTCGCGCTCTGGTTGCTGCCGTTGTTGCCCGCCCCGCGCTCCCAAGCCGCTGCTGCCCCTCCCGACCGCCCTAGCGTGTTCGCGGCGCGCTGCTGGGCCCGTCCCCCTTCTAAACGCGCTCGCAAACACCCCGTAGCCATGCCTCCGCCTGGTCCGTACGCGGCTGCCGCCACGGCTCATCGCCGGCGTCCTTGCCGGCCCCCTCCGCTCGTTCTGTCGCCACCATCGGACCCGCGGCGAAGTGGCCGTTCGAAAACAACCGGCCGCTCCCCAAACGGCCGCCCGGAGCCGGATTCCGGTGAGATCCAGCGCATCTCCGCCGCGGGAGCACTCGCCGCGGCTCCACTGGCGCCGGTGCCGACGTGGCCGACCGGGGCCACCCCCTTAGGTCACTGCCAGTGGCCCGGCTGGCCTTGTTGACCCGGTCAACGGCTGACTGGGCATCGCCCAGTCACTGCCAGTGGGTCCCCCGTGGGACCCGTTGACCGGTCAGCTAGTGTGTTGACTGCTGATGTAGTAATGATGCCGTGATGACATCATAATTTCCTTTTCTGTCTTTATAAATAATTTCATAATATGCTTTAAACTTTACAAATTCATAGTAATTAAACCATAGCTCGGATGAAAATGTTTTCTATATGAAAGTTGCTCAGAAAAATCCAACGAATCCGAATACGCGGTTTGTTCATCTGTCACATGCCCCTAGCATGCTGAACATGGAACCGTCCCCTCTCTTTCATCTGTTCGGAATCCGCCTAACGCCGGGAATTCATCCTCGGATGTTTATCCCCTGCGTCTGCAATGTGTAGTACTACGTTAGGGCAACCCTAGCTCTGCCCTTCGTCATGTTATGCCTTGTGATGCTTTGATTGCTTTGTATTTACTGTTTCTTCCCCCTCTTCTCTCTGGTAGACCCCGAGACCAGTGATGCCGCTGTGATCGACTACATCACTGACGACCTCTTCTTCTTGTCTGAGCAACCAGGCAAGCAAACCCCCCTTGAGCATCCCGATATCGCCCATTTCTTTCCCTCTCATTCTTGCATTAGAACTGCTACTGCTTTCTGTATGATCCTACTCTGATGCATAGCCTGTTGTTGTTACCTACTTTCTTACCTTACCTGCTTATCCTAAACTGCTTAGTATAGGATGGTTAGTGATCCATCAGTGACCCCCACCTTGTCCCAGCTGCCCCGCTTTATGTTCGATGACTCGATCAACGTGATCGACGTCCAGGCCCCGACACCGCACATCACCCCCCTAGTTGTACGACTCTGTAGAGTTACCATCGAGTGCCGAGGGTGGAACCTCTTACATCACTCCTGATGAGATCTCCATAGTGTAGTTTTATGGTCGAGGTCATCGAGGGTGATTTCCTCCTTAACCACTTCCGTTACGGCTCTGTCGTGCAACCCATCAAACGTGAACCTCGAGGGTGGATCCTCTTACGTTCACCTTGATGACAACATCAAGTGGAATTCACCGGGGGTGATTCCTCGGGTTTTCCCCTTGGTGTTAGACACACAATTACTATGGTTACTATGACTTTGCACTGAACCATGTTACTTAAGACGGGTCGACCCTGAGTGGTACCCGTGCGAGCTTAATTGCGAGTGATGTGGAGTCGGGTTAACCTGGAAGGTGCCCGCGAGATACTTACGAGGCATGGCCGGGCATTCTTAGCCCTTGGCGCAAGTACTCGAGACGGGGCGACGGGGTCACATCGATCGTGAGTCTCTGCTCGTTACCGCGTGCTCCTAATCCACTACGGGTTGGATATTTGATCCGAGGGGCCTCTGGCCTGATAGCACTAACCATCACGTGGGCATAGTATGGGCATTCTGCGTCGTATACATCAGCCGAAGCTTAATAGACGTCAGCGACTGAGCGGCGCGCGCCGGGTTGGACTGCATAAGCTCCTGCCTTGTTGAAGGAGGTAGCTAGGTCTGCTCACCGGTCGCGTACGCAACGTGCAGGAGTTCCCGGGGAGATGGCCCATGACCCCTGGGGGCATAGGTTTAGTCCGGCGTGCTGGCCTCTCTATTAAGCCTAGGTCGGGTTGCGGCGTATTGTTTGGCCGAGGCCGGGCATGACCCAGGAAAGTGTGTCCGGCCGGAGTTAATCGAGCGTGGTGGGTAAGTTGGTGCACCCCTGCAGGGAAGAAAACATCTATCGATAGCCTGTCCTATGGTAACGGACACTTGGAGTTGTATCCCGATCGATACAACTAGAACTGGATACTTGTGATGAGAACTGGATGGTGATGAGAATTGGATTGTGATGATAACTGGAGAGTATGGCTCTGGGATTTCTTTCTCGCAGGGAGTCGAGAAAGGATCTCTGGCCGAGGTTGATAACACTACTACTACCTTACTTTATGCTACTCTACTCCCTCCTGTTGCTGCAAGTTGGTGGTTTCCAAAAGATGCTAGTCTTCGATAGGCTAGGTTTTCCCCTTCTTTTCTGGCATTCTATAGTCCAGTCCACAGATACAACCCCTTTCATTGATACCGATGCATATGTAGTGTAGATCCTTGCTTGCGAGTACTTTGGATGAGTACTCACGGTTGCTTTGCTCCCCCTTTCCCCCTTTCTTCTTCTTTCCGGTTGATGCAACCAGATGGTGGAGCCCAGGATCCAGACGCCACCTTCGATGACGATTTCTACTACACTGAGGGTGCCTACTACTACGTGGAGGCCGCCGACGACCAGGAGTAGTTAGGAGGCTCCCAGGCAGGAGGCCTTGCTTTTTTGATCGATGTTGCTTTTGTGCTAGCCTTCTTAAGGCAAACTTGTTTAACTTATGTCTATACTCAGATATTGTTGCTTCCGCTGACTCTTGTGTTTTCGAGCTTATGTATTCGAGCCCTCGAGGCCCCTGGCTTGTAATATAAAGCTTGTATTATTTTAATTTGTGTCTAGAGTTGTGTTGTGATATCTTCCCGTGAGTCCTTGATCTTGATCGTACACATTTGCGTGTATGATTAGTGTACGATTGAATCGAGGGCGTCACAAGTTGGTATCAGAGCCGACTGCCTGTAGGTAGCCCCCTTTCCAACTCCTTGACCGAAGTCGAGTCTAGTCACTACAAAAACTTTTACTAACATGGCTGTGTGTCTTACGGGCCCACGTCGCCATTGGGTGGTATTAGGATCTTTTATTTCTCGTCTATACTCTGGGACTAATCTCTCTTCTATTCGGGTTAAAATGGTTTTACTAACTCTAACATTAGGATCCCGTGACCACATCCACCCCAAAGCTGGATAAGCCATAGTTTTCCTTAGAATAGTGTTCTGGATAGTACACACACCGTCGTGATGACAACGAAGTGGTATCCATTGTATCTCTTTCATTATGCATGTTTCATCATGAATGATCCTTGTTTTTACAATGCTCAATGCTGAACTACCCCTATTTTATGTTAGCAGGATGGTTAGACCCGCTGGTTGTGGCCGTGGTGCCAACGATCCACCACCGCCCGAATTCTTTGCTGGAATGATGCAACAGTTTGAGCTGAATCGCCAATTCATGGAAGGAATGATGGCTCGGTTTCCTCGTCCGAACATGAATCAACAGCCAACCCCAGGAACTCTGCAGGACTTCATGCGTCTCAACCCAACTATTTACCACAGCTCAACTCAACCCCTTGATGCTGATGACTGGCTCCATGACATCACATATGAAATGGAGTCTGCTAGTGTGGCCCCTACTAGCTATGTCACCTTTGCATCTTTCTTTCTGAAGGGTCTTGCTGCTCAATGGTGGGACAGCCACAGGCGTACCCTACCTACTGGAACGGTCATCACTTGGCCGGATTTCCAAGCTGCCTTCCGTGCCCGCTTCATTCCTCAAGGAATCATGGACAGGAAGAAGCGAGATTTCTGCAACCTCACCCAAGGCAACAATACCGTAGATGCTTATCAGCGGGAATTTCTGGACTTGTCTCATTATGCTGAAGAAGACATTGCAACTGATGCTCGTAGGCAAGAAAAGTTCCGTGATGGACTTCACCCTGATATTAAGCTAGCACTGCTTGCTCATGACTTTGCCGACTTCGCCACCTTGGTGAACAAGGCTATTCAGGTTGAGACTGGTCTTCAGGAACACCAGGGATCCCTTAGGCGCAGCCGTGATGCTGGCTCATCTTCGGGCCCGTCAGCGCAGAAGCATCAGATATGGATTCCCCACAACATGTATCGTCCAACTGCACCTGCACCAAGATAGTCCTATGCTGCACCTCGTCTGCCTCCTCCACCGCAGAGGCAGCCCCTTCGGGCTGTACCACCCCAAGCTTCTGCTCACAATCCCAATGATGGTCTGTGCTTCAAGTGTGGCCTTCCGGGCCATTGTTCCAGGAACTGCCCTCAGAATCAGAACCAGCTGGCTTTGCCTTCAACTGGCCGTAACAACCAGCCCCACAACAACAATGCCAGACCATATGGTCGTGGTCAAGCTAATCATGTTGATCTGAATGAAGCTCAAGACCAACCTGCCATTGTGATGGGTACTCTTCTCGTTAATTCAGTACCAGCATCTGTTTTATTTGATTCAGGAGCATCGCATTCATTCATGTCAGAAAGTTTTGCATATGCACACGACATTCGATGCGTGCCCATGAACACTCCGATTGTGGTACGCACCCCTGCGGGCCGATGTCAAACTACCATGATTGGTCACGACGTTCCCGTTGAGATTGAAGGGTTGGAATTTCTTGTTTCCCCCATTATTCTGGAGTCTTCCAATATTGACCTCATTCTGGGAATGGAATGGTTGAAAGCGCATACTGCTTCTATCGTTTGCGCCACCAAGGTCGTTCACCTCCTACATCCTTCCGATGAGATAGTAAGCTACCATGCTCAACTTGTTCAAAACGCTAAAGCATGACTTTATGTCTTGAATGCGTTGAACACAACACCTCTTGAGGGAATTGAAAATATTCCAGTTGTTCGCGACTTCCTAGATGTCTTTCCATAAGAACGTCCAGGAATACCCCCTGCCCGGGCTGTCAAGTTCGTCATCGATTTGAAACCAGGCACCGTTCCTATTGCCAAACGACCCTACAAGATGCCGCCTCATGAACTCCTTGAACTTAAGGAGGAAATCGACAAATCTCTTCGCAGTGGTTTCATTCGTCCAAGTTCCTCAGCTTGGGGAGCACCTTCTCTCTTTGTAAAAAAGAAGGATGGAACGAATCGTTTGGTACAAGACTATCGTCCTATCAACCAAGCTATAAGTCAGAACAAATATCCGCTTCCTCGGATCAATGATCTGTATGATCAACTTGCTGGTTCATCAATATTCTCTAAACTCGACTTGAGGTTGGGTTACCACCAGATCCGTGTTCGTGAAGAGGATATTCCAAAGACCGCATTCGTCACTCGTTATGGTTCTTACGAGTACACCGTCATGTCTTTTGGCTTGAACAATGCTCCAGCCACATTCTCTCGTCTGATGAACTACATATTCATGGATTACCTCAACAAGTTCGTCGTAGTCTATCTGGATGATATCCTGGTATATTCGAAGAACAAAGAAGAACATGTTGAACATCTCCGACTTGTTCTAGAGAAGCTTCGAGAACATGAACTTTATGCCAAGTATTCCAAGTGCGGATTTTGGTTACCTGAAGTCACCACCTTGGTCATGTCATCTCCAAGGATGGTATTGCCGTCAACCTAGAGCGCGTTTAGGGTATTCTTGACTGGACCCATCCGAAGATTGTCAAGCAAGTCAGAAGCTTTCTCGGTCTTGCCAGCTATTGTCGTTGCTTTGTCGAGAACTTCTCCAAGATTGCCAAGCCACTGACCAATCTGCTTCACAAAGGCATTAAGTTCGATTGGACAGACAAATGTCAGGAAAGTTTCCAGGCACTCAAAGACAAGCTGACATCTGCCCTAGTGCTTTCTCCCCTTGATTCTCGCAAGGACTTTGTCATCTATTGCGACGCTTCACGTCAAGGATTAGGCTGTGTCCTAATGCAAGAGCGCAGAGTGATTGCTTATGCCTCTCGTCAAGTGCGTTCTCATGAAGAGAACTACCCAGTTCATGACCTTGAGCTTGCTGCGGTTATCTATGCACTAAAGCTATGGCGGCAGTACCTTCTCGGTAATCGTTGCGAGATCTTCACCGATCATCAGAGTCTGAAGTACTTGTTTACTCAGCCAGATCTAAACCTCCGTCAGCAGCGATGGATGGAAGCTATTGCTGACTACAACTGTGGTATATCCTATACCCTTGGTAAGGCTAATGTAATGGCCGATGCCCTGAGCCGTAAGTCTTATTGCAACAATCACATGGTCTTCAAAGCTCAACCCCGCCTTTATGAAGAGCTATGCAAGCTGAACCTTCAACTAGTTCCACAAGGTTCTCTGAATAACCTTGTCCTGGAACCAACTCTGTTGAAAGCAATTAAGTCTGCTCAAGCCAAAGATGCTCACGTGGATTTGATGAAAAAGGATCTTGCCTTAGAGAAATCCCGAGATTTCTCGCTTGCTGAAGATAGGACCTTATACTTCAGAGATCGCATTGTCGTACCCCGATTTGAGCTTATGACAGAGAAGGTGATGAAAGAAGCGCATGACACCCCTCTCTCTATTCATCCGGGAAGTACCAAGATGTATCTAGACATCCGTCAGAAGTACTGGTGGTCTAATATGAAGCAATATATTGCTCGATATATTGAAGAATGTGACGTTTGTCGTCGCATCAAAGCAGAACATCAGAAATCGGCTGGACTTCTACAACCGCTTTCGATTCCTGAATGGAAGTGGGATAAGATTCAGATGGACTTCATCATAGGCCTTCCCAAGTCCCAGAAAGGTAATGATGCTATCTTTGTCGTCGTCGACCAATTCTCAAAGGTTGCTCACTTTCTGCCAGTCAAGGAGACTATCACTGCTAGTCAATTAGCAAACTTGTATATCTCCAGAATTGTATCACTCCACGACATTCCGAAGGAGATCAGTTCAGACCGTGGCAGTATTTTCACTTCTAAGTTCTGGGATAGTTTCCAAGAGGCAATGGGAACTCATATTACCTGGAGCACTGCTTATCATCCCCAATCCCAAGGCCAAGTCGAGCGAGTCAATCAAATTCTTGAATACATGCTTTGGGCTTGTGTTATTTCTTTTGGCAAGAAGTGGGAAGAATCTCTCCCTTATGCGGAGTTCTCTTATAACAACAGTTATCAAGCCAGCTTGAAGATGGCACCCTTTGAAGTGCTTTATGGACGCAAGTGCGGAACCCCTTTGAATTGGTCAGAAACTGGGGAACGGACGCTCATTGGTCCAGACATTATTCAACAAGCTAAAGAGCAGGTTCGCATTATCCGGGATGATCTCAAGGCAGCCCAGTCCCGTCAGAAGAGCAACTATGACCGGAAACACTGGGGTTCAACTTATCAACCTGGTGAACAAGCTTATGTGCGTGTCACTCCTTTGAGAGGCACTCATCGGTTAGGAGTGAAGGGCAAGCTAGCTCCGTGCTACATTGGTCCCTTCCGCATCCTCGCCCGTCATGGACTGGTGGCTTATCAATTGGAGTTGCCACCTCAGTTCTCTCACGTCCATGACGTCTTCCATGTGTCGCAACTTCGTCGATGCTTCAAGGATCCGGAATGTGAAGTGGATCCGGAATTGATTGAAGTTCAAGATGGTCTCACATACAAAGAGCATCCGATCTGCATTCTTGAAGAAGCTGAACGTCGAACGCGCCAGAAGGTTACAAAGTTCCTCAAGGTGCAATGGTCAAATCATTCTAAAGATGAAGCCACTTGGGAATGCCAGGATAACCTCCATGCTGAATACCCCGATCTGTTCCCTTCTACCACTTAATTCTCGGGACGAGAATTTCTTTTAGAGGAGGAGAGTTGTAACACCCCGGTGTAATGATGCTATAGTAACCCTTGGGGTTAAGCTAATCATTTTGCTAAACAAGTGCTTGATCATCTTTGTCTCCTCTCTCAAAGAATTCCAGTTGAATTCAAATTCAAAGTTTGTGTGAAATTCAAAATGCTCAAACATGAAAACTAAAATGCTCATCATGTGGAAAGTATTCTTCTAGTAATATTGGTGGTGAACCAACATTTTTGCAAAATGTGCAGATGGCCTAAAATAACTAAAACAGAAAGCTAAAAAAAGAAAAAAGAAAAAGGAAAGCAGAGGGGAGAGAGAGAGGGCCCCTGGCCTCCCCTTAGGCTTCGGCCCACCCCAGCAGGCCGGCCCACCTCACCCAGCCTGGCCGGCCCAGCTCCACGAGGCGCGCCTCCCTCCTGTTCCTCCGACCGAGCGAGGCAGAGCGCGCCCGTCGCCACCGAGCCACCTCGCCGGCGACGCCTCGGCGAGGGGATAAGGCCACGCCTCCCCCTCCGGCTCCTAGTCCTCCCCTGCCACTCCCACTCACTTCGCCCTCTCCCCTCCCCTCCTGCTTGATTAATATTGATGATATGGGTAGTACAAGAGTAGATCTACCACGAGATCAAGGAGGCTAAACCCTAGAAGCTAGCCTATGGTATGATTGTTGTGTATGGAGTTGATTGCCTACGGACTACAACCCTCCGGTTTATATAGACACCGGATAGGGTTAGGGTTACATTGAGTCGGTTACAATGGTAGGAGATCTTGAATATCCGCATCGCCAAGCTTGCCTTCCACGCCAAGGAAAGTCCCATCTGGACACGGGATGAAGTCTTCAATCTTGTATCTTCATAGTCCAGGAGTCCGGCTGAAGGTATAGTCCGGCTACCCGAACACCCCCTAATCCAGGACTCCCTCAGTAGCCCCTGAACCAGGCTTCAATGACGACGAGTCCGGCGCGCAAATTGTCTTCGACATTGCAAGGCGGGTTCCTCCTCCAAGTCCTTCATAGAAGATTGTAAACACCAAGAGTAGTGTCCGGCTCTGCAAAATAAGCTTCCACATATTGCCATAGAGAGAATGATATAAACACAAATCAAATCTGCTAACGTATTCCGCAGTGCGTCATCACACTACGGCCAAGTCCTTTACTTGAATCGTTTTTACTTTTCCACCTCAGCATGTTTTGCGAGGCGGTTTCCTTGGCACGTCTTGTCAAAGCAGAGATCGTGTACCCCCTTTACGGGATTCTCATCAATACGGACGTGGGCAACCCAACCGCGCCATTTATCACGGCGCTTGGGAGGCAAGCGAGTTTTACTAGGCTGGTGGGGACGCACAACCGCATCCGCCCATATAAGGGGATGTTCTCCAGCGCCCAAGCCCGCACTTCCCACCCCAACCTTCTCCAGCAATGTCCGAAGCGGGAGGCAAGTGGATGGTCTCCTCCGTCACGGAGGGCCATGTCAAAAAGCTAAGGAAGGCCGGATACTTGTCCAAAGACATCGTGCACCGGCTTCCCGAGGAGGGGCAGCTTCTCCCCACCCCAAGGCCCCATGAGAGGGTAGTATTCCTTCCCCACTTCCTCCGCGGACTGGGTTTTCCACTCCACCCATTTTTCCAGGGGCTCATGTTTTACTATGGCCTGGATTTCCACGATCTGGCCCCAAACTTCGTCCTCAACATCTCGGCGTTTATCATCGTGTGCGAGGCTTTCCTCCGCATCCGCCCCCATTTCGGCCTCTGGCTCAAGACCTTCAACGTCAAGCCCAAGGTGGTGCGCGGCAGCCAGGCGGAGTGCGGAGGCGCCATGGCGGGCAAGATGGCCAACGTCCTATGGCTCGAGGGCTCCTTCATGGAGACCCTGAAGGGGTAGCAATCGTGGTGGTTTTACATCACCGAGCCGCGCGATCCGAAATGGATCGCAGCCCCCGAGTTCCGATCCGGACCCCCCACGCGGCTTATGTCCTGGAAAGAGACGGGCCTGTCATGGGGCGACAAAAAAGAGGTGACCGGACTGCAGACATGCATCCAGTCCCTGGTGAGCAAGCCGATCAAGCTCGTCAATGTAGTCCAGGTTATGCTCGTCCGCCGGATCCTCCTGTGTCAACAACGGGACTTTAATCTATGGGAGTTCGACCCGGCGCAACACCAAACCCTTAACAGGCTCTTCGACACGACGTATGAAGACGTCTGGAAGGTGCTAACCAAAGGCGCCGAGGCTCCCACATCCGCTTCCGAGGACCGCGGATACAGCTCGCAGCGTCCCGCTAGCGAGGTAAGCTATTTTCACCTTTTACAGGATGTTAAGTTTTTTCATAATTTGACTCTATGCGGGATCTAAACTCCCTCACCTTTGACAGGCTTGGCAGGCGCAGTCCGGATCGATTAACTGTCCGGCTCCCTTGCCCGAAGACCCAGCCCCTGCTCTCCTAGTGAAGCTGCTGGTTCTGGCGCCTTATGTGGTGCCGGAGAAGAAGGCCAAGAAGAAGAAGGCCACGGGGACTCGAAAGAGTGCCCGTAATGTGGTGGTGTCGGACTCGTCATCCGACGAGTTCGAGACGCTCTCCTCCCGTGAGAACGAGGAGGAGGAAGAAGAAAACTCTCCCCCTCCAGCGGGGGGAGGAAAGAAAAGGAAGGCCGCCCCAACGGGGGAGGCCGAAGGGTCCAGGAAAAGGAAGACCCCTCCGCCGGACTACGCCCCCAACGCTAAAGAGGGCAAAGAGGAGTGGCCAAACAGGGCCAAGCGTCCGGCAAAATCGTAAGTTCGGATATCAGAATAACTCATGATGTTCCTTTGTTGCACAGCTTTCCCTAATGTCGAATGTAATTATGCAGTCCGCCCCGGGCCGAATTCGACGAATCGTCAGGCGGCTCCCTGGACTCATCGGACGTGAACTCAGTTCCGCCCGCTGTCTCCCCCCGCACTGCAGACGACGCCGAAGTGGCGTCGCGACAAACTCCGGGGCAGGAGGAGGTGGTCCTGGAGGAGCCGCAAGGCACCCTCCCGGACTCCAGGAGTGAAGGGGACAAGGCCCCCCAGGGCTCCAAGTCCGGCTTTGAGCCGAACACCGTGCCGGAATCTTCAACAGTTCCGGACCGCGGTGGACGAACTCCTTCTAAGAGGAGCGAGCCTTCTAAGCCGGCGGCCTCCGTCCAACCGGAGGTGCCGGACAATCTGCTGGAGGTGCTTGACGGCGCCTCCATCGACGAGGGGCACCGTACTATTATGAGTATGGTGATCCAGAGGGTTCAGTCCGCCAAGAGCGGACTGACTGAAGCTTGCGCTAGCCTTCTGATAGGCTTCGAGGTAAGTAAAAATATGTCAAAATATTACCGCATAGACAGTAGCCCCTGATGCTCTGTTTGGCGTTCGAAAAGAAAAGCCGAATAGAGGATCTATTAAATTTCGCAGGAGTCTAACAATAAAGAGTCAATATGCGTATGCAGGCTTCGCTGCTATCCACCGCCGCACTGACTGCGGAGGTGGGTGTCCTGAAACAGGACCTCGGGCGGACCGAGCAAGAGCTCGGCCTTGCCAAGCGGCAGCTCGAGGAGAAAGAAGGTAAGAAATACCTTACAGAAAAAGGTGCCTATAAAAAGACGTGATTGCAAAAAATAACAGGATTGTACTACTTATTGTAGGGGCCACGACTGAGGTGGCAACCCTTAAGCAGGCGCTGTCTGAGGCCGAAAAGAAAACGGCCGCGGAGTGCACCGAGCGAGACAGACTTGGGGCTCAGGTCGGCGAGGTGCAGCAAGAGCTTCAGGCTCTCATGAAAAAACATGAGAGTTTGGAGCTTGAGTCAAAGGCGCAAGCATCCGAGCTCGCGACGGCCCTTGAGACTGCCAAGTCTGCCAAGGCCGAAGCCCAAAAGGCCCTCCAAGAGTTGGATGAGATGAGGAAGATAGCAGCGGGTAAGGCATTCTTCATGCAAAGTAGAAATATAAAAGTAAAGTACTTGTTACTTACCCGAATCCGGAGCTCTCCAGGGGCATTCGCAGATCTTCCCCGCAGCGTATCCGCCGCCGCCGCATTCTACCGAGCTGAAGAGGGCAGCTCGACGGAGAAGGTGTTCTGGTCTCAGTATTCTGAGGCCGGACACCCTGTGCCTTTGAGCGACCAGCTGAAACAGCTGGTCGAGCTCCACAAGGCGGCCGAACAGGCCATGAAGGGCTTCATAGTTCGGCTGTGGCCCGGAGAGGCCCTGCCTGGGAGCTATTTCGGGCTGGTGCGGCGGCTGGTGGAGGCCTTTCCGAGGCTCGAGGTCCTCAAGCGCTCCGTCTGCATCGAAGGTGCCCGTCGGGCCCTTGCCCGTGCAGAGGTGCACTGGGGTAAGCTGGACGGTGAGAAGCTTGTGAAGGACGGGCCGCCGCCGGGGAAGGAGCATCGCAAGCCCGAGAACTACTACAAGGATGTTCTTGCAGGTGCCCGCCTTGTGGCGGATGAATGTACCAAGGATGTGATTTTTGAATGAACTCACTCGTGTTTATCCTGTGCGCTGAAAACTTGTTCATATGTGCTAAGCAATGCTTATTGAATTTAAAATATTACTTTCTGTGCGGCCGTTTATCAAAAAATTGAGAGATGGCCAGTCGTCGGCTTCTGCCCCCATGCCACTAGTGCTGGGGTGTTCGGGATAAACCTGAGCGCTCTTTTTCCCATAGTTGGGTCCTTCGAGGGAGGCGCTCAGCACAACGAGCCAGGCAATCGGACTATAATGCTTGAACACTCTCACTTAGCCATAGAACTCTATAATTTTAAATTTCGGCGAAGCCCCTAGTTCGGAAGACCGAGTTCGGGGCGCTATCCACGCCTTGGCCGGACAAAGCCAGCTCCTCGCTCGAAGCGGCATAAGTCTTTAGGGACTCGAAAAACCTCTCGAACAGCGACCGGTCTCTCGCCTCATCATGATAGTCAGTTTTAGCTTTCTCCACTGAGGTGCTTAACCCAGCTGAACTGGGGCACAATCGCAGTGGTTCTCCTAGTGCTACCTTAGCCGATAGAGCGGAACGTAAGGCACCAAAACATAGGAGCCGGGCAAACCCAACTATTGACCCAAATCATGATTCGGAGCCGATGCATATAGTGCTATAAGTTCGGGGTGCCGCACTTGTGAAAGTGTACGGACTTCTCACACCATTATGAGGGGTACTGAAGCCCCTGGCGTGTTTGCCGTACCATGGTGTACGGGTGCAATCATGTCATTTAATAAACATAAATGTGAAAAGAAGATAATGCAAAAAATAGACAAGAAGCTAAGCATTGTTTATAGAGAGGTTATTTATCAAAGCCGAACGATACAAATAGTGCGGTAAGCAAAAGATATTGGACTATTCAGTATGTCCTGACCAGGGGCAGGCCGTGGAATTGTATTTAAAAAAGGTATACCGCTCATAACAGAGACCACCTGGGAGTTCCATAATGCGGCATAGCTTGTCTGCCTCCCTGGATCTTGCATCGTTTGTGCGGCAGTCGAATTGCCGAACAGGTCGTCCGAAGTATGGAGTCCTGAAAGTAAGAAAAAATTAAAAAAGAATCCGGCAGCCCCTAGTATGTTTTAAGCCGTATTTTGGGCATGCCGTTATTGTGCCCCTTCCCCTGTGCCCATGGTATTTCAAGGGCGTAGTTATGTACGCGAGGTACTGGTTTCGCTATGTCACGAAAGCTGGGGTTGGGGCCGCATTGCTACGCTGGCTCAGAGTGTGCCAGGCGGTCCTGCTGTGGGTTACTCCGGGCGCGCTTGGCAGTGTCTGGCTTTTTAATGGCCGGACTGGAGAATTGCCTGAGAAGGCTACTTTGTACCTCCGCTGCGAGAGCCGCCGTATGCTCCTCCGTACGGAGGGAGTGTTCGGTGTTTCCGTTGACCGTAATTACTCCTCGAGGGCCTGGCATCTTGAGCTTGAGATATGCGTAGTGCGGCACCGCATTGAACTTTGCGAATGCGGTTCGTCCGAGCAGGGCGTGATAGCCACTGCGAAACGGGACTATATCGAAGATTAACTCTTCGCTTCGGAAATTGTCCGGGGATCCGAAGACCACGTCAAGTGTTACTGAGCCTGTACAGTTGGCTTCTACACCTGGTATAACGCCTTTAAAGGTCGTTCTTGTGGGCTTAATCCTTGAGGGATCTATGCCCATTTTCCGCACTGTATCCTGATAAAGCAGGTTCAGGCTACTGCCGCCATCCATGAGGACTCTTGTGAGATGAAATCCGTCGATGATTGGGTCGAGAACCAATGCGGCGAAGCTGCCATGACGGATGCTAGTGGGATGGTCCCTTCGATCAAAAGTGACCGGGCAGGAGGACCATGGGTTGAACTTTGGGGCGACTGGCTCTATCGTGTATACGTCCCGTAGCGCACGCTTCCGCTCCCGCTTGGGAATGTGGGTTGCGTATATCATGTTCACCGTCCGCACTTGTGGGGGAAAGCCCTTCTGTCCATTGTTGTTCGGCGGCTTGGGCTCCTCGTCGTCGCTGTGTAGCCCCTTGTCTATGTTTTTGGCCCTTAACTTGCCTGCCTGCTTGAACACCCAACAATCCCTGTTAGTGTGATTGGCTGGCCTTTCGGGGGTGCCATGTATCTGGCACAAGCGATCGAGTATTCGGTCCAAACTGGACGGGCCCTGAGTATTCTTTTTGAATGGCTTTTTCCGCTGACCAGATTTATAGCCTTTGAATCCGGCATTGACTGCCGTGTCTTCATTGCTGTCGCTGTTAACGCGGCGTTTTTGCTTATTCCGACGTGTCCTGCCACTTTTGTCCTTGGTATCCGAATTACCAGGGTTCTTTGATAAGTTGTTACTGCGAGCTAGCCAGCTGTCTTCTCCCGCGCAAAAGCGGGTCATGAGTGTCGTGAGGGCTGCCATGGATTTCGGCTTTTCCTGTCCCAGGTGTCGGGCAAGCCACTCGTCACAGATGTTATGCTTGAAGGCTGCTAGGGCCTCTGCATCCGGACAGTCGACTATCTGGTTTTTCTTTGTTAGGAACCGTGTCCAGAATTGTTTGGCCGATTCCTCTGGCTGCTGAATTATGTGGCTTAAGTCGTCGGCATCCGGCGGTCGCACGTAAGTGCCCTGGAAGTTGTCGAGGAATGCGACTTCCAGGTCCTCCCAAGAACCGATTGAGTCTGCTGGCAAGCTGTTAAGCCAATGCCGGGCCGGTCCTTTAAGTTTGAGCGAGAGGTATTTGATGGCGTGTAGATCATCGCCGCGTGCCATGTGGATGTGAAGGAGATAATCCTCGATCCATACCGCCGGATCTGTTGTGCCATCGTATGATTTGATGTTTACGGGTTTGAAACCCTCTGGGATTTTATGATCCATTACTTCATTCGTGAAGCATAGCGGGTGTGCGGCGCCTCTGTACTGGGCTATATCACGACGCAGCTCGGAAGAGCTATGTCTGTTGTGTTCGGCCCGGCCGGATTTGTTGTATCCGGAGTGAAGATCATTGTCACATGCCGTAGGGCGCCTGCGCGATCCGTAGATCGATCTTGTTTGTCTTGCCTTATCCTCCAGTATGTCTCGTAGGTCGGGCGCATTTTCCCGTGCCTTAGTTGAGCGGCGTCGGGGCATGGCTTGGGTGGAGGGCCGAGAGGCCTCTCTGTCGCGGCTGCGAGGTGGACGGTCTGCCATGTCATGCGCTAGTGATGTAGGTGCTTCCTCCTCTGATCGGGGTAGCGGCCTGCGCTTCGGGTAACTCTTGGAGGGGCGTTCGAGTTCATACTCTTCGGCCGCAAGGACTTCAGTCCATCTGTCAGCTAGCAAATCTTGGGCAGCTTTGACCTGTTGCTGCTTTTTCTTAAGGCTGCTTGCCGTGGCTAAAAGCCTACGTTTAAAATGCTCTTGTTCGGCGGGGTCTGATGGTATGACGAATTCGTCGTCATCGAGGCTTGCCTCGTCTTCGGAGGGAGGCATATAGTTATCATCCTCGACCTCTCGGTCTGCCGCTCTCTCATGAGGGCTGGCTTCTCCATCTTCCTGTGCCGAATCTTGCTGAGGTGAGTGTTCTTCGGCGCTATCCGGGGTAGTATTATCTCCCATGCCGGAATCACCGTTTTTGCTTTGGCGGGATTTAGAGCGGCGCCGCTGACGCCGGCGCTTTGGCTGTTTCTTGGGGGCGTCATCCCCCACTGTTCCATCGCCATCTCCATCTTTTGGAGTATCCACCATATATATGTCATATGACGAGGTGGCCTTCCAGCGCCCTACAGGTGCTGGTTCCTATTCGTCTCCTACATCGTCGTCCATGCCGTCGATGTCTTCGGAGCTGAAGTCAAGCATGTCAGTTAGATCGTCGACAGTGGCTACAAAGTGGGTGGTGGGTGGGCTTTGAATTTCCTCATCGTCCGTATCCCACCCTCGCTGACCGTAGTCCGGCCAGGGCTTTCCTGATAAAGAGAGAGACTTAAGAGAATTCAGGATGTCGCCAAAAGGCGAATGCTGAAAGATGTCTGCGGCGGTGAACTCCATTATCGGCGCCCAATCGGATTCGATTGGCAGGGGCGCGGGGGGTTCGGAGTCCGAGGAGGAGTCCGGATCCTCGGAGTCACGGGTCGTGCAGAGTGCGGGGCTTGCGTTCGGCTTGATCGCTTTTTGGATCGCAGCCCCCGAGGTGACGTCCAACCGCTCATCCTCGATTGGCGCAATAGGCTCCGAGTTAGGGGTCGGAACCGATGCGTGTGCAGCCTCCAGGACACTGTCCGGGGGCAGAGCTAGATCATGCCCCTCGAGATAGTGCGGCACGCTTGGCTGTGGCTCGAGCCCGTCGAAGATCAAGTCTCCGCGGATGTCAGTCGTGTAGTTTAAGCTTCCAAACCTGACTTGATGGCCAGGGGCGTAGCTTTCCATCTGCTCCAGGTGGCCGAGCGAATTGGCCCGCAGAGCGAAGCCGCCGAAGACGAAGATCTGTCCGGGGAGCAAAGTCTCACCCTGGACCGCATCGTTGTTGATGATCAAAGGAGCCATCGGGCCTAAAGGCGATGACACAGAGGAACTCTCAATGAAAGCACCAATGTCGGTGTCAAAACCGGCAGATCTCGGGTAGGGGGTCCCGAACTGTGTGTCTAGGCCGGATGGTAACAGGAGACAAGGGACACGATGTTTTTTACCCAGGTTCGGGCCCTCTCGATGGAGGTAATACCCTACTCCTGCTTGATTAATATTGATGATATGGGTAGTACAAGAGTAGATCTACCACGAGATCAAGGAGGCTAAACCCTAGAAGCTAGCCTATGGTATGATTGTTGTGTATGGAGTTGATTGCCTACGGACTACAACCCTCTGGTTTATATAGACACCGGATAGGGTTAGGGTTACATAGAGTTGGTTACAATGGTAGGAGATCTTGAATATCCGCATTGCCAAGCTTGCCTTCCACGCCAAGGAAAGTCCCATCCGGACACGGGACGAAGTCTTCAATCTTGTATCTTCATAGTCCAGGAGTCCGACTGAAGGTATAGTCCGGCTACCCGAACACCCCCTAATCCAGGACTCCCTCAGTTATTCTTTCCAATCAATTCGTTGGGCTATTCCTAAAAGTGTCACAAACAACCCTAGAGTTCGTACTAGAATAACACCTTAAGACACAAATCAACCAAAACCCTAATGTCACCTAGATACTCCAATGTCACCTGAAGTATCCGTGGGTATGATTATACGATATGCGTCACACAATCTCAGATTCATCTATTCAACCAACACAAAGGACCTCAAAGAGTGCCCCAAAGTTTCTACCGGAGAATCACGACGAAAATGTGTGCCAACCCCTATGCATAGGTTCATGGGCGGAACCCGCAAGTTGATCACCAAAACATACATCAAGTGAATCACGTGATATCCCATTGTCACCACAAATATCCACGGCAAGACATACATCAAGTGTTCTCAAATCTTTAAAGACTCAATCCGATAAGATTACTTCAAGGGGAAAACTCAATTCATTACAAGAGAGTAGAGGGGGAAGAAACATCATAGGATCCAAATATAATAGCAAAGCTCACAATACATCAAGATCGTATCACCTCAAGAACATGAGAGAGAGAGAGAGAGATCAAACACATAGCTACTGGTACATACCCTCAGCCCCGAGGGAGAACTACTCCCTCCTCGTCATGGAGAGCACCGGGATGATGAAGATGGCCACCGGAGAAGGATTGCCCCCTCCGTCAGGCTGCCGGAACGGGTCTAGATTGGCTTTCGGTGGCTACGGAGGCTTCTGGCGGCGGAACTCCCGATCTATTGTGCTCACGGATGTTTTTAGGGTATATGGAGATATATAGGCGGAAGAAGTACGTTAGGGGGGCCACGAGGGGCTCACGAGGGTGGAAGGCGCGCCCCCTGCCTCGTGACCTCCTCGTAGATCCCCTGACGTGCACTCCAAGTCTTCTGGGCTTCTTTCCTTCCAAAAAAGAGTTCCGTGAAGTTTCAGGTCAATTGGACTCCGTTTGATTTTCCTTTTCTTCAAAACCCTAAAACAGGGTAAAACAGAAACTGGCACTGGGCTCTGGGTTAATAGGTTAGTCCCAAAAATGATATAAAAGTGTATAATAAAGCCCATAAACATTCAAAACAGTAAATAATATAGCATGGAGCAATCAAAAATTATAGATACGTTGGAGACGTATCAGCCTTAGCTGGATCAAGAGTACGAGGGACGTCACCGAGCTGAATGTGTGCAGATCACGGAGATGATGTGCGTTCGGTACTTGATCGGTTGGATCGCGAAGACGTTTGACTACATCAACCGCGTTACTAAACACTTCCGCTTTCGGTCTACGAGGGTACGTATACACACTCTCCCCTCTCGTTGCTATGCATCTCCTAGATAGATCTTGCGTGATCGTAGGAATTTTTTTGAAATACTGCGTTCCCCAATAGTGGCATCCGAGCCAGGTCTATGCGTAGATGTTATATGCATGAGTAGAACATAAAGAGTTGTGGGCGATAATAGTCATACTGCTTACCAGCATGTCATACTTTTATTTGGCGGTATTGTTGGATGAAGCGGCCCAGACCGACATTACATGACCGCGTTCATGAGACTGGTTCTACCGACGTGCTTCGCACACAGGTGGCTAGTGGGTGTCTGTTTCTTCAGCTTTAGTTGAATCGAGTGTGACTACGCCCGATCCTTGTTGAAGGTTAACACAACACACTTGATGAAAAATCATTGTGGTTTTTGATGTGTAGGTAAGAACGGTTCTTGCTAAGACTGTAGCAGCCACGTAAAACTTGCAACAACAAAGTAGAGGACGTCTGACTTGTTTTTGTAGGGCATGTTGTGATGTGATATGGTCAAGACGTGATTATATAAATTGTTGTATGAGATGATCATGTTTTGTAACAAAGTTATTGGCAACTGGCAGGAGCCATATGGTTGCCGCTTTATTATATGAAATGCAATCGCCATGTAATTGCTTTACTTTATCACTAAGTGGTAGCGATAGTCGTGGAAGCAATAGTTGGCGAGACAACAACGATGCTACGATGGAGATCAAGGTGTCAAGCCGGTGACGATGGTGATCATGACAGTGATTTGGAGATGGAGATCAAAGTCACAAGATGATGATGGCCATATCATATCACTTATATTGATTGCATGTGATGTTTATCCTTTATGCATCTTATTTTGCTTAATACGGCGGTAGCATTATAAGATGATCTCTCACTAAATTTCAAGGTATAAGTGTTCTCCCTGAGTATGCACTGTTGCCACAGTTCGTTGTGCTGAGACACGATGTGATGATTGGGTATGATAAGCTCTACGTTCACATACAACGGGTGCAAGCCAGTTTTGCAGAAGCAGAATACTCAGGTTAAACTTGACGAGCCTAGCGTATGTAGATATGGCTTCGGAACACTAAGACCGAAAGGTCGAGCGTGAATCATATAGTAGATATGATCAACATAGTGATGTTCACCATTGAAAACTTCTCCATCTCACGTGATGACCGGACATGGTTTAGTTGATATGGATCACGTGATCATTTAGATGACTAGAGGGATGTGTGTCTAAGTGGGAGTTCTTAAGTTATATGATTAATTGAACTTTAATTTATCATGAACTTAGTACCTGATAGTATTTTGCATGTCTATGTTGTTGTAGATAAATGGCCCGTGCTACTATTCCTTTGAATTTTAATGCGTTCCTAGAGAAAGCTAAGTTGAAAGATGATGGTAGCAACTACACGGATTGGGTCCATAACTTGAGGATTATCCTCATTGTTGCACAGAAGAATTACGTCCTGGAAGCACCGCTAGGTGCAAAGCCCGCTGCAGGAGCAACACCAGATGTTATGAACGTCTGGCAGAGCAAAGCTAATTACTACTCGATAGTTCAGTGTGCCATGCTTTACGACTTAGAATCGGGACTTCAACGATGTTTTGAACATCATGGAGCATATGAGATGTTCCAGGAGTTGAAGTTAATATTTCAAGCAAATGCCCAATTGAGAGATATGAAGTCTCCAATAGGTTCTATAGCTGCAAGATGGAGGAGAATAGTTATGTCAATGGACATATACTCAGAATGTCTGGGTACCACAACCACTTGACTCAACTCGGAGTAAATCTCCCTGATGATAGTGTCATTGACAGAGTTCTTCAATCACTGCCACCAAGCTACAAAAGCTTCATGATGAACTATAATATGCAAGGGATGGATAAGACAATTCCCGAGCTCTTCGCAATGCTAAAGGTTGCAGAGGTAGAAATCAAGAAGGAGCATCAAGTGTTGATGGTTAAGAAGACCACTAGGTTCAAGAAAAAGGGCAAAAGGCAGAAGGGGAACTTCAAGAAAAATGGCAAGCAAGTTGCTGCTCAAGTGAAGAAGCCCAAGTCTGGACCAAAGCCTGAGACTGAGTGCTTTTACTGCAAAGGGACTGGTCACCGGAAGCGGAACTGTCCCAAGTATTTGACGGTTAAGAAGGATGGCAAAGTGAGAGGTATATTTGATATACATGTTATTGATGTGTATCTTACTAATGCTCGCAGTAGCGCCTGGGTATTTGATACTGGTTCTGTTGCTAATATTTGCAACTCAAAACAGGGGCTATGGATTATGCGAAGATTGGCTAAGGACGAGGTGACGATGCGCGTGGGAAATAGTTCCAAAGTTGATGTGATCGCCGCCGGCACGCTACTTCTACATCTACCTTCGGGGTTAGTTTTAGACCTGAATAATTTTTATTTGGTGCCAGTGTTAAGCATGAACATTATATCTGGATCTTGTTTGATGCGAGACAGTTATTCATTTAAATCAGAGAATAATGGTTGTTCTATTTATATGAGTAATATCTTTTATGGTCATGCACCCTTGATGAGTGGTCTATTTTTATTGAATCTCGATAGTAGTGATACACATATTCATAGTATTGAAGCCAAAAGATATAAGTTTAATAATGACAGGGCAACTTATTTGTCGCACTATCGTTTGGGTCATATTGGTGTAAAGCACATGAAGAAACTACATGCTGATGGGCTTTTGGAATCACTTGATGCTTGCGAACCATGCCTCATGGGCAAGATGACTAAGACTCCATTCTCTGGAACAATAGAGCGAGCAACAGACTTATTGGAAATAATACATACTGATGTATGCGGTCCGATGAGTGTTGATGCTCGCGGAGTGTATCGTTATTTTCTGACCTTCACAGATGATTTGAGCAGATATGGGTATATCTACTTAATGAAAGATAAGTCTGAAACATTTGAAAAGTTCAAAGAATTTCAGAGTGAAGTGGAAAATCATCGTCACAAGAAAATTAAGTTTCTACGATCTGATCGTGGAGGTGAATATTTGAGTTATGAGCTTGGTCTTCATTTGAAACAATGCGGAATAGTTTCGCAACTCACGCCACCTGGAACAGCACAACGTAATGGTGTGTCCGAACATCATAACCGCACTTTATTAGATATGGTGCAATCTATGATGTCTCTTATTGATTTACTGCTATCGTTTTGGGGTTATGCTTTAGAGATGGTTGCATTCACGTTAAATAGGGAACCATCGAAATCCGTTGAGACGACACCATATGAACTGTGGTTTGGCAAGAAACCCAAGTTGTCGTTTCTTAAAGTTTGGGGCTGCGATGCTTATGTGAAAAAGCTTCAACCTGATAAGCTCGAACCCAAATCGGAGAAATGTGTCTTCATAGGATACCCAAAGGAGACTGTTGGGTGCACCTTCTATCACAGATCCAAAGGCAATATATTCGTTGCTAAGAATGGATCCTTTCTAGAGAAGGAGTTTTTCTCGAAAGAAGTGAGTGGGAGGAAAGTAGAACTTGATGAGGTAATTGTACCTTCTCCCTTATGAAGTCCGTCTGAATCATGTTAGCAATTACCGCATTTTATGATTATGAAATTTGGCAAATGGATGTCAAAACTGCATTCCTTAATGGATATCTTAAAGAATAGTTGTATATGATGCAACCGGAAGGTTTTGTCAACCCAAAAGGTGCTAACAAAGTGTGCAAGCTCCAGCGATCCATTTATGGACTGGTGCAAGCATCTCGGAGTTGGAATATACGCTTTGATAGTGTGATCAAAGCATATGGTTTTATACAGACTTTTGGAGAAGCCTGTATTTACAAGAAAGTGAGTGGGAGCTCCGTAGCATTTCTGATATTATATGTGGATGACATATTGTTTTGATTGGAAATGATACTGAATTTCTGAATAGCATAAAAGGATACTTGAATAATAATTTTTCAATGAAAGACCTCGGTGAAGCTGCTTATATATTAGGCATCAAGATCTATAGAGATAGATCAAGACGCTTAATTGGACTTCCACAAAGCACATACCTTGATAAAGTTTTGAAGAAATTCAAAATGGATCAAGCAAAGAAAGGGTTCTTGCCTGTGTTACAAGGTGTGAAGTTGAGTCAGACTCAATGCCCGACCACTGCAGAAGATAGAGAGAAAATGAAATTCATTCCCTATGCCTCAGCCATATGTTCTATCATGTATGCAATGCTATGTACCAGACCTGATGTGTGCCTTGCTATTTGTTTAGCAGGGATGTACCAAAGTAATCCAGGAGTGGATCACAGGACAACGGTCAAGAACATCCTGAAATACCTGAAGAGGACTAAGGATATGTTTCTCGTTTATGGAGGTGACAAAGAGCTCGTCATAAACGGTTACGTCGATGCAAGCTTTGACACTAATCCGGATGAATCCAAGTCACAAACCGGATACGTATTTTTATTGAATGGTGGAGCCATCAGTCGGTGCAGTTCTAAGCAGAGCGTCGTGGCGGGATCTACGTGTGAAGCGGAATACATAGCTGCTTCGGAAGCAGCAAATGAAGGAGTCTGGATGAAGGAGTTCATATCCGATCTAGGTGTAATACCTAGTGCATCGGGTCCAATGAAAATCTTTTGTGACAATACTAGTGCAATTGCCTTGGCAAAGGAAACCAAATTCCACAAGAGAACCAAGCACATCAAGAGACGCTTCAATTCCATCCGCGATCAAGTCAAGGAGGTAGACATGGAGATTTGCAAGATACATACGGATCTGAATGTTGCAGACCTGCTGACTAAGCCTCTCTCACGAGCAAAACATGATCAGCACCAAGACTCCATGGGTGTTAGAATCATTATAGTGTAATCTAGATTATTGACTCTAGCGCAAGTGGGAGACTGAAGGAAATATGCCCTAGAGGCAATAATAAAGTTGTTATTTATATTTCCTTATATCATGATAAATGTTTATTATTCATGCTAGGATTGTATTAACCGGAAACTTAGTACATGTGTGAATACATAGACAAACAGAGTGTCCCTAGTGTGCCTCTACTTGACTAGCTCGTTAATCAAAGATTGTTAAGTTTCCTAGACATAAACATGTGTTGTCATTTGATGAATGGGATCACATCATTAGAGAATGATGTGATGGACAAGACCCATCCGTTAGCTTAGCATAATGATTGTTTAGTTTTTCTGCTATTGCTTTCTTCATGACTTATACATGTTCCTATGACTATGAGATTATGCAACTCCCAAATACCGGAGGAACACCTTGTGTGCTATCAAACATCACAACGTAATTGGGTGATTATAAAGATGCTCTACAGGTGTCTCCGATGGTGTTTGTTGAGTTGGCATAGATCGAGATTAGGATTTGTCACTCCGTGTATCAGAGAGGTATCTTCGGGCCCTCTCGGTAATGCACTTCACTATGATCCTTGCAAGCAATGTGACTAATGAGTTAGTCACGGGATGATGCATTACGGAACCAGTAAAGAGACTTGCCGGTAACGAGATTGAACTAGGTATGATGATACCGACGATTGAATCTCGGGCAAGTAACATACCGATGACAAAGGGAACAACATATGTTGTTGTGCAGTTTGACCGATAAAGATCTTCGTAGAATATGTAGGAACCAATATGAGCATCCTGGTTCCGCTATTGGTTATTGACCGGAGATGTGTCTTGGTCATGTCTACATAGTTCTCGAACCCGTAGGGTCCGCACGCTTAACGTTCGACGATGATATGTATTATGAGTTATGTGATTTGATGTACCGAAGGTTGTTTGGAGTCACGGATGAGCTCACGGACATGACGGGGAGTCTCGAAATGGTCGAGGCATAAAGATTCATATATTGGGAGGTTACATTCGGACACCGGAATGGTTCGGGTCATTTCGGATAAGTTTCGGAGTACCGGGGGTTACCGGACCCCCTCGGGAAGCTATTGCGCCTCATGGGCCTTAGTGGAGAAGAGAGAGGGTTGGCCAGGAGGTGGTGCAAGCCCCCTTGCCCCAATCCAAATTGGACAAGGGGAGGGGGCAGTGTCCCCCTCCTTCCTTCTCTCCTCCTCCTCCTCCCCCCCTTCTCCCACATGGAATAGGAAAGGGGGGTGAATCCTACTAGGTTTGGAGTCCTAGTAGGACTCCCCCCATGGCGTGCCTCCTCCTGGGCTGGCCTCCTCCTCCCCCTCCTTTATATACGTGGGGAGGGGGGCACCGAAAGACACAACAGACAATCTCTTAGCCATGTGCGGTGCCCCCTCCACGGTTTTCCACCTTGGTCATATTGTCGTAGTGCTTAGGAGAAGCCCTGTGTCGATAACTTCATCATCACCATCACCACACCATCATGTTGACGGAACTCACCCTCGGATTCAGCTGGATCAAGAGTACGAGGGACGTCACCGAGTTGAATGTGTGCAGATCGCGGAGGTGCCGTGCGTTCGGTACTTGATCGGTTGGATCGCGAAGACGTTCGACTACATCAATCACGTTACTAAACGCTTCCGCTTTAGGTCTAAGAAGGTACGTAGACACACTCTCCCCTCTCATTTCTATGCATCTCCTAGATAGATCTTGCATGATCGTAGGAATTTTTTTGAAATACTGCATTCCCCAGTAGTTACCGGGGAGAACTATGCCAAGTCAAGACATACAAGTACCCATCATAAAACTCTCATCTCTTGCATTACATTATTCGCCATTTGCCTCTCGTTTTCCTCTCACCCACTTCTAAAACGGTTTTCAAAAAGATTTGCCTTTTCTTCTCCCTTCTTCCGTTCGTCTTCTTGCTTGCCTTTTTTGTTTGCTCGGTTTGTTGCCACCATGTCTGAATCTGGGGAGGCTATCATCGATAATCTCGAGGAAAAACTTGGATCTTGTTCTTTGGATCATGAAACTAAAACTCCTCCTAATTACAAAGCAAAAACTGTTCGTATGGGAGACGGTAATATTATTGGAAAAAGTGTTATTTAGGAATTCTTTGATTGTACGTGATCTATGCCTATTAGTAAAAAAAATGTATTCTTCTCGATACAAATTGTTATGCGGATGCCATTGTTATGCTTGTTGAGAAACTAGAAAGACAATTTGTGCACATCCATCCTGCTTTGCAAAAGGTGTTTTACGAAGTTCCCAATATTAATCATCCAATAGCTAAAAAGATTGCCACTAATATCCTTATGCGAGAATTTGATTTTATAATACAAGAGGCTAGGGATATTTTTGCTTTCTATAATAAATATGTTGAACACCCTCTGATTGAAGATATCCTCCATGATAAGAAACTATGCGTAGTTTGGAAGCTAGGGATTATCAATCTTATAGTGAAAATCTTAGAAGGCGAGTTCCTTGTTCAGAAATCTCTCAAGCTTTGTACCTTGAGGCCTACGAGGAATTTGATTGGATTACAAGGGGAATTTATGTAGGATTTAATAGGGATTGGTTGAATAAGATGATGAAGGAACCCGTTAGAAATGAGATACATGTTTTATATGGTGATATATATGGTGATGATCCCGACTACGGGTTTATGAATGTCAAAATTACTAATCAAAGTCCTTTTCATGATTTAAGTTCATCTACTAGAAGGGAAATAAAGGAAAGGATAGATTTGCTAAGACGAGTTTTGGAGGGGTTGATGAGAAAAGAATTTCATACCAAGGATGACAACGCTTAGATCTATGTTTCTATGCCTAGCTAAGGGCGTTAAACAATAGCGCTTGTTGGGAGGCAACCCAATTTTTTTGTGTGTTTTTGTTTTGCTACTATTCTTGAATAAAATACACATTATTACCTCTGTAGTAATTGTGTTTTGGTGTTTTAATTAGTGTTTGTGCCAACTGGCAAGTAAGACCTTTGGGATAGCTTATGGTGATAGTTGATTTGATCTTGCTAAAAAACAGAAACTTTTGCACTCAGGAAAACAATTCTCATTTTTAACAGAAGCGTGATAAAATGCTGATTCTTTCTACAGAAGATTAAGATACAAATCTCCTATGTTGTCCTAATTTTTCAGGATTTTTGGAGTTACAGAAGTATTCGAGAGTTACAGATTACTATAGACTGTTCTGTTTTTGACAGATTCTGTTTTGTTGTTTGCTTATTTTGATGAATCTATGGGTAGTATTGGGGGGTATGAACCATGGAGAAGTTGGAATACAATAGATATTACACCAGTATAAATAAAGAATGAGTTCACAATAGTACCATCAGTGGTGATTTATTTTCTTATACTAACGGATCTCATGAGATTTTCTATTGAGTTTTGTGTTGTGAAGTTTTCAAGTTTTGGGTAGAGATTTGGACTATGGAATAAGGAGTGGCAAGAGCATAAGATTGGGGATGCCCAAGGAACCCCAAGGTAATATTCAAGGACAACCAAGAGCCTAAGCTTGGGAATGCCCCGGAAGGCATCCCCTCTTTCATCTTCGTCTATCGGCAACTTTACTTGAGGCTATATTTTTATTCACCACATGATATGTGTTTTGCTTGGAGCGTCTTGTATGATATGAGTCTTTTCTTTTTAGTTTTCCACAATCATCCTTGCTGTAAACACCTTTTGAGAGGGACACACATGAATCGTGATTTATTAGAATACTATATGTGCTTCACTTATATCTTTTGAGCTAGGCAATTTTGCTCTAGTGCTTCACTTATATCTTTTTAGAGCATGTTGGTGGTTTTATTTTATAGAAATTGTTGAACTCGTGCTTCACTTATATTATTTTGAGAGCCTTTTTAAATAGCATGGTAATTTGCTTAAGTTATGAATTTAGTCTTGATATAATAGACATCCAAGAGGCAGGGCATTTGAAGGTGGAGGCTTGGCGTCTGAATCTGGACCAGAACGCATCTAACGCGGTGTTCTAGAGAAGGCACCAGAGTCGCGTGCCAATGGCATATGACCCGAGGTGCCTATTTGGCACACTTGGAGCAGGGTCGAGTACTCCTGGAGCACAGGTTAACCCCCAATTAAACTCTGACACGCCAGGAAGCCGGGTGGCGGATCAACCTCGTCAGCATGAGCCGGTACGGAGGGATGAGCCGGCACCCAACCCGCCCCCAATCATATGACACCACATTGTTTCTTGACACCACCTGGGAACTTCTCTAACCTAGTGGATAACATGGTAGCGGCAGCAACCCTGCTTGCCGCAATTCCTATCACTGGTGACTCGCCAGCCGCGGTGGAAACCTGGAACGCGGTCGAGCGCCTACAAACACCCATCACACAACAAGCCACCTATTCATACAGTCGTGAAAGGGTGCACTCAACTCCCCTCCCGAGTCACAGTTACAGCCGGCGTATTGACTCGCCGACAGTTTACAGCAGTGAGCAGCGTCGTAACCTGCCCCATGTTAATTCTCCACTTAATCCATGGACAGATGCTTAGATCATTGTGGATGGTGGGAGAAACCACCGAGAGTAGGCCAAAAAAACAGGGGGCTTATGAGCCACCCCCTATGGTTCCTTCTGCTATAGTAGGAGCTGGGTTAAGTGCCAGAACTATTGGAGTGCCATGTTTAATACCGGCTTTGCGCAACTATGATACGTCTCCAACGTATCTATAATTTATGAAGTATTCATGCTGTTACATTATCATTCTTGGATGTTTTACAATCATTTTATAGCAACTTTATATCATTTTTTGGGACTAACCTATTGACCAAGTGCCTAGTGCTAGTTGTTGTGTTTTGCTTGTTTTTTACATCGCAGGAAATCAATACAAACGGAGTCCAAACACCGCAAAACTTTTTGGAGATTTTTATGGACCAGAATGAGTAAGATGGGCCAGAGCAGCACCCGGGGGGTGCCCCGAGGGGGGCAAAACCCACCAGGGCGCGCCTGGGGGCCCAGGCGCGCCCAGGTGGTTTGTGCCCACCTTGGTGGCCTCCCGTACCCCCTTTTTACCCTATAAATTCACAAATATTCCGAAAACCGTCGGGGTTAGCCTAGATCATAAGTTCCACCATCGCAAGGCTTTGTAGCCATCGAAAACCAATCTAGACCCTTTCCGGCACACTGCCGGAGGGGGTAATCATCTCCGGTGGCCATCTTCATCATCCTGGCGGCCACCACGATGAGGAGGGAGTAGTCCACCCTAAGGCTGAGGGTTTGTACCAGTAGCTATGTGGTTAATCTCTCTCTCGTGTTCTTGAGATGTCATGATCTTGATGTATCGCGAGCTTTGTTAATATAGTCAGATCATATGGTGTTTTCCCCTCTCTATCTTGTTGTGATGAATTGAATTTTTCCCTTTGAGATTTTGTTGTTATCGGATTGAATATTTTTTGAGAACACTTGATATATGTCTTGCAATTGAATACTCGTGGTGACAATGGGGTATCGTATTGATTCACTTGATATATGTTTTGGCACTCAACTCGCAGATTCCTGAGGTGACATTGGGGTAATCTATGCATAGGGGTTGATGCACGTTCTTGTCTTTGTTTCTCCGATAGAAATCTTGGGGCACTCTTTAAAGTTCTTTGTGTTGGATTGAGTATTATGAATATGAATTTGCTTTGGTGTTATTTTAGTATGAACTCTAGGATAGATCGAACGGAAAGAATAGCTTTGTGTTATTTTAGTAGGAACTCTTGAATAGATCGAACGAAAAGAATAGCTTTGAGGTGGTTTCGTACCCTACAAACAATTTGTTCTTATGTTCTCCGCTAGATAGGAACTTTGGAGTGATTCTTCATCGCACTTTGAGGGGTGGTTATATGATCCAATTATATTAGCATTGTTGGGAGGTTGCACTAGTGAAAGTACGGACCCTAGGCCTCATTTTCAAGCATTGAAATATCGTTTTTGTGCACGTTTACTATTTGCTACCTTGCTGTTTTTATTTATTAAGATTATAAAAATATATTTCTACCATCCATATTGCACTTGTATCACCATCCCTTCGCCGAACTAGTGCACCTATACAAATTGCCATTGTATTGGGTGTGTTGGGGACACAAGAGATTTCTTGTATTTGATTGCAGGGTCGTTTGAGAGAGACCATCTTCATCCTACACCTCCCACGGATTGATAAACCTTAGGTCATCTACTTGAGGGAAAATTGCTACTGTCCTACAGAACTCTGCGCTTGGAGGCCCAACACGTGTCTACAAGAATAAAGTTGTGTAGTAGACATCAAACTAATAACCCACAAGTATAGGGGATCGCAACAGTTTTTGAGGGTAGAGTATTCAACCCAAATTTATTGGCACAAGGGAGCGAAAAAAATATTCTCAAGTATTAGTAGCTGAGTTGTTAATTCAACCACACCTGAAAGACTTAATATCTGCAGCAAAGTATTTAGTAGCAAAGTAGTATGGAAGTAACGGTAACGGTGGCAAAAGTAACAGTAGCAGTTTTGTAGCAATTGTAACAGTGGCAATGGAAAAGTAACTTTAGCAAAGATCAATATGAAACAAACTCATAGGCAATGGATCAATGATGGATAATTATGTCGGATGGCATTCATCATGCAACAGTTATAACCTAGGGTGACACAAAACTAGCTCCAATTCATCAATATAATGTAGGCATGTATTCCAGATATAGTCATATGTGCTTATGGAAAAGAACTTGCATGACATCTTTTGTCCTACTCTCCCATGGCAGAGGGGTCCTATTGGAAACAAAGGGATATTAAGGCCTCCTTTTAATAGAGAACCAGACCAAAGCATTAGCACTGAGTGAATACATGAACTCCTCAAACTACGGTCATCACCGGGAATTGTCCCGACTATTGTCACTTCGGGGTTGCCGGATCATAAAACGTAGGAGGTGACTATAACTTGCAAGATCGGATCAAGAACACAAATATATTTATGAAAATATAATAGGTTCAAATCTAAAATCATGGCACTCGGGCCCTAGTGACAAGCAGTAGTCATAGCAACATCAATCTCAGAACATAGTGGATACTAGGGATTAAATGCTAAGAAAACTAACTCGATTACATGATAAATATCATCCAACCCATCACCGTCCAACAAGCCTACGATGTAATTTCTCACACACGACGGTGATCATCATGAAATTGGTGATGGAGGAAGGTTGGATATGATGATGGTGACGATTTCCCCTCTCCAGAGCCCCAAACGGACTCCAGATCTGGCTTCCCAATGAATAACAGGGGGTGATGGCGGCTTTGTATCATAAAACACGATGAATCCTTCTCTCTGATTTTTTCTCCCCGGATGTGAATATATGGAGTTGGAGTTGAGGTCGGTGGAGCTTCACAGGACCCACAAGCCAGGGGGGTGCCTAGGGGAGTAGGGCGCGCCCCCACCCTTGTGGGCAGGCGGTGGGTCCCCCTTTGTTGATTCTTTCTCCAATATTTTTTATTTATCCCAAAAATATTCTCCATGAAGTTTCACGTCATTCCGAGAACTTTTATTTCTGCACAAAAATAACACCATGGCAATTCTGCTGAAAACATCGTCAGTCCAGGTTAGTTCCATTCAAGTCATGCAAATTAGAGTCCAAAACAAGGGCAAAAGAGTTTGGAAAAGTAGATACGATGGAGACGTATCAACTCCCCCAAGCTTAACCCATTGCTTGTCCTCAAGCAATTCAGTTGATAAACTGAAAGTGATAAAGAAAAAGTTTTACAAACTCTGTTAGATCTTGTTGTTGCAAATATGTAAAGCCAGCATTCAGGTTTTCAGCAAAGATTATGAACTAACCATATTCACAATAACATTTATGTCTCACATTTACTCATATCAATGGCATAATCAACTAGCGAGTAATAATAATAAATCTCGGAGGACAACACTTTCTCAAAACAATCATGATATAATATAACAAAATGGTATCTCGCTAGCCCTTTCTGAGACCAGAAAACATAAATGCAGAGCACCCCTAAAGATCAAGGACTGACTATACATTGTAATTCGTGGTAAAAGAGATCCAATCACAGTCATACTCAATATGAATTAATAACAATGCATACAAATGACAGTGGTGCTCTCTAACCGGTGCTTTTTATAAGAGGATGATGACTCAGCAATAAAAGTAAATAGATAGGCCCTTCACAGAGGGAAGCAGGGATTTGCAGAGGTGCCAGAGCTCGAGTTTTTAAAACAAAGATAAATAATATTTTGAGCAGTATGCTTTCATTGTCAACATAATGACCAAGAGATCTTGGTATCTTCCATACTAGATACATTATAGGCGGTTCCCAAATAGAATGGTAAAGTTTATACTCCCCCACCACCAACAAGCACATTCCACGGCTGGTCTGAAACAACGAGTACCGTCCAACTAACAATAGCCCTGGGGGAGTTTTGTTTGCAATTATATTTTGATTTGATTTGAGCATGGGACTGGGCATCCCGGTTACCAGCCATTTTCTCGTGAATGATGAGCGTAGTCCACTCATCGTGAGAATAACCCACCTAGCATGGAAGATACTGACAGCCCCCATTCGCCACATGAGCGATTCGGGCATACACAACAAATTATCATTTGAAGGTTTAAAGTTTGGCACATGCAAATTCCCTTGGAACGGCAGGTAAATACCGCATATAGGTAGGTATGGTGGACTCATATGGAACAACTTTGGGTTTATGGAAGTGAATGCACAAGCAGTATTCCCGCTTGGTACAAGTGAAGGCTAGCAAGGGATTGAGGAGCGACCAACTAGAGAGCGACAAGAGTTATAAACATGCATTGAGATTAACCAACATTGAGTGCAAGCATGAGTAGGATACAAATCACCATGAACATAAATATCGTGGAGGCTATGTTGATTTTGTTTCAACTACATGCGTGAACATGTGCCAAGTCAAGCCACTCGAATCATTCAAAGGAGGATACCATCCTATCATACCACATCACAACCATTTTAAAAGCATGTTGGCACGCAAGGTAAACTACTATAAACTCCTAGCTAATTAAGCATGGCATGAGTGACTATAATCTCTAATTATCATTGCAAACATGTTTCATTATAATAGGCTGAATCAGGAACGATGAACTAATCATATTTACAAAAACAAGATAGGTCGAGTTCATACCAGCTTTTCCTCATCTCAATCACTTCATCATATATCGTCATTATTGCCTTTCACTTGCACGACCAAACGGTGTGGATAATAATAATAGTGCCTGTGCATTGGACTAAGCTGGAATCTGCAAACATTTATTCAAAGGAGAAGACAAGGTAATATGGGCTCTCTGTTAGATCAACAATAATGCATATGAGAGCCACTCAACATTTTCATCATGGTCTTCTCCTCTCAAACCCCAAAGAAAAGAATTTCAAAGAAACACACTGAAATGTTTTTGGAGTTTTTGTTTTTCTGAAGAAAGTAAAACAAGAACGAGAAAAACTATTTACACGGGATAGCTCCCAACAAGCAAAAGAAGAACGAGAAATATTTTTGGGTTTTCTTTTAATACTACAACAAAGTGAACATGGAAAGTAAACTAAACTACAACTATTTTTTTTGTTTTTCTTAAGGTTTTTCAAACACACAAGAAGAAAGCGGGGAAAAGAAATAAACTAGCATGGATAATACAATGAAAAAGTATGAACACCAACAACTAGAATGAGTGTGTGAACATGAACATAATGTCGGTGAGAAATACGTACTCCCCCAAGCTTAGGCTTTTGGCCTAAGTTGGTCTAAGCCCATGGATCAAAGTAGCCTTCTCCGGTGTACTGAGGAGGATCCTGGAGGTTCCACTGGTTAGCGAGATCCTGCGGCTCCCACTGATAAACAGACTCCTGATACGGCTCAGGTGATGGTTTTGGCTCGTGAACTGGGGATCGCGTCCGCTCCTAGTATGCATAAATGTCCTCAGGCATGATGAGGTACATGCCTAAATGAATATTAAACAAAGAAGGTGCAAGCAAGGAAATAATCTGACAAGTCTTCTCGCTGTTATATATGAGCCTCTTGTCCTTATCATTACGAATAAAATCATGTAAGACCATACTATTATAGTCTAGGTAAACAGTAGGTAGTACCATCTCCTCCTTCCCATCATGCCTAATAGGTATCTCAAAGTGTTTAGAGAGGCGTGAGGCATAGATACCTCCAAAGATAGGACCCTTACTACGGTTTAAACTCAACCGTCTAGCAACCATAGCGCCTAAACTGAAAGTTCTATCGTGAAGTAAAGCATGGCGCAAAATAGCAAGGTCAGGAGCACTAAGACCTCCACTCTCCCCGCGACCAATTAAACATCTCCCCGCAAATAATGAGTAATAGCGCAAAATAGGAAAAATTTAAACTAGCCACTCTCGCTTCCGATACCATTCTCCTTTCCCCTACGGTAACTTCATCAATAAAAGCTTCCACATCTCTAGGACGTGGCTCATCGACTCTGCCCTCATAAGTAATTTACAAACCTCACAAAAGTCATAAAGCGTCATCTCCTTATACTCATCATATAAGTAAAAATCTACCATGGGCCGTGATCTCTTAGCATGAAAATGAAAATTTTGCACGAAAGTATCAGTGACTAGGAGGTACTGATCACACTGGTCATGGTGGAAGTCGGTGATGCCTGCATTCCCCGCAAATAATAGAAATCCTCATGAATTCCGGCCGCCTCCATGAATGCATCGCATGGCCATTCACACGGCTGAACCTCCGCGGTGCAAGGAAGATTGTACTTGGGCTTCTTCTCCTCCTCATTTTCTTCTTCCTTCGCACCCTGGCTTGAGGAGCCTCTCAACAATCTCCTCATCATTTTCTTCCTTTGAAAATTTCTGAAATTTTTAGCGACTCAAAATAAAAGTGAACAAAACTCAACAAGATTGATAACAACTACTCCTACAAGTGTCTAGAAGCTATATCATGCATCAAAACTACTTTGGACCATATAAATTTGACACGCAAGCTCAAGAACGGGGTCACCACAGCAGCAAAAATTTGCAATAAATAAAGCACTAAAACAAAAACTAATTGGACCATTGGAGGAGTCACATATCAAAGAACAATCCCCCAAAGCAGTTTTGCGAATGGAGCTTTGAGCAAGGAGATCGAAAATGGCAGCAAAATGAGCAAGAACACGGGTTTGAGCTACGGGATGATTTTTCTGGAGGAAGACGAAGTGAATGGGTGCTAGAATAAGTGGAGGGCACCCACGTGGGATCCATAAGGCAGGGGGCGCGCCTAGGGGGTAGGGCGCGCCCTCCACCCTTGTGTCCCACTTGGGCATCCCCCTGGTGCATGTTCAGTGCCAGAAATTCTCAAATAATCTATAAAAAAATCATACTAAATTTTCAGGGCATTTGGAGAACTTTTATTTTTGGGACATTTTATTTCACGGATAATTGAGAAAACCGATAGAATATACTATTTTTGCTTTATTTAATCTAAATAACAAAAAGTAAAAAGTAGGTATAGAAAGTTGTGCTTTCTAAATTCATCCATCTCATGCCCATCAAAAGGAATCCATTAACAAGGTTGATCAAGTCTTATTAACAAACTTGTCCCGAATGACACGAAACCAGAGAATTTTCGAATAACACTAAGTTACCTCAACGGGGATATGCATGTCCCCAACAGTAAGAATATCATATTTCTTCTTGACAGTAGGAAGAGGGAATTCAAAACCTCCAATAGTAATAGTTGAAAATTTTCCAATAGAATTGATACTATGAACTTGAGGTTGTTTCTTCGGAAAGTGTACCGTATACTCATTACCATTAACATGAAAGGTGGCATTGCCTTTGTTGCAATCAATAACAGCCCCTGCAGTATTTAAAAAGGGTATACCAAGGATGACCGACATACTGTCGTCCTTGGGAATACCAAGAATAACAAAGTCTGTTAAGATAGTAACGTTTGCAACCACAATAGGCACATCCTCACAAATACCGATGGGTATAGCAGTTGATTTATCAGCCATTTGCAAAGAGATTTCAGTAGGTGTCAACTTATTCAATTCAAGTCTACTGTATAAAGAGAAAGGCATAACACTAACACCGGCTCCAAGATCACATAAAGCAGTTTTAACATAGTTTCTTTTAATGGAGCATGGTGTAGTTGGTACTCCTGGATCTCCTAGTTTCTTTGGTATTCCACCCTTAAAAGTGTAATTAGCAAGCATGGTGGGAATTTCAGCTTCTGGTATCTTTCTTTTATTTGTAACAAATCTTTCATTACTTAGCATAAGGAGGCATTTTAAGCATATCAGTCAAACACATACGCAAAAAGATAGGTCTAATCATTTTAGCAAAGCGCTCAAAATCCACATCATCTTTTTTCTTGGATTGCTTAGGAGGAAAGGGCATGGGTTTGTGAACCCATGGTTCTCTTTCTTTACCATGTTTCCTAGCAAAAAAGTCTCTCTTATCATAACATTGATTCTTTTATTGTGGGTTATCAAGATCAACAGCAGGTTCAATCTCTACATCATTATCATTACTAGGTTGAGCATCAACATGAACATCATCATTAACATTATCACTAGGTTCATGTTCATCACCAGATTGTGTCTCAACATCAAAAATAGAAATATTATTGGGATTCTCATGTGTGTCTATAACAGGTTCATGAGAAGCATGCAAAGTCCTATCACTTTTATTTTACTTTTATTACTAGGACTAGGTGCATCAGTATTAACTCTCTGACAATCTTGCTCAATTCTCTTAGGAAGGCCCTCAGGATACAGAGGTTCATGGGCCATCTTACCACGTCTAGTCATAACCCTAACATCATTATCATTATTCTTACTATTCAACTCATTAAGAAAATCATCTTGTGCCTTAATTACTTGTTCTACTTGAGTTGTAACCATCGAAGCATGTTTACTAATAAGCTTAAGATCATTAAAAGTTCTACTCATATAATCAGTTCTACTCATATAATCACCCAAGTAGTCAAGCATGTAAGCATTATGTTTCAATTGTCTACTAACATAAGCATTGAAAATTTCTTGTTTAACAATAAAATTATTAAACTCATCCAAGCATTGAGTAGCAGACTTATTATAAGGAATATCACCTTCATCAAATCTATAGAGAGAGTTTACCTCTACTACTATGGCGGGTTATCAAGACCATGTATTTCTTCAATAGGCAGTAAATTCTTAACATCTTCAGCTTTAATACCCTTTTCTTTCATAGATTTCTTTGCCTCTTACATATCTTCAGGACTGAGAAATAGAATACCCCTTTTCTTAGGAGTTGGCTCAGGAGTTGGTTTAGGAAGTGTCCAATCATTATCATTACTCAGTATATTAGTCAATAGCAATTCAGCTTGCTAAATAGTTCGTTCCCTGAAAACACAACCAGCACAACTATCCAGGTGGTCTCTGGAAGCATCGTTTAGTCCATTATAAAAGATATCAAGTATTTCATTTTTCTTGAGAGGATGATCAGGCAAAGCATTAAGTAATTGGAGAAGCCTCCCCCAAGCTTGTGGGAGACTCTCTTCTTCAATTTGTACAAAGTTAAATATTTCCTTTAAAGCAGCTTGTTTCTTATGAGCAGGGAAATATTTTTCCGAGAAGTAGTAAATCATATCCTGTAGACTACGCACACAACCAGGAGCAAGAGAATTAAACCATACTTTAGCATCACCCTTTAATGAGAAAGGAAACAATTTAAGAATATAGTAATAGCGAATTTTTTCCTCATGAGAAAATAGGGTGGCTATATCATTCAATTTAGTAAGATGTGCCACAACAGTTTCAAATTCATAACCATATAAAGGATCAGATTCAACCAAAGTAATTAACTCAGGATCGACAGAGAATTCATAATCCTTATCAGTAACAAAGATAGGTGAGGTAGCAAACTTAGGATCATATTGCATTCTAGCATTCAAAGACTTTTCTTTCAGCTTAGCTAACAGTTTCTTAAGATCATCCCTATCATTGCAAGCAAAAAAGTCTCTAGCAGTTTCTTCATCCATAATATAACCCTCAGGTACAACATGCATTTCATATCTAGGGGGAGAATCATAATCTTCAGTTTCAATAATATCATCATTTTTAGTAATGTCATTCTCTCTAACCCAGCAAGTTGTTCATCAAGAAATTCACCTAGTGGCACAATATTATCAAGCAAAGAAGTAGTATCATCATAAGCATCATGCATAGAAGAAGTGGCATCATCAATAACATGCGACATATCGGAATCAATAGCAGGTGTAGGTGTCACGAGCTTACTGAAAACAGAAGGAGAATCAAGTGCAGAGCTAGATGGCAGTTCCTTACCTCCCCTCGTAGTAGAGGGAAAAATCTAGGTTCTGGTATCTTTCAAATTCCTCATAGTGATCAACAGATATAAATCCCAAGTGACTCAGAGAATAGAGCTATGCTCGCCGGCAATGGCGCCAGAAAATGGTCTTGATAATCCACAAGTATAGGGGATCACAACAATTTTCGAGGGTAGAGTATTCAACCCAAACTTATTGATTCGACACAGGGGAGCCAAAGAATATTCTCAATTATTAGCAGCTAAGTTGTCAATTCAACCACACCTGAAAGGCTTAATATCTGCATCAAATTATTTAGTAGCAAAGTAGTATGGAAGTAATGGTAAAAGTGGCAAAAGTAACAGTAGTAGTTTTGTTGCAATCGTAACAGTGGCAACGGAAAAGTAACTTTAGCAAAGATCAATATGAAACTAACTTGTAGGTAATGCATCAATGATGGATAATTATGTCGGATGGCATTCATCATGCAACAGTTATAACCTAGGGTGACATAGAACTAGCTCCAATTCATCAATATAATGTAGGCATGTATTCCGAATATAGTCATACGTGCTTATGAAAAAGAACTTGCATGAAATCTTTTGTCCTACCCTCCCGTGGCAGCGGGGTCCTGCTACCTCTTGAGCACTGCGTTGGTTTTCCCTTGAAGAGGAAAGGGTGATGCAGTAAAGTAGCGTAAGTATTTCCCTCAGTTTTTGAGAACCAAGGTATCAATCCAGTAGGAGACTACACGCAAGTGCCTCGTACCTACACAAACAAATAAGAACCTCGCAACCAACACGATAAAGGGGTTGTCAATCCCTTCACAGTCACTTATGAGAGTGAGACCTGATAGAGATAATAATAATAAGATAAATATTTTTGGTATTTTTATGATATAGATTGGAAAATAAAGATTGAAAAATAAATGATAATAGAAATAGCTTGTTGATGGGAGATTAATATAATAGAGAATAGACCCGGGGGTCATAGGTTTCACTAGTGGCTTCTCTCAAGATAGCATAAGTATTACGGTGGGTGAACAAATTACTGTCGAGCAATTGATAGAAAAGTGCATAATTATGAGAATATCTAGGCATGATCATGTATATAGGCGTCACGTCCGCGACAAGTAGACCAAAACAATTCTGCATCTACTACTATTACTCCACACATCGGCTGCTATCCAGCATGCATCTAGAGTATTAAGTTCATAAGAACAGAGTAACGTGATAAGTCTCCAACATATCTATAATTTTTGATTGTTCCATGCTATTATATTATCAACCTTGGATGTTTTATATGCATTTATATGCTATTTTATATGATTTTTGGGACTAACCTATTAACCCAGAGCCCAATGCCAGTTTCTGTTTTTCCCTTGTTTCAGTGTTTCGTAGAAAAGGAATATCAAACGGAGTCCAAACGTAATGAAACCTTCAGAAAAGTTATTTTTGGAAAGAAAGCAATACAGGAGACTTGGAGTGCACGTCATGGGATCAACAAGGAGAGCACGAGGCAGGGGGCGCGCCCACCCTCCTGGGCGCGCCCTCCACACTCGTGGGCCCCTTATGGCTCCCCTGATGTATTTCTTCCGCCTATATATATCCATATACCCTAAAACTATCGGGGAGCACAATAGATCGGGTGTTCTACCGCCAGAAGCCTATGTAGCCACCAAAAACCAATCTAGACCCGTTCCGGCACCCTGCCGGAGGGGGAATCCCTCTCCGGTGGCCATCTTCATCATCCCGGTGCTCTCCATGACGAGGAGGGAGTAGTTCTCCCTCGGGGCTAAGGGTATGTACCAGTAGCTATGTGTTTGATCTCTCTCTCTCTCTCTCTCTCTCTCTCGTGTTCTTGAGGTGATACGATCTTGATGTATCGCGAGCTTTGCTATTATATTTGGATCCTATCATGTTTCTCCCCTCCACTCTCTTGTAATGGATTGAGTTTTCCCTTTGAAGTTATCTTATCGGATTGAGTCTTTAAGGATTTGAGAACACTTGATGTATGTTTTGCGTGGGATACCCGTGGTGACAATGGGGTATTCTATTGATCCACTTGATGTATGTTTTGGTGATCAACTTGCGGGTTCCGCCCATGAACCTACGTATAGGGGTTGGCACACATTTTCGTCTTGACTCTCCGGTAGGAACTTCGTGGCACTCTTTGAAGTTCTTTGTGTTGTTTGAATAGATGAATCTGAGATTGTGTGATGCGTATCGTATAATCATACCCACAGATACTTGAGGTGACATTGGAGTATCTAGGTGACATTAGGGTTTTGGTTGATTTGTGTCTTAAGGTGTTATTCTAGTACAAACTCTAGGATAGATTGAACAGAAAGAATAGCTTCGTGTTATTTTACTACGGACTCTTGAATAGATCGATCAGAAAGGATAACTTTGAGGTGGTTTCGTTCCCTACCATAATCTCTTCATTTGTTCTCCGCAATTAGTTACTTTGGAGTGACTCTTTGTTGCATGTTTAGGGATAGTTATATGATCCAATTATGTTATTATTGTTGAGAGAACTTGCACTAGTGAAAGTATGAACCCTAGGCCTTGTTTCAACGCATTGTAATACCGTTTGTGCTCACTTTTATCATTAGTTACCTTGCTGTTTTTATATTTTCAGATTACAAAAACCTATATCTACCATCCATATATCACTTGTATCACCATCTCTTCGCCGAACTAGTGCACCTATACAATTTACCATTGTATTGGGTGTGTTGGGGACACAAGAGACTCTTTGTTATTTGGTTGCAGGGTTGCTTGAGAGAGACCATCTTCATCCTACGCCTCCTACGGATTGATAAACCTTAGGTCATCCACTTGAGGGAAATTTGCTACTGTCCTACAAACCTCTGCACTTGGAGGCCCAACAACGTCTACAAGAAGAAGGTTGTGTAGTAGACATCAAGCTCTTTTCTGGCGCCGTTGCCTGGGAGGTTAGCACTTCAAGGTATATCTTTAGATCTTGCAATCGAGTCTTTTAGTTTCTTGTTTTATCACTAGTTTAGTTTATAAAAGAAAATAAAAAAATATGGAATTGAGTTTGCCTCATATGCTTCATCCTTTTAATATCTTTCGTGAGTATGATGGAAAGGAAAATTGTGCCAAAGTGTTAGAAGAAGAATGCATTAAAATGTTTGGCACTAAATCTTTGAATGATGAGCATGATTGCAATGTTGTTAGTATGAACTTCTTGAATATTCATAGTACTAATGATGATTGCACTAGTTATGATGAAAATGTCCCCTATAAACATGTCAATTTTTGTGGAGTGCATTTAGAAACTAAATTGTTGCAAGAAAGGCTAGATGTTTGTGCTGAAAGATTCAATATTTATCGCCATCCTTGTGAACTTTGCAATGAACATGGTCATTTAAAGCTCCAATGTTATTTGTTTCATGATCAAGTCGTGTCCAAAAATTGTGATAACTTGATTACCCTTGAGCATCATAAAGAGCTTAGTCTTCTTTTGGGTTATGAAGAAATGAAACATATAACTTAGGGTGTTCCAAAATTTAATCTCGATAAATTTCTTGATTTTCATCTAGAGGAAATTTATATGTATTGTGCGGTGAATTGCATTGGAAACCCTTATATTGCCAATTACATAAAGAAAAGAAAACAAATAGAGGATGAAGAGAATACTAATGAAAGGGAAGAGACTTCCCAATATCCTCCTATTATTTCTTATGATGAATAAGGTAACGAGGAGGAGCCTTCTATCCAACCAATCTCATTGATAAGGAGCTCCAAAAAGAGGATTGAACCCAGACATGATGTGGTGAAGAAGAAGAAAATAAAAAGGAAGAGAGGTAAAAAGATATCTCTCCCAAATAATGCTTCTCCTATTACTATTGTGCTTCATGAAAATATAATTGTGGAAGATGATGCACTTGATGATGATCTCGTTATGCCTATTGCTTGTTGTGATGATTATGATTGGGAAGATAATGATACTTCTTATGATCTTGAAAATCTTTTTGGCATTTGCTTGGAAGAATATGATAATTGCTATACTATTGGTACTATCCATACTATTGATGATGAGAGTGATTATGCTTATGATATGAAAATGCCCAAGCTTGGGGATGCTATGTTTGAAGAAGATGATGTTTTTGAGAATATATTTGCTGCAATTAATGTTTGTCCCAAGCTTGGGGATGCTACGTTTAATGAAGATGATATTTTTAGTCTCCCAAGTTTTGATATGCAAATTTATATTGATGAAAGCATGCCTCCTACTTATTATAATTATGAAAGTGGATTTGGAGAGGTCATGACTTTATTTAGTAATGATTCCACTATCTTGGAAGAGGTTTCAATCGATTATGATGAGAACAAAGTTGCTACTTATGATAATTATTGTGACGATACATATGCTATAAAAGCAGTGATGATTATATTTATAAAACTTGTCATGATTATGATTACCATTTTTCTGAACATTACTCTTTTAATGTGAAACAATTTATAGTATTCGAGTCTCTTATGATACTCCCACTATTCCGAAGGAGAAGAATCTTGCTTATGTGGAGAGTAGTAAATTTTCTATGCTTGTACATCATGAAAAGAATACTTTAGGTGCTGGTTATATTGTTGAATTCATTCATGATGCTACTGAAAATTATTATGATGGATGAACATATGCTTGTAGGAATTGCAATAATATCAAGTTTCCTCTCTATGTGTTGAAAATCTTGAAGTTATGCTTGTTTTGCTTTCCTATGCTACTTGATTATTGTTCCCATAAATTGTTTGCTCACAAAATACCTATGCATAGGAAGTGTGTTAGGCTTAAATGTTCTAGTTATATTCTTCATGGTGCTCTCTTTATGTTACAATTCTTATCTTTTATGTGAGCATCGTTGAAATCATCATGCCTAGCTAGGGGCGTTAAACGATAGCGATTGTTGGGAGGCAACTCAATTTTATTTTTATTCCTTGCTTTTTGTTCCTGTTTAGCAATAAATAATTTATCTAGCCTCTGTTATTATTGAGTTTTTATGTTTTAATTAGTGTTTGTGCCAAGTAGAACCGTTGGGAAGACTTGGGGAAAGTCTTGCTGATCTTGATGTAAAAAACAGAAACTTTAGCGCTCACGAGAATTGCTGCCATTTTAATTGGAGAGTGCTATTTAGTTAATTCTTTTTGAATATGATTAATAGATAATTTCCTCACGTCCAGCATTTTATTTTAGAATTTTTGGGGTTCCAGAAGTTTGCGTTAGCTACAGATTACTACAGACTGTTCTGTTTTTGACAGATTCTATTTTTCGTGTGTTGTTTGCTTATTTTGATGAATCTATGGCTATTAAAATAGTTTATAAACCATATAGAAGTTGTAATACAGTAGGTTTAACACCAATATAAATAAATAATTAGTTCATTACAGTACCTTGAAGTGGTGTTTTGTTTTCTTTTGCTAATGGAGCTTACGAGTTTTCTGTTAAGTTTTGTGTTGTGAAGTTTTCAAGTTTTGGGTAAGGATTCGATGGACTATGGAATAAGGAGTGGCAAGAGACTAAGCTTGGGGATGCCCAAGGAACCCCAAGGTAATATTAAAGGACAACCAAGAGCCTAAGCTTGGGGATGCCCCGGATGACATCCCCTCTTTTGTCTTCGTTCATCGGTAACTTTACTAGGAGCTATATTTTTATTCGCCACATGATATGTGTTTTGCTTGGAGCGTCATTTTATTTACTTTTGTTTTGCTTGCTGTTTGAATAAAATACCAATATCTGAAATTCTTAAATGTTAGAGAGTCTTCATATAGTTGCATAATTATTCGACTACTCATTGATCTTCACTTATATCTTTCGGAGTAGTTTGTTGGTGCTCTAGTGCTTCACTTATATCTTTTTAGAGCACAACGGTGGTTTTATTTTGAAGAAATAGATGAACTCTCATGGTTCACTTATATTATTTTGAGAGTCCTAAACATCATGGTAATTTGCTTTTGGTTATGAATTTAGTCCTAATATGATGGGCATCCAAGTGGGATATAATAAAAACTTTCATATAAAGTGAAGTGAATACTATGAGAAGTTTGATTCCTTATGATTGTTTTGAGATATGGAGATGGTGATATTAGAGTCATGCTAGTTGAGTAGTTGTGGATTTGAGAGATACTTGTGTTAAAGTTTGTGATTCCCATAGCATGCACGTATGGTGAACTGTTATGTGATGAAGTCGGAGCATGATTTATTTATTGATTGTCTTCCTTATGAGTGGCGGTCGGGGACGAGTGATGGTATTTTCCTACCAATCTATCCCCCTAGGAGCATGCGTGTAGTACTTTGTTTCAATAACTAATAGACTTTTGCAATAAGTATATGAGTTCTTTATGACTAATGTTGAGTCCATGGATTATACGCACTCTCACTCTTCCACCATTGCTAGCCTCTCTAGTACCGCGCAACTTTTGCTGGTACCATAAACCCACCATATTCCTTCCTCAAAACAGACACCATACCTACCTATTATGGCATTCCCATAGCCATTCTGAGATATATTGCCATGCAACTTTCCACCGTTCCATTTATTATGACATGCTTCATCATTGTCATATTGCTATGCATGATCATGTAGTTGACATTGTATTTGTGGCAAAGCCACCGTTCATAATTCTTTCGTACATGTCACTCATGAGTCATTGCACATCCCGGTACACCACCGGAGGCATTCATATAGAGTCATATATTGTTCTAAGTATCGAGTTGTAATTCTTGAGTTGTAAGAAAATAAAAGTGTGATGATCATCATTATTAGAGCATTGTCCCAGTGAGGAAAGGATGATGGAGACTATGATTCCCCCACAAGTCAGGATGAGACTCCGGATGAAAAAAGAGAGGCCAAAGAATCCCAAAAAAAGAGGCCATAAAAAAGAGAAGGCCCAAATAAAAAATAAATAAAATAAAAAAATGAGAGAAAAAGAGAGAAGGGACAATGCTACTATCCTTTTACCACACTTGTGCTTCAAAGTAGCACCATGATCTTCATGATAGAGAGTCTCCTATGTTGTCACTTTCATATATTAGTGGGAAATTTTCATTATAGCACTTTGCTTGTATATTCCAACAATGGGCCTCCTCAAGTGCCCTAGGTCTTCGTGAGCAAGCAAGTTGGATGCACACCCACTTAGTTTCTTTTGTTGAGCTTTCATACATTTATAGCTCTAGTGCATCCATTGCATGGCAATCCCTTACTCACACACATTGATATCTATTAATGGGCATCTCCATAGCCCGTTGATACGCCTAGTCGATGTGAGACTATCTTCTCCACAACCACCATTCTATTCCACCTATAGTGCTATGTCCATGGCTCACGCTCATGTATTGCGTGAAGATTGAAAAACTTTGAGAACATCAAAAGTACGAAACAATTGCTTGGCTTGTCATCAGGGTTGTGCATGATTTAAATATTTTGTGTGGTGAAGATGGAGCTTAGCCAGACTATATGATTTTGTAGGGATAACTTTCTTTGGCCATGTTATTTTGAGAAGACATGATTACTTTGTTAGTATGCTTGAAGTATTATTATTTTTATGTCAATATTAAACTTTTGTCTTGAATCTTATGGATCTTAATATTCTTGACACAATAAAGAGAACTACATGGATAAATATGTTAGGTAGCATTCCACATCAAAAATTCTGTTTTTATCATTGACCTACTCGAGGACGAGCAGGAATTAAGCTTGGGGATGCTGATACGTCTCCAACGTATCTATAATTTTTGATGGTTCCATGCTATTATATTATCAACCTTGGATGTTTTATATGCATTTATATGCTATTTTATATGATTTTTGGGACTAACCTATTAACCCAGAGCCCAGTGCCAGTTTGTGTTTTTCCCTTGTTTTAGTGTTTCGCAGGAAAGGAATATCAAACGGAGTCCAAACGGAATGAAACCTTCGGAAAAGTTATTTTTGGAAAGAAAGCAATACAGGACACTTGGAGTGCATGTCAGGGGATCAAAGAGGAGAGCACGAGGGAGGGGGCGCGCCCTCCACCCTCGTGGGCCCCTCGTGGCTCCCTTGATGTATTTCTTCTGCCTATATATATATCCATATACCCTAAAACTATCGGGGAGCACAATAGATCGGGAGTTCCGCCGCCAGAAGCCTCCGTAGCCACCGAAAACCAATCTAGACCTATTCCGGCACCCTGCCGGAGGGGGAATCCCTCTCCGGTGGCCATCTTCATCATCCTGTTGCTCTCCGTGACGAGGAGGGAGTAGTTCTCCCTCGGGGCTGAGGGTATGTACTAGTAGCTATGTGTTTGATGTCTCTCTCTCTCTCGTGTTCTTGAGGTGATACGATCTTGATGTATCGCGAGCTTTGCTATTATATTTGGATCCTATGATGTTTCTCCCCCTCTACTCTCTTGTAATGGATTGAGTTTTCCCTTTGAAGTTATCTTATCGGATTGAGTCTTTAAGGATTTGAGAAAACTCGATGTATGTCTTGCGTGGGATACCCGTGGTGACAATGGGGTATTCTATTGATCCACTTGATGTATGTTTTGGTGATCAACTTGCGGGTTCCGCCCATGAACCTATGCATAGGGGTTGGCACACGTTTTCGTCTTGACTCTCCGGTAGGAACTTTGGGGCACTCTTTGAAGTTTTTTGTGTTGATTGAATAGATGAATCTGAGATTGTGTGATGCATATCGTATAATCATACCCACGGATACTTGAGGTGACATTGGAGTATCTAGGTGACATTAGGGTTTTGGTTGATTTGTGTCTTAAGGTGTTATTCTAGTACGAACTCTAGGGCTGTTTGTGACACTTATAGGAATAGCCCAACGGATTGATTGGAAAGAATAACTTTGAGGTGGTTTCGTACCCTACCATAATCTCTTCGTTTGTTCTCCGCTATTAGTGACTTTGGAGTGACTCTTGGTTGCAAGTTGGGGGATAGTTATACGATCCAATTATGTTATTATTGTTGAGAGAACTTGCACTAGTGAAAGTATGAACCCTAGGCCTTGTTTCAACGCATTGTAATACCGTTTGTGCTCACTTTTATCATTAGTTACCTTGCTGTTTTTATATTTTCAGATTACAAAAACCTATATCTACCATCCATATACCACTTGTATCACCATCTCTTCGCCGAACTAGTGCACTTATACAATTTACCATTGTATTGGGTGTGTTGGGGACATAAGAGACTCTTTGTTATTTGGTTGCAGGGTTGCTTGAGAGAGACCATCTTCATCCTACGCCTCCTACGGATTGATAAACCTTAGGTCATCCACTTGAGGGAAATTTGCTACTGTCCTACAAACCTCTGCACTTAGAGGCCGAACAATGTCTACAAGAAGAAGGTTGTGTAGTAGACATTATAACGCATTAGGCAAGATGACATGATGTAGAGGGATAAACTCAAGCAATATGATATTGGAAAAGTCACACAATTTAGTATTATCTTGAGCCATCGTGACAAACAATCCAACACAGAAGCACACAAGAGGCGAGAGAAAAAGAGGCGAACAAAAAAGAGGCGAGCGGAAAAAGAGGGCGAATAAAATGACAAGGGTGTAGTGGGGGAGAGGAAAACGAGAGGCAAAAAATAATGTAATGCGAGGGATAAGAGTTTGTGATGGGTACTTGGTATGTCTTGACTTGTGCGTAGATCTCCCCGGCAACGGCGCCAGAAATCCTTCTTGCTACCACTTGAGCACTGTGTTGGTTTTCCCTTGAAGAGGAAAGGGTGATGCAACAAAGTAGCGTAAGTATTTCCCTCAGTTTTTGAGAACCAAGGTATCAATCTAGTAGGAGACTACACGCAAGGCCCTCGTACCTACACAAACAAAAAAGAACCTCGCAACCAACGCGGTAAAGGGGTTGTCAATCCCTTCACGGTCACTTATGAGAGTGAGATCTGATAGAGATAATAATAATAAGATAAATATTTTTGGTATTTTTATGATATAGATTGGAAAATAAAGATTGCAAAATAAATGATAATAGAAATAGCTTGTTGACGGGAGATTAATATAATAGAGAATAGACCCAGGGGCCATAGGTTTCACTAGTGGCTTCTCTCAAGATAGCATAAGTAGTACGGTGGGTGAACAAATTACTGTCGAGCAATTGATAGAAAAGTGCATAATTATGAGAATATCTAGGCATGATCATGTATATAGGCATCACGTCCGCGACAAGTAGACCAAAACGATTATGCATCTACTACTATTACTCCACACATCGACCGCTATCCAGCATGCATCTAGTAGAGTATTAAGTTCATAAGAACAGAGTAACACATTAGGCAAGATGACATGATGTAGAGGGATAAACTCAAGCAATATGATATAAATCCCATCTTTTTAATCCTCGATGGCAACAATACAATACGTGCCTTGCTGCCCCTGCTGTCACTGGGAAAGGACACCATAAGATTGAACCTAAAGCTAAGCACTTCTCCCATTGCAAGAAAGATCAATCTAGTAGGCCAAACCAAACTGATAATTCGAAGAAACTTGTGAAGATAACCAATCATACATAAAAGATTTCAGAGAAGAATCAAATATTGTTCATAGATAAACTTGATCATAAACCCACAATTCATCGGATCTCAAGAAACACACCGCAAAAAGAGTTACATCAAATAGATCTCCAAGAAGATCGAGGAGAACTTTGTATTGAGATCCAAAGAGAGAGAAGAAGCCATCTAGCTAATAACTATGGACCCGAAGGTCTGAGGTAAACTACTCACACATCATTGGAGAGGCTATGGTGTTGATTTAGAAGCCCTCCGTGATCGATTCCCCCTCCGGCGGAGCTCCGGAAAAGGCCCCAAGATGGGATCTCTTGGGTACAGAAGGTTGCAGCAGTGGAAATAGGGTTTCGTGGTCGTCCTATATGTTTTCGGGGTATATGGATATATATAGGAGGAAGAAGTAGGTCAGTGGAGCCACGAGGGGCCCACGAGGGTGGAGGGCGCGCCCAGGGGGTAGGCGCGCTGCCTCGTGGCCTCCTGGTTGATTTCTTGACGTCCACTCCAAGTCCCCTGGATCACGTTTGTTCCAAAAATAACTCCCCCGAAGGTTTCATTCCATTTGGATTCCGTTTGATATTCCTTTTCTGCGAAACACTGAAATAGGCAAAAAACAACAATTTGCACTGGGCCTTGGGTTAGTAGGTTAGTCCCCAAATAATATAAAAGTGTATAAATAAGCCCATTAACATCCAAAACAGATAATATGGTAGCATGGAACAATCAAAAATTATAGATACGTTGGAGACGTATCAAGCATCCCCGAGCTTAATTCCTGCTCGTCCTCGAGTAGGTAAATGATAAAAAACAGAATTTTGATGTGGAATGCTACCTAGCATAATTCTCAATGTAATTTTCTTTATTGATGCACGAATGTTCAGATCCGAAAGATTCAAGACAAAAGTTAAATATTGACATAAAAATAATAATACTTCAAGCATAGTAACTAAGCATTCATGGCTTCTCAAAATAACATGGCAAAAGAAAGTTCATCCTTACAAAATCATATGGTATGGTTATGCTCCATTTTTGTCACACAAGAATACTCTCATCATGCACAACCCTGATGACAAGCCAAGCAATTGTTTCATACTTTAGTAATCTCAAACTTTTTTCAACTTTCACGCAATACATGAGCGTGAGCCATGGATATAGCACTATGGGTGGAATAGAATAATGATAGGGGGTTATGTGGAGAAGACAAAAAAGGAGAAAGTCTCACATCGACGCGACTAATCAACGGGCTAGGGAGATGCCCATCAATTGATGTCAATGCAAGGAGTAGGGATTGCCATGCAACGGATGCACTAGAGCTATAAATGTATGAAAGCTCAACAAAAGAAACTAAGTGGGTGTGCATCCAACTTGCTTGCTCACGAAGACCTAGGGAATTTGAGGAAGCCCATTGTTGGAATATACAAGCCAAGTTCTATAGTGAAAAATTCCCACTAGTATAGGAAAGTGACAAAACAAGAGACTCTCTATCATAAAGATCATGGTGCTACTTTGAAGCACAAGTGTGGAAAAAGGATAGTAGCATTGCCCCTTTTTATTTCCTTTTTTTGGGCCTTTCCCTTTTTTTATTTGGCCTTCCCTTTTTTTATTTGGGACAATGCTCTATTAATGATGATCATCACACTTCTATTTATTTACAACTCAATGATTACAACTCGATACTAGAACAAAATATGACTCTATATGAATGCCTCTGGCGGTGTACCGGGAAGGGCAATGAATCAAGAGTGACATGTATGATAAATTATCCATGGTGGCTTGCCACAAATACGATGTCAACTACATGATCATGCGAAGCAATATGACAATGATGAAGCGTGTCATGAATGAAACGGTGGAAAGTTGCATGGCAATATATCTCAGAATGGCTATGGAAATGCCATAATAGGTAGGTATGGTGGCTGTTTTGAGGAACATATAAGGAGGTTTATGTGTGATAGAGCATATCATATCACAGTGTTTGGATGCACCGGCGATGTTTGCACCAACTCTCAAGGTGAGAAAGGGCAATGCACGGTACCGAAGAGGCTAGCAAGGATGGAAGGGTGAGAGTGCGTATAATCCATGGACTCAACATTAGTCATAAAGAACTCACATACTTATTGCAAAAATCTAGAAGTCATCAAAAACCAAGCACTACGCGCATGCTCCTAGGGGGATAGATTGGTAGGAAAATACCATCGCTCGTCCCTGACCGCCACTCATAAGGAAGACAATCAAAGAACACCTCATGTTTCAAATTTGTTACACAACGGTTACCATACGTGCATGCTACGGGACTTGCAATCTTCAACACAAGTATTTCTCAAATTCACAATTACTCAACTAGCACACTCTAATATCACCATCTTTATATCTCAAAACAATTATCAAGTATCAAACTTCTCATAGTATTCAATGCACTTTCTATGATAGTATTTATTATACCCATCTTGGATGCCTATCGTATTAGGACTAATTTCATAACCAAAGAAAATTACCGTGCTGTTCTAAAGGACTCTCAAAATAATATAAGTGAATCACGAGATATCAATAATTTCTATAAAATAAAACCACCACCGTGCTCTAAAAGATATAAGTGAAGCACTAGAGCAAAATTATCTAACTCAAAAGATATAAGTGAAGCACAAAGAGTATTATAATAAATTACAATTCATGTGTGTGTCTCCCAAAAGGTGTGTACAGAAAGGATGATTGTGGTAAGCTAAAAATCAAAGACTCAAATCATACAAGATGCTCCAAGCAAAACACATATCATGTGGTGAATAAAAATATAGCCTCAAGTAAAGTTACCGATAGAAGAAGACGAAAGAGGGGATGCCATCCGGGGCATCCCCAAGCTTAGGCTTTTGGTTGTACTTGAATTTTACCTTGGGGTGCCTTGGGCATCCCCAAGCTTAGGCTCTTTCCACTCCTTATTCCATAATCCATCAAATCTTTACCCAAAACTTGAAAACTTCACAACACAAAACTTAAACAGAAAATCTCATGAGCTCCGTTAGTATAAGAAATCAAACCACCACTTAAGGTACTGTAATGAACTCATTCTTTATTTATATTGGTGTTAAACCTACTATATTCCAAATTCTCTATGGTTCATAACCTCCGATACTAACCATAGATGCATCAAAATAAGCAAACAACACGCGAAAAACAGAATCTGTCAAAAACAGAACAGTCTGTAGTAATCTGTAGGTTTAGAATATTTATGTAACACCAAAAATTCTAAAATAAATTTCTGGACGTGAGTAATTTATCTATTAATAATCTGAAAAAAGAATCAACCTAATCTCACTCTCCAGTAAAAAATGGCAGCAAATCTCGTGAGCACTAAAGTTTCTGTTTTTTACAGCAAGATCGCAAAGACTTTCCCCAAGTCTTCCCAAAGGTTCTACTTGGCAAAAACACTAATTAAAAGCATAAAACCACATCAAAACTGAGGCAAGATGAATTATTTATTACTAAACAGAACCAAAAAGCAAAAAACAAAAATGAAATTGGGTTGCCTCCCAACTAGCGCTACCGTTTAACGCCCCTAGCTAGGCATAAAAGCAAGAATAGATCTAGGTATTATCATCTTTGGTATGCAGTCCATAAGTGGCTCTCATAATAGATTCATAAGGTAGTTTAATTATATTTCTAGGGAAGTGTTCCATGCCTTTCCTTAATGTAAATTGGAATATAATATTTCCTTCTTTCATATCAATAATTGCACCAATCGTTCTAAGGAAAGGACTACCAAGAATAATGGGACATGTAGGATTGCAATCTATATCAAGAACAATGAAATCTACGGGCACATAATTCCTATTTGCAACGAAAAGAACATCATTAATTCTTCCCATAGGTTTCTTAATAGTGGAATCTGTGAGGTGCAAATTTAAAGAACAATCATCAAATTCATGGAAACCTAACACATCACACAAAGTTTTTGGAATCGTGGAAATGCTAGCACCCAAATCACATAAAGCATAGCATTCATGATCTTTAATTTTAATTTTAATAGTGGTTTCCCACTTGTCGGTGTCAAAACCGGCGGATCTCGGGTAGGAGGTCCCGAACTGTGCGTCTAAGGCGGATGGTAACAGGAGGCAGGGGACACGATGTTTTACCCAGGTTCAGGCCCTCTTGATGGAGGTAAAACCCTACGTCCTGCTTGATTTATTCTTGATGATATGGGTATTACAAGAGTTGATCTACCACGAGATCGGAGAGGCTAAACCCTAGAAGCTAGCCTATGGTATGATTGTATGTTGTCCTACGGACTAAAACCCTCCGGTTTATATAGACACCGGAGAAGGTTAGGGTTACACAAGGTCGGTTACAAAGGAGGAGATATCCATATCCGTATTGCCTAGCTTTCCTTCCACGCCAAGTAGAGTCCCATCCGGACACTAGACGAAGTCTTCAATCTTGTATCTTCATTGTCCAATAGTCCGGCCAAAGGATAGAGTCCGGTTGTCCGGAGACCCCCTAATCCCGAACTCCCTCAGTAGCCCCTGAACCAGGCTTCAATGACGATGAGTCCGGCGCGCAGTGTTGTCTTCGGCATTGCAAGGCGGGTTCCTCCTCCGGATATACCACAGAAGAGTTCAAATAAAGGATAGTGTCCGACCCTGCAAAATAAGTTCCACATACCACCGTAGAGAGAATAATATTCCCACAAGTCTAATCTGCTGACACGTTTTGACAACATGACATTACGCCATGGCCCGATGATTATTCGAACCGTTTCCTCTAACTAGCCCCGCACATAACGCGAGGCAGTTTCTTGACACGTCTTGTCAAAGCAGAGATCGTGTTCCCCTCATTACAGGATTCTCATCAATACGGGCGTGGGTAACCCAACCGTGCCTAGGACTCCTAGATTTTAGGCAAGTCCCAAACGGCTATGGGGAGGACGCTTGATATTCAACCTCTTTATAAAGGGACAAGGCTTTTACTTCTTTCCTCCCGTGCTCAATCGAATCCTTCCCCCACCTTGAGTTCTAACACCCAAAGCCTAGGTCAGGTGCTTCAGATCTTCAATCATGTCCGGATCCAACCTCCAGGGCCGGTGGATGCTCTCCTCCGTCACGGAAGAGGATATCAAGAAATTGAGGGAGGCAAGATACCTGACCGCCAAAATCTCACATCTGCGCCCGCCCGAGGGCTGGTCGTCCCTACTCCCGAACCCAACGAAGACGTCGTGTTCATCTCCCACTTCCTCCGAGGACTAGGCCTCATTCTAGATCCCTTCATAAGGGGTTTGATGTTCTATTACGGGCTTGATTTCCACAGTCTAGCCTCGGACTCCTTTCTCCACATATCGGCATTTATTGTCGTATGTGAGGCCTTCCTCCGCATTACCCCTCACTTCGGCCTGTGGCTCAAGACCTTTGATGTGAAGCCGAAGACGGTCGAAGGGCAGTATGCAGTGTGTGGAGGCGCATTGATAAGAAAGATTGCAGGAGCTCCGTGGCCAAAAGGGTCCTTTCCAGAGGTGTCCGGATTATGGCAACGGGAGTGGTTCTACATCACCGCTCCTAGAAGTGCCAAGTGGGTGGCTTCCCCCGCCTTTCGCTCGGGCCCTCCACCACAACTGATGTCATGGATCAGTAGGGGGCTGAGCTGGGGTCCAGCCAAGGATGTGCCCATATTGCAGAGCCGCATCCGAGATCTCTTTTAGGGAGATTTTAGTTTGGTTATGGTAGTGCAAGTCATGTTGGTTCGTCGAGTCCAGCCATGCAAACGCCGGCCCCTCCGCTTGTGGGAATTCAACCCAGAAGGACCGCGCGCTATTCAGAATTTCCTCGGCCTGACGCACGAGGAGATGTATAAATCATTCTTCGGACCTCAAATAGAGTGTCCGGATACTACTGAGGACGTGGGCCTGAGCAGCAACCGCACCGCCGACCAAGTAAGTAATCCTCTAGTCGAACACACCGTCTTTCATTTACCATGACGTCATTCTGAGAAATCGCTCTTTGACTAGGACTGGCTAACAAAGGCGAAGATGATTCGATGTTCGGCCCCCCTTCCTGAGGGTTTGGACAATCCGGTACTGGAAAAGATGCTCAAACTAGCACCTTGCCCGGAGCCCTCAAAGGAAGATAAAGGGGGGGGGATAATGAGGGCGAAAGCGGGCCCCCATCACTACCAATTCCAACCGAGGGAATGAGCGCCTCCATGAAGGAGGATAACCAAGGGGAAGATTCTGACCTTCTCTCGCTCCGGGGAAGGAAGAGGACTGCCTCTGAGGATCCGGAAACCAAGGCTTCCGAACGGGAGAAGAAGTCTCCAACAGAGGGTCCTACCTTGGGGGTGCTCTTGCCGCACAAAGTCCGCGCGGGGATCAGCCCTCTAAGGAGCCGTAAGTGATCAAAAAACACTTAATAGTAAAGATATTCTACCTTATTTCCGAGGAAAAATAACCGAAGTGTTTATCTTGCAGTTCGGATCTTAGCCCTTCTCAGCTGAGCTCGTCTTCAGGGGACCTTCTTCCGGAGATGATGGAGAGTGAAATGCCTCCCCCGGACTCCCCCGCTAAAGAAGCGGGCGACCTTGAAGTGTCGTCGCGGAGGGCCTCTCCGGATCCGGTGAGGCCAGAAGATAATCCTATAGTCACCCGAAGTCCCCAGCATCCGAATCTTGAAGAGGGCACACAAAGGAGCCCGGCGCCGTCTGGTATGCGGTCGGACGCACTGAGGGATCTGCTGAAGCGAGCGACCATCTCGGAAGAACACCGTATGTTGATGATTACGGTGATGGAAAGGATTTCGTCCGCCGAAAGCGGGTTGCATGACGCCTTTATGAGTCTACTAACGGGCTTTGAGGTACGTAAAATGATATACCTTTGTAATAGTACCGCGCATTTTAGGTGTGCCCTATGTAGATAGTAGCCCCTGAGACTCTGGTTGTCACGAAGAATGGCGGCAAGCAGAGGATCGTAGTCCCAGGTAATAACCATACCGCTTTGATGTGCAGGTAGTGGAAGCTCCGGTGGCTAGCCGGACTCATGAGTTTGCTGAACTAAAGCGGCAACTAGATGCGGCGGATGCCGACATCGAGCTTGTTAACAAGAGGCTTGACGAGGCACAGGGTAAGTGATATTTTCTGGTGAAGTGACATAGTAAGAGAAGCGTGATGCCAGTATCTTTAATATGTGTTGACTGCAGATGGAGCCGCCACCGTGGAGACCCTTCGAGCGGAACTTGCCCGAGCCAAAGAACAAGCAAGGAGTAGTAATGCGGCTGCTGTGAAGGCGGCCGAAGAGTTAAGAGCCGAGAAGGCCGCGCATTGCGAGAGCAAAGAGAAGATGGCCAAGATGTCCATAAAGTTAAAAGACACTGCCGACCGTTGCCAGTTCCTTGAAGAAGAAAACCGAGCGAAGGCGACTGACCTCGAAAAGGCCACGATGGCGGCCAAAGACACCCGCTCTGCCATGAGGGCGAAGAAGGAAGAGCTGCATGAAGCCGTTGATATTGTGGCTGGGAAGCCCTTTTTGCTACGGAGGAAGTTCGGAGATCTTTGGTATGCCTCTCTGGATCGGCTGTGGAGTTCGGCGGACGCATATCTGGATTTGACGGCGAGTGCCGTTGATGCGGCCGAATACTTCCGAGATCAAACAGACCGTGAAGTGGACAAGCTATTCTGGTCGCAGTTTAACGTTCCAGAGCGTCCGCTTCCACTAACTGATCAGCTTGCCGAATGGGCCGAACTCAATAGATTGTCCGGACTTGCCATGAGGTCCGTCGTAGATCATCTGTGGCCGGAAAAGCCGAAGCCGAACAGCTATTTCAGCTTAGTGCAGCAGTTTCTTGGTGCGGTGCCGCGCATCAATGCGATGAAGAGGTCAGCGTGCATAGAAGGCTCGCGGATGGCCCTTGCCCGTGTCAAAGCATACTGGGCGGAGATGGATGCTACCACTGTTGCGGTGCAGGGTTCGGCCATAGGCCGAGTGGCTGCCGAGCACTATTTTGAAGAGGTTCTTGAGGGTGCTTGTTTGATAGAGGCCCAGTGCTCGAAGAATATTATGTTTGAGTGACATGTATTCCCATTGTAAAACAATGTTTTATTGAATTTAGCAAGGCTGTATTTATACTTGTGCCTGAAAGTATTGTGATGCCTCCTGTGCGGCCGTTTATGTATACATGTATATAACCTGAAAGATTGCAGTCGTCGACTTCAGCCCCCACGCATACAATGCGGGGGTGTTCGCATAAGACACGTATTCACACTTAATCCAATGTCTTGGTCCTAATAAGGAGGTGATAGTGTAACGCCCTCGATGCGGCTATATCTCCCACATGTCGAAGCACGACTTAGAGGCATAACCGCATTGAAAGCAATGTCACAAGTGAGGTAATCTTCACAACAACCCATGTAATACAATAAGGGGAAAAGGATACATAGTTGGCTTACAATCGCCACTTCACACAAATACATGAATAAAGCATTCATCATCCAAATACAATCAGGGCCCGACTACAGAGCCAAAATAAAAGAAGACTACCCCAAATGCTACACAGATCCCTGATCGACCCCAACTGGGCTCCACTACTGATCAACTAGAACGAAACAACACAAAGGACAAGATCTTCATCGAGCTCCTCCTGAGCTTGGTTGCGTCATCTGCACGGTCTCATCGGCACCTGCAAGTTGGTTTTGGAAGTATCTGTGAGCCACGGGGACTCAGCAATCTCGCACCCTCGCGATCAAGACTATTTAAGCTTATGGGTAAGGTAAAGGTATGAGGTGGAGCTGCAGCAAGCGACTAGCATATATGGTGGCTAACATACGCAAATGAGAGTGAGAAGAGAAGGCAAAGCACGGTCGATAAAAGTATGATCAAGAAGTGATCCTAGAACAACCTACGTCAAACATAACTCCAACACCGTGTTCACTTCCTGGACTCCGCCGGAAAGAGACCATCACGGTTACACACGCGGTTGATGTATTTTAATTAAGGTCAACTTCAGGTTTTCTACAACCGGACATTAACAAATTCTCATCTGCCCATAACCGCGGGCACGGCTTTCGAAAGTTCAAATCCCTGTAGGGGAGTCCCAACTTAGCCCATGACAAGCTCTCACGGTCAACGAAGGATATTCCTTCTAGCGGGAAGACCCAATCAGGCTCGGTATCCCGGTTACAAGACATTTCGACAATGGTAAAACAAGACCAGCAAAGCCACCCAGATGTGCCGACAAATCCCGATAGGAGCTGCACATATCTTGTTCTCAGGGCACACCGGATGAGCAAGACGTCGGGTAAGCCAGCCCAGAGTTGCCCCTGGTAGCCTCGGACATCGCTCAGTTGGACCAACACTCAGAGGAGCACTGGCCCGGGGGGGGGGGGGGTTAAAATAAAGATGACCCTTGAGTCTGCAGAACCCAAGGGAAAGAAAAGGCTAGGTGGCGAATGGTAAAACCAATGTTGGGCCTTGCTGGAGGAGTTTTATTCAAGGCTAACTGTCAAGGGGTTCCCATTATAACCCAACCGCATAAGGAACGCAAAATCTGGGAACATAACACCGATATGACGGAAACTAGGGCGGCAAGAGTGGAACAAAACACCAGGCATAAGGCCGAGCCTTCCACCCTTTACCAAGTATATAGATGCATTAATTAAATAAGAGATATTGTGATATCCCAACAAAATATCCATGTTCCAATCATGGAACAAACTTCATCTTCACCTGCAACTAACAACGCTATAAGAGGGGCTAAGCAAAGCGGTAACATAGCCAAACAATGGTTTGCTAGGACAAGGTGGGTTAGAGGCTTGGTTCAACAATATGGGAGGCATGATAAGCAAGTGGTAGGTATCGCAGCATAGGCATAGCAAAAGAGCAAGCAACTAGCAAGCAAAAATAGAAGTGATTTCGAGGGTATGGTCATCTTGCCTGAGATCCCGCAAGGAAGAAGAATGAGTCCATGAAGAAGACAAAGGGACGTTGTCGAACGGTTCCTCACAAATGCGACGTTATCGGAACCAACCCGAAGAAGCAACACCGGAAAGAAGCACACAACATAGTAAACAACCATCACATAAGCATGGCATGATGCACAAACAAGTATGATGCATGTCCAATTTAATGAAGCATGGCATGGCAGAGTGCACAAGCAAAACTACAAGTTAAGTGGAGCTCAATATGCAACGAGTTGCATATTGACGAAACACCACGGGACTTATTTAGTTCTCTCTCGTTTAGGTACCCAACAATATTAAATGTTGTTAAACATGGCAAGAGGTGAGGCATAACAAAACTATACCATCTAAACAATTTAAATGGGGCCGGATATAACAAACAACAAACCTGGTAAATCCCCATATGCATTAGTAATTTAAAGCAAACAACAATTTTAAACATTTAAATGTTATTATCATGATGCGAATGACATGTGCAAGTTTTATGCGGTATTTATGGAAACATTGATAAGAGCATATTAAGAAGCATTTGTCATCGTGGCGGAAAAGAAAAGGAGTGCCACGGCAACGATAACGAAATGGTGCCACGACAACGTCTCGGTTTCCGGTAACTCGATTGAGATGCCGATGCAAAAGGAAAAGTGACGGGGCGTGTCATGCAAGGATGGTGGGGTGCTCCCGGATACTGGGTCCCCACGGGTTAGCGGCAAACGAGGAGGACCGAGCAAGTGACAACTCGGACACGGTGCAGACAACGGGTGCATCTCATACAACACATGCAAACGTTCTCGGACGGTCGTCTCGGGGTTATACCTTCGAAGCCTGCATTATCGAAGGGGTTCGAGTTCGAAGCGGTGTAGGGGAAGTAGACGTTCTCGGACGTCGAGGGAAGTAGTGGTTCACGCGACGGGAGTCGAAGTAGTCGTCCTATCGTTCATCGGCGATCATCGGAGCGGTAGTGGAAGTAGAGGCTCACGATGTCTTGTCGAAAATCACGGCGGCGGTAGTCGTACACATGTCGTAGAGGAACTTGGTCTTGCGAAGAGGTACTTGACGGTAGTGGTACTTGACGCGTTCGAGGGTCGTCATGTCATGGTACTTGGCAAAATCCTCGGAGAAGGTGCTTGACGGTCCGGGTATGGTTCTTCAGAGACGGTAATTGTTCACGTTGTAGTCGGACTTGAGGAGTGCACTGGTAGTTGTACATTGGTCGAAGAGGAACTTGGCGCAGCTAGGGTCTTCGCGGATCATCGTTGTACTTGGTGTCCAAGTGAGCTCCGGGGTACTTGACGGATTGGGGACGGAGGCGTTCGGTCCAACAAGGGCCACATGCTCATAGAAGTAGCAAAAATGGTGCTGCGCGACCGCGGGCACAGGACGGTTGAAGGGGTGGCGAGGCAAGCCTCGGCTTGTGGCTATGGCAGCGACGAGGAGGAGGACTAAAGGGAGCAGAGGAAGGGGCGAGGCGCGGCAGAGTTGGCCGGAGAGGACGGCTCGGGCAGCGACTGCAGCAGGAGCTTGGGGTCGTCCTGGACGGCAGCGACCGGAGGTGCCGCAGAGTTGGCCTCCACTGGCGGCGCGGGAGTGCTTCATGCGACATGAGGAGAAGCAGAGGCGCGAGGCGAGGGGCTTGGTAGCTGGCGGGGGCGCATGCTCGCGATGGCGGCGGCGGGCCGGCCTGGCACTGCGGGGGCTAGCGGCCATGTGAGTTGCTGCTCCTGTCAAAAACGACGACGACGAACCGGCAAGATGAGGCGGCAGCGAGAGGAAGGGAGAGGCCATGGATCGGGTGAGAGGAGAGAGGAGCGTGGGCGCTGGTGATGGGGATCGAGCGGGTCTAGGTTCGCTGCAGGAAGGAACGAGAGGTGAGGAGGGGAGATGGGATCGGGCTCCTCGTCCCTGTGTGGCGGCGCGAGGGAGAGAAAACGAGGGGGATCGAGGGACTGGCTAGGTTTAGCAGTATAGGTGTGTTAGCGTGGGAGGCCCTTGGCCAAATGGGCCACGGGGAAGCAGGCCGCCTGACCGCGGGCTCTGCTCTCTTAACCTCTCTCACGTACACTCCTTAAAAGAAAGAGGGAGACAAGAAAGAAAGAAAAACAGAGAGAAGAAAAAGAAGAAGAGGGATTTAGAGAACGAATTTGAACATGTAGTTAATTTAATTGGACTCACAAAAATATGCTCGGTCCAAGAAAATAGGTAGGGAGCCCAATTAACAAAACGGAGATGTTTTGTAGATGTTTGGGGATGTTCCGGATCCAACGGTGACGACTGCCCGGGTCGGGTCCGGGACAGCTTTCGGGCGCGCGCGCGAGGAGGGTCGCGAGCTGACGAGGGAGGTTAGGTAGGTCCTGGCGGCGAGTGGTAGTGGGCTGAGATGAGATGAGAGGAGTGCAGCCCGGCAACTGTTTCCGGAGACCGAAAACGTCCGACGTTAGACCGACTATATTGCCGCTATAGTTAACCGTTGGGGCGTCAAACGAACTCCGAATGCGATGAAACTTGACAGGCGGTCTATCTACACTATAATAAGACCACACGCAAACTTTCATCCCATTACGAGAACATTTTCCAGCCACTTATAAAATAATATTTCAGACATGCCGCGGGCGCGTGCAAGTGTGACTGGGCTCAGAACGGACAACAGAAGGAACTGGGGGAACCCGGACGGATGCAAGTTTTGAAAACATGATGATGCAATGCACATGATGACATGACAAGATGCAACACGCAAGCAAATGACATGGCAACGACGACGAATAACTAGGAGACAACTGGCACAATGGTCTCGGGGTGTTACAGATAGTGCAGCGAACTAGGCAACCGGACTATAATGCTTTAACACTTTCACTTAGCCATAGGAGTTTGACAGTGGGGCTACTATATAGCCCCTGGTGGCTCCGCACTCGCCCGAATTCGGGGTGCATACATGCCCGGCCGGGAAACGGCCCTTCGTTAAGGCGGAGGAATTCTAAGATTCTGATAGGTCATCGAGTGGTTGACCAGTCTCGCGCTATATCATTACAGTCAGTTTTCGGCTTTCTCTACTGAGGTGCTCGTCCGGATGAACCAGGGCACAATCGCAGTAGTTCTCCTGGTGTCGCCTTAGCCGATAGAGCGGAACATAAGGCAGCAAAACACAAGAGCCGAGCAAACCCAACATTTGACCAAAGACGTGATTCGGAGCTGATGCATATGAGGCCACTCGCGACGCCGAACACTCCCTAAGGTATTCGGTCTTTATGGTGTAAACCGGGCCTAAACAGTGCCCTTTGTAAGAAGCCCCTGGTGTCCAGGTACGAGCATTGTTCTGGCGTGGCCACATGCCAAGACGCCAGCATCCTTCTCAATTGTACTGAGAATCCGAGGGAAGTGTATCAACAAGAGACAGTAAAAAAGGTTGATGCAGGGTCTTAATCTAAAAAGAATCCTTTGAACGGGTCCCTGTTGCACGTCTACGCCTGTGTCTCCGTTGTGCCATATCCTGGACGGGTGTAGCACGATGGTCATCTGTAAAAGAGAGGAACTTAGGTGAAAAGTTGTCGTGCAAAAAGGTAGGTTTTAAAGAAACCATGTACAGTTCAAGATGAGTAAAAAATGCCACTTGTCTGCGCGTGTTGAGCCCCTTGTGTTTGTAATAGGGGTGTGGTCATCAAACCTGTATGAATTACATATAGCTGCGCCGTACTCGTCTAACCGTGTCTGTGGTCTTGATGACCTATCGAATGCTTTAGTTGGTGAGGCCGTTTTAGTGTGCGGCTGCCAAGGCAGACGCACTCTCTTCGACGCGCAGGGATCGCTCAATATTTCCATGTACTGTAATGATGCCATGTGGACCGGGCATCTTAAGCGTGAGGGAAGCGTAATGTGGTATTGCATTAAAGCGAGCGAAAGCTTCGCGTCCAAGTAGTGCTTGATAGCCACTTTGGAATGGAGCAATGTGGAAGGTTAAATTTTTGCTACGGAAGTTGTCGGGGAAGCTGAATATAACCTCTAGTAGCAGGAGCCCGTGCAATGAGCCCCTGGGCCTGGTGTTACTCCTCTAAAGGTAGTATTGGTGTGGCAAATTTTCGTTGGGTCTATCCCCATTTTGCGGATTGTGTCCTGATATATCAGGTTTAAGCTACTGCCGCCGTCCATCAGGACTCGTGTGAAGTGGTATCCTTCAATTATTGGATCTAATACCAAGGCAGCCCATCCTGCGCTCTGGATACTTACTGAGTAATCCTGATAGTCGAAGGTGATTGGTTGAGACGGCCAGTGGCAGAGCTCCGCGGTGATAGGCCCTTGGGCATGTTTATCTGGGAGTGCCGCTTTGCTTCTCCCCTTTATCACGTGTAATACGTTTACTATTTTGACTTCTGGTGGAAATTTCTTCTGTTCCCCAGTGTTTTGCTGGCAAGGCTCATCCTCATCTTCGCTTGGTGTATCCTGCCCCTTATGTTCGGCGTTGAGCTTGCCGGGCTGCTTGAAGACCCAACATTCTCTGTGGGTATGATTTGCAGGTTTATCGGGTGTGCTATGGATCTGACATATTTGGTCCAGAATTTTGTTTAAGCTGGACAGTTCATCTCTAGCGCCTTTAGAGGGTGGCTTTTGCTGACCTGGCCAGGAGCTGCTGAATCCGGCGTTTACTGCCGTGCTCTTCGGGCTGTCTTCTTTATTCCGGCGCTTAGTATTTTTGCTGCGTCGTGATTTCCCGTTTCCGTCTCTAACTTCGGATGTACTTGGGTCGCTGGTGCTGCATCGGGCTAGCCAGCTGTCCTCGCCCATGCAAAAGCGGGTCATGAGGCTTGTTAATGCTGCCATTGTTCTCGTCTTTTCTTGGTCGAGGTGTCTGGCAAGCCATTCATCTCGGATGCTGTGCTTAAAGGCTGCCAAGGCTTCGGCGTCCGGACAGTCAACTATTTGGTTCTTTTTAGTAAGAAACCTATTCCAAAGGTTTCGGGCTGACTCTTCGGGTTGTTGAGTTATATGACTCAAATCGTCCGCATCCGGAGGTCGGACATAAGTCCCTTGAAAATTTGCCCGAAAAGCGTCTTTGAGCTCTTCCCAGCTTCCAATGGAGCTTTTGGGGAGGCTTTTAAGCCAGTGCCGAGCTGGCCCTTTGAGCTTGAGGGGTAAGTACTTGATGGCATGGAGATCATCTCCTCGAGCCATATGGATATGGAGGATATAGTCCTCAATCCAGACCCCAGGGTCTGTTGTTCCGTCGTATGCCTCTATGTTTACGGGTTTGAATCCCTCTGGAAATTCATGGTCCTGCACCTCATCGGTGAAACATAGGGGGTGTGCGGCACCCCTGTATCTGGGTGTACCATGGTGTTCGGATGTTTGTTGTGTTGCATCATATGCCGGAGCGCACTTGCGTGGTCCATAAATGGATCTGGTTGCGCCGTCCTTTTGATGCGAGCCCTCACGTGGATCGCGTATTGGCTCATGTGTGGCGTTGTTTGCCGTTCTATGTTGGCCGTGAGGTCGTCTATCCGGCCAGATGGCCATTTTAATTTTTGGTTGTGGGGGATCTAAGGCCTCCTCATTGAATTCAGGTGTGGCGGTTACCGCCGTACTTCGCCGCTGTGTTGAGTACTTTACTCCATCTGATTCTGAGTGTGTCTTGCGCAACCTTGAGCCTTTGCTTCTGCTTTTTTAGACTCCTCGCGGTGGCGACAAGCCTTTGATGGGCATTCTGTTGCCCCGGGTGTCTGTCCGGTGTGATGTCGTCTGGATTATTATCTTTGACAGAGTCGGGTTGTTTCGTTTGGTTCTCAGTGTTGCTGTGGTCCAGCGATTGTTCACCCTGCTCTAATGCTGGGTCTATATGATCGTTGTTTCTGCCGAGGCGGGATTTGGGGCGGTGCTTACGCCGCCGCTTTGACTGCTTCTCGAGGGGAAAACCCTTCGTTGCGTCCTTCCGTTCCTCATCGTCATTTTCTTTTGGTGTGTCCACCATGTATACGTTATGTGATGAAGCGGGCGTCTGGTGCCCTGTGGGCAGTGGTTCATGTTCGTCTCCTGCATCGTCGTTCATACCGTCGATCTTTTCGGAGTCGAAGTCAAGCATGTCGGTTAAATCGTCGACAGTGGCTACTAAGTGGGTGGTGGGTGGGCGGCGAATTTCTTCGTCATCCGCATCCCAATCCTGTCGGACATAGTTCGGCCAGGATCCTCCTGACAAGGAGAGAGACCTTAATGAGTTCAGTACGTCGCCAAAGGGCGAATGCTGAAAAATATCCGCAGAGGTAAACTCCATGATCGGCGCGCAATCAGATTCGATAGGAACGGGCGCAGGCGGTTCGGAGTCCGTGGCCGGAGAGGGATCCGGCAGTTTGACACCACAACTCTCGTGAAGGGTAAGGTCGATATTCGGCTCGATCGCTGCCAAGGATACGACCTCCGTGATGGGGTCTATCCACCCATCCATGGATGGCACAGCTAGCTCCGAATTGAGGCTCGGAGCGGCTGCCAGTGCGATCTCCTGAATTCGGTCAAATGGCAGAGCTAAGTCGTACCCATCGTGACCGCATGGCGCACAAGGCCGGGGCTCGAATCCGTCGAAGATCAAGTCTCCGTGGGCATCGACCATGTAATTTAAGCTTCCAAATCTGACATGGTGGCCAGGGGCGTAAGTTTCGATCTGCTCCAGATGGCCAAGCGAGTTGGCCCGCAGTGCGAAGCCTCCAAACACAAAGATCTGTCCGGGGAGAAAACTCTCACCCTGGACTGCATTGCTATCGATGATTGTAGGAGCCATCGAGCCTAACGGCGACGACACAGAGGAACTCTCAATGAAAGCACCAATGTCGGTGTCAAAACCGGCGGATCTCGGGTAGGGGGTCCCGAACTGTGCGTCTAAGGCGGATGGTAATAGGAGGCAGGGGACACGATGTTTTACCCAGGTTCGGGCCCTCTTGATGGAGGTAAAACCCTACGTCCTGCTTGATTTATTCTTGATGATATGGGTATTATAAGAGTTGATCTACCACGAGATCGGAGAGGCTAAACCCTAGAAGATAGCCTATGGTATGCTTTTATGTTGTCCTACGGACAAAAACCCTCCGATTTATATAGACACCGGAGAGGGTTAGGGTTACACAAGGTCGGTTACAAAGGAGGAGATATCCATATCCGTATTGCCTAGCTTGCCTTCCACGCCAAGTAGAGTCCCATCCGGACACTAGACGAAGTCTTCAATCTTGTATCTTCATAGTCCAATAGTCCGGCCAAAGGATAGAGTCCGGCTGTCCGGAGACCCCCTAATCCCGGACTCCCTCACCACTCATCATAAAGTTTTCTAGGGATAGAAACTTCCAATTCAAGCTTTTCTTCATAAGATTTCATTAAAGCATCAACAGTATGTTTAGTAAAATCTTTATTTTGATTATAAGCATGCGGAGAATTTAGCATGGATTGCAACAAGGAAATACAATTTACTAAAGAAAAATTCTCATAATTAAATTCCTTGAAATCCAAAATAGTGGGTTCATTGCTATGTAAAGTTTGACCTCTCCAATCCCACTTTTATTAATTTTAGCATCAAGATCTAAAAACTCCGAATCATTGGGACGCCTTTTAACTAAAGTTCACTCATCACAATCTCATCATTATCAAGATTCATATTGCAAAACAAATATTTAATAGGAGACACATCAATCACTTTTAGATCTTCATCCTTATTATCATCAAAACTAGAAGGACACACTTTTATAAAGCAATCCTTTTTTGCACACATCCTAGCGGCTCTTTATTTGCACTCATCAATGGAAATTCTCATGGCTTTGAGAGAATCATTGATATCATGCTTCGGTGGAATAGATCTAAGTTTCAAAGAATCAACATCAAGAGAAATTCTATCCACGTTCCTAGCCAACTCATCAATCTTAGCCAATTTTTGTTCAATCAAAGCATTGAAAATCTTTTGCGAACTAATAAATTCTTTAATACTAGATTCAAAATCAGAGGGCATATTATTATAATTTCCATAATAATTGTTGTAGGAATTACCATAATTATTAGAGGAATTACTAGTAAACGGCCTAGGATTAAAATTACCTATATACGCGTTATTACCAAAATTGTTCCTACCAACAAAATTCACAGCCATAGATTCATTATTATTCTCAATCAAAGTAGACAAAGGCATATCATTAGGATCAGAAGAAACACTCTTATTAGCAAACAATTTCATAAGTTCATCCATCTTTCCACTCAAAACATTAATTTCTTCTATTGCATGCACCTTTTTACTAGTAGATCTTTCAGTGTGCCATTGAGAATAATTAACCATAATATTGTCTAGGAGTTTAGTAGCTTCTCCTAAAGTGATTTCCATCAAAGTGCCTCCCGCGGCCGAATCTAAAAGATTTCTAGAAGCAAAATTCAATCCGGCATAAGTTTTTTGTATAATCATCCAAAGATTCAAAACATGTGTAGGGCAATTACGTATCATTAATTTCATCCTCTCCCAAGCTTGTGCAACATGTTCATGATCAAGTTGCTTAAAATTCATAATATCGTTTCTAAGAGAGATGATCTTAGCGGGAGGAAAATACTTAGAGATAAAAGCATCTTTGCACTTGTTCCAAGAATCGATACTATTTTTAGGCAAAGACAAAAACCAAGTTTTAGCACGATCTCTAAGCGAAAACGGGAATAGCTTGAATTTAACAATATCATTATCCACATCTTTCTTCTTTTGCATATCACACAAATCAACAAAGCTGTTTAGATGGGTAGCGACATCTTCACTAGGAAGGCCGGAAAACAGATCTTTCATGACAAGATTCAGCAAAGTAGTATTAATCTCACAAGATTCAGCATCGGTAAGAGGAGCAATCGGAGTGCTAATAAAATCATTATTGTTGGTATTGGAAAAGTCACACAATTTAGTATTATCTTGAGCCATCGTGACAAACAATCCAACACAGAAGCACACAAGAGGTGAGAGAAAAAGAGGTGAACGAAAAAGAGGCGAGCGAAAAAAGAGGGCGAATAAAATGGCAAATAATGTAATGCAAGGGATAAGAGTTTGTGATGGGTACTTGGTATGTCTTGACTTGTGCATAGATCTCCCCGGCAACGATGCCAGAAATCCTTCTTGCTACCTCTTGAGCACTGTGTCGGTTTTCCCTTGAAGAGGAAAGGGTGATGCAACAAAGTAGCGTGAGTATTTCCCTCAGTTTTTGAGAACCAAGGTATCAATCCAGTAGGAGACTACACGCAAGTCCCTCGTACCTACACAAACAAATAAGAACCTCACAACCAACGCGATAAAGGGGTTGTCAATCCCTTCACGGTCACTTACGAGAGTGAGATCTGATAGAGATAGTAATAATAAGATAAATATTTTTGGTATTTTTATGATATAGATTGGAAAATAAAGATTGAAAAATAAATGGCAATAGAAATAGCTTGTTGACGGGAGATCAATATAATAGAGAATAGACCCAGGGGCCATAGGTTTCACTAGTGGCTTCTCTCAAGATAGCATAAGTATTATGGTGGGTGAACAAATTACTGTCGAGCAATTGATAGAAAAGTGCATAATTATGAGAATATCTAGGCATGATCATGTATATTTCATGTTCGCGACAAGTAGACCGAAACGATTATGCATCTACTACTATTACTCCACACATTGACCGCTATCCAGCATGCATCTAGTAGAGTATTAAGTTCATAAGAACAGAGTAACACATTAGGCAAGATGACATGATGTAGAGGGATAAACTCAAGCAATATGATATAAACCCCATCTTTTTTATCCTCGATGGTAACAATACAATACGTGCCTTGCTGCCCCTGCTGTCGCTGGGAAAGGACACTGCAAGATTGAACCCAAAGCTAAGCACTTCTCCCATTGCAAGAAATATCAATCTAGTAGGCCAAACCAAACTGATAATTCGAAGAGACTTGCAGAGATAACCAATCATACATAAAAGATTTCAGAGAAGAATCAAATATTGTTCATAGATAAACTTGATCATAAACCCACAATTCATCGGATCTCGACAAACACACCGTAAAAAGAGTTACATCAAATAGATCTCCAAGAAGATCGAGGAGAACTTTGTATTGAGATCCAAAGAGAGAGAAGAAGCCATCTAGCTAATAACTATGGACCCGAAGGTCTGAGGTAAACTACTCACACATCATCGGAGAGGCTATGGTGTTGATTTAGAAGCCCTCCATGATCGATTCCCCCTCCGGCGGAGCTCCGGAAAAGGCCCCAAGATGGGATCTATTGGGTACAGAAGGTTGCGGCGGTGGAAATATGGTTTTGTGGTGCTCCTAGATGTTTTCGAGGTATATGGATATATATAGGAGGAAGAAGTAGGTCGGTGGAGCCACGAGGGGCCCAAGAGGGTGGAGGGAGCGCCTAGGGGGTAGGCGCCCCCTGCCTTGTGGCCTCCTGGTTGATATCTTGACGTCCACTCCAAGTCCCCTGGATCACGTTTGTTCCAAAAATAACTCTCCCGAAGGTTTCATTCCGTTTGGATTCCGTTTGATATTCCTTTTCTGCGAAACACTGAAATAGGCAAAAAAACAACAATTTGCACTGGGCCTTGTGTTAGTTGGTTAGTCCCAAAAATAATATAAAGTGTATAAATAAGCCCATTAACATCCAAAACAGATAATATAATAGCATGGAACAATAAAAAATTATAGATACGTTGGAGACGTATCAGGTCCTATTGGAAACTAATGTATATTAAGGCCTCCTTTTAATAGAGAACCAGACCAAAGCATTAGCACTTAATGAATACATGAACTCCTCAAACTACGGTCATCACCGGGAAGTGTCCCGACTATTGTCACTCCAGGGTTGCCGGATCATAACATGTAGTAGGTGACTATAACTTGTAAGATCGGATCAAGAACACAAATATATTCATGAAAACATAATAGGTTCAGATCTGAAATCATGGCACTCAGGCCCTAGTGACAAGAATTAGGCATAGCAAAGTCATAGTAACATCAACCTCAGAACATAGTTGTAGCGACCTGACCCGAATGGATCACGTCTACTGTGCTACGGTGTCATCCCTGGATCAGTAATGCTGACACCACACAGTACATCAAGGTTTTATAGCAGAGTTGCAATCACACACTTATTACATCGATGGCTCAAAAAGAACTTATTACAATAAATATGACTTAAGGCCATATTTTAAAGATAACAGCGGAAGACTCGGAAGATAAATGGGTCCATCAACTCCAGCGGCATCACTGAGTATAGAACCACGACCTAAACGCACCTCAATCGTCGTCTAAAAAGTCTGCAACATTAACGTTGCAGCCCGAAAACGGGTCAGCACATGGAATATGCTGGCAATGTAACACATAGAGAGTAATGGAATGAAATAGCTATACTACATGCATATATGGCTGGTGGAAAGCTCTATGGTTACAGTTTTGCGTAAAGCCAATTTTTCCCTACTGCAAAGGAATAAATTTTATTTACTATCATGGTGGTTGTGAAACATTGAGAATGGTTGACAGCATTCTCAATCCCAATTAAAAGTAATTAAAACCCAATAACATTAATTAGAAGTAACATGTTGAGATTCACAATGATATTCAAGTACTAGATACTCAAGTTGTCCATAACCGGGGACACGGCTAATCATGATTAGTTTGTTACTCTGCAGAGGTTTGCGCACTTTTCCCCACATGACTCGATCGCCTCCGTTTGGTTTCTCGCACTACATGGTGTTTGAGAAGACGGATGACCGAGACATAGTCTTTCAGAAGCACTAGCACCTTACATGTGGGGTAGACCGGTACACCTACATCCCCTACATCTGCTAGTCCACCCCGTAAGAGTTCACACAACTTAGTCAACTATGCCAGAGCCCATAGTAGCATGTGGCTGCACACGGAAGTTTCTAGCATGAAAGATCTTATGATCCCTTTGAGCCTGGGTGGCGGTCCAAAAAAAACAGGCAAGTCCTGATAGACATCAGGTGCCTCAATCCACCCAGATGTGTGTTTAAGTTGCCACCTTCAATAAACCATTAAAATTATCATCTCACATCTGTCATGGATATCACTCACCCAATCCACGTCTACTAGCATGGCATAATAAGCAAACGTAGAAGTAACTCCCAAAGGTTTCATAATAATACAGGTAATAGGTACTACCTCATCTACTTCCCATCCCACAATTTAATTAGATCCTAATCATGCAATGTGTGAGGATTGATCTAATGCAATAAAACATGGGTTGTAGAAAAGGTATGATCAAAGTGTTACTTGCCTTGCTGATGGTCCGCGAGTCCTAGGGTTTCGAAGTAACAAGCGGCGCAATCCGGGTAATCTATCGCAGACAAACAACAAGCATACAATAAGTACTCATCTAATGCACAGGTAAAACTCGAACAAGATTTCGAACCAGGTAGTTCAACTTAAGAACTCCGGTTGCAAGAAAGAACGAAAAACAAACGGCGGAAGAAAACAACTCGGTTCTAGCAAGTTGAAACTAGGTCAAAATTTTACTGTAACAAAAGCTTGTTCAAGTTGATTAGACGGAACGGCGGTTTCGAGACGAAACTCCAGGCGCTTGAATCACCTGATTCCGATAAACGAGCGAAAAGAAAGACTAGAAAGAAGATCGGATCTGAGATCGCGATCGCGGAATAAATCCGACGAAAAGAAAAAGAAGAACGGTTAAACGAACGGACGTCATTAACCTAGAAGAATCCGGTGATCACGTTCGTTAGGACAAACGGTCCGGTGAACGGTCCAAAGGCAACTAAATCGGAGAAGAAAACGAATCCAATCTAGGGTTTCGGAGAAGAAAACCCGATCGAAAAACCGATCTAGAAAACCGGAACGGTTTAGAGAAGAAAAGAATCGGAACGATTAGAAGAAAACGATCCGAGAAAAAGAATAGATGTAGCGCGAGGCAACCTTGGCGAGGTCTCCGGTGAGGGGCTCCGGCGGCGTCGGCGTAGGGCGGCGGCGTGGGCAAGGTGCGGCGGCGGCGCGGGTGTGGGGTGGCGGCGGTAAGGTGCGGCGGCGGCGCGGGTGTGGGGTGGCGGCGGTAAGGTGCGGTGGCGGCGCGGGTGTGGGGCGGCGGCGCGGGCGAGGCGGCGGCATGGGTGTGGGGCGGCGGCGCGGGTGAGGCGGCGCGGCGGCGGTGACGCAGGGCGCGGTGTGATGCGGCGCGGCGGCGGTGACGCGGGGCGCGGTGTGATGCGGCGCGGCGGCGGCGAGGTGCGGCGGTGCAAGGCGCGGTGTGGAGGAGAGCTTTGATTTGATGTGTTTAGAGGGGGGGGGGGTGCTTGGGTATTTATATTGGGGAGGGGAGGGGTTTACTTGGGGTAGAGGACAAGTAATTAGAATAGGAGTAGGAAAGATCTAGAAAATAAATGGAGTAGGACTAAAGAAAATGAAATAAGGAAAAGGGGACAAGGGGCGCCCTAGAATCCTAAAAGGATTCGGTCCTAGCAAGAGGCGGCGGCGGCCGACCGGCTCCTGGCTCGGCGCCTGGCGCCTGGGAGCGTGGCGGTAGGTGGCTTGGCTTGGGCCTTTGGCCCAAGGCGCTGCTCAATTTTTTTTAATAGTTTCCTCGCGCAGAAAAAAAAACAAAAAGGGATCTAAACGAACTCCGAAAAATCTAAAGTAAATTTTCCCCGACTCCTAAAAATGAGCCGAACAAAATGAACTTTTCTCCAGACCTAAAATGCAATTTTTGAAAACGCGCATTTTTCCCTATCCAAATAAAATGCAAATAAACACCGGAAAGCAAAATTGATCTATTTATTATACCTTCATTTTTCCTAAATTTGGGAAAGTCATATTATTCCCTCTCTCATATATTTTGACACCGGAAAATTTATTGAAGATAAAATAAATAAATCAAATGATCCTATTTTTCAAAATTCGAGAAAACTCTCAAATATGAAAATAACGAAATCTCCAACTCTCTCCGAGGGTCCTTGAGTTGCGTGAAATTTCTAGGATCAACCAAATGCAAGAAAATATGATATGCATATGATCTAGTGTATAACATTCCAAATTAAAAATTTGGGATGTTACAAACCTACCCCCCTTAAGATGAATCTCGCCCTCGAGATTCGGGTTGGCTAGAAAATAGGTGAGGGTGGTCTTTGAGCAAATCTTCTTCTCTCTCCCAGGTGGCTTCATCCTCTGAATGGTGGTTCCACTGAACTTTGCAAAACTTGATAACCTTGCTGCGAGTAACTCTGCTGGCATAATCGAGAATCTTGATTGGCTTCTCCTCATATGTTAGGTCATCCTTTAACTGAATCGCTTCTAATGGCACTGTATCTCTTAGCGGTACCTCCGCCATCTCGGCGTGACATCTCTTCAGCTGAGAAACATGGAATACATCATGAACTCCTGACAGTCCTTCTGGTAGTTCCAACTTATAAGCGACTTCTCCCATACGTTTCACGATCTTAAACGGTCCAACGAAACGCGGTGCTAACTTTCCCTTAACTCCAAACCGCTTAACTCCTCGAAGTGGGGATACTCGAAGGTAAACTCTGTCTCCGGTTTCGTAAACTATCTCCTTGCGTTTAGAATCTGCATAGCTCTTCTGCCTGGACTGGGCTACCTTGAGCCTATCGCGAATCAACTTAACCTTCCGTTCTGACTCCTTAATCAAATCTGGTCCAAAGAATTGACGGTCTCCAACTTCGTTCCAGGACAACGGTGTCCTGCACCTCCTTCCGTATAAAGCTTCGAAAGGGGCCATCTTCAAACTGGTTTGGTAACTGTTGTTATAAGAAAACTCCGCATACGTCAAGTTTTCGTCCCAACTTGATCCATAATCTAGTGCACAAGCTCTCAGCATATCTTCCAAAATCTGATTGACTCTCTCGGTCTGTCCATCTGTCTGCGGATGAAAAGCTGTGCTGAACTCTAGTCTGGTCCCTAAAGTTTCATGCAACTGATTCCAAAACTTTGAGGTAAATTGGGTTCCTCTATCTGATACGATACTCCTCGGAACTCCATGCAAACAAACGATTCTAGTCATGTATATCTTTGCCAACTTAGCACTGGTGTAAGTGGTCTTAACTGGAATGAAATGTGCTACCTTCGTCAAACGATCAACTACTACCCATATCGAGTCATATCCGGCTTTTGTCCTGGGTAGCCCTGTGATAAAATCCATGCCTATCTTATCCCACTTCCATTCGGGTATCGGCAGTGGTTGTAACAATCCTGCTGGCTTTTGATGTTCTGCTTTTACTCTCTGACATACGTCACAAACTGCTACATACGCTGCAATATCCTTCTTCATTCCGGTCCACCAGAATGTTTCCTTTAAATCCAAATACATCTTGGTATTCCATGGGTGAATCGAATATGGTGAATTATGTGCCTCCTGCAAAATCAACTTCCTGATCTCTGGGTCATTGGGCACATAAACACGGTCCTCAAACCATAGGGTATCGTGCTCATCCTCACGAAATCCCTTTGCTTTTCCTTTGCTAAGTTTCTCCTTTATAGCAGCAATCTCCTTGTCAGATTTCTGAGCTTCTCTGATCTTATCCATCAATGTTGATTGAATCTCCAATGCTGCTACATAGCCTCTCGGAACTATTTCCAAACATAGCTCATGAAGGTTTTTTGCTAACTCCTTGGGTATTTTCCCCGTCACTAGGGTATTGACATGGCTCTTACGGCTCAATGCGTCAGCTACTACATTAGCCTTTCCGGGATGGTAATGCAATCTCATGTCATAATCCTTGATGAGATCCAACCATCTCCTTTGTCGGAGGTTCAACTCCTTCTGCGTGAAAATGTACTTCAAACTCTTGTGATCCGTGTACACCTCACAATGATTTCCAAATGAGGAAATGTCTCCACGTTTTCAACGCATGCACTACGGCTGCTAATTCCAAATCATGCGTGGCATAATTCAACTCATGAGGCTTCAGTTGTCGTGATGCATACGAAACAACTCTCCCTTCCTGCATAAGCACTGCTCCAAGTCCTCTACGTGAAGCGTCGCAATACACCTCATAATCCTTGGTCTGATCTGGCAAAATCAATACCGGTGAGGTAACCAAACGTTTCTTCAACTCCTGGAAACTAGCCTCACACTCCTCAGTCCATTTGAACTTAGTTTCCTTCTTCAACAACTCCGTCATAGGCTTCGCAATTTTTGAGAAATTCTCAATAAATCTCCGATAGTATCCTGCGAGTCCAAGAAAACTCCGGATCTCTCCAACTGTTGTTGGTGCTTCCCATTCGGTTACGGTCTCAACCTTTGTGGGGTCAACTGCTATACCTTCTCCGGATATAACGTGTCCGAGGAATCCAACTTCCTTCAACCAAAACTCACATTTGCTGAATTTGGCATATAACTGATGTTCCCTTAGTTTCTCCAAAACCAAACGCAAATGTTCCTTATGCTCCTCTTCATTCTTTGAATAAACTAGGATGTCATCAATGAACACTACGACGAACTTATCCAAAAACTCCATAAACACTTTGTTCATCAGGTTCATAAAATAGGCAGGTGCGTTAGTCAATCCAAATGACATAACGGTAATACTCATACAGTCCATATCTTGTGGTGAATGCTGTCTTAGGTATGTCCTGCTCTCGAATCTTCAACTGATGGTACCCTGATCGCAAATCGATCTTGGAAAACACTTTAGCTCCTTGCAATCGATCAAACAGATCGTTGATCATTGGCAGTGGGTACTTATTCTTGATGGTTACTTCATTCAATCCCCGATAATCTACAACCATCCTTAATGATCCATCCTTCTTTTCCACTAGAAGTACGGGTGATCCCCAAGGTGAAGAACTTGGGCGAATGTAACCTTTATCCAATAACTCCTTAATCTGATTCTTAATTTCCACCAAATCCTTTGCTGGCATCCTATATGGTCGCTTCGATATTGGGCCTGTGCCTGGCAATAACTCAATCGAAAACTCAATGTCTCTATCCGGTGGCATGCCTGGCAATTCCCCAGGAAATACATCAGGAAAATCCTTTACCACTGGTACTTCCTCCTGCACGACTCCTGTTAGGCAATTCACTTGTGTCCTTTTTGGTACATGCCGGGATACATACTTGATCCTTCTCCCTTCTGGTGTAGTAAGAAAAATTGACTTACTAGCACACTCAATATTCCCTTCATACTTTGATAACCAATCCATGCCTAATATCACATCCAATCCTTGAGATTCCAATACGATTAGGTCTGAGGGAAACACATAGTTACCAATCCTTAATGGTAACCGATTACACCATCGTGTAGCCATAAACTCTGCTCCTGGTGAGCTTACTAACATGGGTGACCTAAGGGCTTGGGTTGGCAGGTTATACTTATCCACAAATCCCCTTGATATGTATGAATGCGATGCACCAGTGTCAAAAAGAACGAGTAAAGTAAATGACTTAACCAAAAACTTACCTATTACTGCATCGGGCTGATCTTCAATCTCCTCCACATTAACGTGGTTCACCTGTCCCCTATTGAAAGGGTTCGGCTTCTTCCCAGAGCTTCCATTTCCATTTCCATTCTGGCCTTCAGGACATTCAGTGGCATAATGTCCGGTCTTCGAACACTTGAAACAAGTGACATTACTCAGATCTCTCTTGGTTGGGGTCGGTGGGATGGTGCGGTTCTGTCCATTGCTTCCTCCATTCCCATTACCATTCTTGTGGCCATTATGGTTGTGCGAGCTACCTCCTCCATGGGTGTGCTGAAACTTAAATCCCGGTTTAGGGGTAAAACGGGGCTTCTGCTGGGCTCCAGAGTTATACTTCCCCTGTCCATACTTCCTCTTACGGTTCTCAATCTGCTGTTGCTTCCCTTCAATCATGATGGCACGATCTACCAACTCCTGGTAGTTGTTGAAATTTGCTACCATCAACTACATGCTTAGTTCATCATTCAATCCTTCCAGAAACTTCTCCTGCTTGGCTGCATCCGTAGCAACGTCATCTGGGGCATAACGGGCTAGCTTACTAAACTCTTCCACATACTGGCCAACAGTCCTTCCTCCTTGGCGTAAGTTGCGAAACTCACACTTCTTTATGGCCATAGCTCCTGCTGAAACATGGGCAGTGCGGAAAGCTTGCTGAAACTGATCCCATGTGACAGTGTCAACTGGGTAAGTGGCTGTGAAATTCTCCCACCATGCTGCCGCGGGTCCGTCAAGCTGGTGTGCGGCAAACTTCACTTTCTCACCATCCGTGCATCCTGCAGTGGTCAACTCCCTTCCTATCTTGCGGAGCCAATCGTCTGCTACTATTGGCTCGGTGCTACTGGAAAACACCGGCGGATTCAGCCTAAGGAAACGGGCTAAGTGGTCAACAGGTGGTGGTGGTGGGTTGTTGTTGTTGTTCTGCTGATTCTGAACTAACATCTGCATCAATTGATTCTGCTGCTGGATCAACTGAGTGAGCTCTGGTGGAAATCCATTGTCACGTCTCGGAGGCATCTGAGGGTTTAGAAAAGACGAGAATTAAGAATAGAGGGGGTCTAAAGGGAAAACACTACCCATATGCTCATGAGGCAAATGCACAAAAAATCACTTCAATCAATCAAGCAAGGGCTTACAAACGGTCTATCTATCGCAAAAGTGCTCGACTATAATGTGTTTACAGGGGGGGAATACTACTACTATCTGGTGGTCATCTAGAAATTTGAACCGGTGGAAGACTCCATGATATCTACTCCAGCTTCGTCTTCAAAGTCGGGTTCACTTGGATCCGAATCGGTGTCGTCGATGATGATGTAGTTGTCCGGACATGCGACGTACTTGTCGTCCTCCTGGGATGCTAACTTGCTCTTGAGTTCTTCAATCTCCTGCTTAAGATCGCCATTGTGCCTTGCTAGAGCTACGATCTCGTCCATGTAGTCCTTGCGTGTAGACTTTAGTTCTCCTTCTAGCTCGATGATCCTTGCCTTCGCATTCTTCAACTCTACCATATCATTGCACATCTCTGTAGCGACCTGACCCGAATGGATCACGTCTACTGTGCTACGGTGTCATCCCTGGATCAGTAATGCTGACACCACAGTACATCGAGGTTTTATAGCAGAGTTGCAATCACACACTTATTACATCGATGGCTCAAAAAGAACTTATTACAATAAATATGACTTAAGGCCATATTTTAAAGATAACAACGGAAGACTCGGAAGATAAATGGGTCCATCAACTCCAGCGGCATCACTGAGTATAGAACCACGACCTAAACGCACCTCAATCGTCGTCTGAAAAGTCTGCAACATTAACGTTGCAGCCCGAAAACGGGTCAGCACATGGAATATGCTGGCAATGTAACACATAGAGAGTAATGGAATGAAATAGCTATACTACATGCATATATGGCTGGTGGAAAGCTCTATGGTTACAGTTTTGCGTAAAGCCAATTTTTCCCTACTGCAAAGGAATAAATTTTATTTACTATCATGGTGGTTGTGAAACATTGAGAATGGTTGACAGCATTCTCAATCCCAATTAAAAGTAATTAAAACCCAATAACATTAATTAGAAGTAACATGTTGAGATTCACAATGATATTCAAGTACTAGATACTCAAGTTGTCCATAACCGGGGACACGGCTAATCATGATTAGTTTGTTACTCTGCAGAGGTTTGCGCACTTTTCCCCACATGACTCGATCGCCTCCGTTTGGTTTCTCGCACTACATGGTGTTTGAGAAGACGGATGACCGAGACATAGTCTTTCAGAAGCACTAGCACCTTACATGTGGGGTAGACCGGTACACCTACATCCCCTACATCTGCTAGTCCACCCCGTAAGAGTTCGCACAACTTAGTCAACTATGCCAGAGCCCATAGTAGCATGTGGCTGCACACGGAAGTTTCTAGCATGAAAGATCTTATGATCCCTTTGAGCCTGGGTGGCGGTCCAAAAAAAACAGGCAAGTCCTGATAGACATCAGGTGCCTCAATCCACCCAGATGTGTGTTTAAGTTGCCACCTTAAATAAACCATTAAAATTATTATCTCACATCTTTCATGGATATCACTCACCCAATCCACGTCTACTAGCATGGCATAATAAGCAAACGTAGAAGTAACTCCCAAAGGTTTCATAATAATACAGGTAATAGGTACTACCTCATCTACTTCCCATCCCACAATTTAATTAGATCCTAATCATGCAATGTGTGAGGATTGATCTAATGCAATAAAACATGGGTTGTAGAAAAGGTATGATCAAAGTGTTACTTGCCTTGCTGATGATCCGCGAGTCCTAGGGTTTCGAAGTAACAAGCGGCGCAATCCGGGTAATCTATCGCAGACAAACAACAAGCATACAATAAGTACTCATCTAATGCACAGGTAAAACTCGAACAAGAGATCGAACCAGGTAGTTCAACTTAAGAACTCCGGTTGCAAGAAAGAACGAAAAACAAACGGCGGAAGAAAACAACTCGGTTCTAGCAAGTTGAAACTAGGTCAAAATTTTACTGTAACAAAAGCTTGTTCAAGTTGATTAGACGGAATGGCGGTTTCGAGACGAAACTCCAGGCGCTTGAATCACCTGATTCCGATAAACGAGCGAAAAGAAAGACTAGAAAGAAGATCGGATCTGAGATCGCGATCGCGGAATAAATCCGACGAAAAGAAAAAGAAGAACGGTTAAACGAACGGACGTCGTTAACCTAGAAGAATCCGGTGATCACGTTCGTTAGGACGAACGGTCCAAAGGCAACTAAATCGGAGAAGAAAACGAATCCGATCTAGGGTTTTGGAGAAGAAAACCCGATCGAAAAACCGATCTAGAAAACCGGAACGGTTTAGAGAAGAAAAGAATCGGAACGATTAGAAGAAAACGATCCGAGAAAAAGAATAGATGTAGCGCGAGGCAACCTTGGCGAGGTCTCCGGTGAGGGGCTCCGGCGGCGTCGGCGTAGGGCGGCGGCGTGGGCAAGGTGCGGCGGCGGCGCGGGTATGGGGTGGCGGCGGTAAGGTGCGGCGGCGGCGCGGGTGTGGGGTGGCGGCGGTAAGGTGCGGCGGCGGCGCGGGTGTGGGGTGGCGGCGGTAAGGTGCGGCGGCGGCGCGGGTGTGGGGCGGCAGCGCGGGTGAGGCGGCGGCGCGGGTGTGGGGCGGCGGTGACGCAGGGCGCGGTGTGATGCGGCGTGGCGGCGGTGACGCAGGGCGCGGTGTGATGCGGCGCGGCGGCGGCGAGGTGCGGCGGTGCAAGGCGCGGTGTGGAGGAGAGCTTTGATTTGATGTGTTTAGAGGGGGGGGGTGCTTGGGTATTTATATTGGGGAGGGGAGGGGTTTACTTGGGGTAGAGGACAAGGAATTAGAATAGGAGTAGGAAAGATCTAGAAAATAAACGGAGTAGGAGTAAAGAAAACGAAATAAGGAAAAGGGGACAAGGGGCGCCCTAGAATCCTAAAAGGATTCGGTCCTAGCAAGAGGCGGCGGCGGCCGACCGGCTCCTGGCTCGGCGCCTGGCGCCTGGGAGCGCGGCGGTAGGTGGCTTGGCTTGGGCCTTTGGCCCAAGGCGCTGCTCAATTTTTTTTAATAGTTTCCTCGCGCAGAAAAAAAAACAAAAAGGGATCTAAAAGAACTCCGAAAAATCTAAAGTAAATTTTCCCCGACTCCTAAAAATGAGCCGAAAAAAATGAACTTTTCTCCGGACCTAAAATGCAATTTTTGAAAACGCGCATTTTTCCCTATCCAAATAAAATGCAAATAAACACCGGAAAGCAAAATTGATCTATTTATTATATCTTCATTTTTCCTAAATTTGGGAAAGTCATATTATTCCCTCTCTCATATATTTTGACACCGGAAAATTTATTGAAGATAAAATAAATAAATCAAATGATCCTATTTTTCAAAATTCGAGAAAACTCTCAAATATGAAAATAACGAAATCTCCAACTCTCTCCGAGGGTCCTTGAGTTGCGTGAAATTTCTAGGATCAACCAAATGCAAGAAAATATGATATGCATATGATCTAGTGTATAACATTCCAAATTGAAAATTTGGGATGTTACAATAGTGGATACTAGGGATCAAACCCTAACAAAACTAACTCGATTACATGATAAATCTCATCCAACCCATCACCGTCCAGCAAGCCTACGATGAAATTACTCACACACGGCGACGAGCATCATGAAATTGGTGATGGAGAAAGGTTGGTGATGATGATGGCGACAATTTCCCCTCTCCGGAGCCCAGAACGGACTCCAGATCTGGCCTCCCGATGAAGAACAAGGGGTGACGGTGGCTCTATATCTTAAAACGCGATGACTCCTTCTCTCTTTTTTCTCCTAGAATGTGAATATATGGAGTTGGAGTTGAGGTCGGTGGAGCTTTATGGGACCCACAAGCCAGGGGGCGCGCCCCCACCCTTGTGGACAGGTGGTGGGTCCCCCTCTGTTGATTCTTTTGCCAATATTTTTTTATTCCAAAAATATTCTCCGTGAAGTTTCAGGTCATTCTGAGAACTTTTATTTCCACACAAAAATATCACCATGGAAATTCTGCTGAAAACAGCGCCAGTCCGGGTTAGTTCCATTCAAATCATGCAAATTAGAGTCCAAAACAAGGTCAGAAGAGTTTGGAAAAGTAGATACGATGGAGATGTATCAGCAACAAGCGTATGTCTAAGGATTTCAAAGGTCCTCGAAAGGTGCCCAATTATATGGTGGATCTTGAGCCAACAACTTGGGTTGAGGGCTATGAGTTAGCCATGGACATGCTGGAAGTGAACGATATAGTTTACACCAAATATTTCACTATGATGTTGGAGGGGCCGACTCGTACATGGTTAAAAGGCCTGCCTCCTAATTCTATCAGCTCAGGGGCGGAGTTGAAGGCGCATTTTATCAAGAACTTTCAAGGGACATGCAAGCAGTCGCTCACGGTTGTTGATTTAGATCAGTGTGTACAACGGGAGGATGAGTCGGCCCATTATTGGGTTTGGCAGGTCTCTGCTATCATCCACTCATCAGGCAACATTGCCGCGGCTCAAGCTGTTTTGATTCTGGAGAAGAATTGTCATTTTTTGCCCCTTAAGCAGAAGCTCGGGCGGCTCAAGCGTACGTGTCAGGACATGGGGGAACTCATGAGCGCTCTCACAAAATATGTAGATTCTGACAATACAAAGGACCCCAGTTCTGATGATGATAAGTCTAACAAGGGCGAGAAAAATGGTGGAGCTAAGGGCCAACAGCAGAATATGGCCGGGCACAATGGCAATAATCAGGGCAATGGTGGTAAGCGCAGGCACCCCGATGGTGGGTCAGATCTGGTGGATAACACCAACACTGGGTATAAGAATCAACGTCATAATGACAATGGTAAGCAGCCTTTTAATGGAGGAAAGTCACAGAGTCTGGAGGAAATGCTCAATAGCCCTTGTCCAAAGCACAGTTGTCCTCACAAGCCAGCCAAACATGCTTGGAAGGGTTGTCATATCATGCAGAAGGTTAAGAACCAGATATTTCAGCAGCATCCTAATAATGGCAATGGACCGTCTGGCGGGTTCCCATGGTCCGACTTCAATGGAGGCGGCTCAAACTCTGGCTATCAGAATCAGCGTCATCAACAGTCTGGCCAAGGGAACAACCAGTTTGGATATCAGAGTAACCCCAAGCAACTGAACAGTGGGCAATATCATGTCTTCACTACAAGTACCTACAAGCATGGTCAGAAGGTTCCTAAATGGGCGGTTCATGTAGTTGAGCCGGCTATTCCACAATATTTGAGGTGGCCCGAGCACACAATAACTTGGATCTGCGCAGATCACCTGCCCCAGGTTGATAGTCCGGGTCATCTCGCTCTTGTGGTGGCCCCCAGGTAGGAGGATAAAAGTTCACCAAGGTGCTTATGGATGGTAGCATCAGTATTATCATCTTGTATTACGACACTTTTCGGTGGATGAATCTCATGTAGAAGAATCTTAAGCCGTCTTCCACAGTCTTTCATGGAGTGGTGCCAGGAAAGTCGGCATACCCTGTGGGGAAGATTGCCCTGGAAGTTGCATTTGGTGATGAATATAACTATAGAGCAGAGACTTTGTGGTTTGAAGTAGTCAAAATCAAGAGTCCATATCATGTGATGTTTGGACGGCCGGCTTATGCTCGTTTCATGTCCCGCCCTTGCTATGTTTACTTACCATTGAAGATGCCATGGCCAAAGGGGACAATTAAGATTCATGGAGATCAGAAAGTTGCCTTGGAGTGTGAAGAAGGAGACGTCGCTTATGCAGAGGCGGCTTGTGTGACCGAGGAGCTTAAGTTTTATAAGGAAAATGTTGACTCGACGGATATTCCTTTGAAAAATCCTACTACTGAACATGACCCTCTGCTAAAGTTCAAGTCGACTGATGATACAAAGCAAGTGGATTTTGTCCCTGGCGACTCTTCTCAGTAGTTTACTGTGGGCGCTAGGATGGATCCGAAATAGGAAAGCGCGCTCCTCAAGTTCATCCATGAGAATCGAGACATCTTTGCATGGAAACCTTCTGACATGCCAGGTGTACCGAGAGAATTCGCTGAGCATCACCTTAATGTCGATCCCAAAGTTAAGCCAGTCAAATAGTTCCTCCGTCGCTGAGCAACTTCATAAGCACCCTTAAAAGTGAAAAATTCTTCAATTTGTTCAATGTCATAGTAACTATAAACACCTTTGGCATAAGAAGATATAATTTCATGATCATTAAACTCACATAGGCAGGGAAGGTGTTTTTTAGGGTTTTCAGAGCAACAAGTAAAATCATAAATTTCAGATAGATTCCAAGCATAGCATAGCAAACAATTTATTTCATTCTATAATAGTCCCCCTTTTAAAACAAATGGTGATGCACAAAATGAGCATACTCATCTAATGATTTTCCCTCAACTAAACTACTTGGAGTTTCAACACGAGCACATATGTATCGAAGATGATCCAAGTAGAAACTTTAAGTGGATCCATAAACGTTTTGCTTTCTAATTTTCAATAAATACACAACTATACCAAGCAAATGAGCAACAAACCAAGTAAGACATAAAGACAAACGGAAAGAAAGCAAATAAAAAGGCAAATATTTTTGTGTTTTTTTGAAAACGTTTTAGAAGTGGGGGAGAGGTGTTGGGGAACGTAGTAATTTCAAAAAATTTCCTACGCACACGCAAGATCATGGTGATGCATAGCAACGAGAGGGGAGAGTGTTGTCTACGTACCCTCGTAGACCGAAGCGGAAGCGTTGACGCAACGTAGATGAAGTAGTCGTACGTCTTCCCGATCCGACCGATCCAAGCACCGTTACTCCGGCACCTCCGAGTTCTTGGCACACGTTCAGCTCGATGACGATCCCCGGGCTCCGATCCAGCAAAGCGTCGGGGAGGAGTTCCGTCAGCACGACGGCGTGGTGACGATCTTGATGTTCTACCGTCGCAGGGCTTCGCCTAAGCACTGCTACAATATGACTGAGGTGGAATATGGTGGAGGGGGGCACCGCACACGGCTAAGGAACGATCACGAAGATCAACTTGTGTGTCTATGGGGTGCCCCCTGCCCCCGTATATAAAGGAGTGGAGGAGGGGAGGGCCGGCCCTCTCTATGGCGCGCCCTAGGGGAGTCCTACTCCCACCGGGAGTAGGATTCCCCCTTTCCTAGTCCAACTAGGAGTCCTTCCATGTAGTAGGAGTAGGAAAAAAGGAAGGGGTGCAGCCCCTCCCCCTAGTCCAATTCGGACTAGGCCTTGGGGGGGGCGCGTGGCCTGCCCTAGGCAGCCCCTCTCTCTTTCTCGTATGGCCCAATAAGGCCCAATACTTCTCCTGGCGAATTCCCGTAACTCTCCGGTACTCCGAAAAATACCCGAATCACTCGGAACCTTTCCGAAGTCCGAATATAGTCGTCCAATATATCGATCTTTACGTCTCGACCATTTCGAGACTCCTCGTCATGTCCCCGATCTCATCCGGGACTCCGAACTCCTTCGGTACATCAAAACTCATAAACTCATAATATAAGTGTCATCGAAACCTTAAGCGTGTGGACCCTAAGGTTCGAGAACAATGTAGACATGACCGAGACACGTCTCCGGTCAATAACCAATAGCGGGACCTGGATGCCCATATTGGCTCCTACATATCCTACGAAGATCTTTATCGGTCAGACCGCATAACAACATACGTTGTTCCCTTTGTCATCGGTATGTTACTTGCCTGAGATTCGATCATCGGTATCCAATACCTAGTTCAATCTTGTTATCGGCAAGTCCCTTTACTCGTTCCGTAATACATCATCCCGCAACTAACTCATTAGTTGCAATGCTTGCAAGGCTTAAGTGATGTGCATTACCGAGAGGGCCCAGAGATACCTCTCCGACATTCGGAGTGACAAATCCTAATCTCGAAATATGCCAACCCAACATGTACCTTTGGAGACACCTGTAGAGCTCCTTTATAATCACCTAGTTACGTTGTGACGTTTGGTAGCACACAAAGTGTTCCTCCGACAAACGGGAGTTGCATAATCTCATAGTCATAGGAACATGTATAAGTCATGAAGAAAGCAATAGCAACATACTAAACGAACGGGTGCTAAGCTAATGGAATGGGTCATGTCAATCAGATCATTCAACTAATGATGTGATCCCGTTAATCAAATAACAACTCTTTGTCCATGGTTAGGAAACATAACCATCTTTGATTAACGAGCTAGTCAAGTAGAGGCATACTAGTGACACTCTGTTTGTCTATGTATTCACACATGTATTATGTTTCCGGTTAATACAATTCTAGCATGAATAATAAACATTTATCATGATATAAGGAAATAAATAATAACTTTATTATTGCCTCTAGGGCATATTTCCTTCAGTCTCCCACTTGCTAGAGTCAATAATCTAGATCACATCGCCACGTGATTTAACATCAATAGTTCACATCTTTATGTGATTGGTTCACATCTCTATGTGACTAACACCCAAAGGGTTTACTAGATTCAATAATCTAGTTCACATCACTATGTGATTAAGACCCAAAAAGTGATCATGTTTTGCTTGTGAGAGAAGTTTAGTCAACGGGTCTGCCACATTCAGATCCGCATGTATTTTGCAAATTTCTATATCAACAATGCTCTGCATGGAGCTACTCTAGCTAATTGCTCCCACTTTCAATATGTATCCAGATTGAGACTTAGAGTCATCTGGATCAGTGTCAAAGCTTGCATCGACGTAACCCTTTATGACGAACCTTTTGTCACCTCCGTAATCGAGAAACATATCCTTATTCCAGTAAGGATAATTTTGATCGCTGTCCATTGATCTACTCTTAGATCATATTGTACTCCCTCTCTTAACACAGTGTATGGTATACAATAGATCTGGTACACAGCATGGCATACTTTATAGAACCTATGACTGAGGCATAGGGAATGACTTTCATTCTCTTTCTATCTTCTGCTGTGGTCGGGCTTTGAGTCTTACTCAACTTCACACCTTGTAACACAGGCAAGAAACTTTTTCTTTGACTGTTCCATTTTGATCTACTTCAAAATCTTGTCAAGGTATGTACTCATTGAAAAACTTATCAAGCGTCTTGATCTATCTCTATAGATCTTGATACTCAATATGTAAGCAGCTTTACCGAGGTCTTTCTTTGAAAAACTCCTTTCAAACACTCCTTTATGCTTTGTAGAATAATTCTACATTATTTCCGATCAACAATATGTCATACACATATACTTATCAGAAATGATGTAGTGCTCCCACTAACTTTCTTGTAAATACAGGCTTCACCGCAAGTCTGTATAAAACTCTATGCTTTGATCAACTTATCAAGGTGTATATTCCAACTCCGAGATTCTTGCACCAGTCTATAGATGGATCCCTGGAGCTTGCATATTTAGTTAACACCTTTAGGATAGACAAAACCTTCTAGTTGCATCGTATACAACTCTTCTTTAGTAAATCCATTAAGGAATGCAGTTTTGTTTATCCATTTGCCAGATTTCATAAAATGCGGCAATTGCTAACATGATTCGGACAGACTTAAGCATAGATACGAGTGAGAAAATCTCATCGTAGTCAACACCTTGAACTTGTCGAAAACCTTTTGCGACAATTCTAGCTTTGTAGATAGTAACACTACTATCAGCGTCCGTCTTCCTCTTGAAGATCCATTTATTTTCTATGGCTTGCCGATCATCGGGCAAATCCATCAAAGTCCATACTTTGTTCTCATACATGGATCATATCTCAGATTTCATGGCCTCAAACCATTTCGCGGAATCTGGGCTCATCATCGCTTCCTCATAGTTCGCAAGTTCGTCATGGTCTAGTAACATGACTTCCAGAACAGGATTACTGTACCACTCTGGTGCGGATCTCACTCTGGTTTACCTACGAGATTTGGTAGTAACTTGATCTGAAGTTACATGATCATCATCATTAGCTTCCTCACTAATTGGTGTAGTAGTCACAGGAACAGATTTCTGTGATGAACTACTTTCCAATAAGGGAGCAGGTACAGTTACCTCATCAAGTTCTACTTTCCTCCCACTCACTTCTTTCGAGAGAAACTCCTTCTCTAGAAAAACTCCGAATTTAGCAACAAAAGTCTTGCCTTCGGATTTGTGATAGAAGGTGTACCCAACAGTCTCCTTTGGGTATCCTATGAAGATATATTTCTCCGATTTGAGCTTATCGAGATGAAACTTTTTCACATAAGCATCGCAACTCCAAACTTTAAGAAACGACAACTTAGGTTTCTTGCCAAACCATAGTTCACACGGTGTCGTCTCAACAGATTTAGATGGTGCCCTATTTAACGTGAATGCAGCTGTCTCTAATGCATAACCCCAAAACGATAGTGGTAGATCGGTAAGAGACATCATAGATCGCACTATATCTAATAAAGTACGGTTATGACGTTCGGACACACCATTACACTATGGTGTTCCAGGTGGCGTGAGTAGTGAAACTATTTCACATTGTTTTAATTGAAGGCCAAACTCGTAACTCAAATATTTTACCTCTGCGATCATATCATAGAAACTTTTATTTTCTTGTCACGATGATTTTCCACTTCACTCTGAAATTCTTTGAACTGTTCAAATGTTTCAGACTTATGTTTCATCAAGTAGATATCCCCATATCTGCTCAAATCATCTGTGAAGGTCATAAAATAATGATACCTGCTGCAAGCCTTAATATTCATCGGACCACATACATCAGTATGTATGATTTCCAACAAATCTGTTGCTTGCTTCATTGTTCCGGAGAACGGCGTTTTAGTCATCTTGCCCATAAGGCATGGTTCGCAAGCATCAAGTGATTCATAATCAAGTGATTCCAAAAGCCCATCAGCATGGAGTTTCTTCATGCGCTTTACACCAATATGACCTAAACGGCAGTGCCACAAATAAGTTGCACTATCATTATTAACTTTGCATCTTTTGGTTTCAATATTATGAATATGTGTATCACTACGATCGAGATCCAATGAACTTGTTTCATTGGGTGTATGACCATCGAAGGTTTTATTCATGTAAACAGAACAACAATTATTCTCTGACTTTAATGAATAACCGTATTGCAATAAACATGATCAAATCATATTCATGCTCAACGCAAACACCAAATAACACTTATTTAGGTTCAACACTAATCCTGAAAGTATAGGGGAGTGTGCGATGATGATCATATCAATCTTGGAACTACTTCCAACACACATCGTCACTTCACCCTTAACTAGTCTCTGTTTATTCTGCAACTCCTGTTTCGAGTTACTGCTCTTAGCAACTGATCCAGTATCAAATACTGAGGGGTTGCTATAAACACTAGTAAAGTACACATCAATAACATGTATATCAAATATACTTTTGTTCACTTTGCCATCCTTCTTATCCGCCAAATACTTGGGGCAGTTCCGCTTCCAGTGACCAGTCCCTTTGCAGTAGAAGCACTTAGTCTCAGGCTTAGGACCAGACTTGGGCTTCTTCACTTGAGCAGCAACTTGCTTGTCGTTCTTCTTGAAGTTCCCCTTCTTCCCTCTGTCCTTTTCTTGAAACTAGTGGTCTTGTCTACCATCAACACTTGATGTTTTTCTCGATTTCTACCTTCGTCAATTTCAGCATTACGAAGAGCTTGGGAATCATTTCCGTTATCCCTTGCATATTATAGATCATCATGAAGTTCTACTAACTTGGTGATGGTGACTAGAGAATTCTGTCAATCACTATTTTATCTGGAAGATTAACTCCCACTTGATTCAAGCGATTGTAGTACCCAGACAATCTGAGCACATGCTCACTGCTTGAGCGATTCTCCTCCATCTTTTAGCTATAGAACTTGTTGGAGATTTCATATCTCTCAACTCGGGTATTTGCTTGAAATATTAACTTCAACTCCAGGAACATCTCATATGGTCCATGATGTTCAAAACGTCTTTGAAGTCCCGATTCTAAGCCGTTAAGCATGGTGCACTAAACTATCAAGTAGTCATCATATTGAGCTAGCCAAACGTTCATAATGTCTGCATCTGCTCCTGCAATAGGTCTGTCACCTAGCGGTGCATCAAGGACATAATTCTTCTGTGCAGCAATGAGGATAAACCTCAGATCACGGATCCAATCCGCATCTTTGCTACTAACATCTTTCAACACAATTTTCTCTAGGAACATATCAAAATAAACACAGGGAAGCAACAATGCGATCTATTGATCTACAACATGATTTGCAAAATACTACCAGGACTAAGTTCATGATAAATTTAAGTTCAATTTAATCATATTACTTAAGAACTCCCACTTAGATAGACATCCCTCTAATCCTCTAAGTGATCACGTGATCCAAATCAACTAAACCATGTCCGATCATCACGTGAGATGGAGTAGTTTCATTGGTGAACATCACTATGTTGATCATATCTACTATATGATTCACGCTCGACCTTTCGGTCTCCGTGTTCCGAGGCCATATCTGTATATGCTTGGCTCGTCAAGTATAACCTGAGTATTCCGTGTGTGCAACTGTTTTGCACCCGTTGTATTTGAACATAGAGCCTATCACACCCGATCATCACGTGGTGTCTCAGCACGAAGAACTTTCGCAACGGTGCATACTCAGGGAGAACACTTCTTGATAATTAGTGAGAGATCATCTTAAAATGCTACCGTCAAACTAAGCAAAATAAGATGTATAAAAGATAAACATCATATGCAATCAAAATATGTGACATGATATGGCCATCATCATCTTGCGCCTTTGATCTCCATCTCCAAAGTACTGTCATGATCTCTATCGTCACCGGCATGACACCATGATCTCCATCATCTTGATCTATATCAATGTGTCGTCACACGGTCGTCTCGCCAACTATTGCTCTTGCAACTATTGCTATCGCATAGCGATAAAGTAAAGCAATTATTTGGCGCTTGCATCTTATGCAATAAAGAGACAACCATAAGGCTTTTGCCAGTTGCCGATAACTTTAACAAAACATGATCATCTCATACAACAACTTATATCTCATCACGTTTTGACCATATCACATCACAACATGCCCTGCAAAAACAAGTTAGACGTCCTCTACTTTGTTGTTGCAAGTTTTACGTGGCTGCTACGGGCTTAAGCAAGAACCAATCTTACCTACGCATCAAAACCACAACGATAGTTTGTCAAGTTGGTGCTGTTTTAACCTTCGCAAGGACCGGGTGTAGCCACACTTGGTTCAACTAAAGTTGGAGAAACTGTCACCCGCAAGCCACCTATGTGCAGAGCACGTCGGGAGAACCGGTCTCGCGTAAGCGTACGCGTAATGTTGGTCCGGGCCGCTTCGCCCAACAATACCGCCGAACCAAAGTATGACATGCTGGTAAGCAGTATGACTTATATCGCCCACAACTCACTTGTGTTCTACTCGTGCATATAACATCAACATATAAAACCTAGGCTCGGATGTCACTGTTGGGGAACGTAGTAATTTCAAAAAATTTCCTACGCACACGCAATATCATGGTGATGCAAAGCAACGAGAGGGGAGAGTGTTGTCTACGTACCCTCGTAGACCGAAGCGGAAGCGTTGACGCAACGTAGATGAAGTAGTCGTACGTCTTCCCGATCCGACCGATCCAAGCACCGTTACTCCGGCACCTCCGAGTTCTTGGCACACGTTCAGCTCGATGACGATCCCCGGGCTCCAATCCAGCAAAGCGTCGGCGAGGAGTTCCGTCAGCACGACGGCGTGGTGACGATCTTGATGTTCTACCATCGCAGGGCTTCGCCTAAGCACTGCTACAATATGACCGAGGTGGAATATGGTGGAGGGGGGCACCGCACACGGCTAAGGAACGATCACGAAGATCAACTTGTGTGTCTATGGGGTGCCCCCTGCCCCCGTATATAAAGGAGTGGAGGAGGGGAGGGCCGGCCCTCTCTATGGCGCGCCCTAGGGGAGTCCTACTCCCACCGGGAGTAGGATTCCCCCTTTCCTAGTCCAACTAGGAGTCCTTCCATGTAGTAGGAGTAGGAAACAAGGAAGGGGCGCAGCCCCTCCCCCTAGTCCAATTAGGACTAGGTCTTGGGGGGCGCGCGGCCTGCCCTAGGCAGCCCCTCTCTCTTTCTCGTATGGCCCAATAAGGCCCAATACTTCTCCCGGCGAATTCCCGTAACTCTCCGGTACTCCGAAAAATACCCGAATCACTCGGAACCTTTCCGAAGTCCGAATATAGTCGTCCAATATATCGATCTTTACGTCTCGACCATTTTGAGACTCCTCGTCATGTCCCCGAACTCATCCGGGACTCCGAACTCCTTCGGTACATCAAAACTCATAAACTCATAATATAACTGTCATCGAAACCTTAAGCGTGCGGACCCTACGGTTCGAGAACAATGTAGACATGACCGAGACACGTCTCCGGTCAATAACCAATAGCGGGACCTGGATGCCCATATTGGCTCCTACATATTCTACGAAGATCTTTATCGGTCAGACCGCATAACAACATACGTTGTTCCCTTTGTCATCGGTATGTTACTTGCCTGAGATTCGATCGTCGGTATCCAATACCTAGTTCAATATTGTTACCGGCAAGTCTCTTTACTCGTTCCGTAATACATCATCCCGCAACTAACTCATTGGTTACAATGCTTGCAAGGCTTAAGTGATGTGCATTACCGAGAGGGCCCAGAGATACCTCTCCGACATTCGGAGTGACAAATCCTAATCTTGAAATATGCCAACCCAACATGTACCTTTGGAGACACCTGTAGAGCTCCTTTATAATCACCCAGTTACGTTGTGACGTTTGGTAGCACACAAAGTGTTCCTCCGACAAACGGGAGTTGCATAATCTCATAGTCATAGGAACATGTATAAGTCATGAAGAAAGCAATAGCAACATACTAAACGATCGGGTGCTAAGCTAATGGATTGGGTCATGTCAATCAGATCATTCAACTAATGATGTGATCCCGTTAATCAAATAACAACTCTTTGTCCATGGTTAGGAAACATAACCATCTTTGATTAACGAGCTAGTCAAGTAGAGGAATACTAGTGACACTCTGTTTGTCTATGTATTCACACATGTATTATGTTTCCGGTTAATACAATTCTAGCATGAATAATAAACATTTATCATGATATAAGGAAATAAATAATAACTTTATTATTGCCTCTAGGGCATATTTCCTTCAAGAGGAAAACGAGAGGCAAATGGCAAATAATGCAAGTGCAAGAGATGAGAGTTTATGATAGGTACTTGGTAGGCTTGATGTAGAACCTCCCCGGCAACGGCGCGAGAAGTTCTTCCTGCTACTTCTTGAGCTTGCGCTGATTTTTCCCTTGAAGAGGAATGGGTGATGCAACAAACTAGATATAAGTATTTCCCTTAGTTAAGAACCAATGTATAAATCCAGTAGGAGGCACAAGCAAGTCCCCAATAGATGCACCTGCACAAACTAACAAACACTTGCACACAACGTGAAAAGGGGGTTGTCGATCCCTTCAGGGTGACGAACAAGAGTGAGGTCTAATAGATATAGGTATAAAAGATAAATAAAAGAGCAAACTAAAGTAAATATAAATAAAATGCAGCAATGTATTTTTGGGTTTTTTGGTTTATTGATCTGAAAATATATGATGGAAAATAGACCCGGGGGCCATAGGTTTCACTAGAGGCTTCTCTCTTGAAGAAAGCATATAGTGGGTAAACAAATTACTGTTGAGAAATTGATATAAAAGCGCAAAGTTATGACGATATCGAAGGCAATGATCATGAATATAGGCATCATGTCCGTGTCAAGTAGACCGAAACGATTCTGCATCTACTACTATTACTCCACACATCGACCGCTATCCAGCATGCATCTAGAGTATTAAGTCCATAAGAACGGAGTAACGCCTTAAGCAAGATGACATTAGTAGAGGGATAGATCCAATAAATATGGTAAAAACCCCCATCTTTTTATCCTTAATGGCAACAATACAAATACGTGCCTCACTACCCCTACTGTCACTAGGTGAGGACATCGCAAGATTGAACCCATCACAAAGCACTTCTCCCATTGCAAGAAAAACCAATCTAGTTGGCTAAACCAAGTCGAAAGATCAAAGAGAAATACAAAGCTATCTTAATCATGCATAAAAGAGTTCAGAGAAGACTCAAATAATATTCATAGATAATCTGATCATAAATCCACAATTCATCGGATCTCAACAAACGCACCGCAAAAGAAGATTACATCGAATAGATCTCCAAGAACATCGAGGAGAACATTGCATTGAAGATCAAAGAGAGAGAACAAGCCATCTAGCTCTAAGCTATGGACCCGTAGGTCCGTGGTAAACTACTCACACATCATTGGAAGGGCAGCAAGGTTGATGTAGAGGCCCTCCATGATTGAATCCCCCTCCGGCAGAGTGCCGAAAAAGGCCTCAAGATGGGATCTCATGGGAACAGAAGCTTGCGGCAGCAAAAAAGTATTTTTGGTGCGCCCTATGGTATAGGGGGGATATTTGGGTATTTATGGAGCAAGAATTACAGTTGTAGGGTCTACAAGGGCCCCACAAGAATGGGGGGCGCCCCCGAGATCGCGCCCCCACTGCTTGTGGCCACCTCGTAGGTCTTCTGGCCTCCTCTCCAAGTCTCGTGGGTTTCTTCTGGTCCAAGAAAAATCATCATAAAGTTTTATTCCATTTGGGCTCCGTTTGATATTCCTTTTGTCTAGAAGTCAAAAACAAGGAAAAAACAAAAACTGGCACTGGGCTCTAGGTTAATAAGTTAGTCCCAAAAATAATATAAATTAGCATATTAATGCATATAAAACATCCAAAACAGATAATATAATAGCATGGAACAATCAAAATTATAGATACATTGGAGACTGATGCGGCTTGAACTACATCGGTATTTCCCCAAAGAGGAAGGGATGATGTAGCACAACTACGATAGGTATTTCCCCCAGTGATGAGAACAAGGTTATGGAACCAGTAGGAGAACCACGCAACACTACGTGAACGACACCTACACACAAAGAACAAATACTTGCAACCAGACGTAAAAGAGGGGTTGTCAATCCCTCTCGAATAAAGGATAGGTAAAATCATAGTAGATTGGATAAATAGATCTCACGGGAACGCGAGATAAAATAAATAATAATAAATTGCATCAAGGTATTTTTGGGTTTTTGAATTAACATATCTGAAAATAAAAGTGAATAAAAATAGATCTGGAAGGCAAATATGATAAAGAAGAGACCGGGGGCCGTAGATTTCACTAGTGGCTTCTCTCAGGAAAAATAGCATATGATGGGTGAACAAATTACTGTTGGGCAATTGATAGAACTTCAAATAATCATGACAATATCCAGGTAATGATCATTATATAGGCATCATGTCCAATATTAGTAGACCGACTCCTGCCTGCATCTACTACTATTACTCCACATATCGACCACTATCCAGCATGCATCTAGTGTATTAATTTCATGGAGAAATGGAGTAATGCAATAAGAATGATGACATGATGTAGACAAGATCTAATCATATAGGAATAGACCCCATCTTGTTATCCTTAATAGTAACGATACATATGTGTCATTTCCCCTTCTGTCATTGGGATTGAGCACCATAAGATCAAACCCATCACAAAGCACCTCTTCCCATGGCAAGAAAAAAATGATCTACTCAGCCTAACTAAACCAAAGATTCGAAGAAGAAATAGGAGGCTATAAGTAATCATGCATATAAGAGATCAAAAGACTCAAATAACTTTCATGGATAAAAACATAGATCTGATCATCAACTCAAAGTTCATCGGATCCCAAGAAACACACCACAAAAAGAGTTACATCAAATAGATCTCCAAGAGACCATTGTATTGATAATCAAAAGAGAGAGAGATGAAGCCATCTAGCTACTAACTACGGACCCGTAGGTCTACAATGAACTACTCATGCATCATCGGAGAGGCACCAATGAGGATGATGAACCCCAACCGTGATGGTGTCTAGATTGGATATGTGGTTTTGGAACTTGCGGCGGCTGGAATTGTGTTTCGTTACCTCCCCTAGGGTTTTTGGAACATTGGGGCATTTACAGGGCAAAGAGGTGGTGTGGGAGGCCACCGAGGTGGGCACAACCCACCAGGGCGTGCCTGGGCCCCCAGGCGTGCCCAGGTGGGTTGTGCCCCCCTCGTTGCACCCCTCTGGTACTTCTTTGGCCCATCCTGTGTCTTCTAGCCCAGAATTTTTTTCCAAAAAGTTTCGCTGCATTTGGACTCCGTTGGTATTGATTTTCTGTGAAGTAAAAAATAAGCAAAAGATAGTAACTTGCACTGGGCACTTCTCAATAGGTTAGTACCAAAAAATGATATAAAGTTGCTATAAAATGATTGTAAAACATCCAAGAATGATAATATAACAGCATGGAACAATAAAAAATTATAGATACGTTGGAGATGTATCAACATCCCCAAGCTTAATTTATGCTCGTCCTCGAGTAGGTAAATGATTAAAACATAATTTTTGATGTGGAATGCTGCCTAACATGTTCATCACATATTATTTTCTTTGTAGCATGGACATTTGGACTTCTATATGATTCAAAGCAATAGTCTAGTTTTGACATGAATATTTCAATACTCAAGCATATCAACAAGCAACCATGTCTTTCAAAATATCAACACTAAAGAAAGTTATCTCTAGTCCATTATGCTCAATCATTGATCCATTCATGAAGTACACTCGCATATTAGCTACACCCAATGCTCAAGTACGATCATGGTGCCCCTTAGTTGGTGCTTTATAAGAGAAGATGGAGACTCAAATAATTTTTTTTGCATAAAGTAAAAGAAAGGCCCTTCGCAGAGGGGGGGGGTAGGGATTTGTAGAGGTGCCAGAGCTCAAAACAAAAAAGATAGAGATAAAAACATTTTGAGTGGCATGCTTTTCCTCTCAACGAAAACGATTGATTAGTTCCCAATACTTTCCATGCTAGATATATCATAGGCGGTTCCCAAACAGAAAATAAAGTTTATTCCTTTTTTCACCATACTTTCACATTCCACGGCTAACCAAATCCACGTTGCCGTCCATACTAACACTTTCCAAGGAACTTATTATTTGACAACATAAAGTAAATTCATTTTTCATTTCAGGACTGGGCATCCCTAATACCTTTGCTGTACTCTCGTGCAATAACAAGTGAATAAACACTCATCTTGAGAATAACACATCTAGCATTGAAAAATTCTAAGACACGTTCTTTTCCTATAACATTCCCATGCCCCAAAACAAAAGTTTTAGCATCCATATTGCCCGATCATCCACTTTTAGGAGTTAGGCCATCATCTGTTTCTGCCGTACCAAAGTCACTCATGGTGACAAATCCTAGCAAACAAAAACTCCAACGAGAAATGCGAATGAAAAGAGGCGAATAAAATGGCAATTTTTTGTGAAGTTGGGGAGATGAAAATGAGAGGTAAATGGCAAATAATGTAAATTGCAAGGAGATGAGATTTGTGATTAGGAACCTGGTAGATGTTGATGATGTCCCCGGCAACGGCGCCAGAAATTCCTTTTGATGCGGCTTGAACTACGTCAGTATTTCCCCAAAGAGGAAGGGATGATGTACCACAACTACGGTAGGTATATCCCCCAGTGATGAGACCAAGGTTATCGAACTAGTAGGCAAACCACGCAACACTACATGAACAACACCCGCACACAAAGAACAAATACTTGCAACGCGACGTAAAAGAGGGGTTGTCAATCCCTCCCGGCTAAAAGATAGGTAAAATTGTAGTAGATTGGATAAATATATCTTGAGGGAATGCAAGAGAAAATAAATAATAATAAATAGTAGCAAGGTATTTTTGGTTTTTGGATTAATAGATCTGAAAATAAAAGCGAATAAAAATAGATCTCGAAGGCAAATATGATAAAGAAGAGACCCGGGGGCCATAGATTTCACTAGTGGCTTCTCTCGAGAAAAATAGCATACGGTGGGTAAACAAATTACTGTTGGGAAATTGATAGAACTTCAAATAATCCTGACGATATCCAGGCAATGATCATTATATAGGCATCACGTCCAAGATTAGTAGACCGACTCTTGCCTGCATCTACTAATATTACTCCACACATTGACTGCTCTCTAGCACACATCTAGTGTATTAAGTTCATGGAGAAACAGAGTAATGCAATAAGAACGATGACATGACATACACAAGATCTACTCAGTTAGGAATAGATCCCATCTTGTTATCCTTAATAGCAACGATACATACGTGTCATTTCCCCTTCTGTCACTGGGATTGAGCACCGTAAGATCGAACCCATCACAAAGCACCTCTTCCCATGGCAAGAAAAATCAATTTAGTTGGCCTAACTAAACCAAAAATTCGAAGAAGAAATACGAGGGTATAAGTAATCATGCATACAAGAGATCAAAAGACTCAAATAACTTTCATGGATAAAAACATAGATCTGACCATAAACTCAAAGTTCATCGGATCCCAACAAACACACTGCAAAAGGGTTACATCAAATAGATCTCCAAGAGACCATTGTATTGAGAATCAAAAGAGAGAGAGAGAAATCCATCTAGCTACTAACTACGGACCCGTAGGTCTACAATGAACTACTCACGCATCATCGGAGAGGCACCAATGAGGATGATGAACCCCTCCGTGATGGTGTCTAGATTGGATATGTGGTTTCTGGAACTTGCGGCGGCTGGAATTATGTTTCATCACCTCCCCTAGGGTTTTTGGAATATTGGGGTATTTATAGAGCAAAGAGGCGGTGCAGGAGGCCACCGAGGTGGGCACAACCCACCAGGGCGCGCCTGGGCCCCCAGGAGCGCCCAGGTGGGTTGTGCCCCCCTCGTGGCACCCCTCTAGTACTTCTTTGGCCCATCCTGTAACTTCTAGCCCAAAAAGATTCTTCAAAATGTTTCACTGCTTTTGGACTCTGTTTGGTATTGATTTTCTGCGAAGTAAAAAATAAGCAAAAAACAGCAACTGGCACTGGGCACTATGTCAATAGGTTAGTCCCAAAAAATGATATAAAGTTGCTATAAAATGATTGTAAACATCCAAGAATGATAATATAATAGCATGGAACAATAAAAAATTATAGATACGTTGGAGATGTATCAGAGACGTATCACCATGCAATGGACGCACTAGAGCTATAAGTGTATGAAAGCTCAAAATAAAACTAAGTGGGTGTGCACCCAACTTGCTTGCTCACGAAGACCTAGGGCAATTTGAGGAAGCCCATCATTGGAATATACTAGCCAAGTTCTAAAATGAAAAATTCCCACTAGTATATGAAAGTGACAAATAGAAGACTCTCTACCATGAAGAACATGGTGCTATTTTGAAGCACAAGTGTGGCAAAAGGATAGTAACATTGTCCCTTCTCTCTTTTTCTCTCATTTTTTTCTTTTTTTTCTTTTGGGCTCTTTGGCCTTTTTTTATTTTGGGCTCCTTGGCCTCTTTTTTATTATAACTATCACAAATGTCCGTGCGTTGCAACTGGGATATAATAAAAAAATTATTGGTTCAACATCAATTGTATCAAACATATCCCTTTAGCAAGAGCGTCTTTTCTTTCCTTTGTCCACTATCTCTGCCTTTCCAATCCAAACACGTCTTCACCTATGTTTTTTACTGTTCTTCCTAAGAAAAACATTATTGCAAACTTGTGTATATGTTTTAAGGGTTTCATACAAAGGTATCAAGATGATGAAACTTTAAATAACCATCAACCATCATCAGAAAATGTTTCATGGGAAAGCTGAGGACAATTCAAGCCATTAGCATGTTAATTTCATCCAATTGCTTCAATTATTTGCCAACAGAACTTTTCTAGAGCTTCATCTCTTCAATAACCATGACCTCTATTGCCTTGCAAGATTGATCATCCCTAAAAGACGGGGTCCATATCCCATCAACATCATACTTCTTTCTCTTCCCTTTAAATTTTTTGGTTGAAGGAAATGAACGACAAAATGTTTTATTTGACAGGAAATAAACTGTGCCCAATATTTTTTTCATCAGATGCATTATTCACAATAAAATTAATGTTGTAATGCTAATACGGGTCCATTCAAGGAGCTTGTACATGACAACAATGCCATTTTGATGTACCTCGGTAATTCTTCGAAAACAAAATCCACCTAGATATTTTGTTACATACTACTAAAAAGCAAACTTGACGTTCTTTCCCCCTCCCAAATTACTTCCGACAAGGAAAAGCATAAATGGCAGGAATATCACGAGAAACATTTAGTATATCAAAAATATAAAGAAGAATTTAGGTACTTAATTTCCATAATAGCAAGTTAAGAACTTCCAGAAAACTCAGACCTAAGTTGACTTCGAGCCTTGGTTCGGGCACTCAACCGTGAACATCTAGCTCAGTTGCTCGCTTATTTATAGGATGATCCATTGGAGATTAAATAGGCAGTTATTAGTAGGTAAAAGTTTCACATAGGTGTAAGAGTATAACATGATGTTGTACCATAGAACCCTGCAAAAATTATCAGTATGTTTGAGAATCATAAGGGAATTTGACGAAAAAAATACTTGCAATACAAAAAGACTTAGTAAGATATGAAACATTATTTAAATTCAAAGAGTACAAGATTAATTTGAGAAGATTCAAACTAAAATCTTGCACAAAATATTCAAATTCAAAGGATACAAAAAGTAAATGGACAAAATCTACCAAGAAGTGGTGCCACATGTGCCTACTGCTACTTCTGGACATGCTCCAAGTATCGTCAGTGTCAGTGGTGATCTAAATGTTCTTATATTTCTTTATGGAGGGAGTATTAAGTAAGGGAGCTGTAATTTGAATAGTAGCTGATCCCAGAACCACACCTCAAGCAACATTTCATAGCCCATATAGCTCCTCATCCTCTCTAGTGTAGAGATCCTAATCTCATTCTTACTAATCTATCCATGACGATGAACTCACATAAGTTTTAGCATGCCAAAAGAACAAGATGGTAGCATTTGGTTTTGCCAGGGTAGGGAAGAGCTAGGACAGAAAAAGGAGCTCGTGGAGATAGCTTAGCCTTCCATGCAAGAATAACATGTCGAAAGCTGGGAGGAGATCATGCGTGGATTGTGCTCGACTGCAGACGGAGCATCGATGTGACACCCTGAGACCGACGCTCCAGAAGGCTTCCATATATTTCGTGATCACCGTGTGTTTCATTTTGCTTGCTCTATTTATTTTGTATTGCATCATGCCATCATGCCATCGTGTCATTTCTTTTTTTAAACTCAACTAAATAAATTGCATGGATCCTTGATCCATTTAAATCGAGGGAATTCACATGGTGAAGTTCTCTTTAAAACATACCAAAGCCTTCCAATATTATTCGGGAGCTATATTAAAATACTCCATTAATTTGGAGATACCCATAAACAAACTTGCATTTTAAATTCCTTCCTTCTCCAAATATTTCCATCCATGCGCTATTTTCCGTTCACTCCACTTTTCTTTTGGAGCTTTGAAATATGTCAAAGTAGCCACATTCCAAGTTTGAGCTCGACTCAAATTTATTTGATCCTTCAAATAAATTCAAACCTTTTTCCGTTTTTCTTTGGGTCCACTCAACTCTCCCTCTCTTTCTCCTTCTGTTTTTTCTTTTCTTTGTCTGCCCAGCGAGGCCGACCCATTTTCTCCAGGCTGGCCCAACCATCCCCTAGAGCCCCCGCGGTAACCCTAGCCTCGCTCAGCCTCTCCCCCTCTCGATCCCCTCCTTCCCTCAGCGCTGCCACTACCCAAACCCCACATGCGCCGCACCCCATCTGCCCGTTCCCCCTTCTCTCGATCCCTCTCCTTCTCCCCATCGTCTCCTTCTCTCCCTGTGCGCTGCATGCACACAGGGCCAGTCCTGACATTTTGGGGGCCCGGGGCAAGACTTATACTTGGGGCCTTTAATATAGACATCATAACAATGAAAATGAATATACATATGCTTTTGAAATATTATCAAATATACTTCATTAAATGCATTCAAAATTAGTATGTATACCAAATAATTTATACATATTACCTTCAAAATTTCTTTTAACATTCCTTGATGCAAAGTCACTTATGATGAGGTCGACATTAATATAATCCAATAATTTCTTCTCGATGCATAATGTTGCTAAAAAATTTAACCACACTTGAGTCGTTGTTGACCTAAGATATGTCTTCGGTAATTTCGTCTTTGAAAAGCTTCTGTCAGCCATCATAGGCACAATAAATAAGGTGCAATAAACAATTCAGATATTAGGGTGACATTAAACTTCTCTAACATGCTCGAATATCTCCATAGATGACGTTACACCACTCGGCAAAGTGAATCTCATGATCTTCAATTTCTCAGGTTCAATATGATTCAACTTCAGGGTGCCCGAGGTCAATAAAAAACTAAATATATCTTTAAATATTATGTGTTCTTTAAATCTATCTTTCAAATAAGTGATTGCTATATCAACTAAAATAAATATTTAACTTGGAAAGTATTGTCAGTTTCTAGAATTTTTTCCTTGATAGTCACTTTCGCCAAACTGTTGTTTCCACGTAGCACAATGTTTTACTTGAAACAATGGCTCTACACCCATTTCAGTTGCATTACCTTTAGCAATGATTAAACTAGAAGAAAAACCCTCACCGCACTTCTCAAAAATACCTTGTATTTGATTCAAAGCAGAGTCAAAGCACATGTCTGACGATTGCAACAGATTACTCACTTTATTTACAGCAGATACAATACCATGCCAAATAATCATACGAACTAAGACCTCAAAGCGACCAAGTGCATCAAAAAAATATTTTGCATCACTTTTATCCTTAGGTTCAATGATGAAGTAGTTGAAGCACCTTTATTTGTCTTGAAAAAATTACGAATATTTCCGCACTATGATTGATAACACTGAAAATAAATAAAAATTTGCAACAATTGGCAATTGTTGGACAATGCTGATGTGCCGGCTATTCATCTATAGAAGACTAGGAACCACAACAATAATATAAGATATACCTCGGATGGTTGAATCATTTATGAATGGAGAGCAAAGCGGTGTTGCGACGGCGCCAGAGAATTGAAATCGGTGAACGATCTGAATTAGGGAGGTATATTCGATTCAGTAGAAAAGAGAAAAGGAGCGTCGAGCGAAGAGACGAAGCCTCGACGGCCACAAATGGGAATTTGAGCACTGCTGCATGAATGCGTGCGTGATGGAATAGGAAGGGAATCAAGGGAGATCGATCAGTTCCTATATTTTCGCGTGCACATACTCAACTTAGGAACGAATTAATCGCGGCCTCTTGCCTTGCTGCGTGCGTATGTTCCAGCGTGCTGCATGAGGCCCAACCATCCATCCATTAGAAAATTTTGGGCCAAGGCAAGGCCCCTCCATTTTGGGGGCCCGGGGCGACCGCCCCCCTGCCCCCCCTCAGGGCCGGCCCTGCATGCACATACACACACACACAACACATGCACACCACGCACAACAGTGCTGCTTCCCTCGAGGCTGCACCCCAGTGACCTTGCTCGCCGCTGGCAAGCCCTCTGCGTCCTCCTTGGCCCCCTTCGTCAGATTTCCTCGTCGGGCCTCCTCTCCTCCCTGCGCCCTTCACCAAGGCCACCCATCCATGGCTGCTACGCAGCCCCGACCTTCCCCACCGCCCGCTGGAGCAGGCCAGTGCCTCCACTATCGCCGCTGGTGACTGCGCCACCGGACCCCCACGGCCTCAAGTCCCTCACCGTCCAAGCTGCTCCGCTCTGTCGCCCCTGCTCCGACCTGCAAGCTCGCGCCGCCATCGTCCAGAGCAACCAAGTTTGCCACTCGCCAACCTCCTCTGTTCCACCTCCTTTGCGAGCCCTGCCCCCTGCAAGCTCTCGCCGCTGCCCCGAGCGCCCCTGTCCTCGAGCACCTGCTGGCTTCGGATCCTGTCAAGTGCTCTGACCCGCCACTGCCATGCCCTTGCATCCATCTGGCTCTATTGTTTTCACGGAGCCACTGTACCATGGCCACAAACGAGACCCATCGGACATCACCAAGACCCGCTGCGTTGACTGGATCAGTGCCGCTCCAGGCCATCGCACTGTACCACTACGTGGATAGAACCCGGATATGCCAAGACCCGGACCGACAAGTACCACGACGTCCGTCAATCGCCAAGTACCCCTTTGTTTCGTCGAGACCAGCAGGTCCGAAGACCCCAAGTACCACGACAACCCTGAAGGGATCCAAATTCGTCAAGTTCCTTTAACGATGACCCGAACGGCTATGAAACGTGTACCACTACCGTCGCCGAAAACCCGTGTACCACAAGCAGCAAGTTCGACTACCGTCGCGTGAACAACTACTTCCACTACCATTGCCGAGTACCACTACTTCCCACGACGACCGTGAACGACTACACTGCTTGACCCAAACCACCCCGAATGCATGCTTCAAAGGTATAACCGCAGAGAATGACCGCCCATGGATGAATGCATGAGTTGTATGAGATGCATGTTTGGATGTTGTATCCGCCCGTGAACGTTAGTTGTTCCTCCTTGTTGCCACGCCGTCGATCCGTGGGAACCCGGTATCCAGGATCACCCCACCATCCTTGCATGACACGCTCCCGTCACATTTCCTTGTGCACCGGTATCTCCATGAGCTACCGGAACCGATATGTTGCTGTGGCATCATTTTCGGATTCATCGCCATGGCACCATTTCTTTCCACCATGGTGGCAAATGCTTCATAATATGCTCATGTCAACATTTTCATAAATATTGCATAGAACTTGCAAATGCCATCCGCATCATGATAACAACATTTAAAATGGTTAAAATTGTTGTTTGCATTAAATTGCTATATGCATATGAGGATTTTTCAGAATTGTTGTTGTTTCCGGCCTCATTTAAACTTGCTTAAATGTGTAGTTTTCATATGCTTCACCTCTTGCCATGTTTAATAACATTTAATATTGTTGGGTACATAACCGGGAGTGAACTAAATAATCGAATGTGGTGTTTCGTCAATATGCAACTTGTTACATATTGAGTTCCACTTAACTTGTAGTTTTGTTTGGGCACTTTGCCATGCCATGCATATTTAAACCGGACATGCATCATCCTTGGTTGTGCATCATGCCATGGTTATGCTTGTGTGTTTACCATGTTTCTTGTTTCTTTCCGGTTTGCTCCTCTCGTTAGCTTAAGTTTCGTTCCGGAGTTGTGAGGATTCGTTTGTCTACATCCTTTTGTCTTCTTCATGGACTCATTCTTCTTCCTTGCGGGATCTCAGGCAAGATGACCATACCCTCAAAATCACTTCTATCTTTGCTTGCTAGTTGTTCGTTCTATCGCTATGTCGCGTTACCTACCACTTGTTATATCATGCCTCCCATATTGCCATGTCAAGCCTCTAACCCACCTTCCTAGCAAACCGTTGTTTGGCTATGCTACAACTTTTGCTTAGCCCCTCTTACAACATTGCTAGTTGCAGGTGAAGTTGAAGTTTGTTGCATGTTGGAACATGGATAACTGTTGGGATATCACCTTATCTCTTATTTAATTAATGCATCTATATACTTGGTAAAGGGTGGAAGGCTCGACCTTATGCCTGGTGTTTTGTTCCACTCTTGCCGCCCTAGTTTCCGTCATACCGGTGTTATGTTCCTTGATTTTGCGTTCCTTACGTGGTTGGGATTATGGGACCCCCTTGACAGTCCGCCTTGAATAAAACTCCTCCAGTAAGGCCCAACCTTGGTTTTAACATTTTCCACCTAAGCCTTTTCCCTTGGGTTCTGCAGACTCAAGGGTCATCTTTATTTTAAGCCCCCGAGCCAGTGCTCCTCCGAGTGTTGGTCCAACCTGGGCGATGTCCGGTGCCCCCTGGGCAACCAGGGTCTATGCCAACCTGACGTCTGGCCCATCCGGTGTGCCCTGAGAATGAGGTACGTGCGACTCCTATCGGGATTTGTTGGCACATCGGGCGGCTTTGCTGGTCTTGTTTTACCATTGTCGAAAAGTCTTGTAACCGGGATTCCGAGTCTGATCAGGTCTTCCCGGGAGAAGGAATATCCTTTGTTGACCGTGAGAGCTTGTGATGGGCTAAGTTGGGACAACCCTGCAGGGTATAAACTTTCGAAAGCCGTGCCCATGGTTATGAGGCAGATGGGAATTTGTTAATATCCAGTTGTAGAGAACTTGACACTTAACTTAATTAAAATGAATCAACCGCGTGTGTAGCCGTGATGGTCTCTTTTCGGCGGAGTCCGGGAAGTGAACACAGTCTTGGGTTATGTTTGAACATAAGTAGTTTCAGGATCACTTCTTGATCACTTATAGCTTTTTGACCGTTGCGTAGCTTCTCATCTTACTCTTACTTGCGTATGTTAGCCACCATTTTTGCTTAGCGCTTGCTGCAGATCTACCTCATTACCACCTGCTACCCATAAGCTTAAATAGTCTTGATCTTGCGGGTGTGAGATTGCTGAGTCCTCATGACTCACGGATACTTCCAAACAGTTGCAGGTGCTGATGATACTAGTGCATGCAATGCTACCAAACTCAAGTAGGAGTTTGACGAGGATCTGGGTCATTACTATGTTTCATTTCCTAATGATCAGTAGTGGAGCCAAGTTGGGACGATCGGGGATTTAGCATTTGGGGTTGTCTTCCTTTATTTTGGTTACATAGTCAGACCTTTGATTGCGCTGTGAATGATGTATGTTTAACTTGTTATTTGTGTGAAGTGGCGATTGTAAGCCAACTCTTTATCCCTTTCTTCTTCAGTACATGGGATTGTGTGAAGATTACCCCTCTTGCGACAAAACCACCATGCGGTTATGCCTCTAAGACGTGCCTCGACACGTGGGAGATATAGCCGCATCGTGGGTGTTACAGTCGAGCTCGAGTTTGATAAGAGGCGGCATAGCTCGGATAAATGCCTTCATCAGTAAAAAAAGTAAAAACTTCTCATATTTGCAGTCATGCATGAGAACAAAATTGTGCTAATTCATGAATCTCATGGTCAGAACCTTAAGAGGCATTATTCTCTTGTCTTGTGAGCGTGCTACATAGCCATAGTCAAAGCTTGAAAGTTGTTGAACCATTATATGCCTGGACACATATTTTTAAGATAGATTATTGCTTGTTTCATGGTCTCATGCAAGCATAGTATCATTAGTGATCTAGAGAGAGAAAACCAACATTAGCAATGAAATGATCACATGAGACTGCATGCTTGATTTTTGCAGAATAGCAGAGCACACATACTCTTGTTTTAACATATATATGGCCCCATAACTGGGAGCAAAAATGGTAGGATAGTGCGTGATGTCTACTACACAACCTTCTTCTTGTAGACTCGTGTTGGGCCTCCAAGCGCAGAGTTCTGTAGGACAGTAGCAAATTTCCCTCAAGTGGATGACGTAGGTTTATCAATTCGTGGGAAGCGTATGATGAAGATGGACTCTCTCAAACAACCCTGCAACCAAATAACAAAGAGTCTCTTGTGTCCGCAACACACCCAATACAATGGTAAATTGTATAGGTGCACTAGTTCGGCGAAGAGATGATGATACAAGTGTAACATGGATGGTAGAAATAGGTTTTTGTAATCTGAAAATATAAAAACAATAAGGTAACTAGTAACAAAAGTGAGCAAAAACGTTATTGCAATGCTTGGAAACAAGGCCTAGGGTTCATACTTTTACTAGTGCAAGTTCTTTCAACAATGATAACATAATTAGATCATATGGCAATCCCTCAATGTGCAACAAAGAGTCACTCCAAAGTTTCTATTGGAGAACATAGGACGAAAATGTGCATCAACCCCTATGCATAGATTACCCCAATGTCACCTCGGGAATCCGCGAGTTGAGTGCCAAAACATACATCAAGTGAATCAATAGAACATCCCATTGTCACCATAGATATCCCATCGCAAGACATACATCAAGTGTTCTCAAATCCAATACTCAATTCAACATAAGGAAACCTCAAAGAGGAAGACTCAATTAATCACAAGAAGGTAGAGGGGGAAGAAACACCATATGATCCAACTACAATAACAAAGCTCGCGGTACATCAAGATCGTGCCAAATCAAGAACACGAGAGAGAGAGAGATCACACACATAGCTACTGGTACATACCCTCAGCCCCGAGGGTGAACTACTCCCTACTCATCATGGAGACCACCGGGATGATGAAGATGGCCACCGGTGATGGTTTTCCCCTCCGGCATGGTGCCGAAACGGGCTCCCGATTGGTTTTTCGTGGCTACAAAGGCTTGCGGTGGCGGAACTCCCGATCTAGGTTTTTTTCTCTAGGGGTTTCTGCATTTATAGGAATTTTTGGCGTCGGTTTCAAGCCCTAGGGGGGCCCACCCTTGTGGATGCCTCATGGTTCCTCTGGTCCATCTCCGATACTTTGTGGGCTACTTTCGGTCCATAAAAAATCATCGTAAAGTTTCAGCTCGTTTGGACTCCATTTGGTATTCCTTTTCTGTAATACTCAAAAACAAGGAAAAAACAGAAACTGGCACTGGGCTCTAGGTTAATAGATTAGTCCCAAAATAATATAAAGTAGCACATAAATGCATATAAAACATCCAAGATGGATAATATAATAGCATGAAACAATAAAAATTGTAGATACGTTGGAGACGTATTAGTGCGCATATTCGTTGTTGCTTAATCTAACAAGAAAGTAGAGATGATAGTAAGGAGAAAAATTCTAAAATATGTGGTAACTGAAATAAGCCTATTTTCATGGTCTGCATTAAGAGAGGATGAAAAATGCATTTGCATGTCAATCCAGCAAAGCTTCCGCCCAAGCAGTCGAGCCTCCGGATGTCTACTTTTTGGTGTAGTGGAAATTGCTTGCTCACCTGAAGGCTCCTAGAGGGGATTGACTGGAACGGCAGATGCCGAAACCGAAGCGCGGCAGGTCAGAAACACAAGGGGCAACACGGTAGGTCGCAGTCACGGTCACAATTGCCGACGTCGGCTTCGATGTCTCACCCTCATCGTAATCCTGGCCGTCCCCAATGCTCGTCCTCATGAACTCCCATTAGCAGAGTGCACACCAAGCACCATGGCCTCTCCTCCTCCTGGGCATCTATGTTGGAGATCCTCCTCCACCTCGCTGCACCAGACCTCTCTATATATGCAATACCAGTACAACAAAGCATCAAAATTAGCAACGGGGGCATAGAAAACACATATGACACCCCACAAATCCTCGACAACTATCAACATAAACATACAGATACCCCGCTACCCACCCCGAGCTGGTCACACCAATTTTTGGATAAACGGATAGTTTGCTCTACACTACATATTTCAGTCAGAAGTATAGCACATCAAATATCATGAGTGATCCAAGTTGTTCACTTGCACTTGTAGGCTAAGATTTTTGAGATTTTAGTTGGCCAGGTAAACAGGGAATTGTCTCCTAAAGTTCATATATGCTACTATAAAATAGTTTCAATAGAGGTTCTGAATTTCAGTGTCTTAAAATTATCATCATTTTCATGTGGGAAAAATCTTAAAGTTATATGGTGAGCTACTTTATTAAGAGCAACCTCAGTTTTGATGGTATCTGTGGCAGAACTTGTTGACTTGTGTGGTCCAAGTAGTTAGCTGCCTTCAAGAAAGAAATCTAAAGTGGCACATCTGCACTCTGAATGCATCGGCAAGAAACAAAACAACACCTAATACCATCCATCTGCTATGGCTGTTTCATGCAGTTTAACTAAGCACTAACAGGTAATGATATAACAGAAAACTTGACACGTGTCACTTAGCTTGGGAAAGGAACATACCTCATCCTCTTGGTTAGTCCAAACAAACTGTATGCTGAGCCTCAACTCACCACCTGCACATTTTACATCATCCATGAAACAAAAGAATAAAAATAATTGTCAACCAACAAAACCAAAACACAAACAAAACTTCAAATTTTAGCAATTACTCGCCTTCTTTCACCAATCCTAGAAGAGCTACCAAGTAGTCTTCTAGTGCCTACATGAAATTAGTCCTACTAGATTTTGCACAGAGCAACAAAACATAAAATCCTACCGAGATTTAGTTTAACACGCAATAAAGGAGTGACCAACAATGGATGAACCAACTGCCATCCCAACAGTCGCAAATCTCGCAAAGGCAGACACAACAGACAATCCCGTGTCCTAGCAGGAGCAAACAGATGCAATCGCTGGCGCTATACCCATTCTAATCGCCACGAACAACAACAATGTAAGATCACCAGCGGCGACGCAAGCCCCGTGTAAGTCCGTTTCAATCACACCTAGTGCACAACCACATGGACGCTGCAAACCGAAAACGCCTCCCGCACACAGAACATAAAAATTAGCAACGATAGAGCCAGCTAGTACCCACCTCAGTGTTCACCCCGTCCTCCGCAACTACTACCCAATGTCCAGGCCCATGGACATCCGGATCCCGTGGGAGTCGTCAGCGCCCCTCCGGAGTGGTGATAGGAGGAGGACAGGTGGCCGCGCATGGTGGGGAAAGAAATTCTCCCGAATGCTTTGGGGGCGCCCCGTTCCACATGCCCACCATCCTCCCACATCTCTTAATTTTGACTGAGAGGTAGGCGAGCAACACCTATGCGCCTCCACCCTCTCCAGCACTTCCGATGGAGGTTGGGGCAGATGTGGAGCGGACATGGACTGGCGGATCCGGTGCGCCTCCACCGGGATGAGCTAGTCCCTCACTGCGTCGCCTTCTCCTCTAGCCAACCGTGCTGGACGCGACATCGGATTGAGCTCCTCCTGGCGACTGCGAAAGGGAGGTGAGGGAAGGCACGAATAGAAGAAGATAGAAGTTATTTCCTTTCTTTTTTTACAACTAGTGCGCTTTAGAAAGTACCACGAGATTAATACCAAAAACTACAGGTTTTGCTTTGTAAAATTTATGAATGAAACGTTTTCTAACTTAAAAAGGGACTACGGGTTCAATTGTCCAAAACGACATGGACCTTTTGTGTAAAAAGGACGCGATGGTGAACCCGACAGTGTCAATCTGTGCTTTATTATTAGTGAAAGATAAGTCTGGACCTCATCCGACTTGTGTGGGAATCATTGACTCCATCATTTTTTCCTCTCATGGGACAATTCTCTAATAATGATGATCATCACACTTTTATTTACTCACAACTCAAGAATTAGGACTCAATACTAGAACAAATATATGACTATATGAACACCTCCTGCGGTGTACCGCGATGTGCAATGATCTACCTTGACATGTATAAAAAATATGAACGGTGGCCAAGACACAAACACTATTCCAACAACATGATCATGCAAAGCAATACGAAATGATGGTATGTGTCATAATAAATGGAACGGTGGAATTTGCATGGAAGATATCTCAGAATGGCTATGAAAATGCCATAGTAGGTAGATATGGTGGCTATTTTGAGGAAGGGTATATGGTGGGTTTAATGCACTGGCGAAAGTTGCGTGGTACTAGAGAGGCTAGCAATGGTGGAAGGGTGAGAGTATGTATAATCCATGGACTCAACATTAGTCATAAAGAACTCACATACTTATTACAAAAATTTATTAGCCATCGAAGCAAAGTACTAATATGCATGCTCCTAGGGGGATAGATTGATAGGAATAGACCATCGCTTGTCCCCGACCGCCACTCATAAGGAAGACAATCGAAGATAAATCATGTTCTAACTTCATCGCATAACGATAGACCATATGTGCATGCTTCAGGAATCACAAACTTTAACACAAGTATTTCTACTAATCCACAATTACTCTCTAGCATGACTCTAATATCACCATCTTTATATCTTAAAACAAATGCAAGGAATCAAACTTCTCATATATTCAATGCTCTTTATGAAAGTTTTTATTATACCCCTCTTGGATACCCATCATATTAGGACCAAATTCATAACCTAAAAAAATTTCCATACTATTTTTAAGACTCTCAAAATAATATAAGTGAAGCATGAGAGTTCATCAATTTCTACAAAAAAAAACCACCGCCGCGCTCTAAAAATATATAAGTGAAGCACTAGATCAAAATTGCCTAGCTCAAAAGATATAAGTGAAGCACATAGAGTATTCTAATAAATCATGATTCATGCGTGTCCCTCTCAAAAGGTGTGTACAACAAGGATGATTGTCGCAAACTAAAAAGCAAAGACTCATATAATACAAGATGCTCCAAGCAAAACACATTTCATGTGGTGAATAAAAATATAGCCTCAAGTAATACCGATGGATTGAAGATAAATGAGGGGATGTCATCCGGGGAATCCCCAAGCTTAGATGCTTGGTTATCCTTGAATATTACCTTGGGTTGCCTTGGGCATCCCCAAGCTTAGGCTCTTGCCACTCCTTATTCCATATTCCATCAAATCTTTACCCAAAACTTGAAAACTTCACAACACAAAACTCAATAGAAAACTCATGAGATCCGTTAGTATAAGAAAATAAATCACCACTTTTTGCTACTGTTGTGAACTCATTCTTTATTTATATCGGCGTAACATCTACTGCATTCCAACTTCTCCATGGTTCATACCCCCCGATACTTGATATGTCTCCAACGTATCTATAATTTTTGATTGTTCCATGCTGTTATATTATCATTCTTGGATGTTTTACAATCATCTTATAGGAACTTTATATCATTTTTTGGGACTAACCTATTGACATAGTGCCCAGTGCCAGTTGCTGTTTTTGCTTGTTTTTTACTTCGCCAAAAATCAATACCAAACGGAGTCCAAGCATAGCATAACTTTTTGGAGATTTTTTTGGACCAGAAGACACAAGATGGGCCAAAGAAGTACCAGAGGGGTGCCTCGAGGGGGGCACAACCCACCTGGGCGCGCCTGGGGGCCCAGACGCACCCTGGTGGGTTGTGCCCACCTTGGTGGCCTCCTGCACGGAGGGCTATGAGGTGATTGAGGACCCGCTCGAAGGTAAAACTTCTTTCTTTCTTGATTGGTTCGCTGCCGGCTATTGCTGGAAGCTGGCTTCTCATTCTCTTGTTTCTTTTTAAGAAGAGTTCTTCCCGGACCACACCGGTGCCATCGGCCAGGCGATCGAGGCGGAGGTAGGAGGGCGTAGAGATTGCGCCGGACCGGCCCCAGAACTTGGGCGAACAGTTTTGGCACGTTCGGCTGCGCCTTGTGCCGGTGCGCCAGCTGCTCCGCCAGTTTCAGCACGCCGGGGCAGGTCTTGGAGGGGCTCTGGCCGGGTGTGCAGGTCCCCCAGACTCCTAGCCAGACCGTCGACTTGTTGGAGGTGGCGTGGGAGCAACTCGATGCTTGGAAGGGCGCCGCGGCACGGGCCAACAGCAAGGTGGCGTAGGAGTTCCTGAAGGCATGGTATCCAAACGTCAGCATGGCGCATCTGGCCACCTTCCGCCAGGAGGCAACACCGGAGTTGGAGCTAGAGCGCAAAGAGATCACCATTCGCGCGTCGGCCCTCGCCGAGTACATCAACGGCGACGTCTTCATCCCAGAGTAGGCAGAAGACGGCACCGAGGTGCCACCGTCCTGGTTCGGGCTGAACCCGGACGAGGCGAAGAACCCGGCGGAGGAGATCGCTTCCAGCAACAAAACTGCGGAGGAGAACGAGGACGAGGAAGGCGGCGGCGTCGCGCTGGATGACGGAGCGACCAGCCGGAAGCGGCCCGATCCGGCGCCAGCGACGAATAGCGGGAGACTACGTCGGCCGCCGCCGCCGACCAGACTGGGACCAACCAGCTGGAGGCCCCGCCAGCCAGTGCTACAGCCACCGTCGACTCGTCTGAGCAGCCCGTAGTACCTCCGGCCTAGGCGGCCCTTACTGTTTACATTTTTTCTGTCTTGTGCTTAAGAACAAAGTTAGTTACGCGCAGTTCCACCCACTAGGGGTGTACTTTGAACTTTGATGAATGCTAATACGTCCATTTTTCATCATGCTTTTATATCGATATTTATTGTATCATGGGATGTTATTACACATTATGTCACAATACTTATGCCTTTTCTCTCTTATTTTACAAGGTTTACATGAAGAGGGAGAATGCCGACAGTTGGAATTCTGGACTGGAAAAGGAGCAAATATTAGAGACCTATTCTGCACAACTCCCAAAGTCCTGAAACTCCACGAAAGTCAGTTTTGGAATATATTAAAAATATTGGGCGAAGAAAGCACCAGAGGGGAGCCATCCACCATCCACGAGGGTGGGGGCGCGCCCTACCCCCTGGGCGCGCCCCCTGCCTCGTGGGCCACCTGGCAGGTCCCCGATGCCCATCTTTTGGTATAAGGTGTCTTTCGCCCTGGAAAAAATAAGAAGGAAGATTTCGGGACGAAGCGCCACCGTCTCGAGGCGGAACCTTGGTGGAACCAATCTAGGGCACCGGCAGAGCTGTTCTGCTGGGGAAACATCCCTCCGGGAGGGGGAAATCATCACTATCGGTCCTCTCATCGAGAGGGGGTCAATCTCCATCAACATCTTCACCAGCACCATCTCCTCTCAAACCCTAGTTCATCTCTTCTATCCAATCTTTGTCTCAAAACCTCAGATTAGTACATGTGGGCTGCTAGTAGTATTGATTACTCCATGTAGTTGATGCGAGTTGGTTTACTCGGTGGAAGATTATATGTTCAGATCCTTTATGCATATTAATACCCCTCTGATTATGAACATGAATATGATTTGTGAGTAGTTACGTTTGTTCTTGAGGACATGGGAGAAGTCTTGCTATAAGTAGTCATGTGAATTTGGTATTTGTTCGATATTTTGATGAGATGTATGTTGTCTCTTCTCTAGTGGTGTTATGTGAACGTCAACTACATGACACTTCACTATTGTTTGGGCCTAGGGGAAGGCATTGGGAAGTAATAAGTAGATGATGGGTTTCTCTAGTGACAGAAGCTTAAACCCTAGTTTATGCGTTGCTTCGTAAGGGGCTGATTTGGATCCATATGTTTCATGCTATGGTTAGGTTTACCTTAATTCTTCTTTCGTAGTTGCGGATGCTTGCAAAGGGGGTTAATCATAAGTGGGATGCTTGTCCAAGGAAGGGCAGTACCCAAGTGCCGGTCCACCCACATATCAAATTATCAAAGAAACGGATGGGAATCATATGAGCATGATGAAAACTAGCTTGACGATAATTCCCATGTGTCCTTGGGAGCGCTTTCCTTTATATAAGAGTTTGTCTAGGCTTGTCCTTTGCTACAAAAAGGATTGGGCCACCTTGCTGCACCTTATTTACTTCTATTACTTGTTACCTGTCACGAATTATCTTATCACAAAACTATCTGTTACCGATAATTTCAGTGCTTGTAGAGAATACCTTACTAAAAACCGCTTGTCATTTCCTTATGCTCCTCGTTGGGTTCGACACTCTTACTTATCGAAAGGACTACGATAGATCCCCTATACTTGTGGGTCATCAAGACTCTTTTCTGGCGCCGTTGCCGGGGAGTGAAGCGCCTTTGGTAAGTGGAATTTGGTAAGGAAAAATTTATATAGTGTGCTGAAATTTACTGTCACTTGTTACTATGGAAAACAATCCTTTGAGGGGCTTGTTCGGGGTATATTCACCCCGACCAGTAGACCAAAGAGTTGCTCCTCAACCTAATGAACCTAATAAAAATGTTTATGTTGAAATTCCTTCGGGTATGATAGAGAAATTGCTAGCTAATCCTTTTACACGAGATGGAACATACATCCTGATATGCACCTAATCTATGTTAATGAAGTTTGTGGATTATTTAAGCTTGCAGGTATGCCCGAGCATGTTATCAAGAACAAGGTCTTCCCTTTATCTTTGAAGGGAAAGGCATTGACATGGTTTAGGCTATGTGATGATATTGGATCATGGAACTACAACCGATTGAAATTGGAATTTCATCAGAAGTTTTATCCTATGCATCTGGTTCATCGTGATCGTAATTATATATATAATTTTTGGCCTCGCGAAGGAGAAAGTATTGCTCAAGCTTGGGGGAGGCTTAAGTCAATGTTATATTCATGCCCCAATCATGAGCTGTCAAGAGAAATTATTATTCAAAATTTTTATGCTCGGCTTTCTCTCAATAATTTCTCCATGCTCGATACTTCTTATATTGGTTCTTTTACGATGAAGACTATTGAATTCAAATGGGATTTATTGGAAAGAATTAAACACAACTCTGAAGATTGGGAACTCGACGAAGGTAAGGATTCAGGTATAATGCCTAAGTTTGATTGTGTTAAATCTTTCATGGATACCGACGCTTTCCGTGAATTTAGCACTAAATATGGACTTGACTCTGAGATAGTAGCTTCTTTCTGTGAATCATTTGATACTCATGTTGATCTCCCTAAGGATAATTGGTTTAAATATCATCCTCCCATTGAAGTAAAAGTAGTTGACATATTAAAGTTGAAGAAAAGACTATCACTTATAATGTTGATCCTATTGTTCCTACCGCTTATATTGAGAAACCATCTTTTCCTGTTAGAATGAAGGATCATGCTAAAGCTTCAACTGTGCTTCGTAAGAGCAATACTAGAACACCTACACCCTCTGAGCAAATTAAAGTTGAACCTAGTATTGCTATGGTTAAGGATCTCTTGGTTGATAATATTGATGGCCATGTTATTTACTTCTGTGATGAAGCTGCTAGAATTGCTAGACCCGATACTAAAGATAAACATAGACCTGTTGTTGGCATGCCTGTTGTTTCTGTTAAAATAGGAGATCACTGTTATCATGGCTTATGTGATATGGGTGCTAGTGCGAGTTCAATACCTCATACCTTATATAAAGAAATTATGCATGATATTGCACCTGCTGAGATAGAAAATAATAATGTTACTATTAAGCTTGCCAATAGAGATACTATTTCACCAGTTGGGATTGTTAGAGATGTTGAAGTCTTGTGTGGGAAAGTCAAATATCCTACTGATTTTCTTGTTCTTGGTTCCCCGCAAGATGACTTTTGTCCCATTATATTTGGTAGACCCTTCTTGAATACTGTTAATGCTAAGATAGACTGCAAAAAGGATATTGTTTCTGTTGGTTTAGGGGATATGTCTCATGATTTTAATTTTGCTAAATTTCGTAGACAACCCCATGATAAAGAATGCCTAGTAAATATGAAATTATTGGTCTTGCTTCTATTACTGTGCCTCCTAATGATCCTTTAGAACAATATTTTGCTAGACCATGAAAATGATATGTTTATGAATGAAAGAAGGGAAATAGATGAAGTATTCTTTAAACATGGACCAATTTTGAAACACACTTGCTTGTTGAATTCTAGGGGATCCTCCTCCAACCAAGGGTGATCCCGCGTTTGAGCTTAAACCATTACCGGATACTCTTAAATATGCTTATCTTGATGAAAAGAAGATATATCCTGTTATTATTAGTGCTAACCTTTCAGAGCAGGAAGAAGAGAAATTATTGAAAACTCTGAAGAAGCGCCGTGCTGCTATTGGATATACTCTTGATGATCTTAAGGGCATTAGTCCCACTCTATGCCAGCACAAAATAAAATTGGAGAAAGATGCTAAATCGGTTGTTGATCACCAACGATGGTTAAATCCTAAGATGAAAGAAGTGGTAAGAAATGAAATACTAAAACTTATGGAGTCAGGTATAATTTATCCTATTGCTGATAGTGAGTGGGTGAGTCCTGTCCATTGTGTCCCTAAGACGGCAGGTATTACCGTTGTTCCTAATGATAAAGATGATTTGATCCCACAAAGAATTGTTACAGGTTATAGAATGGTAATTGATTTCCGCAAATTAAATAAAGCTACTAGAAAGGATCATTACCCTTTACCTTTTATTGATCAAATTCTAGAAAGATTATCCAAACATACGCATTTTTGCTTTCTAGATGGTTATTCTGGTTTCTCTCAAATACCTGTGTCGAAAGAGGATCAGGAAAAGACCACTTTTACTTGCCCTTTCAATACCTTTGCTTATATGTATGCCTTTTGGTCTATGTAATGCACCTGCTACCTTTCAAAGATGTATGACTGCTATATTCTCTGACTTTTGTGAAAAGATTGTTGAGGTTTTCATGGAGGATTTCTCCGTGTATGGAACTTCTTTTGATGATTGCTTAAGCAACCTTGATTGAGTTTTGCAGAGATGTGAAGAAACTAATTTTGTCTTGAATTGGGAGAAGTGCCACTTTATGGTTAATGAAGGTATTGTCTTAGGGCATAAAGTTTCTGAAAGAGGTATTGAAGTTGATAAAGCTAAAGTTGATGCTATTGAAAAGATACCGTGTCCTAAGGAAATCAAATGTGTAAGAAGTTTCCCTGGTCATGCCGGTTTTTATAGGAGGTTCATTAAAGGCTTCTCAAAAATTTCTAGGCCTCTGACTAATCTCTTACAAAAAGATGTTCCTTTTGTCTTTGATGATGATTGTGTAGAAGCATTTGAAATACTTAAGAAAGCCTTGATTTCTGCACCTATTGTTCAGCCACCTAATTGGAATTTACCCTTTGAAATTATGTGTGATGCTAGTGATTATGCTGTAGGTGCTGTTCTAGGACAAAGAGTTGATAAGAAATTAAATGTTATCCAATATGCTAGTAAAACTCTAGACAGTGCCGAGAGAAATTATGCTACCACTGAAAAAGAATTTTTAGCAGTTGTATTTGCTTGTGATAAGTTCAAACCTTATATTGTTGATTCTAAAGTATCTATTTCACACTGATCATGCTGCTATTAAATATCTTATGGAAAAGAAATATGTTAAACCTAGACTTATTAGATGGGTTCTCTTGCTACATGAATTTGATTTGCATATTATTGATAGAAAGGGAGCTGAGAACCCCGTTGCAGACAACTTGTCTAGGTTAGAGAATGTTCTTAATGACCCACTACCTATAGATGATAGATTTCCTGATGAACAATTAGCTGTCATAAATGCTTCTTGTACTGCTCCATGGTATGCTAATTATTATAATTACATTGTTGCTAAATTTATACCACCTAGTTTCACATACCAGCAAAAGAAAAAAAATCTATGATTTAAGACATTACTTCTGGGATGACCGACACCTTTATAAAGATCGAGTTGATGGTGTTATTAGATGTTGTGTAGCTGAGCATGAACAAGAACAGATCCTATGCAAGTGCCACTCTGAGGCTTATGGAGGACACCACGCTGGAGATAGAACTGCACATAAGGTATTGCAATCCGGTTTTTATTGGTCTACTCTTTTCAAAGATGCCCGTAAGTTTGTCTTGTCTTGTGATGAATGTCAAAGAATTGGTAATATTAGTAGATGTCAAGAAATGCCTATGAACTATTCACTTGTTATTGAACCATTTGATGTTTGGCTCTTTGATTATATGGGACCGTTTCCTTCCTCTAATGGGTATACACATATTTTAGTTGCTGTTGATTACGTTACCAAGTGGGTAGAAGCCATTCCAACCAGTAGTGCTGATCATAACACCTCTATTAAGATGCTTAAAGAAGTTATTTTTCTGAGGTTTGGAGTCCCTAGATATTTAATGACTGATGGCAGTTTCACATTTTATTCATGGTGCCTTTAGTAAAATGCTTGCTAAGTATGATGTTAATCATAGAATTGCATCTCCATACCACCCACAGTCTAGTGGTCATGTAGAACTGAGTAATAGAGAGCTTAAATTAATTTTGCAAAAAACTATTAATAGGTCTAGAAAGAATTGGTCCAAGAAACTTGATGATGCATTATGGGCCTATAGAACTTCATATAAGAATCCTATGGGTATGTCTCCATATAAAATGGTTTATGGAAAAGCATGTCACTTACCTCTCGAACTATAACATAAGGCATATTGGGCCATTAAAGAGCTCAATTATGACTTCAAAATTGCCGGCGAGAAGAGACTATTTGACATTAGCTCACTTGATGAGTGGAGAACCTAGGCCTATGAAAATGCCAAACTATTTAAAGAAAAGTTAAAATATGGCATGATAAAAGGATACAAAAACATGAGTTTAATGTAGGTGATTATGTTCTATTATACAACTCTCGTTTAAGATTTTTTGCAGGAAAAGTCCTCTCTAAATGGGAAGGTCCTTACGTTATTGAGGAGGTCTATCATTTCGGTGCCATAAAAATCAACAACTTCGAAGGCACAAATCCGAGGGTGGTGAACGGTCAAAGAATCAAACATTACATCTCAGGTAATCCCATAAATGTTGAAACTAATGCTATTGACACCGTAACCCCGGAGGAGTATATAAGGGACACTTTCCAGAATGTTTGACTCCAAAAAGGAATAGGTATGTGGTACGGTAAGTAAACCGACTCCAAAACAGTTCTAATAGCAATTTTTCTCCGTTTTGGAATATTTAAGAAAATAGGAAAATAAGAGGCAGTCCGGAAAGGACACGAGGCGTGCACGAGGGTGGAGGGCGCGCCCCCTGCCTCGTGGGCACCTCGTATGCCCTCCGGACTCCTATTTCTTGCACGATACTTCTTTTGGTCGGTAAAAATTCATTATATAATCTCCTAAAGGTTTTGACTACCGTACCACACAAATATCTCCTACTTTTGTTTCGAGCTATTTTTCTAACAGATTTAGATCACCATGACGTCTTCAAGCGCCCCCAAGGACAAGTTTTTCGAGAGGGTCATCAAACCCTACCTCGCGGAGGTTCTGCAACACCCTAAAACCATTGAGTTGCGTGAGGGGGTGCTGCACATCCGCGATGTTGAGGGACCAAGGAGGACTGGAAGCGTGGAGACAAGACTCGAAGCAATGGAGCAACAAGTTTTCAAGTGCCAGGGGATGGTGGAACGCGGACTCGACGCCAACCACATGATGATCGTGGAGTTCACCAACAACCACAAGCTGGATGCCAAGAACATTGGGGAGACCATCTTCAAGCTTCACGAGAAAATCGAGCACCTCCAAGCCCAGATCTATGACCTGCAAAACCACAACTGTGAGTATGAATATAGATTCAAAAGGACGAGTTTGGCTGCAGATTTGAGGATCTCGGAGACTCAATCATCCTTCTATGATGGTGAGCCTATGCCTTGGAAGATGGACGACAAGCCTACATCATCAACAACTCCATCATCACCACCACCAAAGAAGAACAAAGTATCGGGTATGGGCACTCCCCTTGGCAACTGCCAAGCTCAGGGGAGTGTCCCAGTATCGTATCACCATCACACTTCTATCTTTACTGTTTTTCTTAGTTCGATCCTTTTGGTTATATCTTGATCTAGTAGAATAAAGTTTAGTATGATCTAGCTTTGAGTTTTGTGTTGATCCTTATCTATGTAATCGAGTCTGTGAGCTATATATAATAAAGATTAGTGTTTCTTGAGTCGAGGGCTCGGTTATCTTGCTATGATCTTGAGGGCATAAAAATAAAAGGAAAGAGAAAGAATAAAAAGAAATAAAGAGATCATATTGATCTTATGGAGAGTAATGACTTCACATATAAACAGTATGATGAATAAAAGTTGTTGAGAGTTGGCAAACATAGTTTTGGTCATCGTTGCAATTAATAGGAAGTAATAAAGAAAGAGAGGTTTTCACACACACACACACACACATATATACTATCTTGGACATCTTTTATGATTGTGAGCACTGATTAAAACATGACTTGCTAAAAAGGTGATGTTGGACAAGAAAGACAACGTAATGGGTTATGTTTTCTTATATCCGAAATAAATTATATTGTCATGGATCATCTAACATGTTGATCTTGCCTTTCCCCCACATGCTAGCCAAATTCTTTGCACCAAGTAGAGATACTACATGTGCTTCCAAATATCCTTAAACCCAGTTTTGCCATGAGAGTCCACCATATTTGCCAACGTAACTATAATTTTTGATTGTTCCATGCTATTATATTATCTGTTTTGGATGTTTAATGGGCTTTAATATGCACTTCTATATTATTTTTGGGACTAACCTACTAACCAAAGGCCCAGTGCAAATTGCTGTTTTTTGCCTATTTCAGTGTTTCGCAGAAAAGGAATATCAAACGAAATCCAAACGGAACGAAACCTTCGCGAGGATCTTTTTTCGAACAAACGCAATCCAGGAGACTTGGAGTGGAGGTCAAGGAAGCAACAAGGCGGCCACGAGGTAGGGCGGTGCGCCCAGGGGGTAGGCGCACCCCCACCCTCATGGCCCCCTCATAGCTCCACCAGTCTACTTCTTTCGCCTATATGTACTGTTATACCCGGAAAACATCCAGGGGAGCCACGAAACCACTTTTCCACCGCCGGAACCTTCTGTACCCATGAGATCCCATCTTGGGGACTTTTCTGGCGATCTTTCGGAGGGGGATTCGATCACGGAGGGCTTCTACATCAACACCATAGCCTCTCCGATGATGTGTGAGTAGTTTACCATAGACCTTTGGGGTCCATAGTTATTAGCTAGATGGCTTCTTCTCTCTCTTTGGATCTCAATACAATGTTCCCCTCGATGTTCTTGGAGATCTATTCGATGTAATACTTTTTGCGGTGTGTTTGTCAAGATCCGATGAATTGTGGGTTTATGATCAAGATTATCTATGAACAATATTTGATTCTTCTCTGAATTCTTATATGCATGATTTGATATCTTTGCAAGTCTCTTCGAATTATCATTTTGGTTTGGCCTACTAGATTGGTCTTTCTTGCAATGGGAGAAGTGCTTAGCTTTGGGTTCAATCTTGCGGTGCTCGATCCCAGTGACAGAAAGGGAACCGACATGTATTGTATTGTTGCCATCGAGGATAAAAAGATGGGGTTTATATCATATTCCTTGAGTTTATCCCTCTACATCATGTGATCTTGCCTAATGCGTTACTCTATTCTTATGAACTTAATACTCTAGATGCATGCTGGATAGTGGTCGATGTGTGGAGTAATAGTAGTAGATGCAAAATCATTTCGGTCTACTTGACACGAACGTGATTGTAACACCCTCGATGCGACTATAGCTCCCACGTGTCGAGGCACGACTTAGAGACATAATCGCATTGAAGGCATATGTCGCAAGTTAGGCAATCTTCACAACATCCCATGTAATATGAATAATAAGGGGGAGAACATAGTTGGCTTACACTCGCCACGTCAATCAAGAACATAAGTAACATTACATCATCCAAACACTCATGGCCCGACTACGGCGCCAAAAGTAAAAGAGAACCCAACATGCGACACGGTCCCAATCACCCCCAACTGGGCACCACTACTGATCATCGGGAAAGGAAATGTAGTATCGTTGAGAGTCTTCGTCGAACTCCCACTTGAGCTCATACGCGTCTCCTGGAGCGGAATCATCAGGCCCTGCATCTGGTGTAATAGTAATCTGTGAGCCACAGGGACTCAGCAATCTCGCACCCTCGCGATCAAGACTATTTGAGCTTATAGGTAAGGCAAGGTAAAATATGAGTGGAGCTGCAGCAAGCGACTAGCAAGTATGGTGGCTAACTTATTCGCAAAAGAGAGCGAGAAGAGGAGGCAAAGAACGAGCGAGAAACTAGAGAACAACCTGCGCAAACATTACTCCAACACCGTGTCCACTTCCCGGACTCCGCCGAGAAGAGGCCATCACGGTAACACACTCAGTTGATTCATTTTAATTAAGTTAGGGTTCAAGTTATCTACAACCGGACATTAACAAATTCCCATATGCCCATAACCGCGGGCACGGCTTTCGAAAGTTCAATCCCTGCAGGGGAGTCCCAACTTAGCCCATGACAAGCTCTCACGGTCAACGAAGGAATAGACCTCCTCCCAAGACGTTCCGATTAGACTCGGTATCTCGGTAACTCAAGACACTTCAACAGGTTAAAACAAGACCAGAAACACCGCCCGAATGTGCCGACAAATCCCGATAGGAGCTGCACATATCTCGTTCTCAGGGCACACTCAGATTGTCCAAACTTCCGGTAGGCCAGCCCAGAGTTTCCCCTGGTAGCCACCGGCGGCTGACAGTTTGGACCAACACTCAGAGGAGCACTGGCCCCGGGGGGGGGGGGGTTAAAATAAGATGACCCTTGAGTCTGCAGAACCCAAGGGAAAGAAAAGGCTAGGTGGCGAATGGTAAAACCAATGTTGGGCATTTCTGGAAAAGCTTTAATCAAGGCGAAATATCAAGGGGTTCCCATTATAACCCAACCGCGTAAGGAACGCAAAATCCGGGAACATAACACCGATATGACGGAAACTAGGGCGGCAAGAGTGGAACAAAACACTAGGCGAGAGGCCGAGCCTTCCACCCTTTACCAAGTATATAGATGCATTAAGATAACATAGCAATATAATGATATCCCAACAAGTAAATAAATGTTCCAACAAGGAACGCCTCCAATCTTCACTTGCAACTAGCAACGCTATAAGAGGGGCTTAGAAAGCGGTTACATAGCCAATCAACGGTTTGCTAGGACCATGGTGGGTTAGAGGTTCAACATGGCAATTGGGAGGTTGACAAGCAAAAGGTAGGCATCGTAGCATTGGCATAGCAAAAGAGCAAGCAAACTAGCATAGCAAAGATAGTAGTGATTTCGAGGGTATGATCATCTTGCCTGTACAGTTGTCAGAGTTGACTGGACCCTCGAAAGCAAACTCAATGGGCTCCTCGTTAGCGAACTCGTCTCCCGGATCTACCCAAACAAGACAAACAAGCAACAAGGATACGATCAACCACGTGCAAGAATCAAACAAGACGATGCAACGATGATATGCTATGCGGGACGCGATGCGGGATGCAAAATGCAAGATATGACAGGAAATGCATGAATCTGGCCTCAACTTGGAATTCCAAGGGTGCCACTGGGAAGATGATATGAAATCGCTTGAAAACGATATAAAGAACGCCGGAATCGGAGTTACGGTTTGGAAATGGCAAGCGATTCAAAAATGACACCGGTCTGCAATTTACAGCAAGTAGGCATCTAAATGCAATGAGATGAACATGCTACAGCCACCAAACATGACAACAAAATAAATGGCAGGGATGCACACAAGATTCTTAACAAAAGTCTAGCACTGAGCTACGGCCAAATCATCCATTATGAGGTTCAAACAAGCATGGCAAAAACGCAAATGCAAAACAGATCTCAGACTTAGTGAAATTAACACTTGTCTGAAATTTCAGATCATGAAGCCCTCTTCGGAGCATCAAAACAACATGCTACAGGAGCTGAACATGACAAAGAAAGACATGGCATGGAGCTACTCAACAAGCTTAACAAAAGTCCCTTAGTGACCTTGAGCCAAAAGGGATCACAAAATATACTAACAAGCACACGAACATAGCAAAAACATAATCAGTTTTCAGACTTAGTGAAAACTGGGACATGCTGAAACATAACTCACGAAGGCATGTAAACGAGCTCGATGCACTCACTACGGTGCAAGTCATGGCAAGGCAAGCATACATCCATTAAGAAGGCACAAAATTCAAGCTAGACATGGCAAGAACAATGGCATAGCATGCACGGATCAACTACAATAGCATCGGCAAAATCGCAAACAAGTTGACGATCTACCCAGATTCACAACGAAGCAAAAGTAGAGCTCGATTGACTCAAGCTAGGGTGCTCCATAATTGCAAACAAAGACATGGATGCATAGAGCATAACAAGATTAACAAAACTCCTTTACTGATCATCCTCAAAAGAGGCACAGATCACTAGGAAACAGCAAGAACATATGGCATCATGAACTAAATAATCCCAGACTTAGTGAAAACTACTAAGTCCCTGAAAACAGATTTACCGGGTGCCTCACTTTGCAAGCTTGCACAAGTCATCACACACATCACAAAAATGCATGGGTTGCACCTATGGAAAGAAGACAAAATCCTTAACAAAACATATGAAGGACTCCCGGGCATAGCATGCACACATCAATCATGGAAAAAATGACAAAAGTCTAAGATGAACTAGCAGATCTGACAATTAACTCATGAAGCCTCCTTCTAACAGCATTTCGGACATCAAGATGAGCTCAAATGAAAATGATGCAATGGAATGAAATGATGTACTCTCTGAGATGAACATTTTTATATGCTATATGCATGAATCGGAGCTACAGATGCAAAGTTACGGAGCCGCGGACAGAGGCACTTGGATCTGCAGATTTCGGGACTTAGAAGAAATTTATACCCTGTGCAAAAAGTCAACGGGACGAGGGTATCCCGGGACGGCGGGATCCGGGCGGCAGGGCTGCGTTTGGATCGGGGAGTGGGTGGATCTGATCCCACTCCCGGATCGGATCCGGCCCGAGGCTGAGGAGGCCGGCGATGGCCGACGGCGGTGGCGGTGCGGGACGGCGCCGGCGACCCGGCCGGCGAAGTCCGGCGAGGGGGCGCGGTCGCCGGTGCGCCCAGGCGGCGGCGAGAAGCGCGGGTGGCGGCGGAGGAACCGAGGCGAGGCGTGGCGCGGGCGGCGGGCGGCGAGCGGCGGCGGGCGGCGAGCTCCGGCCGGCGGGCGGCGAGCTCCGGCGGGCGGCGAGCTCCGGCCGGCGGGCGCGGGCGCGAGGAGGCGCGGTGCGGCGCTGGCGGCTGCGCGCGCGCGGGCCGGGGAGGGCTCCCCGCGGGCCGTGCGGGCTTCGGCGGCGGCGCGGCTAAGTGGGGCGTGGACCTGTGACGTGGCGTGCAGCGATTGGGCGGGGGGTCGGCGGCGGACGTGTCCGGCCCGGACGGACGTGTCCGGCCGGCGCGGAGACGATTTTTTTAGGGTTTCGGGGAGAGGGGAGATCCGAAAACGGAGGGGGTGTATTTATAGGCATAAGTGGAGCTAGGAGAGTCCAAATGAGGTGCGGTTTTTGGCCACGCGATCGTGATCGAACGCTCTAGGACATGGAGCAGAGTTTGGTGGGTTTTGGGCCAAATTGGAGGGGTGTTGGGCTGCAACACACACGAGGCCTTTTCGGTCCCTCGGTTAACCATTGGAGTATCAAACGAAGTCCAAATGATACGAAACTTGACAGGCGGTCTACCGGTAGTAAACCAAGGCCGCTTGGCAAGTCTCGGTCCAATCCGGAAATGTTTAATCCCCACACATGAAAGAAAGCTAGAAAAGACCACCGGAGGAGAACGAAGCACCGGAATGCAAAACGGACAATGGGGAAAACGCTCGAATGCATGAGACGAACACGTATGCAAATGCAATGCACATGATGACATGATATGAGATGCATGACAACGAAACAACACACGGAGACAAAGACCCGAACCCGAGAAAAATAAATATAACTTAACGCCGGAAACGGCAAGAGTTGGAGTACAAATTGGGAAAGTTACATCCAGGGTGTTACAACACTCCACCACTACAAAAGGATCTCGTCCCGAGATCTAGGACTGAAAGAACGTCGGGTACTCAGAACGGAGGTGATCCTCGCGTTCCCAGGTAGCTTCACGGTCGGAATGGTGTGACCACTTGACCTTGAGAAATTTGATTGACTTGTTGTGAGTCTTGCGTTTAGTCTCTTCAAGAATAGCAACTGGGTGCTCACTATAAGAAAGGTCTTCTTGGAGCTCAATGTCCTCGAAGTTGACGGTGCAGTCAGGAGTCTTGAAGCACTTTCGAAGCTGAGAGACATGGAACACATCATGAACATTTGCAAAGTTTGAAGGAAGCTCAAGTTGATAGGCGAGGTCGCCTCTCTTGCTGACAATCTTGAAAGGTCCCACATATCTAGGGGCAAGCTTCCCTTTGATACCGAAGCGACGAGTACCTTTCATAGGAGAGACACGGAGGTAAACATGATCTCCGATCTCGAAAGCCAAATCACGGTGCTTACTATCATAGTAGCTCTTCTGACGGGATTGGGCTGCTTTGAGGTTATCACGAATGACTTTGCACATTTCTTCTGCCTCTGTGATTAAGTCATTACCCAAAAGCTGACGTTCACCGTTTTCAGACCAGTTTAGAGGGGTACGGCACTTCCTGCCATACAGAATTTCAAAAGGGGCCTTGCCCGAACTTGCTTGAAAACTGTTGTTGTAGGAGAATTCAGCATAAGGAAGACAATCCTCCCACTTCATGCCAAAGGAGATCACACAAGCCCTGAGCATATCTTCAAGAATCTGGTTGACACGCTCGACTTGACCGCTTGTTTGAGGATGGAAAGCTGTGCTGAAGCGGATGTTCATGCCCATGGCCTTCTGGAAAGAATCCCAAAACTTCGAGGTAAAGATGCTGCCATGGTCTGAAGAGATCACTTGAGGAATACTGTGCAGAGAGACAATACGAGAGGCATAGAGTTCCGCCAATTGAGCTGCAGTGATCGACTCTTTGATAGGCAGAAAATGAGCCACTTTGGTGAGTTTGTCGATGACAACAAATATAGCATCATTGCCACGCTTGGACTTTGGAAACCCAGTCACGAAGTCCATTTCAATGTGGTCAAACTTCCATTCTGGAATGGCAAGAGGTTGGAGGAGACCTGCTAGCCTTTGGTGTTCTGCCTTCACTCTTCTGCAGACATCACATTCATTCACGAATTGAGTGATCTCGCGCTTCATTCGAGTCCACCAATAAGCTTGCTTAAGGTCCTGATACATCTTCGTGCTCCCAGGGTGGATGGAGAGGAGAGAATTGTGAGCCTCGTTCATGATCACTTTACGGAGGTCACCTTTGGGCACAACAATACGATCCTCGAAGAAGAGAGTGTCCTTGTCATCAAGGCGGTAGCACTTGTACTTGGACTGACTCTTGGCAATCCCAATCTTCACCTTTTCCACCATAGCATCAAGGAGCTGGGCTTGGCGAATCTGGTCTTCCAAGGTAGGAGAGACTTGAAGGTTGGCGAGGAATCCTTGAGGAACAACTTGCAGATTAAGTTTGTAGAAAGCTTCACAAAGCTCGGGTTGATAAGGCTTGAGAATCAGACTGTTGCAATACGCTTTCCTGCTCAAAGCGTCAACAATCACATTGGCCTTGCCTGGAGTATACTCAATACTCGGATTATACTCTTGAATCATTTCGACCCATCGAGTTTGCCTGAGGTTGAGATTAGGCTGAGTGAAGATGTACTTGAGACTCTTGTGATCAGTGAAAATGTCCACTTTTCTTCCCAATAGAAGATGTCTCCAAGTCAAAAGAGCATGCACAACTACCGCCAACTCGAGATCATGAGTGGGGTAGTTCTTCTCATTAGGCTTCAATTGGCGAGATGTATAAGCAACAACTTTCTTCTCTTGCATCAATACTGCGCCAAGACCTTGGAGAGAGGCATCACAAAAGACCTCGTACGGCTTGGATTCATCAGGCGGAGTTAGAACTGGAGCAGTGATCAATTTCTCTTTCAAAGTGTTGAAAGCAATATCACACTCCGGAGACCAAACGTACTTGACGTGCTTCTGAAGAAGATTTGAGAGAGGCTTCACGATCTTAGAAAAGTTTTCAACGAATCTTCGGCAATAGCTTGCGAGACCGAGGAAGCTGCGAGTTGCTTCACATTCTGAGGAGGTTCCCAATTCACAATTACAGACACCTTCTCAGGATTCACGGCAATGCCCTTGGCAGAGATGATATGACCAAGATAAAGAACCTCATTGGGCCAAAATTCACACTTGGAGAACTTGGCGTAGAAATGATGTTCTCTGAGCTTATCGAGAACCAAACGCAAGTGCTTGGCATGATCTTCCTTGTTCTTCGACAAAACCAGAATGTCGTCGAGATAGACCAAAACGAAGTCATTGGTGTAGGCATTGAAGATGAAATTCATCATGCGAGAGAACGTCGGAGGAGCGTTGGCGAGGCCAAAAGACATGACAGTGTATTCATATGAACCAAAGCTTGTTTTGAATGCTGTCTTGGGAATATCTTCTTCACGAATGCGAATCTGGTGATAACCCATGCGGAGATCAAGCTTGGAGAATACTTGGGCACCTTTTAGTTGTTCGAACAGCTCATTGATGTTGGGAAGTGGGTATTTGTTCTTGATGGTCTTCTTGTTCACTGGACGGTAATCAACACAAAGTCGGTCTGTTCCATCCTTCTTCTTCACAAAAAGAACACCACAACCCCACGGAGAAGAACTAGGCCAGATGAGACCCATTCTTTCTTGCTCATCGAGTTGCTTCTTCAGCTCCTTCAACTCTTCATGTCCGAGCTTGTAAGGACGTTTGCACACAGGTTCCGTGCCAGGCTCAAGATCAATAACGAATTCAACTGGCCGGTGCGGAGGCATTCTTGGAAGCTCTTCTGGAAAGATGTCTTGATATTCGCAAACGACTGGAATTTGAGAGATAGCATCCATTTCACCCTTCTCATTGAGAGAAAACAGACGGATAGTATTATCCCGAGCGGCAAAGACAATTACATCCTCAGACGAATGAGTCAATTGAATTTGCCTGGCTGCACAATCAAGCTGAGCCTTGTGCTTAGAAAGCCAATCCATCCCAAGAATAAGATCAATATCCGAGTTACCAAGAACCATTGGAGAAGCCAGAAACTTGAAATCACCCATCATGATAGAAATATTCGGAATCTCGTGATTAGCAAGCAAACATTTACCCGGAGAGACGATTGCTAACGGTTTATGCATAACTTGGGAAGTCAACTCATGCTTAGATGCAAAAGGTTTCGAGATGAAGCAATGCGATGCACTAGTGTCAAAAAGAACTTTTGCAGGTTTATCATTAACAGGAAGGTTACCCATGATCACATCTGACGAGTCCTCTGCCTGAGCTGCATTCATCAAATTGACCTTGGCATGCTTGGGGTTATGCTTCACCACAGTTGTACTTGCCGATCTGACAGGAGGAGGAGGAGGAAGATGCCTCTGGTTGAAACACTTGTTGGCATAGTGACCCTTCTGTTGGCACTTGTTGCACGTGACCTCTGAAAGCGGACGGTGATACGGAGCACTCGATCTTGGAGCTTGAGACGAAGTCTTGTTCTGAAAGCCAGGGTTGGGTGGGTGGGAAGAACCACTGCCACCTTTACTCTTCTGCTGATATGGCTGACGGAACGGAGGAGGAGGAAGCCAAAACTTCTACTGCTTGGCCACTTGAGTAGAGGAAGAAGGAGTAACATCTCTGACTCGCTTCCTGGAAGCATCACACCTCAACTGAGCAGCCTCTTGCTTCAGTGCCATGTTGTAGAACTCATCGTACCTCAAAGGCTCAAAGAGGACAAGAGCTAGCTGAATTTCTTCTCTGAGACCACCCCTGAACTGGTATATCATGCTCTTCTCATCTGGGACGTCCTGCTTGGCAAAGCGGGCGAGCTTCTGGAACAACTTGTTGTAATCATAGACAGACAAAGAGCCTTGCTTCAGATTGCAGAATTCCTCACGCTTGCTTTCAACCATGCTCTGCGGAATATGATGAGCTCGGAAATCTCGACGGAAATCATCCCAAGTGATAACACGTCCACCTCTGGGGTCCTTGTACTGCTGGAACCATTCTGCAGCTTGATCTTTGAGTTGGAAGGAAGCGAACTTAACAAAGTCCTCAGGCCTGATGTTACTGCACTCGAAATGCTTACACAGATCCACAAGCCAATCGTCAGCATCGGTTGCCTCAACACAATTGCTGAAAGTCTTTGGCCCGTTAGCAAGGAACTGGTTGAGTGTAGCAAAGTGACTCTGATTGCTGCCTAGATTCCCTTGACTGCCTTGATTGCGCTCTTGAAGAATCTGCATGATTAGCTGAGTGTTTGCATTGGCCGCGGCCATCACAGCTTGCCATGCCTCCAGAGGAGGTGGAGGTGGTGGCGGATCAGGATTCGGAGTCGTGCGCGTTGGAGGAGCCATCCTGAAGAGGTTGACCACCATTAGCACATTGACAGATAAATATTGAAGCTGAATCCAACGGAATGAAAATTGCAACATATAGTCTTCACATCCGAACAAAATGAACAAATGCATTCCTCTTGAAATGGTCACATATCCATAAATTGAGAAGCCACGTAGAATTAAGGTAGAGAAATAAATCAACAAGGTACGGATCAAGAACGAATAATCGGTAAGAAATCCCAATCTCAAACCAATATTCGTGGAAGAAGAACTAGAGTTACTAGAATTCCCACCTATGAAACTTCCGAACCTTTCCGGTTATGCAATCAGGTGTTGGGGATACAGGGGAAGCATAATATCTCACCCAAACTAGCAAATCCTACATCCAGCTGTATCCATCCTTCAACACATAACCAAGAAAACTTCGGAAACCATCTACCTCAACCTTCGAAAAGCATCCGTTATACAAGTTATGGCGATACTCCCGAACTCCCGCCCCAGTACTAGGTGGCGTCGAGGTTATCTCACCAACGAACTGCATAAAAGAGATTTTCGATGTCAGCGTACTAAACTCAGGTATTCCAGAACTGCAACGATAAAATTATGATGACAACACCTCAGAGCTCAACTCCCCGGGACACTTCCACTAAACCCCTGACAGGAGGCACCAAGACAATGTTCTCATCATAAAACCATCGGAACGACTCCAAGATACCGCGTGATCCTAAAATTTTTTTTAGTGAAATTTGAGAAGAGAAGAGTCAAAACTCTACGTCAGGATGCCTTACCAGAGCGATGAGGAGACTGGGAAGTAAAAAGAATTCCTAAACTCTCCGATATATAATTCCTAAATGACTCAAAACATTTTTCTAGACACAACTCGGCCGCTAAAAACGATCAAGCAATGGGGCTCCTAAGGTCGGGGAAGGCTCTGATTACCAACTTGTAACACCCTCGATGCGACTATAGCTCCCACGTGTCGAGGCACGACTTAGAGACATAATCTCATTGAAGGCATATGTCGCAAGTTAGGCAATCTTCACAACATCCCATGTAATATGAATAATAAGGGGGAGAACATAGTTGGCTTACACTCGCCACGTCAATCAAGAACATAAGTAACATTACATCATCCAAACACTCATGGCCCGACTACGGCGCCAAAAATAAAAGAGAACCCAACATGCGACACGGTCCCAATCACCCCCAACTGGGCACCACTACTGATCATCGGGAAAGGAAACGTAGTATCGTTGAGAGTCTTCGTCGAACTCCCACTTGAGCTCATACGCGTCTCCTGGAGCGGAATCATCAGGCCCTGCATCTGGTGTAATAGTAATCTGTGAGCGATAGGGACTCAGCAATCTCGCACCCTCGCGATCAAGACTATTTGAGCTTATAGGTAAGGCAAGGTAAAATATGAGTGGAGCTGCAGCAAGCGACTAGCAAGTATGGTGGCTAACTTATTCGCAAAAGAGAGCGAGAAGAGGAGGCAAAGCACGAGCGAGAAACTAGAGAACAACCTGCGCAAACATTACTCCAACACCGTGTCCACTTCCCGGACTCCGCCGAGAAGAGGCCATCACGGTAACACACTCAGTTGATTCAATTTAATTAAGTTAAGGTTCAAGTTATCTACAACCGGACATTAACAAATTCCCATCTGCCCATAACTGCGGGCACGGCTTTCAAAAGTTCAATCCCTGCAGGGGAGTCCCAACTTAGCCCATGACAAGCTCTCACGGTCAACGAAGGAATAGACCTCCTCCCAAGACGTTCTGATCAGACTCGGTATCTCGGTAACTCAAGACACTTCGACAGGTCAAAACAAGACCAGCAACACCGCCCGAATGTGCCGTCAAATCCCGATAGGAGCTGCACATATCTCATTCTCAGGGCACACTTAGATTGTCCAAACTTCCGGTAGGCCAGCCCAGAGTTGCCCCTGGTAGCCACCGGCGGCTGACGGTTTGGACCAACACTCAGAGGAGCACTGGCCCCGGGGGGGGGGGGGGTTAAAATAAGATGACCCTTGAGTCTGCAGAACCCAAGGGAAAGAAAAGGCTAGGTGGCGAATGGTAAAACCAATGTTGGGCATTTCTGGAAAAGCTTTAATCAAGGCGAAATATCAAGGGGTTCCCATTATAACCCAACCGCGTAAGGAACGCAAAATCCGGGAACATAACACCGATATGACGGAAACTAGGGCGGCAAGAGTGGAACAAAACACTAGGCGAGAGGCCGAGCCTTCCACCCTTTACCAAGTATATAGATGCATTAAGATAACATAGCAATATAATGATATCCCAACAAGTAAATAAATGTTCCAACAAGGAACGCCTCCAATCTTCACTTGCAACTAGCAACGCTATAAGAGGGGCTTAGAAAGCGGTTACATAGCCAATCAACGGTTTGCTAGGACCATGGTGGGTTAGAGGTTCAACATGGCAATTGGGAGGTTGACAAGCAAAAGGTAGGCATCGTAGCATTGGCATAGCAAAAGAGCAAGCAAACTAGCATAGCAAAGATAGTAGTGATTTCGAGGGTATGATCATCTTGCCTGTACAGTTGTCAGAGTTGACTGGACCCTCGAAAGCAAACTCAATGGGCTCCTCGTTAGCGAACTCGTCTCCCGGCTCTACCCAAACAAGACAAACAAGCAACAAGGATACAATCAACCACGTGCAAGAATCAAACAAGACGATGCAACGATGATATGCTATGCGGGACGCGATGCGGGATGCAAAATGCAAGATATGACAGGAAATGCATGAATCTGGCCTCAACTTGGAATTCCAAGGGTGCCACTGGGAAGATGAGATGAAATCGCTTGAAAACGATATAAAGAACGCCGGAATCGGAGTTACGATTTGGAAATGGCAAGCGATTCAAAAATGACACCGGTCTGCAATTTACAGCAAGTAGGCATCTAAATGCAATGAGATGAACATGCTATAGCCACCAAACATGACAACAAAATACATGGCAGGGATGCACACAAGATTCTTAACAAAAGTCTAGCACTGAGCTACGGCCAAATCATCCATTATGAGGTTCAAACAAGCATGGCAAAAACGCAAATGCAAAACAGATCTCAGACTTAGTGAAATTAACACTTGTCTGAAATTTCAGATCATGAAGCCCTCTTCGGAGCATCAAAACAACATGCTACAGGAGCTGAACATGACAAAGAAAGACATGGCATGGAGCTACTCAACAAGCTTAACAAAAGTCCCTTAGTGACCTTGAGCCAAAAGGGATCACAAAATATACTAACAAGCACACGAACATAGCAAAAACATAATCAGTTTTCAGACTTAGTGAAAACTGGGACATGCTGAAACATAACTCACGAAGGCATGTAAACGAGCTCGATGCACTCACTACGGTGCAAGTCATGGCAAGGCAAGCATACATCCATTAATAAGGCACAAAATTCAAGCTAGACATGGCAAGAACAATGGCATAGCATGCACGGATCAACTACAATAGCATCGGCAAAATCGCAAACAAGTTGACGATCTGCCCAGATTCACAACGAAGCAAAAGTAGAGCTCGATTGACTCAAGCTAGGGTGCTCCATAATTGCAAACAAAGACATGCATGGATAGAGAATAACAATATTAACAAAACTCCTTTACTGATCATCCTCAAAAGAGGCACGGATCACCAGGAAACAGCGAGAACATATGGCATCATGAACTAAATAATCCCAGACTTAGTGAAAACTACAAAGTCCCTGAAAACAGATTTACCGGGTGCCTCACTTTGCAAGCTTGCACAAGTCACCACACACATCACAAAAATGCATGGGTTGCACCTATGGAAAGAAGACAAAATCCTTAACAAAACATATGAAGGACTCCCGGGCATAGCATGCACACATCAATCATGGCAAAAATGACAAAAGTCTAAGATGAACTAGCAGATCTGACAATTAACTCATGAAGCCTCCTTGTAACAGCATTTCGGGCATCAAGATGAGCTCAAATGAAAATGATGCAATGGAATGAAATGATGTACTCTCTGAGGTGAACATTTTGATATGCTATATGCATGAATCGGAGCTACAGATGCAAAGTTACGGAGCCGCGGACAGAGGCACTTGGATCTGCAGATTTCAGGACTTAGACGAAATTTATACCCTGTGCAAAAAGTCAACGGGACGAGGGTATCCCGGGACGGCGGGATCCGGGCGGCGGGGCTGCGTTTGGATCGGGGAGTGGGTGGATCTGATCCCACTCCCGGATCGGATCCGTCCCGGGGCTGAGGAGGCCGGCGATGGCCGACGGCGGTGGCGGTGCGGGACGGCGCCGGCGACCCGGCCGGCGAAGTCCGGCGAGCGGGCGCGGTCGCCGGTGCGCCCAGGCGGCGGCGGAGGAACCGAGGCGAGGCGCGGCACGGGCGGCGGGCGGCGAGCGGAGGCGGGCGGCGAGCTCCGGCGGGCAGCGAGCTCCGTCGGGCAGCGAGCTCCGGCCGGCGGGCGCGGGCGCGAGGAGGCGCGGGGCGGCGCTGGCGGCTGCGGGCGCGCGGGCCGAGGAGGGCTCCCCGCGAGCCCTGCGGGCTTCGACAGCGGCGCGACGAAGTGGGGCGTGGCCCGGTGACGTGGCGCACAGCGATTGGGCGGGGGGTCGGCGGCGGACGTGTCCGGCCGGCGCGGAGACGATTTTTTTAGGGTTTCGGGGAGAGGGGAGATCCGAAAACGGAGGGGGTGTATTTATAGGCATAAGTGGAGCTAGGAGAGTCCAAATGAGGTGCGGTTTTCGGCCATGCGATCGTGATCGAACGCTCTAGGACATGGAGCAGAGTTTGGTGGGTTTTGGGCCAAATTGGAGGGGTGTTGGGCTGCAACACACACGAGGCCTTTTCGGTCCCTCGGTTAACCGTTGGAGTATCAAACGAAGTCCAAATGATACGAAACTTGACAGGCGGTCTACCGGTAGTAAACCAAGGCCGCTTGGCAAGGCTCGGTCCAATCCGGAAATGTTTAATCCCCACACATGAAAGAAAGCTAGAAAAGACCACCGGAGGAGAACGAAGCACCGGAATGCAAAACGGACAACGGGGAAAACGCTCGAATGCATGAGATGAACACGTATGCAAATGCAATGCACATGATGACATGATATGAGATGCATGACAACGAAACAACACATGGAGACAAAGACCCGAACCCGAGAAAAATAAATATAACTTAAAGCCGGAAACGGCAAGAGTTGGAGTACAAATTGGGAAAGTTACATCCGGGGTGTTACAGTGATGCCTATGTTCATGATCATGACTAGATATTCTCATAACAATGCACTTTTCTATCAATTGCTCAGCAGTAATTTGTTGACCCACCATAGTACATGCTATCTTGAGAGAAGCCACTAGTGAAACCTATGGCCCCGGGTCTACTTTACATCATATGAGTTTCCGATCTACAATTCTAGTTTACTATTTATTTTATTTTGCAATCTTTACTTTTCAATCTATACAACAAAAATACCAAAAATATTTACCTTATTATCTTTACCAGATCTCACTTTCATAAGTGACCGTGAAGGGATTGACAACCCCTTTATCGCGTTGGTTGTGAGGTTCTTGTTTGTTTGTGCAGGTACTAGGCGACTTGCGTGTAGTCTCCTACTGGATTGATACCTTGGTTCTAAAAAACTGAGGGAAATACTTACGCTACTTTGCTGCATCACCCTTTCCTCTTCAAGGGAAAACCAACGCATGCTCAAGAGGTATCAGTCCTTTGCTACAAAAAGGATTGGGCCACCTAGCGGCACCTTATTTACCTTTATTACCTGTTACCCGTTACGAATTACCTTATCACAAAACTATGTGTTACCGATAATTTCAGTGCTTGCAGAGAATACCTTACTGAAAACCGCTTGTCTTTTCCTTCTGCTTCTCGTTGGGTTCGACACTCTTACTTATCGAAAGGACTACGATAGATCCCCTATACTTGTGGGTCATCAAATGCCAGCTGCGGGCCTTTTGAAATGCAAATGGATTTACTTTCCCCGCATGCTTGTGTGCTTTGCCGGGTTCTAACTCGATTTTGCCTTTGCTTTCTTTGCCTTTTTCCTTTGTCGTGTTCCTTTGGCTGCCGCCCTACAAACCGGACAGCCGCGCTGCGGTCTGTGGCCAGGTCAGGGACTTGTCCATTTAGAAAAGGCAAATTACTTCAGCCACTTAAAGCGTATTCTTGTCAAGCAAGAAGCCAGTAGGCCGGCTGCTGAGCAGCCGGACGGGGGAGGCGAGAGGCCGGCCTAGCCTGAATCAGCGTTCTTCCTTAGTCATTTCTCATGTGGACATCATTTCCGGCCTTTGGCTCTTCCTAGCCGGACAATCGCACTGCGAGCTGTGGCTGGGGCGAACAGAGGGCTTTGGCATCGGCACATTACTTGAGCTGACTTCGAATGATGTCGACTTGGCCAAGTCAGCAATCCCCCAGGCCCATTGACCGGTGTCGGCTTTCTGGGAACCGGGGTACCCAGACTTGCCTGCCTGCGGCCCACAGCGTGGCTCCCACGACGGGTGAGGGAGTCCTGGATTAGGGGGTGAGGGAGTCCTGGATTAGGGGGTGTTCGGGTAGCCGGACTATACCTTTAGCCGGACTCCTGGACTATGAAGATACAAGATTGAAGACTTCGTCCCGTGTCCGGATGGGACTTTCCTTGTCGTGGAAGGCAAGCTTGGCGATGCGGATATTCAAGATCTCCTACCATTGTAACCGACTCTGTGTAACCCTAACCCTATCCGGTATCTATATAAACCGGAGGGTTGTAGTCCGTAGGCAATCAACTCCATACACAACAATCATACCATAGGCTAGCTTCTAGGGTTTAGCCTCCTTGATCTCGTGGTAGATCTACTCTTGTACTACCCATATCATCAATATTAATCAAGCAGGAGTAGGGTATTACCTCCATCGAGAGGGCCCGAACCTGGGTAAAACAAAGTGTCCCCTGTCTCCTGTTACCATCTGGCCTAGACACACAGTTCGGGGCCTCCTACCCGAGATCCGCCGGTTTTGACACCGACATTGGTGCTTTCATTGAGAGTTCCTCTGTGTCGTCGCCTTTAGGCCCGATGGCTCCTTTGATCATCAACAACGATGCCGTCCAGGGTGAGATTTTTCTCCCCGGACAGATCTTCGTCTTCGGCGGCTTCGCACTGCGGGCCAATTCACTTGGCCACCTGGAGCAGATCGAAAGCTACGCCCCTGGCCATCAAGTCAGGTTTGGAAGCCTAAACTACACGGCAGACATCCGCGGAGATTTGATCTTCGATGGATTCGAGCCACAGCCAAGCGCGCCGCACTGTCTCGTGGGGCATGATCTAGCTTTGCCGCCGAACAGTACCCTGGAGGCCGCAAACGCACCGGCTCTGACCCTTAATTTGGAGCCAGCTGCGCCGATCGAGGGTGAGCGGTTGGACATCACCTCGGGGGCTATAATCTCAAAGGCGATCAAGCCAAACGCCAGCCCCGCACTCTGCACGGCCCGTGACTCCAAGGAGCCGGATTCCTCTCCGAACTCCGAACCCCTCGCGTCCCTGCCGATCGAACCCGATTGGGCGCCAATAATGGAGTTCACCGCCGCGGACATCTTTCAGGACTCGCCCTTCGGCGACATCCTAAATTCTCTAAAGTCTCTCTCTTTATCAGGAGAGCCCTGGCCGGATTACGGTCAGCGAGGATGGGATACGGACGATGAAGAAATTCAAAGCCCACCCACCACCCACTTGGTAGCCACTGTCGAAAATTTAAACGACGTGCTCAACTGCGACTCCGGAGACATCGATTGCATGGATGACGATGCAGGAGATACCGACGAACCAACGCCCATAGGGCATTGGACAACCACCTCATCCCATGATGTGTACATGGTGGATACCCCTAAAGGAAGCGACAACGAGGAAAAAGGGGATGGGACGGGAGATCGACCCCCCGAAAAGCAATCAAAGCGTCGGCGTAAATGCCGACCCAAGCCCCGCCTCGACAAAAACCCAGCCATAGAGCAGGACGAGCCGGTAGACCACGAGCAGGCCTTAGAGCAACCGTCCGAACTGGGAAACACGGATAGAGAAACCAAACATCCCTCCTCCGGCGAAAATGTCATTCCAGACAACCTCACGCCGAATAAACCTATGGAGCAGAAGAATCTCCACAAGACACTCGTTGCAACTGCACGCAGCCTAAAAAAGCAGAAGCGGAAGCTAAAAACAGCGGAAGATGCACTCAGGATTAGATGGAGCAAAGTAACCAATACAACAGATAAGTACGGCGACAGTCACCGCACTAAAAGCTATCCGAAAAGAAAGCTACTGCCTAAATTCGACAAAGAGGCCCTAGAGCCCTCGCATTCAAAAAATGAAAAAGCCACATGGTCAGATAGACGACCCCATAAAGCGGTAAGCGGCGCCGCACCTAAATCGGCATGCGACCCACTTAAGGATTCGCATCATGGCCTAGTCAGGTCCATTTATGGGCCAAGAAAGCAAGCTCTCATAAGCAACGCTATGAAGCCATCATCAGAATCCGGCATACCCAAATACAGGGGCGCCGCACCCCCCTATGTTTCACCAATGAGGTCCTGGACTATGAATTCCCAGAGGGATTCAAACCCGTAAACATAGAGGCATATGATGGAACAACAGACCCTGGAGTCTGGATCGAGGATTATATCCTCCACATACACATGGCTAGAGGAGATGATCTCCACGCCATAAAATATCTACCCCTTAAGCTTAAAGGGCCAGCTCGGCATTGGCTTAAAAGCCTTCCGGAAAACAAAATTGGAAGATGGGAGGAGCTCGAGGATGCTTTCCGAGCAAACTTTCAAGGGACCCTATGTCTGTCCTCCGGATGCAGACGATCTTAGTCACATAACTCAACAACCTGGAGAATCAGCCCGGCAGTTCTGGAATAGATCCTCACTAAAAAGAATCAGATAGTCGACTGTCCGGGCACCGAAGCCTTAGCAGCTTTCAGGCATAATGTCCGAGACGAATGGCTCGCCAGACACCTCGGCCAAGAAAAGCCAAAAACAATGGCCGCACTAACAAGCCTCATGACCCGCTTTTGTGCAGGGGAGGACAGCTGGTTGTCAAGGTGCAACCCCAGCGACCCAAATACATCCGAAACCAGGGATGGAAACGGAAAACCACGGCGCAACAAGGACCGTCGCTAGACTAAGGACAAAAGTCCGAAGAGCACGGCAGTCAATGCCGGATTCAAAGGCTCACGACAAAATCAAGAAAAATCGCCCCCAGGATAACAGGGACGATCCATCCAACCTAAATAAAATCCTGGACAGGATATGTCAGATACACAGTACTCCCGGGAAGCCTGCTAACCATACCCACAGAGACCGCTGGGTTTTCAAACAATCCGGCAGACTCAATGCCGAACACAAGGGGCTCGACACGCCAAGCGAAGACGAGGACGAACCCCAAAAGCAGAACACCAGGAAACAAAAGAACTTCCCACAAGAAGTAAAAACAGTGAACTCACTTCACATAACAAAACGTGCGGCGCCCCTAAAGGTACGCACCACACGGCCCAAAGGGTCCTGCCACTGGTTGTCAAAACCGATCATCTTCGATTAGCTAGATTATTATAGGAATATCAAGAATGTAGGCTGGACTGCCTTGATACTCGATCCAATAATTGGCGGACTCAAGTTTTCAAATGTCCTTATGGACAGCGGCAGTGGACTAAACCTGATATATCAGGATACAATCCAGCACATGAGGATAAACCCAGCAAGAATCCGCCGCAGCAAAACCTCATTTCAAGGAGTAATACCTGGTCCGGACACCCATTGTACGGGTTTTCTCCGGCTCACAGTCACATTCGGCTCTGCCGATAACCTACGTCGTGAAAAGCTGACCTTCCACATCGTCCCGTTCTCAAGTCGCTATCAAGCACTACTAGGACGCGAAGCTTTCGCTCGCTTTAACGCAATACCGCATTATGCATCTCTTACGCTTAAGATGCCCGGTCCACGAGGCATCATCTCTTTGAAGGGGAAGCACTAAAGTGCGCCTCCCCAACCGGAGGACTGTGCGGCCGCTTTGACAGCCCCACAGCAAAATGGCCTCACCAGCCAAAAAACTTCAAAATAGGTCATTTAAAGACCACGAACGCGGATAGACGAGTTCGGCATAAAATCATCATTGATACAGGCCTAGAAGCCATATACCCCCGCACTAGGGGCTCCACGCATTTACAATAAGAGACAATAAAGCTCAAACTTATACATCTTAATTTATACTTTGCTTATTTTAAAACTTTTTCGGCACGACCCGTTTTCAACTCAGTTCCTCTCTTTTACAGATGAACGTCGTGCGGCGCCCGTCCAGGATACGGCACAACGGAGACACAGGCGCAGACGTGCAGTAGGGACCCGTCCTAAAGGATTCTTTTTATATTAAGACCCTGCGTAAACCTTTTTTACTGTCTCTTGTTGCTACACATCCCCTGGTTTTTTCTTTCTAATATAACCAAGGAGGAGGCTGGCGTCTTGGCATATGGCCACGTCAGAATTTTTGCACGTACCTGGACACTAGGGGCTTTTTTTAATAAAGAGTGTTGTTTGTACCGCACTCATAAAGACCGAACACCTTAGGGAGTGTTCGGCGTCGCGAGTTTTGGCATTATATGCATCAGCTCCGAATCATGTCTTTGGTCAAATGTTGGGTTGCCCGGCTCCTGAGTTCGGCTACCTTACGTTCCGCTCTATCGGCTAAGGTAGCACCAGGAGAACTACTGCGATTGTGCCCCCGGTTCGTCCAGGGCGAGCACCTCAGTAGAGAAAGCCGAAAATTGACTGTCATGATGTAGCGTGAGACTGGTCAGCCACTCGATGACCGATCAGATTCTATCGGATTCCTCCGCTTTAACGAAGGGCCGCTTCCCGGTCAGGCACTTACGCGCCCCGAATTCGGACAAGCACAGTTGCCACCAAGGAGCTACCTAAAGAGTCTCATTTTCAAACTCCTATGGCTAAGTGAAAGTGTTAAAGCATTATAGTCCGGTTGCCTGGCCCGCTGCGCTATCACCTCCTTTGTAGGACCAAGACGTTGGGTTAAGTGTGAAAATGCGTCTTCTGCGAGCACCCCCGCACTATGTGCGTGGGGGCTGAAGCCAACGACTGCCATCTTTCAGATTCTATATATATACATATATATATATATATCTTAAAACGGCCGCATAGAAGGTGTTAACAATACTTGGAGGCACAAGTATAAAAAAGGCCACTACAATTTATCAAAATATTACTTTATAATTACATATGCTATCATAACATAGCATCTTTCGGGCACTGCGTCTCTATTACACGAGCGCCTTCAAGAACTTCCTGAAAATAGTGCTCGGAAGGTACTCGGCTTTTGTTCGAATCTCGGGACGCAACAACGGTGGTCTCCATCTCTGCCCAGTATGTCTTAACACGGGCAAGAGCCATCCGTGCGCCCTCTATGCATGCTGACCTCTTCATTGCATTTATACGCGGCGCCACGTCAAGGAATTGCTGCACCAAGCTGAAATAACTCTTCGGCTCCGGTCTCCCAGGCCACAGATGACCCATGACATACTTCATGGCGAGTCCGGACAATCTATTCAGTTTGGCCCATTGGGCTAGGCGATCGTCCACTGCCAGTGGACGCTCTGGATTGTGGAACTGTGACCAGAAAAGCTTTTCCACTTCGTGATCTTCTAGATCTCGAAAGTGTTCGGTCGCATCAGCAGCACTTGCTGCCCAATCCAGATAGGTGTCCTCCACACTCCACATCCGGTCCAACGGAGCAAACTTTGGATCACAAAACTTCCTCCGCAGCATAAAGGGCTTTCCAGCCGCAATCTGTTCGGCCTGACGCAGCTCCTCTTTCGCAGCTCTCATCGCAGAGCGAGCATCCTTGGCATCTGCAACGGCCTTCTCTAAATCCGTCTGTCTCGCCCGGTCTTCTTTCTCAAGAAGTTCGCAATGGTTTGCAGCGCTCTTTAACTTCTCGGCCATCTCTTCTTTTACTTCGGCAGTGAGAAGCCTGTTCGGCTCTCAGCTCTTCAAGGGCCTTATCGGCAGCTACATCGCTTTTTTTGGCTTGCTCCTTAGCTCTGGCAAGTTCTGCCCTAAGATTCTCCATGGCGGCCGTACCATCTGCATCAAGCACACACATTGTAAGACACTGGCATGAAGCTCCTCTTGCCTAACGCCGCCCGAAGAATTACATACCTTGAGCCTCATCAAGCCGCTTGTTGACAAGTGCGATGTCGGCATCTGCCACGTCCAGTTGCCGCTTTAGTTCGGCCACGTCATCAGTTCGGCTCGATTCCGGACACCTCGCCACCTACATTCAAAGGCGACATCTTAGACCTAGGATTATGATCCTCTGTGTGCCGTCATTTCTTGACAACGCGCAGAGTCTCAGGGGCTACTATCTACACAGGGCGCATCTTATTTATGCGCAACTGACAAAAGTGTACATTATCTAACGTACCTCAAAACCCGTCAGTAAACTTTTGACGGCCTCATGCAACCCGCTTTCTGCGGATGAAATCCTTTCAATCACCGTGCCCATTAATGCACGGTGCTCTTCTGAGATAGAAGCTCGCCCCAGCAGAATCTTTAGTTCCTCCGGCCGAGCACCAGATGGTGCCGGACTTGCCCTATGACCTCTTTCGAAGGCCGGACGCGGAGAGCCTTGGGGGGCCACATAGTTATCTTCCGCCCCTGCCGGATTCGGAGAAACCCTCCGCGACGACACCTCAGGTTCGCCCGCCTCGCTAGGCGGTACGGCAGGGGGAGGCGTCCCGCTCTCCATCATCTCCGGAAGAAGATCCCCCGAAGATGAGCTCTGCTGAGAAGGGCTGAGGTCCGAGCTATAAGGTAAAATTTTGGTTAGTCTTCTCAGATTTAAATCAAGGATTTCTCTCATCCCTCAAAAGGAAAACCTCTCTTTACTTACGGCTCGCTGGAGGGCTGATCCCCTTGAGGGCGTGGTCCGGCCGAGGAACTCCCCGGCGTCGGACCCTCTGACGAGGATTTTCTCCCCCGTTTCGAGGCCATGGTCTCCGGGTCGTCAGAGGCGGCTCTTTTCTTCCCCTTAGGAGAGGAATTGTCAGTTCCTCCCTTCGGAGCAGCCTCCTTCGAGGAGGCCATAGCTTCCTTATCCTCCCCCTCCAAAGGCATTATCTCCAGCATCCTGACCAGCACGGGATCCGGCCTGGTTTCAGGAAGGGGAGCCGGACACCTGATCAGCTTCGCCGTTGCTATCCACTCCTGTTTAAAAGGACAACTCTTTTAGGGGCAAGACAATTATACGGATAGAAGGTCCGGGCACAAGGTTGCTTACTTGAGTATCCGGGCGATTGCAGCTTAGGCCTGCGTCCTTGGTTAAATCCGGACACATCTCTTGTGATCTGAAGAACAGTCTATACATCTCCGCGGGCGTTGCGCCCATAAAATGCTGGAGAGCTCGTGGTCCCTCCGGATTAAACTCCCACAGACGAAGGGAGCGACGTTTGCCGGGCAATGTTCGGCGAATCAGCATGACCTGCGTCACCTTGACCAGGTTGAGGTCTCCTTTTAAGAGATCCCTAATGTGGCCCTGCAACAGGGGCACGTCTTTGGATAACCCCCAATCTAATCCTTTGTTGACCCATGACGCTAGCCGTGGTGGGGGACCCGAGCAAAAGGCAGGAGGCGCTACCCACTTGGCACTCCTGGGAGTGGTGATATAGAACCACTCTCGTTGCCACAAGCCGAGCTCCTCTTGAAAAGAGCCCTCGGGCCATGGAGCATCGGCATTCTTACTGATGACAGCACCTCCGCACTTTGCGTGCCGTCCCTCGATCATCTTCGGCTCCACTCCAAAAGTCTTGAGCCATAAACCGAAGTGAGGAGTAACACGGAGGAACGCTTCGCACACAACGATGAATGAGGAAATGTGGAGGATGGACTCTGGAGCTAAGTCATGAAATTCTAGCCCGTAATAGAACAGCAACCCCCTCACGAAGGGATCCATCGGGAAGCCTAACCCCCGAAGGAAGTGAGACATGAACACTACGCTCTCACCAGGTCGGGGATTGGGAATAGCCTGCCCTTGAGCAGGAACCTATGCGGAATTTTGGCGGTCAAGAACTTAGCCTTTCTCAACTTTAGCACATCCTCCTCCATGATGGAGGAGGGCATCCATCGGCCTTGAAGGTCGGAACCGGACATTGTCGAAGGTCCGAAGCGCCTAGAATCTGAAGCCTAGGGTGTTGGAACTCGAAGCGACGGGCGAACTCGTTTGAGATTGGAAAAGGGAGTAAGGCCTTGGTCTCTTTATAAGAGGTCGAATACCAGGAGCCCTCCCCGTAACCGTTTGGGACTCGCCTTTAATCGAGAAAACATGCTAACTGGCACGATTGGGTTACCCACGTCCATATCGATGAGAATCCCATAAAGGGGGCACACGATCTCTGCTTTGACAAGACGTGCCAAGGAAACTGCTTCGCAAAACATGCTGAGGTGGAAAAGTAAAAACGATTCGAGTAAAGGACTTGGCCGTAGTGTGATAGTGCATTGCGGAATACGTCAGCAGATTTGATTTGTGTTAATATTATTATTCTCTCTATGGCAATATGTGGAAGCTTATTTTGCAGAACCGGACACTACTCTTGGTGTTTACAAATCTTCTATGAAGGACTTGGAGGAGGAACCCGCCTTGCAATGCCGAAGACAATTTGCGCGCCGGACTCGTCGTCATTGAAGCCTAGTTCAGGGGCTACTGAGGGAGTCCTAGATTAGGGGGTGTTCGGGTAGCCGGACTATACCTTCAGCCGGACTCCTGGACTATGAAGATACAAGATTGAAGACTTTGTCCCGTGTCCGGATGGGACTTTCCTTGGCGTGGAAGGCAAGCTTGGCGATGCGGATATTCAAGATCTCCTACCATTGTAACCGACTCTGTGTAACCCTAACCCTATCCGGTATCTATATAAACCGGAGGGTTGTAGTCCGTAGGTAATCAACTCCATACACAACAATCATACCATAGGCTAGCTTCTAGGGTTTAGCCTCCTTGATCTCGTGGTACATCTACTCTTGTACTACCCATATCATCAATATTAATCAAGCAGGAGTAGGGTATTACCTCCATCGAGAGCGCCCGAACCTGGGGTAAACAAAGTGTCCCCTGTCTCCTGTTACCATCCGTCCTAGACGCACAGTTCGGGACCTCCTACCCGAGATCCACCGGTTTTGACACCGACAGGGGGTCTCCGGACAGCCGGACTATATCCTTTGGCCGGACTGTTGGACTATGAAGATACGAGATTGAAGACTTCGTCCCATGTCCAGATGGGACTCTACTTGGCGTGGAAGGCAAGCTAGGCAATACGGATATGTATATCTCCTCCTTTGTAACCGACCTTGTGTAACCATAGCCCCCTCCGGTGTCTATATAAACCGGAGAGTTTTAGTCCATAGGACAACATACAATCATACCATAGGCTAGCTTCTAGGGTTTAGCCTCTTTGATCTCGTGGTAGATCAACTCTTGTAATACTCATATCATCAAGAACAATCAAGCAGGACGTAGGGTATTACCTCCATCAAGAGGGCCTGAACCTGGGTAAACATCGTGTCCCCTGCCTCCTGTTACCATCCGCCTTAGACGCACAGTTCGGGACCCCTACCCGAGATCCGCCGGTTTTGACACTGACATTGGTGCTTTCATTGAGAGTTCCACTGTGTCGTCAACATAAGGCTTGATGGCTCCTTCGATCATCGCTAGCGATGCGGTCCAGGGTGAGGCTTTTCTCCCCGGACAGATCTTCGTATTCGGCGGCTTCGCACTGCGGGCCAATTCGCTTGGCCATCTGGAGCAGATCGAAAGCTACGCTCCTGGCCATCAGGTCAGATTTGGAAACTTGAACTACACGGCCGACATCCGCGGAGACTTGATCTTCGACAGATTTGACTCCATGTCGGACACGCCGCACAGTCGCGACGAGCATGACGTAACTCTGCCGTCGGACAATGTTCGGGAGATCGCATCCGCAACTACTCCGGCCATCAATCCGGAGCAAGTCACGCCATCCAAGAGTGGAGGGATGGACCCCGCCATGGAGGCCACACTCTTAGTGGCGATAGAGCTGGATACTGACTTCACCCCTTACGAGAGCCGTGTCGCCGAACCACTGGATTCATCTTTGGCCACGGACTCCGAGCCGCTCACATCCGTGCCCGTCGAGTCCGACTGGGTGCTGATCATGGAGTTCACCTCCACGGATATCTTTCAGCACTCACCTTTCGGAGATGTGCTAAAGTCATTAAGGTCTCTCTCCCTGTCGGGAGAACCTTGGCCGAACTATGTCCGGCTAGAATGGGATGCGGACGACAGAGAAATTCGCTACCCACCCACCACACACTTAGTAGCCACTGTCGACGACTTAACCAACATGCTCGACTTCGGCTTCGAAGACTTCCATGGTATGGACGACGAAGCCGGAGACGAACAGGAACCACCGCCCTCGGGGCGCTGGACCGCCACCTCATCCTATGATATATACATGGTGGACACCCCCAAAGAAGGCAATGGCGACGAGACAACGGAGGATGACCCCTCCAAGAAGCAACCCATGCGTCGACGCCAGCGACGCCGCTCTAAGTCCCGCCACAGCAAGAGCAGTGATACCGGCACAGGAGATAATAACACTCCGGATAGCACCAAAGACAACAACAATCCCCTCCAACACGATGTAGAGCTAGAGGACGAACAAGCTAGCCCTCTAGAGCAGGCAGCAGGTGGAGAACCGGAGGAGGACAATTACAGCCTCTCTCCGAAGATGAGGCGAGCCTCGGCGACGACGAGTTTATCATGCCTGAGGACCCCGTCGAGCAAGAGCGCTTCAAGCGCCAATTTATGGCCACGGCAAATAGCCTAAAGAAAAAATAGCAACAGCTTCAAGCTGATCAAGACTTGCTAGCAGACAGGTGGACCGAAGTCCTTGCGGCCGAGGAGCATGAACTCGAGCGTCCGTCCAAGAGTTACCCAAAACGCAGGTTACTACCTCACCTTGAGGAGGAAGCATTGAAACCTCATTTACCAGTGTACGATGCGGCTGACCGGCCACTACGCGGCCGAGCCAGAGAGGCGTTTCAGCCTAAAGTTCAGACCGCACCCCGTCGCCACTCAGTCAAAAATACTAAGGCCCGGGGCAACACAGAGGACCTGCGAGACATCTTGGACAGTAAGGCAAAAATCGCAAGGTCAATATACGGGACACGGGCACGTGCGCCCACACGGGATGATGATCGTCGCGTCGGATACACCAAGAGTAAATCCGGCCGGGCCGAATACAGCAGACAAGACTCATATGAACTATGTCAGGATATAGCCCGGCACAGAGGTGCCGCACACCCCCTATGCTTCAATGATGAAGTTATGAATCATGAATTCCCGGAGGTTTTCAAACCCGTAAATATCGAATCATACGATGGCACAACAGATCCTGCTGTATGGATTGAGGATTTCTTCCTTCACATCCACATGGCTCGCGGTGATGATCTACATGCCATCAAGTACCTCCCACTAAAACTCAAAGGACCAGCTCGGCATTGGCTGAATAGCTTGCCAGCAGATTCCATCCGCAGTTGGGAGGATCTGGAAGACGCATTTCTCGACAACTTCCAGGGCACTTATGTGCGGCCACCGGATGCTGCTGACTTGAGCCACATAACCCAGCAGCCAGGGGAATCGGCCAGACAATTCTGGACACGGTTCCTGACTAAGAAAAATCAAATTGTAGACTGTCCGGATGCAGAGGCCCTAGCGGCATTCAAGCATAACATCCGCGACGAGTGGCTCGCCCGCCACCTTGGCCAGGAGAAGCCAAAATCTATGGCAGCCCTCACGACACTCATGACCCGCTTTTGCGCGGGCGAGGACAGCTGGCTGGCTCGCATCAACAACACATCGAGGAATCCGGATACCTCGGATACCAAAGATGTTAACGGTAGGCAGCGTCGTAATAGACCAAAGCGCTGCAATAACGGCGATAACACCGAAGATACGACAGTCAATGCCGGATTCAGAGGCTCTAGATCCGGTCAGCGGAAAAAGCCATTTAAATGAAATAATTCGGCTCCGTCCAGTCTGGATCGCATACTGGATCGCTCATGTCAAATCCACGGCTCCCCCGACAAGCCAGTCAATCACACCAACAAAGAATGCTGGGTGTTCAAGCAGGCCGACAAGTTAAATGCCGAGAACAAGGACAAGGGGCCGCATAGCGATGACGAGGAGGAGCCCCGGCCGCCGAACACAGGAGGACAGAAGGGGTTTCCCCCACAAGTGAAGACGGTGAACATGATATACGCAACCCACATTCCCAAGAGGGAGCAGAAGCGTGCACTAAGGGACGTCTATGCGATGGAGCCCGTCGCCCCAAAGTTCAACCCATGGTCTGCTTGTCCGATCACCTTCGATCGCAGGGACCACCCCACTAGCATCCGTCATGGCGGATCCGCTGCACTGGTCCTAGACCCCATCAATGACGGATTTCACCTCACTCGAGTCCCTATGGACGGCGGCAGCAGCCTGAACCTGCTTTATCAGGATATAGTGCGAAAAATGGGTATCGATTACTCGAGGATCAAACCCAGCAAAACCACCTTTAAAGGTGTCATCCTAGGTGTAGAGGCCCATTGCACAGGCTCAATCACACTGGAAGTGGTCTTCGGATCACCGGATAACTTCCGAAGCGAAGAGTTAATCTTCAACATCGTCCTGTTTCGCAGTGGCTATCATGCACTGCTCGGACGGACAACATTTGCAAAATTCAATGCAGTGCTGCATTACGCACACCTCAAGCTCAAGATGACAGGACCTCACGGGTTCATAGTAGTAACTGGAAACACAGAACACTTGCTCCATACGGAGGAGCACACTGCGGCCCTTGCAGCAGAAGCACAAAGCAGCCTATTCAGGCAGACCACTCATTCAGCGTCACGGCCCCCGGACACCTTCAAGCTAGTCCGGAACAAGCTGCAACAGGATCGCCTGGCACGATCAGAGCTCGCCTAGCAATTCGGCCCCCGTCCCAGTTCCAGTGATGCGACAAAATCCATGGCGCGCGTACATAATTAGGCACTGAAAATACCATGGACATAGGCGGGGCACGATCAGGACACGCCCCGCATTGTGGCTTAACCACACTAGGGGCAGTATACCTTTGACATTCCTTTTCTCTTTCAGGGCCTAACTCTGTGGAAGCCCTTTCCGGTAGTACGATTGCCGGACACATTCCAGAAGCAACAACCAAGGCGGCAAGAAGCTAAGATGAACACGGGAACCGCCAGGTGGTCTCTAGTAATAATTGATATACCCGCTTTTCACTATTTATGCGTAGCTTGCCCTGGGACTGGACATTTCGAATTGTCCTACTTTATGCTTATTGCACTACTTGTACCAAGTACGCTTCGGCGTATCATTTAAATAACAATGCATATCATTAATCTGTCATTGCATTATTTAAGTTTTTCTCATTCTCTTATATGTCCATTTACGACAATCCGTACCCGCACGTGCGGGTACGGTCAGTTCGCCAGGGGTCCTCGTTTACCCCATAATACGGCGCAAGAAGTCCGAACACTTTCGATAGTGCGGCACCCCGAACTTATAGCATTATATGCATCAGCTCCAAATCATGTCTTTGGTCAAATGTTGGGTCACCCGGCTCCCATGCTTTGGTACCTTACGTTCCACTATATCGGCTAAGGTAGCGGTGGGAGAACTACTGCAATTGTGTCCCGCTTCTTCGGGACGAGCACCTCAGTAGAGAAAGCCAAAAACTGACTGTCATGATAAGGCGAGAGACTGGTCGCTGTTCGAGAGGTCTCAAGTCCTTAAAGACTTTTTTCGCTTCGGGCGAGGAGTCGGCCTTGTCCGACTTAGGCGTGTATAGCGCCCCAAATTTGGCCCTCCGAATACCAGGGGCTTCGCCAACAATTTAAAATCATAGACTTCTATGGCTAAGTGAGAGTGTCGGTGTCAAAACCGACGGATCTCGGGTAGGGGGTCCCGAACTGTGCGTCTAGGCAGATGGTCACATGAGGCAGGGGACACGATGTTTACCCAGGTTTGGGCCCTCTTGATGGAGGTAATACCCTACGTCCTGCTTGACTGTTCTTGATAATATGAGTAGTACAAGAGTTGATCTACCACGAGATCTATGAGGGTAAACCCTAGAAGCTAGCATATGGTATGATTGTATGTTGTCTTTCCTACGGACTAAACCCTCCGGTTTATATAGACACCGGAGGGGGCTAGGGTTACACAGAGTCGGTTACAAGGAAGGGGATCTATATATCTGTATTGCCAAGCTTGCCTTCCACACCAAGGAGAGTTCCATTCGGACACGGGACAAAGTCTTCAATCTTGTTTCTTCATAGTCCAATAGTCCGATCAAAGGATATAATCTGGCTGTCCGGATACCCCCTAATCCAGGACTCCCTCAGTAGCCCCCGAACCAGGCTTCAATGACGATGAGTCCGGTGCGCAGATTGTTTTCGGCATTGCAAGGCGGGTTCCTCCTCTGAATACTTCATAGAAGATTTTGAACACGAGGATCGTGTCCGGCTCTGCAAAACAAGTTCCACATACAACCGTAGAGAGAATAATATTTCCATAAATCTAATATGCTGACGTACCCAGTAGTGTGACATCACACCTCAGCCAGGTCTTTATTCGAATCGTTTTTCATAACCAATCTCAGCGTGTTTCGCGAGGCGGTTTCCCTGGCACGTCTTGTCGAAGCAGAGATCGTGTCCCCTTTATTACGGGATTCTCATAAATACGGACGTGGGTAACCCAACCGTGCCCATTGGTAGGACTCCTAGATCTTAGGGAAGGCCCAAACGGCGAGGAGGACGCTTGATATTCACGCTCTTTATAAAGGGAACAAGGCCTTTCCCTCTCGATCTTAATCGAATCCGCCTCCCGCCTCGAGTTCCAACACCCAAAGCTCAGGTTTAGGCACTTCAGACCTTCAACTATGTCCAGATCCAACCTTCAAGGTCGATGGATGCCTGTGTCCGAGGCATTTAACTTGCAGTTCGGGGAGCTGTGATGTAAAACCACAACTGATGTCATGGATCAGCAGGGGGCTGAGCTGGGGTCCAGCCAAGGACGTGCCAATACTGCAAAGCCGTATCCGAGATCTCTTTGAGAGAGATTTCAGTCTGGTTATGGTAGTACAAGTTATGCTAGTTCATCAAGTCCAGCCTTGCACATGCCAGCCCCTTCGCATGTGGGAATTCAACCCAGAAGGACTGCGAACTATTCAACATTTCATTGGCATGACGCACGAAGAGATGTACAAATTGTTCTTCGGACCACAAATAATGTGTCCGAACATCACTGAGGATGCAGGTCTGAGCTGCAATCTCCCGGATACCCAAGTAAGTAGCCCCGCATCCGAACACACTGTCCATTTATTTATCGCAACATTGCCCTGAAAAAGCCGCTCTTTGACCCAGGATTGGATAGCGAAAGCAAAGTTGATCAGGTGTCCGACCCCCTCCCTGAGACCTCACCAAATCCCGTGCTAACCAGGATGTTGGAGATAACGCCTTATCAAGCGCCCTCAGGAGAGGATGAAGGGGGGAACAAGGAGGCTAGCACCTCCGCGAAGGAGGTTAGCAGGGGAGGAGGAACTGAAACTTCCTCTCCCCAGGGAAGGAAGAGAACCGCCTCTGAGGACCCGGAGACAATGGTATCCAAACGGGGGAAGAAATCTCCGCTGGAGGGTCCTACCCTGGGGGATACCCTGGCCGCACTATGCCCTCAAGGGGATCAGCCCTCCACCGAGCTGTAAGTAAAAGGGTACTTAATAATGAAAATATCTCGCTTTACCTCTGAGGAAAATAACCGAGGCATTTAACTTGCAGTTTGGATCTTAGCCCTTCTCAGCAGAGCTCGTCTTCAGGGGATCTTCTTCCAGAGATGATGGAGAGCGAAACGCCTCCCCCTGCCATACCACCTCATGAGGCGGGCGACCCCGAGGTGTCGTCGTGGAGGGTTTCTCTTGATCCGGCAAGGCTAGAAGGTAATGCTATGGCCACCCGAAGTCCTCAGTATCCGGCTCTTGAAGAGAGCAATCAAAAGAGTCCGTCACCGTCTGGTGTGCGGTCGGACGTACTGAGAGATCTGCTAGAGCAAGCGGCTATCTCAGAAGAGCACGGCACATTGATGGGTACGGTGATTGAAAGGATTTCGTCCGCCGAAAGCGGGTTGCATGAAGCCTTTATGAGTCTACTGACGGGTTTTGAGGTACACGAAATGATGTACATTTTTGACAGTACCGCACATTTTTAGATGTGCCCTGTGTAGATAGTAGCCCCTGAGACTCTGGTTGTCGTCAAAAACAGCGGCAAACAGAGGATCATAGTCCCAGGTAATAACCAGACCGCCTTTATGTGGAGGTGGTTGAGGCTCCGGTGGCTAGCCGGACTGATGGGTTTGCCGAACTAAAGCAGCAGCTGGATGCGGCAGATGCCGACATCGTGCTTGTTAACAAGCGGCTTGACAAGGCACATGGTAAGTGATTTTTCTAGTGATTGTCACATAATAAGAGCAGCATGATGCCAGTATCTTTAATATGCTGTGACTGCAGATGGAGCTGCCATCGTGGAGACCCTTCGGGCAGAGCTTGCCCGAGCCAAGGAGCAAGCAAGGAGTAACAATGCGGCCGCTTTAAAGGCGACCGAAGAGTTAAGGGCCGAACAGGACGCGCATTGCGAGAGCAAAGAAAAAATAGCCAAGATGGCTATAGAGTTAAAAGATGCTGCTGACCGTTACCAGCTTCTTGATGAAGAAAACCGGGCGAAGGCGACTGAGGGAGTCCTGGATTAGGGGGTATCCGGACAGCCGGACTATATCCTTTGGCCAGACTGTTGGACTATGAAGATACAAGATTGAAGACTTCATCCCGTGTCCAGATGGGACTCTCCTTGGCGTGGAAGGCAAGCTTGGCAATACGGATATGTAGATCTCCTTCCTTGTAACCGACTCTATGTAACCCTAGCTGTCGTCAAAACTGGCGGATCTCGGGTAGGGGGTCCCGAACTCTGCGTCTAAGGCGGATGGTAACAGGAGGCAGGTGACACGATGTTTTGCCCAGGTTCGGGCCCTCTTGATGGAGGTAAAACCCTACGTCCTGCTTGATTATTCTCAATAATATGAGTAGTACAAGAGTTGATCTACCACGAGATCAGAGAGGCTAAAATCTAGAAGCTAGCCTATGGTATGATTGTATGTTGTCCTACGGACTAAAACCCTCCGGTTTATATAGACACCGGAGGGGGCTAGGGTTACACAAGGTCGGTTACAAAGTAGAAGATATACATATCCGTATTGCCTAGCTTGCCTTCCACACCAAGGAGAGTCCCATCCGGACACGGGACGAAGTCTTCAATCTCGTATCTTCATAGTCCAACAGTCCGGCCAAACGATATAGTCCAGCTGTCCGGAGACCCCCTAATCTAGGACTCCCTCAGTAGCCCCTGAACCAGGCTTCAATGACGATGAGTCCGACGCGCAGTGCTATCTTTGTCATTGCAAGGCGGGTTCCTCCTCCGAATACACCACAGAAGAGTTTCAATACAAGGATAGTGTCTGACCCTGCAAAATAAGTTCCACATACCACCGTAGAGAGAATAATATTTCCACAAATCTAATCCACTGACACGTTTTGGCAGCATGACATCACGCCATTACCCGGTTATTATTTGAACCATTTTTCTTTAACCGGCCCCGCACATAACGTGAGGTGGTTTCTCGACACGTCTTGTCAAAGCAGAGATCGTGTTCCCCTTATTACGGGATTCTCATCAATACGGGCGTGGGTAACCCAACCGTGCCACCAATTACGGCGCTTGGGGGATAAGCGAGTTTTACCAGGCTAGTGGGGGGGCGCATAGTTTCGTCCACCCTTATAAAGGGATAAGGTCTCACCTTTTTCCACCCACGCCTTCTTCCTCCTTGCTCATCCATTCTCGCGCACTCGAGCTCCAACGCCCAAGTCCACATCCTTCTCCTCGACTCTGTCCAAACATGTCCGGAGCGGGAGGCAAGTGGATGGCTTCTTCCGTCACGGAAGGGCACATCAAAAAACTGCGTGGGGCCGGATAGTTAGCCACGGATATCGCGCACCGGCTGCCGGCCGCGGGGCAGGTCGTCCCTACCCCGGAACCTCACGAAAGGGTGGTTTCCTCCCCCACTTCGTCCGCAGACTGGGGTTTCCCCTTCATCCATTCGTCCGCGGCCTCATGTTCTATTATGGGCTGAAATTTCATGATCTGGCCCCGAATTTCATCCTGAACATCTCGGCGTTCATCGTCGTGTGCGAGGCTTTCCTCCTCATCCGGCCCCACTTCGGCCTGTGGCTGAAGACCTTCAATATCAAGCCGAAGGTGGTGGGCGGCCAACAAGCGGAATGCAGCGGAGCCATGGTGGGAAAAATCCCCAACGTTATATGGCTCGAGGGCTCCTTCGTGGAGACCATAAAGGGGAGGCAATCGGGGTGGTTCTACATCACCGAGCCGCGCGAAACCAACTGGGTGGCGGCCCCCGAGTTTCGATCCGGAATCCCCACGCGGCTCACTTCCTAGAAGGAGAAGGGCCTGTCCTAGGGCTCATCGGTGGAGCTGGACGGACTCCAGAAGTGTATCCGGAACATGATAAGCAAGAAACTCAAGCTTGTCAACATAGTCCAGGTCATGCTCTTCCGCCGAATCCTCCTATGTCAACAAGATGATTTCAACTTATGGGAGTTCGACCCGGCCCAGCACCAGACTCTACATGAGCTCTTCGACATGACGCATAAGGACGTCTGGAGGGTGCTATTCAAGGGCGCTGAGGTCCCTCCTTCTCTTACCGAGGACCGCAGGCTAAGCGCGAAGCGCCCTGCGAATTCAGTAAGTTCTGTACATCTGGTAGGATATTTATTTCCCATAGCTTAACCATGTGCGGGGTCTGAGCTCCCATGCCTTTGAGAGGACTGGGTGGAGACATCGGAGAAGATTAACTGTCCGGCCCCTCGGCCCGAAGACACTGCGGACACTCTCCTGACGGAGATGCGGTCTCCGGCCCCTTATGAGGTGCTGGAGAAGACCAAGAAGAAGGCCAAGGGAACCCGAAAGAGTTCTGGGCGCCAGGTGATATCGGACTCATCGTCCGATGACACCGAGACACATTCCTCCCGTGAAAACGAGGAGAAGGAAGATGAAGATTCTCCGCCTCCAGCCGGGGGAGACAAGAAAAGGAAGGCCGCCCCAACCGGGGAGGCCGAAGGGTCCAAGAAGGGAAGGACTCTCCTTCCTGACTGCTCCACCACCACCGCCGACAGCGAAGACGAGTGGTTGCTCAGGGCCAAGCCCCTGGCGAAGTCGTAAATATTTGGATACCAGAGTAACTCATAGCTAACCTTTGTCGCACTGCTTCTCCTAACGTCGAATATGATTATGCAGTCCGCCCCAAGCCCGTATCAATGTATCATCATCGGACGGTTCCTTGGACTCGTTGTACATGAATAGTGATACACTTCCAACCACCTCCTCGCCTTGCCCTACGGACAATGCTGAGGTATTTTCTCAAGGGGCACCGAACCGGAGGGAGACAGTCCCGAAGACGCCTCAAAGCGACCTTCCGGACTCCAGGAGCAAAGGGAGCAAGGTTCCCAGGGGCTCCAAGTTCGGCTCTCAGCCGAACACCGCGCCGGAACCTCCAGTGGTTCCGGACTCGGGCAGGCGGCCCCCTTCCAAAAGGGGCAAGCCGCCCGTGCCAGTGACCTCTGTCCATCCAGAGGCACCAGACAACCTGCTGGGAGCGCTTCGCGGTGCTTCCATCGATGAAGAGCACCGCACTATTATGAGTGCGGTGATCAAGATGGTTCAGTCCGCCAAGAGCAGACTGACTGAAGCCTATACTAGCCTTCTAACAGGCTTTGAGGTAAGTATTTAAAATATAGGAAAATATTACTGCATAAATAGTAGCCCCAGATGCTCTGTTTGGTGTTCACAAAGAAAAAGCCAAATAGAGGATCAAATAATATCTGCAGGAGTCTAATATACGTGTGTCTGTATGCGTATGCATGCTTCGCTGCTGACCTCTGCCGCACTGACTGCGGAGGTCGCCGCACTGAAGCAGGACCTCAAGGGGTCCGAGAAAGAGCTCGGCCTTGCCAAGAGGCAGCTCGAGGAGAGCAAAGGTAAGTAATACCTTGTCTATATATAAAAGAAAATGTGGTTGTTAAATGACAGGATCATCATGAATGTGCCAGGGCCACGACCGAAGTGGCGACCTTGAAGTAAGGGCTGTCCGAGGCCGAAAACAAAGCGGCCAAGGAGCGCACCGAGCGGGAAAGGCAAGAGGCACGGGTGGGCGAGGTGCAGCAAGAGCTCCAGGCACTCGTGAAAAAGCACGAGGCTTTGGAGCTTGACTCGAAGACGCGAGAGTCTGAGCTTGCCGCGGCCCTCGAGAGCGCAAAGAATGCCAAGGTTGAAGCCCAAAAGGCCCTCCAGGAGATTGAGGCGATGAGGAAGATACCGGCAGGTAAGGCATTCAATATGCAAAGCAAGCATGTGAAAGTAAATTACTTGTTACTTACCCGAGTTCGGAGCTCTCCAGGAGCATTTGCAGATTTGCCCCGCAGCGTGTCAGATGCCGCGAAATATTACCAGCCCGAGGAGGGAAGCTCGACGGAGAAGTTGTTCTGGTCTCAGTATACTGGGACCGAACACCCGATGCCTATGAGCGACCAGCTGAAGCAACTGGTCGAGCTGCACAAGGCGGCCGAACAGGCCATGAAGGGCTTTATAGTCCGAATGTGGCCTGGCGACTCCCTTCCCAACAGCTACTTCGGCCTGGTGAGGCGGCTTGTGGATGCCTGCCCACGGCTGGAAGTCATCAAGCGATCCGTCTGTATCGAAGGTGCCCGCCGGGCTTTTGCCCGTGCAAAGGTGCACCGGGCCAAGATGGACGCTGAGAAGCTGGTGAAGGAGGGGCCGCCGCAGGGCAAGGAGCATCGCCACCCCGAGATGTATTATGAGGGTGTCCTGAAGGGTGCCCGTCTTGTGGCGGACGAGTGTGCGAAGGATGTAATTTTTGAATGAACTTGCTCGTGTGAACCTGTATTATGAAAACTTGTTCATATGCGCTATGCAATGCTTGTTTGAATTAAAAATATTACCTTCTGTGCGGCTGTTTATCAAATCTGAGAGATGGCCAGTCGTCGGCTTCTGCCCCCATGCCACGAGTGCTGGGGTGTTCGGGATAAACCTGAGCACTCTTTTCCCCATTTTTGGGTCCTTCGAGGGAGGTGCTCAGCACAATGAACAAGGCAATCGGACTATAATGATTTATCACTCTCACTTAGCCATAGAATTCTACAATTTTAAATTTTGGCGAAGCCCCTAGTATTTGGAAGGCCAAATTCGGGGCGCTATACACGCCTTAAGCCGGACAAAGCCGACTCCTTGCTCTATGTGGCATAAGTCTTTAGGGACTCGAGACCTCTCGAACAGCGACCAGCTCTCGCCTTATCATGACAGTCAGTTTTAGCTTTCTCTACTGAGGTGCTTAGCCCAGCTGAACCGGGGCACAATCGCAGTAGTTCTCCCAGTGCTACCTTAGCCGATATAGCGGAACGTAAGGTACCAAAACATGGGAGCCGGGCAAACCCAACTATTGACCAAAGACATGATTCGGAGCTGATGCATATAATGCTATAAGTTCGGGGTGCCGCACTGTCGAAAGTGTTCGGACTTCTCACACCATATTATGGGGTATGCTTAAGTCCCTAGCGTATTGGCCGTACCAGAGTGTACGGGTGCTAATTGTCATGGATTTACATATATGTAAAAAAGGAAGAATAGAGAATGCGATAATAGTCTAGTGCTATGCATTGTTTATTCAATAAGCTGCGTCGAAGCAGAATGATACAAGTAATGCGATAAGCAAAAAGTAGGACTATTTGGCATGTCCCCTCCAAGGGCAACCTGAGGAATGGTATTTAAAGCAAGTATTTCACTCGTTATCAGAGGCCACCTGGGAGTTCCATGGTGCGATGTAGCTTTCTACCTCCTTGGTTGTTGCATCATGTGTCCGGCAATCATACTGCCGGATAGGATTTCTAGAGATTAAAGTCCTGAAAGAGAAAAAATGACAAAGCGGGAAGCTCCTAGTGTGGTTGAGCCGCGTCTTGGGGCGTGTCGTAGTCGTGCCCCCCTCCCCACCTGTGCCCATGGTATTTTCAATGCATAATTATGTATGCGTGGCACGGATTTCGCCGTTTGGCTGGGACTGGGGCGGGAGCCGCATTGCTATGCGAGCTCGGAATGTGCCAGGTGGTCTTGTTGTTGATTACTCCGGGCGCGCTTGAAGGTGTCCAGGTCCTTAATCGCCGAACTGGTGGATTGCCTTAAGAGGTGGCTTTGCGCTTCTGCTGCGAGGGCCGCAGTGTGCTCCTCCGTGCGGAGAGAGCGCTCTGTGTTTCCATTGACTGTTATGACCCCCCGAGGTCCTGGCATCTTGAGCTTGAGGTATGCATAATGCGGTACCGCATTGAATCTCGCAAATGCGGTTCACCCGAGCAGTGCATGATAGCCACTGCGGAACGAGACTATATCGAAGATTAACTTCCAGTGTGACTGAGCATGTGCAATGGGCCTCTACACCTGGTATGTCGCCTTTGAAGGTCGTTTTCGTGGGTTTGATCCTTGAGGGGTCCATACCCATTTTTCGCACTTTGTCCTGATAAAGCAGGTTTAGGCTGCTGCCGCCGTCCATAAGGACTCGAGTGTGGTGAAATCCGTCGATGATTGGGTCTAGGACCAGTGCGGCGAATCCGCCATGACGGATACTAGTGGGGTGGTCCCTACGATCGAAGGTGATCGGACAGGAGGACCATGGGTTGAACTTTGGGGCGACTGGCTCCAACGCATATACGTCCCTTAGCGCACACTTCTTCTCCCTCTTGGGGATGTGGGTTGCGTATATCATGTTCACTGTCCGCACGTGGGGGGAACCTCTTCTGTCCTCTGGTGTTCGGCGGCCGGGGCTCCTCCTCGTCATCGCTATGTGACCCCTTATCTTTGTTTTCGGCATTGAACTTGCCGGCCTGCTTGAACACCCAACAATCCCTGTTGGTGTGGTTGGCTGGCTTGTCGGGGGTGCCATGTATTTGACACGAGCGATCGAGTATACGGTCCAAACTGGACGGGCCCGGAGTGCTTCTTTTGAATGGCTTTTTCCACTGACCGGGTTTAGAGCCTTTAAATCCGGCATTGACTACCGTATCCTCGGTATTTTTGTTGTTGATGCGGCACTTGTGTTTGTTGCGACGTGACCTGCAATTGCCATCCTTGGTATCCGAAGTACCATGATTCTTTGATATATTATTGCTGCGATCCAGCTAGCTGTCTTCTCCTGCGCAAAAGCGGGTCATGAGTGTCGTGAGGGCTGCCATAGATTTCGGCTTTTCCTGGCCAAGGTGCCGGGTGAGCCACTCGTCGCGGATGTTGTGCTTAAAAGCTGCTAGGGCTTCTACATCCGGACAGTCGACGATTTGATTTTTCATTGTCAGGAACCATGTCCAGAATTGCCTGGCCGATTCCTCTGGCTGCTGAATTATGTGGCTCAAGTCATCGGCATCTGGTGGTCGCACATAAGTTCCCTAGAAGTTGTCGTGGAATGCGGCTTCAAGATCTTCCCAATAGCCAATGGATTCTGCTGGCAGGCTATTGAGCCAATGCCGAGCTGTTCCATTGAGTTTGAGTGAGAGGTATTTGATGGCTTGTAGATCTTCACTGCAGGCCATGTGGATGTGCAGGAGGAAGTCCTCGATCCATACCGCAGGATCTGTTGTGCCATCGTATGATTCGATATTTACGGGTTTGAAACCCTCTGGGATTTGGTGATCCATTACTTCGTCTGTGAAGCATAGGGGGTGTGCGGCTCCTCTGTACTGGGCTATATCGCGACGCAGCTCAAATGAGTCTTGTCCGCCGTGTTCGGCCCGGCTGGATTTACTTTTACTGTATCCGGCATGACGGTTATCGTCTCGCATAGTGGCGCGCCCTCGTGATCCCTAGATCGATCTTGCATGTTTTGTTTTGTCCTCCAATACATCTTGCAGGTCTGGCGTATTTCCCCATGCTTGACATTTTTATTTGAGAGGCGTCAGGGTGCGGGCTGGGCTTTTGGCTGAAATGCCTCTTTGTCGCGGCCACGAGGTGGCCGATCAGCCGCGTCATACGCTAGAGATGTAGGTTTTGGTGCTTCCTCCTCCAGTCGGGGTAGCAACCTCCTCTTTGGGTAACTCTTGGAGGGACGTTCGAGTTTATATACCTCGGCCGCAAGGACTTCAGTCCATCTGTCGGCTAGCAAATCTTGATTAGCTTGAAGCTGCTGTTGCTTTTTCTTAAGGCTATTTGCCGTGGCTATAAGCCGGCGCTTGAAGCGCTCTTGTTCGACGGGATCCTCAGGCATGACGAATTCATCATCGAGGAGGCTTGCCTCGTCTTCGAAGGGGGGCATGTAATTATCATCCTCCGCCTCTCCATCTGCTGCTCTCTCGGGAGGGCTGGTGTCGGTGTCAAAACCGGTGGATCTCGGGTAGGGGGTCCCGAACTGTGCGTCTAGGCTGGATGGTAACAGGAGACAAGGGACACGATGTTTTTTACCCAGGTTCGGGCCCTCTCGATGGAGGTAATACCCTACTCTTGCTTGATTAATATTGATGATATGGGTAGTACAAGAGTAGATCTACCACGAGATCAAGGAGGCTAAACCCTAGAAGCTAGCCTATGGTATGATTGTTGTGTATGGAGTTGATTGTCTACGGACTACAACCCTCCGGTTTATATAGACACCGGATAGGGTTAGGGTTACACGGAGTCGGTTACAATGGTAGGAGATCTTGAATATCCGCATCGCCAAGCTTGCCTTCCACGCCAAGGAAAGTCCCATCCGGACATGGGACAAAGTCTTCAATCTTGTATCTTCATAGTCCCGGAGTCTGGCTACCCGAACACCCCCTAATCCAGGACTCCCTCAGTAGCCCCCGAACCAGGCTTCAATGACGACGAGTCCGGCGCGCAGATTGTTCGGCATTGCAAGGCGGGTTCTTCTCCAAATCTTGTGTACCTGTAGGAATAATGTCCGATTTTATAATGTAGTGCTCCTCGGCTTCCACGCCCAATAATGGCCGTCTTCCACGTGTCAAACGAATGCGAAAAGCCGGGGTGTTTTTACATCCACACCCCTAGCCGCATAAACGAGCCGCGTATTTAACGGGTTGGGGATTTAGGTCCAAACCACATCTTCTCCTTTCCGCGAGTTATCATCAGAGCGCTTCCAGCAAAGGTCCATTCCAACATGACCAGCCGTCGCAGCTCCTCCCCTCGCTCCTCCGGTCCCAAACCCGGGGACTGGGAGAGTTGCACCATCCCGCATAGCGAGTTAGCGTCACTTCAGGCCAAGGGATTTCTCCCTCAGGCATACATGGTCCCTGTCCGAGCCGGTCTTGCCACCTACAATGGAGGAAAACAAGCGGAGAGCACCCCCAATCCTTCTAACGGAGAGCGGGTGTGCCTCGTCCCCTATCTAATAAGGGTACCGGGATTTCCAATTCACCCATTTCTCCACGGGCTTCTAGAGTTCTACGGCCTCTAGCTGCACAATCTTACGCCCGCCTCCGTATTGCATATTGCGGGTTTCGTCGCCCTTTGCGAGCTATTTTTAGGCGTTGAGGCTCATTTCGCGCTGTGGAAGAGGTTATTCTGCCTGGTGCCCCGTTCTAAAGAGGGGTCTATATACCAAGTGGGCGGAGCCGAAGTATGGCGCATCGCCGGGACCGGATACCTATCCGGAACCCCAAAGAAGGCGTCCGAGGACTGGCCTTCGGAATGGTTTTACATAGATGACGTCCCGCTACCAGACCCTATCCGGGTCAGTCTCCCTGAGTTCAACAGTGCTCCATTGAAGAAACGCTTGAGCTGGCGTCTGCGGAGCTCTCAGGGAGAAAGCGACAGACACGTCCTTTACCTGATGGGCCGGATAAGACTGTTGGCTCATTCCGGACTAACCATGATTGGAGTCATGGCCGCATGCATTATGAGGGGGGTGCAGCCACTTCAATATAGAGGCCACCCCATGTGGGATTTCAATGGGGGGGATGACGCCACCCGTTACGGTCGTAAGGGGCCGGCCTCAGCTGCCGCTCTAGTAAAGATCTTATCCTCTTTGTACAAGGGAGAAAAGGAGGAATTCCTCCGCGTCAACCCGCGGGCCGGATTTACTATGTACGATCCTCCAAGTTGGGTAAGTGAACAACTGCGCTTGCCCGTTCGTTTTATACTCCCACGGTTAGATATGTAGTCTAACGACTTCAATGCAGGAACTGCGACAGGTGGTAAAGGATATAAATAGCCGCCCTCCACAGCCCGAGGACCCAGAATAGTCCCTCGATCCGGACTCCGAAGAGGATCCGGACATATCGGTGGAGCTTATCGACGGGGTGTTCCATCAGCTAAGCAAGGACAATACCTTGGTAGCCATCACGGCTGATTACCCAGGGTTAATCCCGGCCTCCCAGGTGACAGAAACCAGAGTCTCATTCCCTTGAGAGAGATTCCACTCTCACGAATTCCGGTGTTTCTGACGACAACCGTGTTTTGCAGGGGAGATTTCCGAGGCAGGAGGCCGAACCTGCGGCGGCTAGCCAACGAGGGGCCGCAGGGCCCCGTGGGGCAAAAAGGAATGTAGTCCGGACTGAGATGCCGGCGCAAAGGTATAGCGCACCCTCTGTTTCCCTGGTGTTATTCTATCAGGGCATATTAACGTTCGTGCTATCTTCGGAACAAAGAGACCTCGCCGGACTACATCCGGAGAGGTTGCCAATCGCGCCTCCACCAGCCAGGCTCCAGCGTCTGGCCAGGAAGCGGAGGCGAGCACAAGGCGCGCACCGGACGCTCCTCCGACAGAGGATGCGGACAGGCTGTCTGCCACAAATTCTGAAGTGGAGAGTGCCATGAACCACAGGCATCGCCGGACAGTTCTACGCGACGCTTGTTTCTCCCAAGAGGCTTTAGATGCCTTTAATTCGGGAGATGCGTACCTCCGTGTCGCTCAAAATGGTTTAGCTAGAGCCACGGAACAGTATGTAAAAGACATACGGGTAAGAAAATTTTGGTCAAATATATATGTACCAGTAGCCCCCGAGACTTGAAACAGTTAGAGCAACTGATTTAAGGATCATTTAATATGCAGGTTCTTACAGAGAAGAATACTGTACTGTCCCAGGAGCTGGAAAAGTGCAAGGCCCAACTCGAGGCCGCACTAGCCGCAACAGGGGAGCCCAAAGAGACCCCCTCAGGTAAGATACACTTCGAAAGATTAGTATTGTGTGGTGTGGGTGCAAATCTGACAAATCATGTTGCAGATGGCGCCGGACTCGATCCGGAAAAGCAACAACTCTTACGCCGGCTAAAGGCCGGTGAGAGTACGTTGACAAAGGTAAGGCGAGAGAAGAATGATCTTCAGGATGCCAACACCAGGCTGGACGTCAAACTTAAAGATGTTCGTGGCCAGCTGTTGGACTCCACGAAGGAGAATCGACGACTTCGACACGGCATATTTAGTAAGTGCTTGAACGAACTTTTGAAAAAAGAGTTTGGCAAGGAAGTCGACTAACAGAGTAATGTCTGTAGGTATGCTCACAGGTCATCCTGCAGAGGAGATGCCCGGTTCTACGGGTGACCTTCTTCCCAAACTCATGCAACTGCACGAGCGAATTCGGCAGGTGATGGGAGGCGTTGCCCAAGCCTTATGGCCTGCCCACTCCATGCCCGAGGGCCTTGGAGAGCTTGCGGAGAAGCTGAAGGGAGCTCGGCAGCGCTTCCGGTTGTGGAAGATATCGGCCTGCCGACAAGCCGCTAGGGAGGCCTGGGCCATGGTGAAGACCCTTTTTACGAAGTCTGACCCAAACCACATGGCCGAGGTCGGACCAGTGGGGCCTGACGGGAAGGAGATCCCTGTAAGCTTAGTATACGGCCAAGTAGAGTTGGCCGCGAAGTATTCCCAGCAGGACTGTAAATTAGACAGCTTGTTAGATGGTATAGAAGAGGAATACAATCAGTCAGAATGACTATGTAATTTTGAATTGACATGTGTAATGCCTTCTAGCCGGACTGTAGATCGTTTGTCGTTGCCGACCTTTTCGCTTCAACCTCGGGGCCTGGCGGTCCGGAGTGTGTCCGAATACCATAGCGGTTATATAAGAACCATGGTATGCGTGGAGACCAGGCGTAGGGATCATTAGTGCTTTATCAGACAAGTGCCCAACTAGTTATGTTATATTACATGGTTAGTAAGAAACATCTTCTAGAGAGAATATTTCCGTAAGGGGTTCCTTTCGCTGGGAGGCATGCCCTAAAGTGCATGTCCGGACTGTGTAAAAAGACGCAGAAAAATGCATCTGGGGGCACATAAAATGAGTAAAAATATCATCTTTTATCTCATCGACCGAATATTCCCTTAAGAACGCTAGCTTTCGGCTTCACCCAGTTTGAGGTACACATCCGGCTGACCCGGCAGTAACAATCGCAGAGGTGCTCCCTTTACCGCCTAGCCGAACAATCGGGAATGTAGGGGTAAGCACAGGAGCTAGGCAACCCAGCTTGGCCAAAACTTAAGTCATATCGATGCATATAATGGTGAAGAAAAAGGTACATGCGGAAGTTTGATGCATGTGTTGGGCGTGAAGCCCGTATAAATAAGCTTCTGTTAAAGAAGCCCCCAGGTTTAATGAGCGCGAGTGGCGCGTCACTAGATGAGCCTTTAAGGGCTATAAAAGAAAAGAGGGGAAGGAGAGAAATGTAAGACAGAAAAATGCAAAAAATGGATAGAGGAAGGAGACGAACACAGAGTCCGGCGCTAGGCATAGAATCTTCGGAGACGGGTGGCGTTCTACGGGTTCGGCTCGAGTCGGTTATCCGACGCATCTCGCAGGCGGTACGCCCCACCAGTCAGGACTTGGTCGATTATGAATGGACCTTCCCACTTGGGCTTGAGTTTGTCCTTTTTCTTATCCGGCAGGCGTAGAACTAGTTCGCCAACATTGTAATTTTTGGCCCGTACTTCTCTGCTTTGATATCTTCGGGCCTGCTGTTGATAAAATGCGTAACGGGCTTTTGCCATGTCACGCTCCTACTCCAAGGCATCCAAGTTGTCCTGCCAATCGAGCTCGGCTTCTCTTTCTTCGTACATGCGCACTCTAGGTGAGTCATGAATTATGTCGCAGGGCAGAACTGCCTCTGCGCCGTACACCATAAAAAATGGTGTGTATCCGATGGTGCAATTTGGCGTGCTCCACTGCCCCCATAGCACGGAGTCGAGCTCCTCTACCCAGTGCGTGTTAGATTCCTTGAGGGACCGCACCAGTCTGGGTTTAATGCCGCTCATGATAAGACCATTTGCACGTTCGACCTGGCCGTTGGTTTGTGGGTGATAGACGGAAGCATAATCGAGCTTGATGCCCATGTTTTTGCACCAGAGTTTTACCTCGTCGGCGGTAAAGTTTGTACCGTTATCGGTTATGATGCTGTGGGGGACGCCATAACGGTGTACAACCCCGGATATGAAGTCTATCACAGGTCCGGATTCGGCCGTTTTAACAGGCTTGGCTTCTATCCATTTGGTGAACTTATCCACCATGACCAGTAAGTATTTTTTCCTATCGGTCCCACCTTTAAGGGGTCCGACCATGTCAAGCCCCCAGACCGCAAAAGGCCAGGTGATGGGTATAGTTTGGAGTGCGGTGGGTGGCATATGGCTTTGGTTGGCAAAAAGTTGGCAACCAGCGCATCGTTGGACTAGGTCCTGAGCGTCTCCCCGGGCCGTCGGCCAATAAAAGCCTGTACGGAAAGCCTTGCTAACAAGGGACCGAGCAGCGGCGTGGTGACCACCGAGTCCGGCATGAATTTCAGCCAGAAGGTTCCGCCCTTCCTCTTCGGAGATGCACCTTTGAAGGACTCCGGTAGTGCTTTTCTTATAAAGCTCTCCCTCATGGACTCTATAGGCTTTAGATCGCCGCACTATGCAGCGGGCCTCGTTTTGGTCCTCCGGGAGTTCCTGCCTAGTAAGGTAGGCTAGGAATGGTTCTGTCCATGAGGCGATAACCACCATTATTACGTGGGCTGAAGGTGTAATTTCATTGGCAGATCCTCCAATTGTGTCAGATTGTTCGGCGTCGAGTGGTGCGGCTGGGTCCGGGCTGTTATTTGCGGGTTCCCCCTCCCATGCTACGGATGGCTTGAACAATCTTTCTAAAAAGATGTTGGGGGGACTGCATCGCGTTTTGCTCCGATGCGTGCCAGGACATCCGCTGCTTGATTGTTTTCTCGGGCTATATGGTGAAACTCCAGCCCTTCGAACCGAGCTGACATTTTTAGGACGGCGTTGCGGTAAGCTGCCATTTTTGGGTCCTTGGCGTCGAAGTCTCCATTTATTTGGGATATCGCGAGGTTTGAGTCCCCGCGTACCTCTAAGCGCTGGATACCCATGGATACTGCTATCTGGAGACCATGTAGGAGGGCCTCATATTCGGCTGCATTGTTGGAATCCGTGTACATGATCTGGAGCACATATTGGACTGTGTCTCCTGTGGGGGACGTCAAGACGACGCCAGCCCCTAGTCCAGCCAACATTCTGGAGCCGTCGAAATGCATAATCCAGTTTGAATATGTGCCGTACTCTTTAGGGTGCTCGGCCTCCGTCCATTCTGCGATGAAGTCGGCCAAAACTTGCGATTTAATAGCTCGCCGTGGCTTATAGGTCATATCGAACGGGAGAAGCTCGATGGCCCATTTTGCAATCCGGCCCATTGCATCGCGGTTGTTGATAATATCGTTGAGTGGTACTTCCGAGGCAACTGTTATGGAACACTCTTGAAAGTAGTGTCGTAGCTTCCGGGATGCCATGAATACCACGTATGCAATCTTTTGGTAATGCTGTTACCGTGATTTGCATGGAGTGAGGACAGTGGACACGTAGTAGACCGGCCTTTGAAGGGGGAATTTGTGTCCATCTGTTTCCCGCTAGACAACGAGCACTAGGCTGACAACTTGATGTGTTGCTGCAATGTACAATAACATTGGTTCGCCGGTGTTCGGCGCGGCCAGGACTGGGTTTGTTGCCAATATGGCTTTTATTTCATCAAGTCCGGCCATGGCGGCATCCGTCCACTCGAAGTGTTCGGTACGCCGAAGGAGGCGATAGAGGGGTAGTGCCTTTTCTCCCAAGCGGGAGATGAAGTGGCTTAAAGCCGCCACACATCCGGTTAATTTTTGTATTTGTTTGAGGTCCTTTGGGATGTCCAATTGTGACAAAGCTCGGATCTTGGCTAGATTTGCTTCAATTCCTCTACCGGATACAATGAAGCCCAAGAGCTTTCCGGCTGGGACGCCGAAGATGCATTTTTCCGGGTTGAGCTTGATGTCGTATTTTCGGAGGTTATCGAATGTAAGCCTCAAGTCGTCTACTAGACATTCGACATGTCTTGATTTGACGACCACATCATCCACATACGCCTCCACTGTTTTGCCGATCTGGTTTGCCAGACATGTCTGGATCATGCGCTGATATGTTGCGCCGGCGTTTTTCAGCCCGAAGGGCATTGTGTTGAAGCAGAATGGGCCGTATGGTGTGATGAATGCTGTTGTGGCTTGGTCTGGTTCTGCCATCTTGATTTGATGGTAACCGGAGTATGCGTCGAGGAAACACAGCGAATCGTGTCCTGCGGTGGCATCGATAATTTGATCGATACGGGGGAGGGGGAAGGGACCCTTTGGGAAAGCCTTGTTAAGGTCTTTAAAATCGACACACAGGCGCCAGGATTTGTCCTTCTTTGGTACCATCACCAGGTTTGCTAGCCAGTCCGGATGTTTTATGTCTCTAATGAATCCGGCCTCCAATAGCTTGGCTAGCTCCTCTCCCATAGCCTGTCGCTTGGGTTCGGAAAAATGCCGAAGGGCTTGTTTGACAGGTTTGAATCCTTTTAGGATATTTAAGCTGCGTTCGGCCAGCCTGCGTGGGATCCCTGGCATGTCTGAAGGGTGCCAGGCGAAAATGTCCCAGTTCTCTCGTAGGAACTCTCGTAGTGCGGCGTCTATATCAGGGTTCAATCGTGCCCCGATGGAAGCTGTTTTATTGGGGTCTGTTGGATGGACCTAGAATTTGACTATTTCGTCAGCTGGCTTAAAGGATGTGGATTTGGATCTCTTGTCGAGTATCACATCATCCCTGTTAACCGTGGAGCGTAGCGTAGTTAGTTCCTCGGCAGCTAAGGCTTCGGATAATGCCTCAAGGGCTAATGCGGTCGTCTTGTTTTCGGTGCGGAGTGCTATGTCCGGATCACTAGCTAGAGTGATAATTCCGTTCGGCCCGGGCATCTTAAGCTTCACGTACCCGTAATGGGGTATTGCTTGGAAGATTGTGAATGCTTCCCGCCCTAGTAAAGCGTGATATTCGCTTTTGAACGGGGCCACCTGAAATGTGACTTCTTCGGACCTGTAATTATCCGGCGTGCCAAACACCACATCTAGTGTGATTTTTCCTGTGCAGTGCGCTTCCCGACCGGGGATTATTCCTCTAAAGGTTGTGCTGCTTCGCTCGATGCGGTTCCAGTCTATTTCCATTTTTTGAAGGGTTTCCTCATAGATGAGGTTCAGTCCGCTGCCTCCATCCATGAGCACCTTGGTGAGGCGAAAGCCGTCCACTATGGGACTGAGGACCAATGCGGCTGGTGCTCGGGCTGTTCGGAATCTAGGTTCATCACTTGCGTTGAAGGTAATAGCAGTGTCGCTCCATGGATTTATTGTTGCAACTTGATAGACTTCGGCGAGGCTACGGAGTGTTCTTTTTCGCATATTGTTTGATGCGAAAGTCTCGAAGACTGTGAGAACGGTACTGGTGTCCTCGGGCTGGCTTTCTGTGGCCTCCAGAATTAAGAGGTCCTCGCCAATTTTGGCCACCTGCTGGAGTATCCAACATGCTCTAAGGCTGTGAGTTGGTGGGGCGTCCTCTGTACTGTGAATTCTATAGGGTCCATCAAGCCACCTTTCCAGTATGGTTCCATGCCCTGTAGAGGGTTTTGGCTTTTTGGTGTTTATCCCGGGTGTCCTATGATGATGCACCCTCTTAGTTCGGACGGGATTACTATCCAAGGCCGGATTATCCCAAAATTTTATTTCGGTTTTCCAGGCGCTTTCCACCGCACAGTATTTTTGTACTATGGATGCCAAGTCAGCGAAGCGTGTAATATCACGATGACTTACGGCGTTAAGGATTCCCTCGTCTGTGCAATTACTGCAGAAAATTGAGATTGCGTCTCCTTCGCGGCAATCCTTTATCCTGTTCATAACCAGGAGGAATCTGGCCCAGTAATGATGTACTGTTTCCTCGGGCCTCTGCCTGATTTGGGAGAGATCGCTTATGTTCGGGTGGGCGGCTGTCGTTGAATCTGAAACCTCACCCAATCCAAGATTCGGGGGCCGAAGAGTTTCCGAACTCTGAAGTTCGGATTCTTGGATGTTGTCCAACGAATCTAGCCCGTTGCCTAATCCTAAGCTCAGGTCTTGAGTTACATCCTCCCCTCCGCGGGTATCCGGCTTGGAGGGGTCGGGAATTCAGACGTAGCTAGTCCTTAAAATAGATGAAGGGTCGCCGTACTGCGCCTCTACCACGGCGACGTGGTGGGTGACTTGGGGAGAGTTAATTTCTCTTAGATCGGGTTTAAGCCCAACCTGGTCGTTATCCGTAGCGACCCCCAGGGCGGCGATGCGATCCAAGAGCTCGTTTACGGAAGAGAGCTCCATTGGATCTAGCTGCACGACGAGCTCCGAGCTGACGTGTAGGTTGCTTTTGATGACCCGAGAGGTCACCGTCGGCACAACAGCCGAACAGGCGGTCATGAGGAAACCACCTAGCCGGAGAGTTTGGCCGACAGCCAAGGCTCCGTTAGCAACGACGCCGTCTTTAAAGACGGGAGGAGGCATCCTTCCTGATTGCGACGGCACAGAGGAACTCTCAATGAAAGCACCAATGTCGGTGTCAAAACCGGCGGATCTCGGGTAGGGGGTCCCGAACTGTGCGTCTAGGCCGGATGGTAACAGGAGACAAGGGACACGATGTTTTTTACCCAGGTTCGGGCCCTAGCGATGGAGGTAATACCCTACTCCTGCTTGATTAATATTGATGATATGGGTAGTACAACAGTAGATCTACCACGAGATCAAGGAGGCTAAACCCTAGAAGCTAGCCTATGGTATGATTGTTGTGTATGGAGTTGATTGCCTACGGACTACAACCCTCTGGTTTATATAGACACCGGATAGGGTTAGGGTTACACAGAGTCGGTTACAATGGTAGGAGATCTTGAATATCCGCATCGCCAAGCTTGCCTTCCACGCCAAGGAAAGTCCCATCCGGACACGGGACAAAGTCTTCAATCTTGTATCTTCATAGTCCTGGAGTCCGGCTGAAGGTATAGTCCGGCTACCCGAACACCCCCTAATCCAGGACTCCCTCAGCTGGCTTCTCCATCCTCCTACCCTAAATCTTGCTGGAGGGGATTGTTCTCGTCTTCGGCACTGTCCGGAGTGCTATTATCTCCTGTGCCGGTGTCACCGCTTTTGCTTTGGCGAGACTTAGAGTGGCGACGCTGACGTCGGCGCTTGGGTTGCTTCTTGGAGGGGTCATCCTCCGCTGTCCCATCGCTATTGCCTTCTTTGGGTGTGTCCACCATATATATGCCATATGATGAGGTGGCTGTCCAGTGCCCCGTGGGCAGTGGTTCTTGTTCGCCTCCTGCATCGTCGTCCATGCCGTCGATGTCTTCCGAGTCGAAGTCGAGCATGTCGGTCAGATCGTCGACAGTGGCTACTAAGTGGGTGGTGGGTGGGCGGCGAATTTCTTCGTCATCCGCATCCCAATCCCGCTGGACATAGTTCGGCCAGGACTCTCCTGACAAGGAGAGAGACCTTAATGAGTTCAGTATGTCGCCGAAGTGCGAGTGTTGAAAGATATCCATGGAGGTAAACTCCATGATCGACGCCCAGTTGGATTTGATAGGCATGGGCGCAGGTGGTTCGGAGTCCGTGGCCGGGGAAGGATCCGACAGATTGGCATCACGGCTCTCGTGAAGGGTAAGGTCAGTACTCGGCTCGATCGCCGCTGAGGATACGGCCTCCGTGGCGGGGTCTATCCACCCGTCCATGGATGGCGCAGCTAGCTCCGAATTGAGGGTCGGAGCGGTTGCCGGCGCGATCTCCTGATCACTGTCCGATGGTAGAGCTAAATCATGCTCATCGTGACCGTGTGGCGCACTAGGCAGGGGCTCGAATCCGTCGAAGATCAAGTCTCCGCAGATATCGGCCGTGTAGTTTAAGCTTCCAAACCGGACCTGGTGTCCAGGGGCGTAACTCTCGATCTTCTCCAGATGGGCAAGCGAGTTGGCCCGCAGTGCAAAGCTGCCGAACACAAAGATCTATCAGGGGAGAAAAGTCTCACCCTGAACTGCATCGCTATCGATGATTGAAGGAGCCATCAAGCCTAATGATGACGACACATAGGAACTCTCAATGAAAGCACCAATGTCGGTGTCAAAACCGACGGATCTCGGGTAGGGGGTCCTGAACTGTGCGTCTAAGGCGGATGGTAACAGGAGGCAGGGGACACGATGTTTTTACCCAGGTTCGGGCCCTCTTGATGGAGGTAAAACCCAACATCCTGCTTGATTATTCTCGATAATATGAGTAGTACAAGAGTTTATCTACCACGAGATCAGAGAGGCTAAACCCTAGAAGCTAGCCTATGGTATGATTGTATGTTGTCCTACGAAATAAAACCCTCCGGTTTATATAGAGACCGGAGGGGGCTAGGGTTACACAAGGTCGGTTACAAAGGAGGAGATATACATATCCGTATTGCCTAGCTTGCCTTCCACGCCAAGGAGAGACCCATCCGGACATGGGATGAAGTCTTCAATCTCGTATCTTCATAGTCCAACAGTCTGTCCAAAGGATATAGTCCGGCTGTCCGGAGACCCCTGAATCCAGGACTCCCTCACTAGCCCCCTCTGGTGTCTATATAAACCGGAGGGTTTTGGTCCGTAGGACAACAGAGAATCATACCATAGGCTAGCTTCTAGGGTTTAGCCTCTCCGATCTTGTGGTAGATCTACTCTTGTACTACTCATATTATCAAGAATAATCAAGCAGGACGTAGGGTTTTACCTCCATCAAGAGGGCCCGAACCTGGGTAAAACATCATGTCCCCTCCCTCCTGTTACCATCCGCCTCAGACGCACAGTTCAGGACCCCGTACCCGAGATCTGCCGGTTTTGACACCGACATTGGTGCTTTCATTGAGAGTTCCTCTGTGTCGTCACTGTTAGGCTTGATGGCTCCTTCGATCATCGATAGCGATGCAGTCCAGGGTGAGACTTTTCTCCCCGGACAGATCTTTGTATTCGGCGGCTTCGTACTACGGGCCAACTCGCTTGGCCATTTGGAGCAGATCGAGAGTTACGCCCCTGGCCAGCAGGTCAGGTTTGGAAGCTTAAACTACACGACCGACATCCGCGGAGACTTGATCTTCAACGGATTCGAGCCCCTGCCGAGTGCGCTGCACGGTCACGATGAGCATGATTTAGCTCTACCATTGGACAGTGTTCAGGAGACCGCACCGGCAACCGCTCCGACCCTCAATTCAGAGCCAATTGCGCCATCCATGGACAGGTGGATAGACCCCACCACGGAGGCCGTATTCTCAGCGGCGATCGAGCCGAGTATCGACCTTACCCTTCACGGGAGTCGTGACACTGAACTACCGGATTCTTCCCTGGCCACGGACTCCGAACCGCCTGCACCCATGCCTATCGAATCCGACTGGGCGCCGATCATGGAGTTTACCTCCGCGGATATCTTTCAGCACTCGCCCTTCAGCGACATACTGAACTCATTAAGGTCTCTCTCCTTGTCAGGAGAGTCCTGGCCGAACTATGTCCGGCAGGATTGGGATGCGGATGACGAAGAAATTCGCCGCCCACCCACCACCCACTTAGTAGCCACTATCGACAATTTGACCGACATGCTCGACTTCGACTCCGAAGACATCGACGGTATGGACGACGATGCGGGAGACGAAGAGGAACCACTGCCCACAGGGCACTGGACAGCCACCTCATCATATGATATATACATGATGGACACACCCAAAGAAGGCAATGGCGACGGGACAACAGAGGATGAACCCTCCAAGAAGCAACCAAAGTGCCGACGTCTGTGGCGCCGCTCTAAGTCTCGCCAAAGCAGAAGCGGTGACACCGGCACAGGAGATAATAGCACTCCGGACAGTGCCGAAGACGACAACAATCCCCTCCAGCAAGATTTAGAGCAGGAGGATGGAGAAGCCAGCCCTCCTGAGAGAGCGGCAGATGGAGAGGCGGAGGATGATAATTACATGCCTCCCTCCGAAAACGAGGCAAGCCCCGACGATGACGAATTTGTCGTGCTGGAGGATCCCGTCGAGCAAGAGCGCTTCAAGCGCCGGCTTATAGCCACAGCAAATAGCCTTAAGAAAAAGCACCAGCAGCTTCAAGCTGATCAAGATTTGCTAGCTGATAGATGGACTGAAGTCCTTGCGGCCGAGGAATATGAACTCGAACGCCCCTCCAAGAGTTTCCCAAAGCGCAGGCTGCTACCTCGACTAGAGGAGGAAGCATTAAAACCTACATCTCCAGCATATGATGCGGCTGATCGGCCACCTCGTGGCCGCGACAGAGAGGCATTTCACCCACTGAAATAAAAATGACAAGGCACGGGGAAATAGCCAGACTTGTGCGACATATTGGAGGACAAAGCAAAACACGCATGATCGATCTACGGATCACGAGGGCGCGCCACTATGCGAGACGATAACCGTCACGCCAGATACAGTAAAAGTAAATCCGGCCGGGCCGAACACAGCGGACAAGACTCATTTGAGCTGCGTCGCGATATAGCCCACTACAGAGGCGCCGCACACCCCATATGCTTCACAGATGAAGTAATGGATCACCAAATCCCAGAGGTTTTGAAACCTGTAAATATTGAATCATACGGCGGCACAACAGATCCTGCGGTATGGATCGAGGACTTCCTCCTGCACATACACATGGACCGCGGTGATGATCTACACGCCATCAAATACCTCCCACTCAAGCTCAAAGGACCAGCTCGACATTGGCTCAACAGCCTGCCAGCAGAATCCATCGGCTGTTGGGAAGATTTGGAAGCCGCATTCCTCGACAACTTCCAGGGCACTTATGTGCGACCACCAGATGCCGATGACTTGAGCCACATAATTCAGCAGCCAGAGGAATCGGCCAGGCAATTCTGGACACGGTTCCTGACAATGAAAAATCAAATCATCGACTGTCCAGATGCAGAGGCCCTAGAAGCGTTTAAGCACAACATCCGCGATGAGTGGCTCGCCCGGCACCTTGGCCAGGAAAAGTCGAAGTCTATGGCTACCCTCATGACACTCATGACCCGCTTTTGCACGGGAGAAGACAGCTGGCTGGCTCGCAGCAATAATATATCAAAGAACCATGGTACTTCGGATTCCAATGATGGCAATGGCAGGTCACGTCGCAACAAACACAAGCGCCGCATCAACAACGACAATACCAAGGATACGACAGTCAATGCTGGATTTAGAGGCTCTAAACCCGGTCAGCGGAAAAAGCCATTCAAAAGAAGCACTCCGGGCCCGTCCAGTTTGGACCGTATACTCGATCGCTCATGTCAAATACACGGCACCCCTGACAAGCCAGCCAACCACACCAACAGGGATTGTTGGGTGTTCAAGCAGGCCGACAAGTTAAATGCCGAAAACAAAGATAAGGGGTTGCATAGCGATGACGATAAGGACCCCCGGCCGCCGAACACTGGAGGATAGAAGAGGTTCCCCCCACAAGTGCGGACGGTGAACATGATATACGCAACCCACATCCCCAAGAGGGAGCGGAAGCGTGCGCTAAGGGACGTATATGTGTTGGAGCCAGTCGCCCCAAAGTTCAACCCATGGTCCTCCTGTCCGATCACCTTCGATCGTAGGGACCACCCCACTAGTATCCATCATGGCGGATTCGCCGCACTGGTCCTAGACCCAATCATTGACGGATTTGACCTCACTCGAATCCTTATGGACAGCGGCAGCAGCCTAAACCTGCTTTATCAGGACACAATGCGCAAAATGGGTATAGACCCCTCAAGGATCAAACCCACAAAAACGACCTTCAAAGGCGTCATACCAGGTGTAGAGGCCCATTGCACAGGCTCAGTCACACTAGAAGTGGTCTTCGGATCCCCGGATAACTTCCGAAGCGAGGAGTTAATCTTTGATATAGTCCCGTTCCGCAGTGGCTATCATGCACTGCTCGGGCGAACCACATTTGCGAGATTCAATGCGGTACCGCATTATGCATACCTCAAGCTCAAGATGCCAGGACCTCGGGGGGTCATCACAGTCAATGGAAACAGAGAGCGCTCTCTCCGCACGGAGGAGCACACTGCGGCCCTCACAGCAGAAGCGCAAAGCAGCCTCTTAAGGCAATCCACCAGTTCGGCAATTAAAGACCCGGACACCTTCAACCGCGCCCGGAGTAATTGGCAACAAGACCGTCTGGCACGTTTCGAGCTCGCATAGCAATGCGGCCCCCGCCCCAGTCCCAGCCAAACGGCGAAATCCGTGCAATGCGTACATAATTACGCATTGAAAATACCATGGGCACATGTGGGGAGGGGGGCACGACTACGACACGCCCCAAGACACGGCTCAACCGCGCTAGGGGCTTCCCGCTTTGTTATTTTTCTCTATTTCAGGACTTTAATCTCTGGAAACCCTGTCCGGCAGTATGATTGCCGGACACACGATGCAACAACCAAGGAGGCAGAAAGCTATGTTGCACCACGAAACTCCCAGGTGGCTTCTAATAACGAGTGAAATACCTGCTTTAAATACGATTCCTCAGCTTGCCCTTGGAGGGGACATGTCAGATAGTCCTACTTTTTGCTTATCGCACTACTTGTATCATTCTGCTTCGACGCACCTTATTGAATAAACAATGCATAGCACTAGACTATTATCGCATTCTCTATTCTTCTTTATATATATATGTTCATTCATGACATTTAGCACCCGTACACTCTGGTATGGCCAATACGCCAGGGGCTTAAGCATACCCCATAATACGGCGTGAGAAGTCCGAACACTTTAGATAGTGCGGCACCCCGAACTTATAGCATTATACGCATCAGCTCCGAATCATGTTTTGGGTCAATAGTTGGGTTTGCCCGGCTCCCATGTTTTGGTACCTTACGTTCCGCTATATCGGCTAAGGTAGCACCGGGAGAACTACTACAATTGTGCCCCGGTTCATCTGGGCTAAGCACCTCAGTAGAGAAAGCTAAAACTGACTGTCATGATAAGGCGAGAGCTGGTCGCTGTTCAAGAGGTCTCGAGTCCCTAAAGACTTATGCCGCTTAGAGCGAGGAGTCGGCTTTGTCCGGCTTAAGGCGTTTATAGCGCCCCGAATTCGGCCTTCCGAATACTGGGGCTTCGCCAAAATTTAAAATTGTAGACTTCTATGGCTAAGTGAGAGTGATAAAGCATTATAGCCCGATTGCCTTGTTCGTTGTGCTGAGCACCTCCCTCGAAGGACCCAACAATGGGCAAAAGATTGCTCAGATTTATCCCGAACACCCCAGCACTCGTGGGATGGGGGCGGAAGCCGCCGACTGGCCATCTCTCAGATTTGATAAACAGCCACACAGAAGGTAATATTTTAAATTCAAACAAGCGTTCCATAGCGCATATGAACAAGTTTTCATAATACATGATCACACGAGCAAGTTCATTCAAAAATTACATCCTTCGCACACTCGTCCGCCACAAGACGGGCACCCTTTAGGACACCCTCATAATACATCTCGGGGTGGCGATGCTCCCTGCCCTGTGGCGGCCCCTCCTTCACCAGCTTCACGGTGTCTATCTTGGCCCAGTGCACCTTTGCACGGGCAAAAGCCCGGCGGGCACCCTCGATACAGAAAGACCACTTGATGACTTCTAGCGGTGGGCAGGCATCCACAAGACGCCTCACCAGGCCGAAGTAGCTATTGGGAAGGGAGTCGCCAAGCCACATCCGGACTATAAAGCCCTTCATGGCCTGTTCGGCCACCTTGTGCAGCTCGACCAGTTGCTTCAGCTGGTCGCTCATAGGCATCGGGTGTTCGGTCCCAGTATACTGAGACCAGAACAACTTCTCTGTCGAGCTTCCCTCCTTGGCCTGGTAATACTTCGCGGCATCCGACACGCTGTGGGGCAAATATGCAAATGCTCCTGGAGAGCTCCAGACTCGGGTAAGTAACAAGTAATTTAATTTCACATGCTTGTTTTGCATATTGAATGCCTTACCCGCCTCTATCTTCCTCATCGCCTCAATTTCCTGGAGGGCCTTTTGGGCTTCAGCCTTGGCATGCTTTGTGCTCTCGAGGGCCGCGGCAAGCTCGGACTCTCGCGTCTTCGAGTCAAGCTCCAAAGCCTCGTGCTTCTTCACGAGAGCCTGGAGCTCTTGCTGCACCTCGCCCACCCGTGCCTCTTGTTTTTCCCGCTCGGTGCGCTCCTCGGCCACTTTGTTTTCGGCCTCGGACAATGCTTGCTTCAAGGTCGCCACTTCGGTCGTGGCCCCTGGCACATTCATGATGATCCTGTCATTTCGCAACCACATTTTCTTTTTTATATAGACAAGGTATTACTTACCTTTGTTCTCCTCGAGCTGCCTCTTGGCAAGGCCGAGCTCTTTCTCAGACCGCCTGAGGTCCTGCTTCAGTGCAGCGACCTTCATAGTCAGTGCGGTAGATGTCAGCAGCGAAGCCTGCATACGCATACAGACATACTTATATTAGACTCCTGCAGATATTATTTGATCCTCTATTCGGCTTTTCTTTGTGAACACCAAATAGAGCATCAGGGGCTACTGTCTATGCGGTAATATTTTCCTATATTTTAAATACTTACCTCAAAGCCTGTTAGAAGGCTGGCACAGGCTTCAGTCAGTCCGCTCTTGGTAGACTGAACCTTCTTAATCACCGCACTCATAATAGTGCGGTGCTCTTCGTTGATGGAAGCGCCACGAAGCGCTCCCAGTAGCTTGTCCGGTGCCTCTGGATGAACAGAGGTCACCGGCCCGGGCGGCTTGCCCCTCTTGGAAGAGGGCCGCTTGCCCGAGTCCGGAACCACTGGAGGTTCCGGCGCGGTGTCCGGCTGAGGGCCGAACATGGAACCCCCGGGAGCCTTGCTCCCTTTGCTCCTGGAGTCTGGAAGGTCGCCTTGAGGTGCCTCCGGGACTATCTCCCCCCGGCTCGGTGCCCCTTGAGACAATACCTCGACATTGTCCGTAGGGCAAGGGGAGGAGGCGGTTGGAAGTGTATCACTGTTCATGTCCGATGAGTTCAAGGAACCGTCCGACGAAGATACGTCGATACGGGCTCGGGGCGGACTGCATAATCATATTCGACGTTAGGAGAAGCAGTGCAACAAAGGTATGCTATGAGTTACTCTGGTATCCGAATACTTACGACTTCGCCAGGGTCTTGGCCCTGAGCAGCCACTCGTCTTCACCTACGGCAGCGGTGGTGGAGCAGTCCGGAAGGAGAGTCCTACCCTTCTTGGACCCTTCGGCCTCCCTGGTTGGGGCGGCCTTCCTTTTCTTGTCTCCCCCGGCTGGAGGGGGAGAGTCTTTATCTTCCTCCTCCTCATTTTCATGGGAGGCTTGCGTCTCGGAGTTATCGGATGATGAGTCCGATACCACCTGGTGCCGAGAACTCTTTCGGGTTCCCTTGGCCTTCTTCTTGGTCTTCTCCGGCACCTCATAAGGTGCCGGAGTCCGTATCTCCGTCAGGAGAGCGTCCGCAGGTTCTTCGGGCAGAGGGGCCGGACAGTTGATCTGCTCTGATGTCTCCACCCAGTCCTGTCAAAGGCATAGGGAGCTCAGACCCCGCACATGGTTAAGCAATGGAAATAAATACCCTACCAGATGTACAGAACTTACCAGATTCGCAGGGTGCTTCGCGCTTAGCCCGCGGTCCTCGGTAAGAGAAGGAGGGACCTCGGCGCCCTTAAATAGCACCTTCTAGACATCCTTATGTGTCGTGTCGAAGAGCTCGCACAGAGTCTGGTGTTGGGCCGGGTCGAACCCCCATAAGTTGAAATCCCGTTGCTGACACGGGAGGATCCGGCGGAAGAGCATGACCTGGACTATGTTGACAAGCTTAAGTTTCTTGCTTGTCATGTTCCGGATACACTTCTGGAGTCCGTCTAGCTCCACCGATGAGCCCTAGGACAGGCCCTTCTCCTTCTAGGAAGTGAGACGCGTGGGGATTCAAGATCGAAACTCGGGGGCCGCCACCCAGTTGGCGTCGCGCGGCTCGGAGATGTAGAACCACCCCGATTGCCACCCCTTTATGGTCTCCACGAAGGAGCCCTCGAGCCATGTAACGTTGGGAATTTTTCCCACCATGGCTCCGCCGCATTCCGCTTGTTGGCCGCCCACCACCTTCGGCTTGATATTGAAGGTCTTCAGCCACGGGCCGTAGTGGGGCCAGATGCGAAGGAAAGCCTCGCACACGACGATGAACGCCGAGATGTTGAGGATGAAATTCGGGGCCAGATCATGAAAGTCCTGCCCATAATAGAACATGAGGCCGCGGACGAATGGATGGAGGGGAAACCCCAGTCCGTGGACGAAGTGGGGAAGGAAAAACACCCTTTCGTGAGGTTCCGGGGTAGGGACGACCTGCCCCGCGGCTGGCAGCCGGTGCGCGATATCCGTGGCTAAGTATCTGGCTCCATGTAGTTTTTTATGTGTCCCTCCGTGAGGGAGGAGGCCATCGACTTGCTCCTGCTCCGGACATGTTTGGAGAGAGTTGAGGAGAAGGATGTGGACTTGGGCGTTGGAGCTCGAGTGCGCGAGAATGGATGAGCAAGGAGGAAGAAGGCGTGGGTAGAAAAAGGTGAAACCTTATCCCTTTATAAGGGCGGACGAAACTATGCACGCCCCCACCAGCCTGGTAAAACTCGCTTATCCCCCAAGCGCCGTAATTGGTAGCGCGGTTGGGTTACCCACGCCGGTATTGATGGGAATCCCGTAATAAGGGGACACGATCTCTGCTTCGACAAGACGTGCCAAGGAAACCGCCTCGCGAAACACGCTGAGATAAGTTATGAAAAATGATTCGAATAAAGACCTGGCTGTGGTGTGATGTCACACTACGGGGTACGTCAGCAGATTAGATTTGTGGAAATATTATTCTCTCTATGGTGGTATGTGGAACTTGTTTTGCAGAGCCGGACACGATCCTCGTGTTCAAAATCTTCTATGAAGTATTCGGAGGAGGAACCCACCTTGCAATGCCGAAGACAATATGCGCGCCGGACTCATCGTCATTGAAGCCTGGTTCAGGGGCTACTGAGGGAGTCCTGGATTACGGGGTATCCGGATAGCCGGACTATATCCTTTGGCCGGACTGTTGGACTATGAAGATACAAGATTGAAGACTTCGTCCCGTGTCCGGATGGGACTCTCCTTGGCATGGAAGGCAAGCTTGGCAATACGGATATGTAGATCTCCTTCCTTGTAACCGACTCTGTGTAACCCTAGTCCCCTCCGGTGTCTATATAAACCGGAGGGTTTTAGTCCGTAGGACAACAGACAACCATACCATAGGCTAGCTTCTAGGGTTTAGCCTCTCCGATCTCGTGGTAGATCTACTCTTGTACTACTCATATTATCAAGAATAATCAAGCAGGACGTTGGGTTTTACCTCCATCAAGAGGGCCCGAACCTGGGTAAAACATCGTGTCCCCTGCCTCCTGTTACCATCCGCCTCAGACGCACAGTTCGGGACCCCCTACCCAAGATCCGCCGGTTTTGACACCGACAGCTACGGACCTGGAAAAGGCCCGGGTTGCTGCCAAGGAAGCCCGCTCCAAAATTAGAGCGACGAAGGAGGAGCTGCATCAAGCTGCGAATATTGTATCTGGGAAGCCCTTCTTGTTGCAGACTAAGTTCGGGGATCCGAAGTATGCACCTCTGGACTGGCGATGGAGTTCTGCGGACGCCTACGTGGATTTGGCTGCAAGTGCTGCTGATGCGGCCGAGTACTTCAAGGATCGGAAAGATCACGAAGTGGAAAAACTATTTTGGTGACCGTTTCATGCTCAAGCCCGTCCACTACTATTGAATGAGCAAATGGCCGAGTGGGCCGAGCTCCATAGGTTATCCGGACTTGCCATGAGGTCCGTTGTGGATCATCTGTGGCCGAAAGGGCCAAGGCCGAATAGCTACTTTAGCTTAGTGCGACAATTCCTTGGTGTTGTGCCACACATCGATGCTGTAAAGGGGTCGGTGTGCATAGAAGGCTCGCGGATGGCCCTTGCCCGTGTCAAAACATACTGGGCGGAGATGGATGCCACCACTGTTGCGGCACATGGTTCGGCCATAGGCCGAGTGGCTGCCGAGCACTACTTTGAAGAAGTTCTTGAAGGCGCTCGTTTGATAGAGGCTCAGTGCTCGAAGAATATTATGTTTGAGTGACATGTATTCCCATTGTAAAAACAATGTTTTATTGAGTTTATCAAGGCTGTATTTATACTTTTGCCCGAAAGTACTATGATCCCTCCTATGCGGCCGTTTATGTATATATGTATATAACCTGAAAGATGGCAGTCGTCTGCTTCAGCCCCCACGCATATAATGCGGGGGTGTTCGCAGAAGACGCATGTTCACACTTGATCCAACGTCTTGGTCCATTAAGGAGGTGATAGCGCAACGAACTAGGCAATCAGACTATAATGCTTTAACACTTTCACTTAGCCAGAGGAGTTTGACAGTGGGGCTACTACATAGCCCCTGGTGGCTTCGCGCTCATCCGAATTCGGGGCGCGTACATGCCTGGCCGGGAAATGGCCCTTCGTTAAGGGGAAGGAATCCCGAAGATTCCGCTAGGTCATCGAGTGGCTAACCAGTCTCACGCTATATCATGACAGTCAGTTTTCGGCTTTCTCTGCTGAGGTGCTCGTCCGGATGAACCAGGGCACAATCGCAGTAGTTCTCCTGGTGCCGCCTTAGCCGATAGAGCGGAACGTAAGGTAGAAAAACACAGGAGCCGGGCAAACCCAACATTTGACCAAATATGTGATTCGGAGCTGATGCATATAAGGCCAAACTCGCGACACCGAACACTCCCTAAGGTATTCGGTCTTTATGATGTAAACTAGGCTAAACAATGCCCTTTGTAATAAGCCCCCGGTGTCCAGGTACGTGCAATATTCTGACGTGGCCACATGCCAATACGTCAGCATCCTTCTCAATTGTACTGAGAATCCGGGGGATGTGTATCAACAAGAGATAGTAAAAAAGGTTTACGCATGGTCTTAATCTAAAAAGAATCCTTGGAACGGGTCCCTGCTGCACGTCTGCGCCTGTGTCTCCATTGTGCCATATCCTGGACGGGTGTATCACGATGGTCATCTGTAAAGGAGAGGAACTTAGCTGAAAGGTTGTCGTGCAAAAGGTAGGTTATACTAAATAAACCATGTACAGTTCAAGATGAGTAAAGTTCAGCCTTATTGTCACTTGTTTACACGCGTTGAGCCCCTTGTATTGTTCTAGGGGTATAGCCATCAAACCTGTATCAATTATATATAGCTGCACCAGACTCGTCTAACCGCGTCCGTGGTCTTAATGACCTGTCAGATGCTCTAGTTGGTGAGGCCGTTTAGTGTGCGGCTACCAAGGCAGCCGCATGGTCTTCCACGCGCAAGGAGCGCTTAATATTTCCATTTACTGTAATGATGCCACATGGACCGGGCATCTTAAGCATGAGGGAAGCGTAATGCAGTATTGCGTTAAAGCGAGCGAAAGCTTCGCGTCCGAGTAGTGCTTGATAGCCACTTTGGAACGGAGCGATGTGGAAGGTTAAATTTTCGCTATGGAAGTTATCGGGAAAGCCGAATATAACCTCTAGTAGCAGGGAGCCCGTGCAATGGGCTTCTGGGCCTGGCGTTACTCCTTTAAAGGTAGTATTGCTATGGCTAATTTTTTTTGGGTCTATCCCCATTTTGCAAACTGTGTCCTGATATATCAGGTTTAAACTACTGCCACCATCCATCAGGACTCGTGTGAAGTGGTATCCATCAATTATCGGTTCTAACACCAAGGCAGCCCATCCTGCATGCCGGATACTTGCTGAGTAATCCCGATGGTCAAAGGTGATCGGTTGGGACGACCAGTGGCAGAACTCCGCGGTGATAGGCCCTAGGGCACGTGTCTTTAGGAGTGCCGCTTTGTTTCTCCCCTTCATCATGTGTAATACGTTTACTGTTTTGACTTCTGGTGGGAATTTCTTTTTCGGTGTTGAGCTTGCCGGACTGCTTGAAGACCCAACATTCTCCATGGGTGTGATTTGCAGGTTTATCGGGGGTGTTGTGTATCTGACATATTTTATCCAGAATCTTGTTTAGGCTGGACAGTTCATCTCTGTTGCCTTTGGAGGGCAGCTTTTGCTGACCTGGCCAAGAGCTTCTGAATCCAGCGTTTACCGCCATGCTCTTCGGGTTGTTTTCTTTATTCCAGCGCTTGTTTTTGCTGCGTCGTGGTTTTCTGTTTCCGTCCCTGACTTCGGATGTACTTGGGTCGCTGGTGCTGCATCGGGCTAACCAGCTGTCCTCGCCCGCGCAAAAGTAGGTCATGAGGCTTGTTAATGCTGCCATTGTTCTCGGCTTTTCTTGGCCGAGATGTCTGGCAAGCCATTCGTCTCGAACGCTATGCTTGAAAGCTGCTAAGGCTTCGGCGTCCGGACAGTCGACTATTTGGTTCTTTTTAGTGAGAAACTTGTTCCAAAGCTTTCGGGCTGACTCTCCGGGCTGTTGAGTTATATGACTTTAATCGTCTACATCCAGTGGTAGGACATAGGTCCCTTGAAAATTTGCCCGAAAAGCGTATTCGAGCTCTTCCCAGCTTCCAATGGAGTTTTCGGGGAGGCTTTTAAGCCAGTGCCGAGCTGGCCCTTTGAGCTTGAGGGGTAAGTACTTGATGGCGTGGAGACCGTCTCCTCGAGCCATGTGGATATGGAGGATGTAGTCCTCAATCTAGACCCCAGGGTCTGTCGTTCCGTCGTACGCCTCTATGTTTACGAGTTTGAATCCCTCTGGAAATTGATGGTCCAGCAACTCATCGGTGAAACATAGGGGGTGTGCGGAACCCCTGTATTTGGGTGTACTGTGGTGTTCGGATTTTTGTTGTGTTGCATTGCGTGCCGGAGTGCGCTTGCTTGGCCCGTAGATGGATTTGGTTGCGCCGTCCTTTTGATGCGAGCCCTCACGTGGATCGCGTACTGGCTTGTGTGCGGTGTCGTTTGCCACTCTAAGTTGGCCACGAGGTCGTCTATCCGACCGGATGGCTGTTTTGTTTTTTTATTGCGGGGTTTCTAAGGCCTCCTCGTCAAATTCAGGTAGCAGCTTTCGCTTCGGGTAGCTCTTTGTGTGGCGAGTACCGCCGTATTTTGTTGCAGTGTTGAGTACTTTACTCCATCTAATTCCGAGTGTGTCTTGTGCAGCCCTGAGCCTTTGCTTCTGCTTTTTCAGACTCCTCGCAGTGACAACAAGCCTTTGATGGGTATTCTGTTGCACCGGGTGCCTGTCCGGTGTGATGTCATCCGGACTGTTATCTTCGCCGGAGTCGGGTTGTTTGGTTTGATTCTCCGTGTTGCCATGGTCGGACGGTGGTTCAATGCCGTGTTTGTCATCCGCTGACTCACCCTGCTCTATCGCTGGGTCTATATGATCGCTGTTTCTACCGAGGCGGGATTTGGAGCGGCGCTTACGCCGCCGCTTTGACTACTTCTCGAGGGAACGATCCTCCGCTGCGTTCTTCCGTTCCTCGTCGTCGTTTTCTTTCGGTGTGTCCACCATGTATACATCATATGATGAAGTGGGCATCCAGTGCCCTGTGGGCAGTGGCTCCTATTCGTCTCCTGCATCATCGTCCATACCGTCGATGTCTTCGGAGTCGAAGTCGAGCATGTCGGTCAAATCATCAACAGTAGCTACTAAGTGGGTGGTGGGTGGGTGGCGAATTTCTTCGTCATCCGCATCCCAATCCTGCCGGTCATAGTTCGGCCAGGAATCTCCTGACAAGGAGAGAGACTTTAATGAATTCAGTATGTCGCCGAAGGGCGAGTGCTGAAAGATATCCGCGGAGGTGAACTCCATGATCGGCGCCCAGTCGGATTAGATAGGCACGGGTGCAGGCGGTTCGTAGTCCGTGGCCAGGGAAGGATCCGGCAGTTCGGTGACACGGCTCTCGTTTGGGGTGAAGTTAGTATCTGGCTCTATCGCCACTGAGAGTGTGGCCTCCATGGCGGGGTCTATCCACCCGTCCTTGGATGGCGCAACTGGCTCCGAATTGAGGGTCGGAGCAGTCGCCAGTGCTATCTCCCGAACACTGTCTGATGGTAGAGCTAAATCATGCTCATCGTGACCGTGCGGCGCACTCGGCAAGGGCTCGAATCCGTCGAAGATCAAGTCTCCGTGGATGTCGGCCATGTGGTTTATGCTTCCAAACCCGACCTGGTGGCCAGGGGTGTAGCTCTCAATCTGCTCCAGATGGCCGAGCGAGTTGGCCCGCAGTGTGGAGCCGCCGAATACAAAGATCTGTTTGGGGAGAAAAGTCTCACCCTGGACTGCATCGCTATCGATGATTGAAGGAGCCATCCAGCCTTATGGTGACAACACAGAGGAACTCTCAATGAAAGCACCAATGTCGGTGTCAAAACCGGCGGATCTCGGGTAGGGGGTCCCGAACTGTGCGTCTAGGAAGATGGTAACAGGAGGCAGGGGACACGATGTTTACCCAGGTTCGGGCCCTCTTGATGGAGGTAATACCCTACGTCCTACTTGATTGTTCTTGATAATATGAGTAGTAGAAGAGTTGATCTACCACGAGATCTGAGAGGCTAAACCCTAGAAGCTAGCCTATGGTATGATTGTATGTTGTCCTTCCTACGGACTAAACCCTCCGGTTTATATAGACACCGGAGGGGGCTAGGGTTACACAGAGTTGGTTACAAGGAAGGAGATCTACATATCCGTATTGCCAAGCTTTCCTTCCACGCCAAGGAGAGTTCCATCCGGACACGGGACGAAGTCTTCAATCTTGTATCTTCATAGTCCAACAGTCTGGCCAAAGGATATAATCCGGCTATCCGGATACCCCCTAATCCAGGACTCCCTCAGAGAGTGATAAAGCATTATAGTCCGATTTCCTGGTTTGTTGCGCTGAACACCTCCCTTGAAGGACCCAAAATTGGGGTAAAGAGTGTTCAGGTTTATCCCGAGCACCACAGTACTAGTGACATGGGGATAGAAGCCGACGACTGGCCAACTCTCAGATTTTACAAACGGCCGCATAGAAGGTAATATTTTAAATTAAGAAAGCGTCGCATGGTGCAAACAAAATCGTTTCATATTACAGGATCACACGGGCATGTTCATTCAAAAATTATATCCTTGGCACACTCATCTGCCACTAAGCGGGAACCCTTCAGGACACTCTCATAGTAATTCTCGAGGCAGCGATGCTCCTTGCCCTCCGGCGGCCCCTCCTTCACCAGCTTCATGGTGTCCAGCTTCGCCCAGTGCACCTTCGCCCGGGCAAAAGCCCTGCGTGCACCCTCGACGCAGACGGACCGCTTGATGACTTCAAGCCGTGGGCAGGCTTCCACAAGCCACCTCACCAGACCGAAGTAGCTGCCGGACAGGGGCTTGCCAGGCCACATCCGGACTATAAGGCCCCTCATGGCCTATTCGGCCGCCTTGTGAAGTTTGACCAACTGCTTCAGCTGGTCGCTCAAGGGCATGGGGTGTTCGGTCCCAGTATACTGAGACCAGAACAACTTTTCCATTGAGCTCCCCTCCTCAGCCCGGTAAAACTCCGCGGCATCCAGTACACTGCGGGGAAGATATGCAAACGCTCCTGGAGAGCTCCGAACTCGGGTAAGAAAAAGGGAAGTCTCCTTCACGTGCTTGCTTTGCATAATGAATGCCTTACCCGCTGCTATCTTCTTCACCGTGTCAATCTCCTGGAGGGCCTTGTGGGCTTCGGCCTTGGCGCTCCAGACGCTTTCAAGCGCCTGCACGAGCTCGGACTCTCGCGTCTTAGAGTGAAGCACCAAGGACTCGTGCTTTTTGGCGAGAGCCTCGAGCTCTTGCTGCACCTCGCCTACTCGGGCTTCTTGTTTGTCCCGTTCAATGTGTTCTTTGGCTGCTTTGTCTTCGGCCTCGGACAATGCCTTCCTCAGGGTCGCCACCTCGGTCGTGGCCCCTAACAAATCCAAGATGATCCTATTACTTTACACCCGAACTTCTTTTTAACTATATAGACAGGGATATTTCTTACCTTTGCTCTCTTCGAGCTGCCTCTTGGTAAGGCCGAGCTCGTCCTCGGACCGCTTTAGGTCCTGCTTCAGCGCAGAGACCTCCGCAGTACGTGCGGCAGCGGCTAGCAGTGAAGCCTGCACATACACATAGACATAATCTAATTAGACTCCCGAGTCATCATTTGATCCTCTATTCGGCTTTTCTTCGCGAACGCCGAATAGAGAATCAGGGGCTACTATCTATGCGGTAATATTTTCTTATATTTTGATTGCTTACCTCAAAGCCTGTTAGGAGGCTGGCGCAAGCTTCAGTCAGTCTGTTTTTGGCGGACTGAACCTTCTCGACCACCGCACTCATGATAGTGCGGTGCTCTTCTTTGATGGAAGCGCTGCAAAGCGCTTCCAGTAGGTTGTCCGGTGCCTCTGGTTGGACAGAGGACACCGGCACGGATGGTTGGCCCCCCTTGATGGGGGACCGCCTGCTGGAGTCCGGAACCGTCGAAGTCTCCGGCGTAGTGTCCGGCTGGGGCCTGAACTTGAAGCCCGTAGGAGCCTCGCTCCCTTGGTACCCAGGGTCCGGGAAGTCGCCATGAGGCGCCCCCAGGACCACCTCCCCTTGGCTCGATGCCTTTTGAGACAACACCTCGGTGTTGTCTGTAGGGCGATGGGTGGAAGCGGTCGCAAGAGAACCGCTGTTCATATCCGGCGAGTCCAAACAGATGCTCGACGAGGGTACGTCGAGATGAGCTTGGGACGGACTGCATTATCATGTTCGGCATGAGGAGAGGCAGTGCAATAAAACATACCATGAAGTACTATGGTGTCCATACACTTATGACTTCGCCAGGGGCTTGTCCCTGGATAGCCACTCGTCGCCGCTGTCGGCAGCCGTCGTGGCACAGTACGGAGGGAGGGTCCTTCCCTTCTTGGACCCTTCCGCCTCCCCGGATGGGTCGGCCTTACTTTTCTTGTCACCCCCGGCTGGGGGGGAGAACTTTCTCCTCCTCCTCCTTGTTTTCGTGGGAGGAGTGCGCGTCAGAGTCATCAGACGATGAGTCCAATACAACCTTGCGCCGGAGACCCTTTCGGGTCCCTGTGGCCTTCTTCTTGGCCTTCTTTGCTGGCACCTCGTAAGGTGCCGGAGTCAGCATCTTCGTTAGAAGAGCGTCTGCAGGATCTTCGGCAGGGGGGCTGGGCAATCAAGCTGCTCCGCTGTCTCTATCCAGTCCTGTTAATGACATGGAAGCTTAGATCCAACACATAACTAAACCGGGGCAAATAAATACCCTGAGAGATATAAAAGCCTACCGTATTGGCACGGCGCTTAGCACTGAGTCCGTGGTCCTCGGTGAGGGAGGGAGGAATCTCGACGCTCTTGAACAACACCCTCCATACGTCCTCGTGCGTCGTGTCATAGAGCTCTCGCAGCGTCTGGTGCTTGGCTGAGTCGAACTCCCACAAAACAAATGCCCGTCGTTGACACGGAAGGATCCGGCGGAAGAGCATAACCTGGATCACGTTGACAAGCTTGATTTTCTTGTTCGTCATGTTCTGGATGCAGGTCTGGAGTCCTGTCAGCTCTACCGAAGAACCCCAGGACAGGCCCTTCTTTTTCCAGGTGGTGAGCCGCATGGGGATTCCAGATCAAAATTTGGGGGCCGCCACCCAGTTGGAGTCACGCAGCTCGGTGATGTAGAACCACCCCGATTGCCACCCCTTTATGGTATCCACATAGGTGCCCTCGAGCCAGGTGACATTAGGCATCTTGCCTACCATGGCGCCTTACTCTGCTTGCTGGCCACCCACCACCTTCGGTTTGACATTGAAGGTTTTCAGCCATAGGCCGAAGTGGGGCCTGATGCGGAGGAAGGCCTCACACACGACGATAAACGCCGAGATGTTGAGGATGAAATTGGGGGCCAGATCATGAAAATCCAGCCCATAGTAGAACATGAGCCAGCGGGCAAATGGGTGGAGAGGAGATCCCAGTCCATGGACGAAATGGGTAAGAAAAACTACCCGCTCATGGGGTTCAGGCATTGGGACGATCAGCCCCGCATTTGGCAGCCGGTGCGCGATATCCGGAGCCAGGTATCCGGCTTCCCGTAACTTTTTGATGTTTCCTTCGTGATGGAGGAGACCATCCACTTGCCTCCTGCTCCGGACATGCTTGGAGTGGTTTGAGAAGAAGAACGCGAGCTTGGGCGCTAGAGCTCGAGTGTGCGGGAATGGGTAAGCGAGGAGGAAGAAGGCGTGGGTGAAAAAAGTAAATCTTTGTCCCTTTATAAGGGCGGAAGAGGCGATGTGTCTCCCCACTTGCCTGGCAAAACCGCTTATTCCCCAGGCACCATGATTGATGGCGCGGTTGGGTTACCCATGTCCGTATTGATGAGAATCCCGTGATAAGGGGAACACGATCTCTGCTTTGACAAGACGTGTCAAGAAAACCACCTCGCGATATGTGCGGAGCTGGTTGAGAAAAGCGGTTCGAATAAAAACCGGGCCATGGCGTGATGTCATGCTGTCATAATGTGTCAACGGATTAGATTTCTGGGAATATTATTCTCTCTACGGTGGTATGTGGAACTTATTTTTCAGGGTCGGGCACTATGCTTGTATTCAAACTCTTCCATCGTGTATTCGGAGGAGGAACCCGCCTTGCAATGCCGAAGACAATATTACGAACCGGACTTATCATCATTGAAGCCTGGTTCAGGGGCTACTGAGGGATTCCTGGATTAGGGGGTCTCCGGACAGCCGGACTATATCCTTTAGCCGGACCGTTGGACTATGAAGATACGAGATTGAAGACTTTGTCCCGTGTCCGGATGGGACTCTACTTGGCGTGGAAGGCAAGCTAGGCAATACGGATATGTAGATCTCCTCCTTTGTAACCGACCTTGTGTAACCCTAGCCCCCTCCGGTGTCTATATAAACTAGAGGGTTTTAGTCCATAGGACAACATACAATCATACCATAGGATAGCTTCTAGGGTTTAGCCTCTTTGATCTCGTGGTAGATGAACTCTTGTAATACTCATATCATCAAGAACAATCAAGCAGGACGTAGGGTATTACCTCGATCAAGTGGGCCCAAACCTGGGTAAACATCGTGTCCCCTGCCTCCTGTTACCATCCGCCTTAGACGAACAGTTCGGGACCCCCTACCCGAGATCCGCCGGTTTTGACACCGACAACGGGCAAGTATGGCCCACCTTCAGCATCGACAACACAAGACCCTCGCGAAGTCTCGCGAGGCGGACGACACCAAGACCTCTAGAGGGAGCAGCCTCCCTAGGCTGGCTCTTGAGGAGCGGAGATTTCTATGCAGGCGCCCACCTCGTGAGGTCCGGATGACACAAGCCATGACAACCAAGGCCAGGCGGGCGCCAGCGGGCGCAGTAGTGCAGGTTTCCTCTTTGGTGCTAAGGAGGCAAGCCCAGGCGCAGAGTCCCGAGGAATCAGCCAAAGGTTACCATTTTCGTGCTACAAGACCAAGACCGCAAGGACAGCAGGACGGAGGTCATCACCGAGCCCACCATGATGTCCCGATCAGAAGCTTTGCACGCGAAGACCACCTTTCGTCAGGATAGGATGTACTATTTGTCTCCCTTCAAACTTGGTCGTTGTGGAATCCCTTCCCGCCTTAATTTTGGGGGAAGAGGACCAAGGCCACTATAAATACAGGTTAGCCACCACCATGGGAGGGGATCGAAGCCACTCCTTCCTCACCAGCACACCCCAACACAAGAACAGACCTCCTGAGGTAGTTCTTCCTCTGTACTAGTTCATCCACAGCCCACCTCGAGGCAAATCCACCACAAGGCAGGAGTAGAGTTTTACACCGCAAGGTGGCCCAAACCTGGGTAAACTACCGTGTCTCTTTCCTTTCCTGTTTATCGAGCTAGGCAGTGGGAGCAATGAGTTGGTAGGCTCGGGAGATTGATTTCTTCGCACGCACCCCAGAGTTTGAATCTTTCTTGGGTCTGCGGAGCCTCGACTCCAACAACCGGACATGGGCAGGGCGGAAGAGGAAATACTCATACATAGGAAAAGTTTTATCATAGAGATATAAAGGTAGCCCCCGAGTGCACCTCAGGTTACCTATTGTCTTTACTTAGTACAAAAGATAGCATGGTACATACACTGCATCAACTGTAAAACGGGCGGAGAAGGTTCGCGTTCCATGGGCGCTCCGACTCTTCACCGGCGGTGTCTCTCTTGCGTACCCTGGGCTTATGTGCATCAATTTCGTAGTAGGAGTCATTGCCCAGGGCCTTGCTGACGATGAAGGGCCCCTCCCAAGGAGCAGCAAGCTTGTGCTGGCCGGCTGATCGCTGGATCAGTTGGAGCACGAGGTCACCCTTGCAGAAAGCAAGCGGCTTGACCTTCTTGCTATGGTAGCGGTGCAGGCTATGCTAGTAGATGGCAGACCAGCTGAGTGCTAGCAGCCGGGCCTCTTCGAGCAGATTGACGCTGTCTTCTCGTGCCTCCTTTGCTTCCACCTCTGTGGACAGGGTGATGCAAGGCGAGTCGAACTTGATATCCGTTGGGATGATGGACTCGGCCCTGTACACAAGGAAGAAAGATGTGAAGCCGGTTGATCGGTTTGACGTGGTACGGAGACTCCAAAGGACGACCAGCAACTCCATGATCTAGCAGCCGACCGAGTGCTCCAGTGGCTCGACTAGCCGTGGTTTGATGCCGGATAGAATGAGGTTGTTTGCCCGCTCCACCTGGCCGTTTGACTGCGGGTGAGCAACTGACGTGAGTTCCAGTCAGATGCCCTGTGCTGCGCAGAAACGAGCCAAGGCGCCTTTGGCGAAGTTCATGCCGTTGTCGGTGATGATGTTGTGCAGGATGTCGTATCGAACGGTGATATTTATGACAAATGTGATGGCTGTGGGGCCATTCAGCTTATTGATTGGCCTCGCCTCGATCCACTTTGTGAACTTGTCCACGGCAACCAACAAATGGGTCATGCCACCGCGTGCTATCTTGAATGGGCCCACCATGTCCAACCCCCATACGGCAAACAACCAGGTGATGGGAATGGTCTTGAGGGCTGAGGCCGGCTGGTGTTGCTTGGTGCTGAAATATTGGCACCCCTTACACTTTCGGACCAACTCCTTGGCATCCTCCAGAGCAGTCGGCCAGAAGAAACCATGGCAGAAAGATTTGGCAATGAGGGCTCTGGAGGTGGCATGGTGGCCAAATTCACCTTGATGGATGTCCTTGAGGATGGCAATGCCCTGCTTTGGCTCGACACAGCGCTGGAAGACACCGGTCGCGCTACGCCTGACGAGCTCTTTGTTGATGCTGGCGGGCAGACACTTCATTGGCTGGGAGCTAGCTGCTCACCAGAAAGTTGAGTATGGGCTACGCCCAAGACGGTGCATCCACCACTGTCATGACAGCAGCCGGTGTTAGGGTGGCCGGGCTGGGAGGCGGTGGGTTGGAGCCAGCCGCTCCTTGTTGCATCGTGGAAGTCCCTGGGCTAGCTACAACAGTCCCCGGGCCAGGTGCTAGAGTCTCCGAGCCGGTTTTAGATGATGCAGCCCCTGGGCCGCCTACAGAAGTCCACGGGCTGGCTGCTGAAGTCCCCGAGCCGGATCCGGCTGCTCCAGGGTCAGCCGACACGAAGATGGACTCTGATTTCGGCGAAGGTTGGATAGACGGCATGTGCAAGCACTCAAGGGAGACGCCGGCTGGAATGGCCTGTCGGGTAGAACCAATCTGTGCCAGGGCGGCGACTGCATCATTGTTGGTCCGTGGCACATGGATGAACTCGCACCCATCGAAGTGCCTGCTGATCTGCTGGATGAGGAAGCAGTAGCTGGCCATGTTGGCGTCCTTGGCGTCCCAGTCACCAAAGGACTGTTAGACCACAAGGTTCGAGTCACCATAGCATAGGATGCGGTGGATGCCGATCTCCTTGGCCAGCCAGAGCCCATGGACAAGTGCCTCGTACTCAGCTACATTGTTGGAGGCGGTGAAGTGGATCTTGAACGTGTAATTCAACTTGTCGCCTTTAGGAGAGGTGAGGACGATGCCGGCTCCGAAAACGGTGTGCATCTTGGAGTCATCGAAGTGCATCCGCCAATGCATGGAATCCGGCGCTGGCGGCAGGTACTGGGTCTCGGCCCAGTCGACAAGTAAGTCGGCCAGCACTTGGGACTTGATGGCGGTGCTAGGCTGGTAGTGGATGTTGTGGGGAGCCAGCTCGATGGCTCACTTGGACACCCAGCCCGAGGCATCTCGGTTGCCAATGATCTCGGCAAGAGGGACGATGTAGACAACCGTGATGGAGTGCTCCTGGAAGTACTGCTTTAGCTTCTTGGTGGCAATGTACACGCCGTAGCACATCTTCTGGTAGTGGGGCTAGTTCTGCTTGGAGGCGGGACATCACCTCGCTCAAGTAATAGACCGGCCTCTGGACCGGCTGTGCCCTGCTGGCTTCTGGGCGTTCGACAACAATCACCATGCTGACGACCTGGTTGGTGGCGGCGATATGTAGAGGAGCATTGGCTCTTTGGCAGTTGGAGCGGCCAGAACAGGCGGCATGGACAACATCCGCTTGAGCTGGAGGAACGCCTCATCCTCCTGTTCAGTCCACTCAAAGCACTTGGTCTTCTTCATCAGTTGGTACAGAGGGAGGGCCTTCTCGCCCAACCGGCTGACGAATCGGCTAAGCGACGCCAGGCACCGGGTGAACTTCTGGACGTCCCGCAGCTTGGTCGATTTCTTCATCTGCTCAATGGCCTTGATCTTCACGGGGTTGCACTCTATGCCACGCTTAGAAACAAGGAAGTCAAGGAGCTGGCCGGCTGGCACCCTGAAAACACACTTCTCTGGGTTGAGCTTGATTTGGAAACGGTGCAGGTTGGCGAAGGTATCCTTGAGATCCTCCAAAAGGGTGCCATGCTTCTCCGTCTTCTCCACTATCTCATCCACGTAGACATGGGCATTCCTGCCGAGTTGTAGCGGGAGGCACTTCTGCATGCAGCGTTGGAAGGTGGCGCCGACATTCCTCAAGCCAAACGTCATGGTGATGTAGCAGAATGCGCTGAAAGGGGTGATGAAGGTGGTCTTCAGTTGATCGGTCGGGTCCAGCTTGATCTGGTGGTAGCCGGAATAGGCGTCCAAAAAGGACAGCAACGCAGCCGGCCGTGGAGTCGATCACTTTATCAATCCGGGGCAAGGCAAACGGATCCTTTGGGTAGGCCTTGTTCAGGCTCGCCTAGTCGATACACATGTGCCACTTGTTGTTTTTCTTCACGATGAGGACTGGGTTAATAAGCCATTCCGGGTATAACACTTCCATGATGAAGTCAGCTGCCAGAAGTCGGGCGATCTCTTCACCAACGATCCTTCTCTTCTCTTCTGATAGGCGGCGGAGGGGTTGTTTGACCGGCTTAGCATCCGGTCGCACACGTAGCTTGTGCTCAGCTAACTCCCTCGGAACACCCGACATGTCCTTGGGGGACCATGCAAAGATATTCCGATTCTCATAGAGGAAGTCGACAAGCTTGCTTTCCTATTTTCTATCGAGGTTGGACCCCACGACAGCGTACTGCTCCTGGTGCGCCGGGTCCAAGATGATCTTCTTGGTTTCCTTAGCCGGCTAGAAGGAGCCCTCGGCTTCAGCTTCTTTGGGGTTAGTCGGCATGGCCGGCTGCTTGTTGGCCATGGCCACAACCCGGTCTAGGAGGCGCTTCTCTTCAGCAATGATGAGGGACTCAGCCAACCGGGAGCTGGCTGTGGCGCACTTGAGCAACTTCTTGTAGTCACCGACAATGGTGATGATGCCCTTTGGACCCGGCATCTTCATCTTCAGGTACGCATAGTGCGGAACCACCATGAATTTGGCCATTGCCGGCCGCCCAGGAGCGCGTGGTAGGGGCTGTCCAAGTCGACCACCTCGAACCTGATAGGCTCACGGCGGAAGTGGGTCTTGTCACCAAACAGGATATCGATCTTGATCTTGCTGATTGGAGAGCAGGAAAGCCCAGGGACAATGCAATGGAACACGGCCTGGGCTCGAGTTGCTTCTCCTTGATGCCCAGCTTTTCAATGGCACCGTGGTAGAGGATATTGATGTTGCTGCCGCCGTCTATCAGGATCCAGGAGAAGCGGCACGCCCGCCTCTCGGTTGAGAAGGTGGAGTACATCAACATGGCGTAAGCACCCGACGAAGACATCACGGTTGGATGGTCATCTTGGCTCCAGGCGATGGGCCTCTCGGACCAGTGCATGAATCTGGGGGCCTCTGGAATAACAACATTCACCTCGCGGTGCTGCTGACGCCGACTATACTTGTTGCCGGCTTCACTTGTGAAGACGACGTAAGTGCGCTCTTGTTGGGGAAATCATCTTGGAGCATGCCGACAGGGCGGGCCGGCTGTTGACGAGCCGGAGCCGCCGGGCCAGCTTGAGGAGGCGGCAAGCCCTCACCCTTAGTGATTCGGGTGAGCCAGCTGCACTGCCGGGTTGCATGGTTGGATGGCTTTGCGCCGCTGTGTAACTTGCATGGAGCGTCAAGGGCCTACTGAAAGGAGAAGGTCAACTGCCAGGCACCCTTCTCGCCCCGCGGATGCTTGGGCTCGGGTTGACCTGTCGGATGTTGGTCCTCGACGGTTACCACCTGCCGGCTGTTAGAAGCCAGCTGCTGGGCCTTGCGCTTGTTGTCATTCGGCTACTGACGCCGGTTGGAGTCACCAGTCGGCGCCAGAGAAGCCGGTGGGATCACGTTCTCGGACATGTCAATCCAGATCTCTGTGTTCATGAAAGATTCGGCCGTCGTGTACTTGTCCGCCACAACCAAGAGCTCATCCAAGGTAGCTGGCTCATCACACAAGATTGTGCTTGAGCAGGGTGCCCTCTCTGCACCCGGAGGTGAAGTACTCGATGGCCTGCACCTCGTGCACCCCCTCACAGGAGTTGCGCAACTCGTTCTAGTGCGTTAGGTAGTCGCGAGTGGACTCATTCGGGCCCTTGACGCACATGGATAGATGGTGAGGCTTGGGGGCGCTTGTAGGTGTTGTCGAAGTTGTGCACGAAGACTCCACTAAAGTCCAACCAATTGTTGATGTTGTTGGCCTTGAGGCTGTTCAGCCATGTCCGGGCCGTGCCCAACAACAGGAGCGGAACATACCTCATGGCAACGCGTTTGTTGCCGTTTGCTATGCTGACTGCTGTGGCATAGTCGGTCAACCAATCTTCTGGCTTCACGGCGCCATTGTACTTGGGAGTGTTGCGAGGAAGCGAGAACCCTATGGGGAAGGGCTCGTCGCGGATGCGGGGGCCGAAACAAGCCGGGCCGACTATGTCCTCATCTTCCATTGCCAGGGACCGAGCCAGCTGCTCGATCCGGCGATGAGAGGCATTTTCACCGACTGCTTCGCGGGGGCCTAGCCGGCCCCCAAAGTCGGGTGGTCAACCAACGTCAGAGAAGCCAGCCTCTACCTGCGGGGGGTGATAGTCTCCAACGTATCTATAATTTTTGATTGTTCCATGCTATATTATATCCTGTTTTGGACATTATTGGGCTTTATTATACACTTTTATATTATTTTAGGGACTAACCTATTAACCGGAGGCCCAACCCAGAATTGATGTTTTTTTCCTATTTCAGAGTTTCGCAGAAAAAGAATATCAAACGGAGTCCAAACGGAATGAAACCTTCAGGAATGTGATTTTCGGAACGAACATGATCCAGAGGACTTGAACCCTACGTCAAGCAATCAACCAGGAAGGCACGAGGTAGGGGGTGCACCTACCCCCCAGGCACGCCCTCCACCCTCGTGGGGCCCATGTTGCTCCATCGACGTACTCCTTCCACCTATATATACCTACGTACCCCCAAACTACCAGATACGGAGCCAAAACCCTAATTCCACCGCCGTAACTTTCTGTATCCACGAGATCCCATCTTGGGGCCTTTTCCAGAGCTCCGCCGAACGGGGTATCGATCACGGAGGGCTTCTACATCAACACCATAGCCTCTCCAATGAAGTGTGAATAGTTTACTTCAGACCTACGGGTCCATAGTTATTAGCTAGATGGCTTGTTCTCTCTTTTTTGATCTCAATACAAAGTTCTCCCCCTCTCTTGTGGAGATCTATTCGATGTAATCTTCTTTTGTGGTGTGTTTGTTGAGATCGATGAATTGTGGGTTTATGATCAAGTTTATCTATGAACAATATTTGAATCTTCTCTGAATTGTTTTATGTATGATTGGTTATCTTTGCAAGTCTCTTCGAATTATTAGTTTGGTTTGGCCTACTAGATAGATCTTTCTTGCAATGGGAGGAGTGCTTAGCTTTGGGTTCAATCTTGCGGTGTCCTTTCGCAGTGACAGTAGGGGCAGCAAGGCACGTATTGTATTGTTGCCATCGAGAATAACAAGATGGGGTTTATATCATATTGCATGAGTTTATCCCTCTACATCATGTCATCTTGCTTAAAGCGTTACTCTGTTCTCTTGAACTTAATACTCTAGATGCATGCTGGATAGCTGTCGATGTGTGGAGTAATAGTAGTAGATGCAGGTAGGAGTCGGTCTACTTGTCTCGGACATGATGCCTATATACATGATCATACCTAGATATTCTCATAACTATGCTCAATTCTATCAATTTCTCGACATTAATTTGTTCACCCACCGTAATACTTATGCTCTCGAGAGAAGCCTCTAGTGAAACCTATGGCCCCGGGTCTATTTTCCATCATATTAATCTTCCAATACTTAGTTATTTCCTTTGCCATTTATTTTACTTGCAACTTTATCATAAAAATACCAAAAATATTATCTTATCATATCTATCAGATCTCACTCTCGTAGGTGACCGTGAAGGGATTGACAACCCCTTTATCGCATTGGTTGTGAGGAGTTTATTTGTTTGTTTAGGTGCGAGGGACTCGTGCGTGGCCTCCTACTGGATTGATACCTTGGTTCTCAAAAACTGAGGGAAATACTTACGCTGCTTTGCTGCATCACCCTTTCCTCTTCAAGGGAAAACCAACGCAGTGCTCAAGAGGTAGCAGGGGGGAGGCAGACATTCCTCTTGTTGGTGCCAACCCTCCGCCCTCGGAGGAACTTGCCAGTGATATGTCTCCGATGAATCTATAATTTATGAACTATCCATGCTGTTATATTATCATTCTTGGATGTTTTACAATCATCTTATAGCAACTTTATATCATTTTTTGGGACTAACCTATTGACCCACTGCCTAGTGCCAGTTGCTGTTTTTTGCTTGTTTTTACATTACGGGAAATCAATATTAAACGGAGTGCAAACACCGCGAAACTTTTTGGAGATTTTTTATGGACCAGAACACCCAGGATGGGCCAGAGCAGCACCTGGGGGTTCCCTGAGGGGGCACAACCCACCATGGCACGCCTGGGGGCCCAGGCGTGCCCATGTGAGTTGTGACCACCTCGGTGGCCTCCCGCACCCCCTCTTTACCCTATAAATTCAAAATATTTCAAAAACCGTCGAGGTTAACCTAGATCAGAAGTTCCACCACTGCAAGGCTCTGTAGCCACCGAAAAGCAATCTAGACCCCGTTCTGGCACCCTGCCAGAGGGGGGAATCATCTCCGGTGGCCACTGATAACCCACAAGTATAGGGGATCAATTGTAGCCTCTTTCGATAAGTAAGAGTATCGAACCCAACGAGGATCTAAAGGTAGAACAAATATTCCCTCAAGTTCTATCAACCATCGATACAACTCTACACACGCTTAACGTTCGCTTTACCTAGAACAAGTATGAAACTAGAAATACTTTGTAGGTGTTGTTGGATATGTTTACAAGATAATAAAGAGCGCGTAAATAAAAATTAGGGGCTGTTTAGATAAACACACAACTAAGTTAGTTTTAGTAGAGAGCTTGTTGTCACACAAGAAAGTTATTTGTCCCTAGGCAATCGATAACTAGACCGGTAATCATTATTGCAATTTTATTTGAGGGAGAGGCATAAGCTAACATACTTTCTCTTCTTGGATCATATGCACTTATGATTGGAACTCTATCAAGCATCCGCAACTACTAAAGATCATTAAGGTAAAACCCAACCGTAGCATTAAAGCATCAAGTCCTCTTTATCCCATACGCAACAACCTACTTACTCGGGTCTGTGTTTCTATCACTCATGCCACCCACCATAAGCAAATCATGAACGTATTGCAACACCCTACAGCGGGAATCCCTCATGCTTGCGTGACACGGAGAGCACCATAGGACAGCACTAATAATAAAACATGCAACTCAAACCAATCACAATCATTAATTAACCCATAGGACAAACCAGATCTACTCAAACATCATAGGATAGCCATACATCATTGGGAAATAATATATAGCTTTGAGCACCTTGTTTAAGTAGAGATTACAGCGGGTAAAAGAGGGTTTACACCGCTACATAGAGGGGGGAAGAGTTGGTGATGGCGGTGGTGAAGTTGTTGGTGGAGATTGCGGTGATGATGATGGCCCCGGCGGCGTTCCAGTGCCATCGGGAGAGAGGAGGAGAGAGCCCCCCTTCTTCTTCTTATTCCTTGACCTTCTTCCTAGATGGGAGAAGGGTTTCCCCTCTGGTTCATGGCCTCCATGGCAGCAGAGGGGCGAGAGCCCCTCTGAGATTGGATCTGCCTCTCTGTTTCTACGTTCCAGATTCTGCCCTTTCACCGTTTCTTATATTCCCGGAGATCCGTAACTCCGATTGGGATTAAACTTGGACATGATTTGTATCTGGATATAAGCTTTCTTGCGGTGAAAGAAGGGCACCAACTGCCTTACGGGGTGTCCACGAGGGTCAGGGGCATGCCTGCCCCCTAGGGCGCGACCCCTGCCTCGTGGGCCCCTCGAGCATCGTGTCGTGTTGATTTCACTTCCCAAAATTCACATATATTCCAAAAAAAATCTTTGTCGGTTTTTATCCCGTTTGGACTCTGTTTGATATGGATTTTCTACGAAACAAAAACATGCAACAAATAGGAACTAGCACTGGGCACCGGATCAATATGTTAGTCCCCAAAATAGTATAAAAAGTTGCCAAAAGTATATGAAAGTTGTATAATGTTGGCATGGGACAATCAAAAATTATAGATACGACGGAGATGTATCAACATCCCCAAGCTTAATTCCTGCTCATCCTCGAGTAGGTAAATGATAAAAAGATAATTTTTGATGTGGAATGCTACCTAGCATAATCTTGATCATGTAATCTAATCATGGCATGAATATTAAGACACGAGTGATTCAAATCAATAGTATATCATTTAACATTAAGATAATAATACTTCAAACATACTAATAAAGCAATCATGTCTTTTCAAAATAACATGGCCAAAGAAAGTTATCCCTACAAAATCAGATATTCTGGCTATGCTCCATCTTCACCACACAAAATATTCAAATCACGCATAACCCCTATGACAAGCCAAGCAATTGTTTCATACTTTTAACATTCTCAAACCTTTTCAACTTTCACGCAATACGTGAGCGTGAGCCATGTCATAGCACTATAGGTGGAATATAATATGATGGTGGAGGTTGTGTGGAGAAGACAAAAAGGAGAAAGCCTCACATTGACGCGGCTAATCAATGGGCTATGGAGATGCCCATCAATTGATGTCAATGTGAGGAGTAGGGATTGCCATGCAACAGATGCACTAGATCTATAATTGTATGAAAGCTCAAACTGAAACTAAGTGGGTGTGCATCCAACTTGCTTGCTCATGAAGACCTAGGGCATTTGAGGAAGCCCATCGTTGGAATATACAAGCCAAGTTCTATAATGAAAATTCCCACTAGTATATGAAAGTGATAACTCAAGAGACTCTCTATATGAAGAACATGGTGCTACTCTCAAGCACAAGTGTGGTAAAAGGATAGTAACATTGTCACTTCTCTCTTTTCTCTCATTTTTTTTATTTTTTCTCTTTTTTATTCTTTTTTTCTTCTTTTTTTCTTCTTCTTTTGTAGGCTTCTTTGGCCTCTCTCTTTTTTGGGGGGCTTCTTTGGCCACTTTTATTTTGATAACCTCACATGGGACAATGTTCTAATAATGATGATCATCACACTTTTATTTACTTACAACTCAATATTACAACTCGATACTAGAACAAAGACATGACTCTATATGAATGCCTCTGGCGGTGTACCGGGATGTGCAATGATCTAGCGTAGCAATGACATAAAAAATGGACAAGCCATGAAAACATCATGCTAGCTATCTTACGATCATGCAAAGCAATATGACAATGATGCTCAAGTCATGTATATGAAGATGATGGAAGTTGCATGGCAATATATCTCGGAATGGCTATGGAAATGCCATGATAGGTAGGTATGGTGGCTGTTTTGAGGAAGATATCAGGAGGCTTATGTGTGATAGAGCATATCATATCATGGGGTTTGGATGCACCGGCGAAGTTTGCACCAACTCTTGAGGTGAGAAAGGGCAATGCACGTTACCGAAGAGGCTAGCAATGATGGAAGGGTGAGAGTGCGTATAATCCATGGACTCAACATTAGTCAAAAAGAACTCACATACTTATTGCAAAAATCTATTAGTCATCGAAACAAAGTACTATGCACATGCTCCTATGGGGATAGATTGGTAGGAAAAGACCATCGCTCGTCCCCGACCGCCACTCATAAGGAAGACAATCAATAAATACCTCATGCTCCAACTTCGTTACATAACGGTTCACCATACGTGCATGCTACGGGAATCACAAACTTCAAAGCAAGTATTTCTACAATCCAAAACTACCCACTAGCATGACTCTAATATCACCATCTTTATATCGCAAAACTATTGCAAGGAATCAAACATATCATATTCGGTGATCTACAAGTTTTATGTAGGATTTTATGACTAACCATGTGAATGACCAATTCCTGTCATCTCTCTAAATAGATATAAGTGAAGCAAGAGAGTTTAATTCTTTATACAAAAGATATTCCCACGCTCTAACAAATATAAGTGAAGAAAAAGAGCATTCTACAAATGGCGGTTTTCTAAGTGAAGAGAACAGGCAATCCAAACTTCAAATGATATAAGTGAAGCACATGAAGCATTCTATAAAGCCATACTCAAAAGATATAAGTGAAGTGCAAAGAGAATTCTATAAATCAACCGTGGAATATCTCATACCAGCATGGCGCATCAAATAATAGTGAAAACTAAATGCAAAAGATGCTCCAAGATTTGCACATATCGCCTGAATGAAACGAATCCGAAAACATACCGATACTTGTTGAAGAAAGATGGGATGCCTTTTGGGGCATCCCCAAGCTTGGACGCTTGAGTCTCCTTGAATATTTACTTGGGGTGCCTTGGGAATCCCCAAGCTTGAGCTCTTGCCTCTTCTCCTTCTCCTCACATTGAGACCTCCTCGATCTTCGAACACTTCATCCACACAAAACTCAACAGAAAACTCGGTAAGATCCGTTAGTATAATAAAGCAAATCACTACTCTAAGTACCGTTGAAAACAAATTCATATTTTTTTGGAATGTAGCTACTGTAATATAACTTTTCCATGGCTTAATCCATTGATAGAAATCGATAGTTTCATCAAAACAAGCAAACTATGCATCAAAAATGGAATCTGTCTTAAACAGGACAGTCTGTAGTAATTTGAACATTCACCATACCTCTGGTACCCCAAAAATTCTGACAAAATTAGGAAAATAAACAATTTGTATAGAAAGACAGTGCAAAAAGTTTTAGAACCGTTTGACGTTCTAATAAAAAATGTAAAATCGCGCACTACAACCAAAGTTTCTGTTCTGCACCGCACAAACCAACAAGCAATGTAAACATCCTAAAGGCAAATCTTGGCACATTATTCTTGTTTTTAAACTTTATAAAATCACACAACAGAAATAAATGACTCTCCAAAACTTCCGGGCTGTGTCCCTGGCAGCGCTTTGTTTAAAGCCATTAAGCTAGGCATAAGGTGCTCAAGTAATGAATCCACCCGGATCCCAAGGTATATCAAAGCCAATTTTAATTAAAATTGATTTGTGATTTAGTAGTGAGCACAAAGTAACATATATCATGCAAAAAAGAAGTCTAACTCTCTTCCTATGCATCGGCATGCCATAAAAGAACAATTCATGCACACATAGTAAAGGCCAATGCATAGTATAAACAATTTCTTGCAATTTTATCATATTGGAAACATGGAGAGGCGGAGATGTAGTTCACCTCTCATAATAATTGCAAGCAGGAGCAGCAAGCACATGCATATTATATCTATCAAAATCATCATGTGTAGTAGTGAAACGCAACCCATCAATATAATCCTTGATAAGGGCAAACTTCTCCGATATAGTGTAGTCGGAAGAATTCAAAAAGATAATAGGACTATCATGCGTGGGTGCAATAGAAACAATTTCATGTTTAACATAAGGAACTATAGAAAGTTCATCTCCATAAGCATAATTCATGTTGGCATCTTGGTCATAAGCATAGCAAGCATCATCAAAAAGGGATATTTCAAAAGAATCAACGGGATCATAACAATCATCATAGCAATCATCCTTCGGTAAGCACGAAGGGAAATTAAACAATGTATGAGTTGAAGAGTTACTCTCATTAGAAGGTGGGCATGGGTAGCTAATCCGCTCTTCCTCCTTTTGTTCTTCGCTCTCCTCATCATCTTTTTCATCCAATGAGCTCACATTTTCATCAACTTCTTCTTCCATAGACTCCTGCAAAATATTAGTCTCTTCTCAGACAGCGGAGACTTTCTAAATAAATTCATCAATATCATAATTGTATTTATAGTTCTCATAGCAATATTTAAGGATAGCTAAATTTTCAGGTCTATAAACTGAATCATCAAAATCTTCGAACTCTTTAAACAAAGATTCATTTTCATAAGCACCCATAAAAGCAACGAATTCTTCTATTTGTTCCACATCATAATAATCATATATACCATTAGCATAAGAAGCCAAGGTTTCATCATCATTAAATTCACATGAAAAGGGAATGTGTGTAGCCTTCATCCTAGAGCAACAAGTATAATCATATCTCAAGCATAGTTGTCGAGCATACCAATGCAACATATAAATTTGATCCCATAATAGTTTCCCTTTTTGAGTCAAGCGATAACCCTAAAGTATTCACGTTGATCCAACGTTACTCCCATTATAAGGTTGAATGGGGTTTTCTCAGGATTATCAAAGTAGTACATAATATCTTTCACATATTGAGCATCAAGGGTTTTAGGAGGTTTCCCATCTCCATGAGTAGCAAGTACACCTAATTGTTTTTGGTATTTCGTGCTCCATATCCATAACTAAAGATAGAGAACAAATTATAACAACAAATAAAAATTACTTAGTGATAAAGCAAACAAGCACACACGAGAATATTCACCCCACGCTATTGCTCCTCGGCAACGGCGCTAGAAAAAGGTCTTGATAACCCACAAGTATAGGGGATCGATTATAGCCTCTTTCGATAAGTAAGAGTGTCGAACCCAATGAGGAGCTAAAGGTAGACCAAATATTCCCTCAAGTTCTATCGACCACCGATACAACTCTACGCACGCTTAACGTTCGCTTTACCTAGAACAAGTATGAAACTAGAAGTACTTTGTAGGTATTGTTGGATAGGTTTGCAAGATAATAAATAGCGTGTAAATAAAAAGTAGGGGTTGTTTAGATAAATACACAACTAAGTTAGTTTTATTAGAGAGCATTTTGCCACACAAGAAAGTTATTTGTCCCTAGGCAATCGATAACTAGACCGGTAATCATTATTGCAATTTTATATGAGGGAGAGGCATAAGCTAAAATACTTTCTCTTCTTGGATCATATGCACTTATGATTGGAACTCTAGCAAGCATCCGCAACTACCAAAGATCATTAAGGTAAAAACCAACCATAGCATTAAAGCATCAAGTCCTCTTTATCCCATACGCAACAACCTACTTACTCGGGTCTATGTTTCTATCACTCACGCCACCCACCATAAGCAAATCATGAACATATTGCAAAACCCTACAACGGGAATCCCTCACGCTTGCGCGACACGGAGAGGACCATAGGACAGCACCAATAATAAAACATGCAACTCAAACCATTCACGATCATCAATTAACCCATAGGACAAAACAGATCTACTCAAACATCATAGGATAGCTATACATCATTGGGAAATAATATATAGCGTTGAGCACCATGTTTAAGTAGAGATTACAATTGGTAAAAGAGGGGTTACGCCGCTGCATAGAGGGGGGAAGAGTTGGTGATGGCGGTGGTGAAGTTGTTGGTGTAGATTGCGGTGATGATGATGGCGTTCCGGCGCCGTTCCGGCGCCACCGGGAGAGAGGAGGAGAGAGCCCCCCTTCTTCTTCTTCCTTGACCTTCTCCCTAGATGGGAGAAGGGTTTCTCCTCTGGTCCATGGCCTCCATGGCGGCGGAGGGGCGAGAGCTCCTCCGAGATTGGATCTGTCTCTCTGTCTCTCTCTGTTCCTGCGTTCCAGATTCTGCCCTTTCACCATTTCTTATATTCCCAGAGATCCGTAACTCCGATTGGGCTGAAATTTGGACACTATTTTTATCCGGATATTAGCTTTCTTTCGGAGAAAGAAGGGCACCAACCGCCTTATGGGGTGTCCACGAGGGTCAGGGGCGCGCCCCGTGCCTTATGGCCCCCTCGAGCATCGTCTCGCGTTGATTCCACTTCCCAAAATTCACATATATTCCAAAAAAAATCTCCGTCAGTTTTTATCCCGTTTGGACTCCGTTTGATATGGATTTTCTGCGAAACAAAAAACATGCAATAAACAGGAACTGGCACTGGATCGATATGTTAGTCCCAAAAATAGTAACAAAAGTTGCCAAAAGTACATGAAAGTTGTATAATATTGGCATGGAACAATCAAAAATTATAGATACGACGGAGACATATCAACCACCACGATGAGGAGGGTGTTGGGGAACGTAGTATTTCAAAAAAAATTGCCTACGATCACGCAAGATCTATCTAGGATAAGCATAGCAACGAGCGGGGAGAGTGAGTCCACGTACCCTCGTAGACCGAAAGCGGAAGCATTAAGTAACACGGTTGATGTAGTCGAACATCTTCGCAATCCAACCGATCAAGTACGGAACGCACGACACGTCCGCGATCTACACACGTTCATCTCGGTGACGTCCCTCGAACTCTAGATACAGCTGAGGCCAAGGGAGAGTTTCATCAGCATGATGTCGTGGTGATGGTGATGATGAAGTTACCTATGCAGGGCTTCTCCTAAGCACCACATCAATATGACCGAGGTGGAAATCTGTGGAGGGGGCACCGCACACGGCTAAGAAATCAACTTATGTGTCTATGGGGTGCCACTCTCCCCCATATATAAAGCAATGGAGGAGAGGGCCGGCCGGCCTCATGGGGTGCGCCCCAAGGGGGGAATCCTACTCCTACTAGGAGTAGGTTCCCCCCTTTCCTAGTCCAACTAGGAGGGGAAGGGAAGGGAAGAGGGAGAGAAGGAAAGGGGGGCCTCCCCCCTCCCAATTCAGATTGGGATTGGGGGGCACGCTCCTCCTCTTGGCTGCCTCCTCCTCTCTTCCACTAAAGCCCATGAAGGCCCATTAACCCCCACGGGTGGTTCCGTTAACCCCCCCCCCCCGGTACTCCGAAAAATGCCCTAACCTATCCGAAACCTTTCCGGCGTCCAAACATAACCTTCCAATATATCAATCTTTATGTCTCGACCATTTCGAGACTCCTCATCATGTCCGTGATCACATCCGGGACTCCGAACAACATTCGGTACATCAAATCACATAACTCACAATACATATCGTCATCGAACGTTAAGCGTGTGGACCCTACGGGTTCGAGAACTATGTAGACATGACCGAAACTCATCTCCGGTCAATAACCAATAGCGGAACCTGGATGCTCATATTGGTTCCTACATATTTTACGAAGATCTTTATCGGTCAAACCGCATAACAACATACGTTGTTCCCTTTGTCATCGGTATGTTACTTGTCCAAGATTCGATCGTCGGTATCATCATACCTTGTTCAATATCGTTACCGGCAAGTCTCTTTACTTGTTCCGTAATACAACATCTCGCAACTAACTCATTAGTCACATTGCTTGCAAGGCTTATAGTGATGTGCATTACCGAGAGGGCCCAAAGATACCTCTCCGATAATCGGAGTGACAAATCCTAATCTCGATCTATGCCAACTCAACAAACACCATCAGAGACACCTGTAGAGCATCTTTATAATCACCCAGCTACGTTGTGACATTCGATAGAACACAAAGTGTTCCTCCGGTATTCGGGAGTTACAAAATCTCATAGTCATAGGAACATGTATAAGTTATGAAGAAAGCAATAGCAATAAACTAAATGACCGTAGTGCTAAGCTAACGGATGTGTCATGTCAATCACATCATTCTCCAATGATGTGATCCTGTTTATCAAATGACAAATCATGTCTATGATTAGGAAACTTAACCATCTTTGATTAACGAGCTAGTCTTGTAGAGGCATACTAGTGACACTCTGTTTGTCTATGTATTCACACATTTACTAAGTTTTCGCTTAATACAATCCTAGCATGAATAATAAACATGTATCATGATATAAGGAAATATAAATAACAACTTTATTATTGCCTCTAGGGCATATTTCCTTCAGTCTCCCACTTGCACTAGAGTCAATAATCTACATTACATTGTAATGTTTCTAACACCCATGGAGTCTTGGTGCTGATCATGTTTTGCTTGTGAGAGAGGCTTTGTCAATGGCTCTATAACATTCAGGTCCCTATGTATCTTGCAAATCTCTATGTCTCCCTCCTTGACTTGATCGTGGATGGAATTGAAGAGTCTCTTGATGTGCTTGGTTCTCTTGTGAAATCTGCATTCCTTTGCCAAGGCAAGTGCACCAATATTGTCACAAAAGATTTTCATTGGACCCGATGCACTAGGTATGACACGAAGATCGGATATGAACTCCTTCATCCAGACTCCTTCCTTTGCTGCTTCTAAAGCAGCTATGTACTCCGGTTTGTACGTAGATCCCGCCACGACGCTCTGCTTGGAACTGCACCAACTTACAGCTCCTCCATTTAATAAAAATACGTATCCGGTCTGTGATTTAGAGTCATCCGGATAAGTCTCAAAACTTGCATTGACATAACCATTTATGACGAGCTCTTTTTCACCTCCATAAACGAGAAACATATCCTTAGTCCTTTTTAGGTATTTCAGGATGTTCTTGACCACAGTCCAGTGATCCACTCCTGGATTACTTTGGTACCTCCCTGCTAAACTAATAGCAAGGCACACATTAGGTCTGGTACACAACATTGCATATATGATAGAACCTATGGCCGAAGCATAGGGAATGACTTTCATTTTCTCTCTATCTTCTACAGTGGTCGGGCTTTGAGTCTGACTCAACTTCACACCTTGTAACACAGGCAAGAACCCTTTCTTTTCTTGACCCATTTTGAACTTCTTCAAAACTTTATCAAGGTATGTGCTTTGTGAAAGTCCAATTAAGCGTCTTGATCTATCTCTATAGATCTTTATGCCCAATATATAAGCAGCTTCGTCGAGGTGTTTCATTGAAAAATTCTTATTCAAGTATCCTTTTATGCTATTCAGAAATTCAGTATCATTTCCAATCAACAATATGTCATCTACATATAATATCAGAAATGCTATAGAGCTCCCACTCACTTTCTTGTAAATACAGGCTTCTCCAAAAGTCTGTATAAAACCATATGCTTTGATCACACTGTCAAAGCGTATATTCCAACTCCGAGATGCTTGCACCAGTCCATAAATGGATCGCTGGAGCTTGCACACTTTGTTAGCACCTTTTGGATCGACAAAACCTTCTGGTTGCATCAAATTCAACTCTTCTTTAATATATCCATTAAGGAATGCAGTTTTGACATCCATTTGCCAAATTTCATAATGATAAAATGTAGTAATTGCTAACATGGTTCGAACAAACTTAAGCATCGCTACGAGTGAGAAGGTCTTATCATAGTCAACTCCTTGAACTTGTCGAAAACCTTTCGCAACAAGTCGAGCTTTGTAGACAGTAACATTACCGTCAGCGTCGGACTTCTTCTTAAAGGTCCATTTTTTCTCTATGGCTTGCCAATCATCGAGCAGGTCAACCAAAGTCCACACTTTGTTCTCATACATGGATCCCGTCTCTGATTTCATGGCCTCAAGCCATTTCGCGGAATCTGGGCTCATCATCGCTTTCTCATAGTTCGTAGGTTCGTCATGGTCAAGTAACATGACCTCCAGAATAGGATTACTGTACCACTCTGGTACGGATCTTACTCTTGTTGACCTACGAGGTTCGGTAGTAACTTGATCATAAGTTTCATGATCATCACCATTAGCTTCCTCACTAATTGGGGTAGGAATCATTGGAACTGATTTCTGTGATGAACTACTTTCCAATAAGGGAGCAGATACTGTTACCTCATCATGTTCTACTTTCCCCCCACTCACTTCTTTCGAGAGAAACTCCTTCTCTAGAAAGGATCCATTCTTAGCAACGAATATCTTGCCTTCGGATCTGTGATAGAAGGTGTAACCAACAGTCTCCTTTGGGTATCCTATGAAGACACATTTCTCCAATTTGGGTTCGAGCTTATCAAGTTGAAGCTTTTTCACATAAGCATCACAGCCCCAAACTTTAAGAAACGGCAACTTGGGTTTCTTACCAAACCAAAGTTCATATGGTGTCATCTCAATGGATTTAGATGGTGCCCTATTTAACGTGAATGCAACCGTCTCTAAAGCATAACCCCAAAACAATAGCGGTAAATCAGTAAGAGGAGAAAATAAAATTTGGATTAATCAGGTGCTCCATGGTATGTAAAACAACCATATATGTACAATACTCCCAAGGTGTTGTGAGTATGGATACTAAAGTGATCAAAGTACTGATCGTGGGACAACAGTGAAAGATGTCATTGCGTACTAGAGTAAGTACTGATGATATGTTTTCTTGCAAGCGGGGATCATGAAGAGTTCATTGTAAAATGTTACATCGATACAGTCTTCATCTTTTCTCCATGCGATTTTCAATTTAAGTTAAGGGTTCTGTGTAATACACAATATGGTGGCACGGTAGTTGGAAATTGTTCCCAACAGGATACTGTGGCGAACTCTATAACAAATGACTAAGTATGTTGATGCTTTAGAAGTGACAAACAAGATGTTGAATCATATAGTTCATTCATGAACTTAGTATGGTTCCAAGATGGATTTTGTCAATGGGACACTACTGCAGGTAGTTTCTCCATAACTCAGTCTGAGGAATCCAGGTTCGACCTGTGATTCACATACATAAAAGCCAAGTCCGCACAAAATATGAATTTTGTGAAAGCGTGAAAACGCGAGGATATGCAGAGATAGACACGGAAATGAAGTTGTCAGATCCGATGGAAATCAGGCTATACCACATGCGAAGCAATTTTTACACTGGTATGCCATAGGTGTAAAGTGCATTGGCATTAACTAGATTATTGTCTCTAGTACAAGTGGGAGTCTGTAGGAGATATGCCCTAGAGGCAATAATAAATGCTATTACTTATCTCCATGTTCATAATTATGTTTATGTTCCATGCTATAACTGCTATGGTTCTCGAATCTGCAATAACACGAGGCTCGGAGGAAGACTCATATGCACGTGTGGAATAATAAACGGTAAGAAGTATTCCTAGTCCGGCCTCTAAGACTAGCTCAAGTGTTGCAGGATGATTCTGTTTTCCTGGTAATGCGCATGTCGATGCGAGAAACTTTGAGGGCACAATGTTAAGAGAACATTTTTGTTGAATCGACCCGGATTGATGTTATGCTATGAGATTCGTTCGTCACAAGTTAATGGTACATAACACAGAGATGGTTAACGCTTGCATAATTCCTTAGACCATGAGAGTATCGAGTTCCTTCATACTTCCTTCATGAACTTTGGGGTTTGTTAAACGTCATCCGTAAATGGGTGGCTATTACGGCGGCTTACGGGTTCATGGAAAAGTGTGTCAAGTAACTTGATAGCTCAAGATTGGGATTTGCTCCTCCGACGATGGAGAGATATTCTCGGGCCCTCTCGGTGTTACAGTATCCATCATCGTCTGGCCAGACACAGTATGATTTGATCACAGGGATGCCGCAACACGGAAACGAGAAAAGAGAACAAAACCGGTAACGAGGTAACTAGCATAGTGGACAAGTCATTGATCCACGGGGATGCAAGTAAATCTCACCTCAGGTATTTGTAACATATCACGAAGCAATAGGAATAGCACACAACAACTAGAGGTTCACTCGAATATTCATTCGTGTGGGTATATGGGTCAATATGGGTGTCCACGGCTCCGATGTTGATCATTGATCGGAAGGGGTTCCAGGTCATGTCTATACTTCACCGAACCTATAGGGTGACACGCTTAAGGGTCATCTATCTGCTGAATACTAGACAGGGAGTCTGAGAGAAAGTAACCGGAAAAGTTTCGGAGACAACGGAAGAGTTCCGGAGAGAGAACACCGAAAGAGTTTCTGTAAAACCAAAAAGTTTTTTCATAATATATTATTAGGTCAAAATGGTTTTGGCACTCGCCTGGAAATTCTTAGAGGGCCCCAGAATTGGTCTGGGAACTTTTGGGAATTTTTGGAGAGAAAAACCGAAAATGTTCCGGAGCTGCCGTAACCGCCGGTGTTGCTTTTCGCTGATAAAAATCACCACACTGGAAATGTTTCGGATCATGCCTAGAAGAATTTTAGAGGGTGCCAGAAATGTTCTGGGACCTTCCAGAATTTTTATAAAAATGTTTCGCGGAAAACATCTTGTCTCAGCACGAGGGGACAAGATCCCATGAATCGGGGGTTACATGTTTGGTGGCTTTTTGTCTAGGGAGCACCCATGTTTCTAGGAGACATGTTGGTGGCTTGTTGGCCCCCCCATGGGAGGGGGCAATTTTGTGGCTGGCCAAGGGGGTGCGTCCATGGTGTCCCCTTGGTGCCCCACTTGAGTTACCATTTCACCCTTCATGTGGGACATGTAGCATGGGTGTTTTGGTATTTCCTCCACCACCCCACCCCTTGCCTTGGCCTATAAAAGGAGGAGAAGGGGCTGCCATTCTCCTCATACCTTCTCACATACAAGTGCCATGCAATGATCTGGCTTCTCTCTCCCTCCTCGTAAAATAGTTTCGTAGAGCCGAAAGGCTGTCTGGATTTCGGCAGGAACTAGTTCTAGACGGCGAAGCCCTGCCGGATAGATGACACCGTTTGTGTGCAACTCTGTAGAGAGATCGTAGTTTCGGTCTTAGTTCAAAGGTCCTCCCGAAGGGCTGTCCGAGTGACCGTTCGAGTTTCAAAGGTCCTCCCGAAAGGCTGTCCTGTCCGGGGGGCTATTCGACCGCCTCCCGGAGGGCTGTCTAAGGAGCAGATGAGGGTATACATCCTCGCGGCTGGGAGGTTGTAAATCCTAGCTGCGCGGATCTGCACCACCGATTGTCATCGACTCTACTTCCCGCTGCGCTACGAGTCAGTAACGAAAAGGATCAAACCATGTATGCAATCTCCATAGTGGTCCTGGGCTGGTGCGTAGGTCAGAAATTTTTTGTTTTCTGCTGTGTTACCCTACAGTGGCATCAAGAGCCGTGCTATGCGTAGATGCAGGTTTTGATCGAGAATACAGGGAGAAGTATGGGTATTGCATAATATAATTGGGTAGTAGATGAGATCTATTGCGGAAAATTATTTATGCGGGTGATAGATGAAATCTGTTACCCGACGTTCTTGTTGCTTCCCTAGAATTTGCGTTTGCTCAATCTCGAGACATCATGGTGGAATTTGACAAAGTTCTGGCAATCCGTGATCCTGATTGATCATGGAAGTGCTATCAGTTCTTTGGGTTCTGCCATAGTCAAAAGAAAGATGAAATTCGCAGATGAAAGGGCATTGCTATATGATCTGCACTGGGGTCATGCGTATGACGAAGTTTAGTATGGGGCTCGAGATTTAATTATCTCGTGTTTCATACACCCCGAGATGTTAATCTAGCAACTTTAATAATCATACTTGATGATAAAACGTTGGTAGCTGCGGTTTAAGTCAAAACCTTAGAAGCCACGTAAAATAAAATTTTGCATAAACCGATTAGAGGCGTCTAACTTGGTTTTGCAGGATGTGCATGTGATGTGGTATAGCAATGCTCATATTCAATTTGATTATGTATGAGATGACTATATGATGTAATTAACATGACCTGCGTGTCATAATTCGGCATGATGGTTGGAGCCATATGATTGTCACTTTAATGACCTACGTGTCCACCTTAAGTAGTGCACTTATTTTATTAGCTATAGAGATAGCAATATTATCTGGTGCATCGACAAGGTGGTGGCAATCTTCCTGAAGGTGAACACCGACGTGAATGCCGAAGACAAAGAAATGAAAGACTTCTCCGTCAGAAAGGGCTATACCATATCATGATATTATGAATTGCCTGAGATGTTTATCCCTTATGATGCACCCTTCTTGATTGCGCGGTAGTCGCTTTTTATTAGGGTGATCTCTCACTAAAATATCAAGTAGTTAGTGGTCTCCCAAGTGTAGCACCGTCATGGCACCTATCTTTTCGGGGTGCGCCATGGATGCATGGGTACGAACGATTAGAGAAGTGTGAGGCGGGTGAGGTCAGACCTCGCAGCAAGATAACTTGGTTGTCTTGACGTTCATGGCAGGATCGTCCTGAGCTCCGAACACACACATCGAAAGATGAGCAAGAGTCACATAGAGATGTGATCGCCAAGTTGGCCTACCGATTAAAATTCCCGTTATGAGATGATGATTCTATGGCGATGAATTGAAGTCTAGATCTTGTATCACTCAAAATCAATTATGAGAGATATTGATTTGAGTGGGAGCGCACTGTTGAATTAACATGTTTAATTCTTAGTGCAATTAATTATGAACATTATCTAAGTGTTTCTTGCAAAATAGTTGTAGAATAATGGCTCGCGTTTCCACCTTCCCTGTTAAAATTGAATAGCTGTTAAATATCTGGTTAAAACTTTATGATTGGTAACGTAATGTGAGGATTGTCCTCAAAAGTGCCGAGTAGGACTTTGTCCTATCGCATGCTTTCTGTATCCTCCCGCTAATGCTATGGATCATGTGACTCTCGTCCTTCGATCCAAAAGCTAGAATTCTGTTATGGTCAAGTGGAATATGTTTGCTTCCATAAAACCGAAACTTCGAAAGTTGGGATAGTTATATGATATTCATGGAACTGAAAATTATTTTCAGATACGAACAAAGCAATGTTTGTTTGCAAGTATTAGTAAAAGTGTTTACTATGCATTTGACTGTTGGGAAAGGGATCCAGAAGAACGCCTGTCATATAATGAAAGGTGAATAAAACAACAACTTAAAGAGAAAGGAAGTGTCCAAAGGGTGTTAGCATGACTTACACGCCTAGGAAGTCTGGGGCTAATGCCACTCTTAAGTTGGGTGCTTCTTTTGCGAGTAGGAGAAATACTAAAAGTTAAACTATTAGAAGTATAAAGGCAGAAAGAAAGATGACTGGAATATCCAGCTCATGTATGAATGTCATACAAGTTTTTGATGTATAGTAGGCTCGTCAAAGATATAGTTCTTGGGAATTATGGTTAAACATGTTAATCACTAATTCTTGGGTATTGTGAGTTAATCACAAAGATACCCGCTCGATTGCATTCTGTTGCGAATCAATGTAAGAGCTACTATGGCCTAAAAAGACTAGCCAGAAATGAGGTTAAGGTATACACATGGAACATAGTAAATGTTACTATACCTTCCAACGGTGTATTGCCGTCTGTATTTATTTTCATAATTCATTTAGAGTTTTACAAACTCTAGCCCATTGCATAAGGTATCTTGCAAGAAGGTTGTTCATAAGAGAACTTTTTATGTTCTATGTTATGAATAACATAAGGGCCATACTTTCATTATGAATGAGATGTATGTTATGAATATTTATAATAATACAATACCTCTGGGTTTACTTTCATAATTTATTTTAGAGTTTCATACACTCTAGCCCATTGCACAATGTTTGTTGCAAAAGAGTTGTTCATAAAACCAACAATTGTTGTTAAGTATTATGAATAACATGAAGGGTCATGCTTCCATCCAATATGGGATGTATGTTATGAATATTGATGGTAATATGATAGATCCATAACGCTGACGCTAAATGTCGTGAGACTATGAGAATACCACACATGTGTGGCACTGCATTTGGTCACATTGGAGAAACCCGCAAGGAAAAATTCCATTATGATGGATTTTGAAGTCGTTTGATTTTGAATCATCTGACACTTGCAACTTTCCTCCGAAAAGTGAAGTGACTGAAATACCGTTCACAGGCCATAAGGAACGAGCAACAAACTTATTGGTGATCATACATTTTGATGTGTGTAGTTCAATAAATGTTGTTGCAAGTGGTGGATTTATTTATCTTCAGAAATGACTCAAGTAGATATATGGATATTTAATTGATGAGACGTAAGTCTGGATCTTTTGAAATCATTCGAAAGGTTTTCAAAAATGAAGTAGAAGTTATTGTAACAAGAAAATTATGTTTCTGCAATTTGATTGCACAAAGGAATATTTGATTACATGTTTAGCGAATGTCTGATGAGTTTTGAAAGGGGTTTCATAAATTGCACCTCCCGGAACACCACTGCAAGTGGAAAGTCCATGGAGATGTAATTGAACCATTTATGACATGGTAAGGTCAAAGATGACATAAATAAATTTGCCATTATCCCTTTTAAAGTGATGCTTTAGAGACTGCGGCTTTTACACTTAAAAGATCTACATCGGGTCTAATGAAATGAAGCCATGGTATGGTACACCCAACCATGTTATATCTTTTCTTAACATTTGGAATATGGGGCTTGTGTAAAAGGTTACAAACCTAATCCAAATCAGACAAGTGCTACTTTGTAGGTTATACCAAAATGTTGGGTATTCCCCCCTCACTATACCGAGGCAAATAGTTTTGCCACGAAACGGTGTGCTTTTAAAGAGAATGGTTCTTTCAAAAAGGTGAGTGGGAGAATAGTGCAACTCGACGAGATAAACAGTATCTTCGTCATCAGATCGAAGGAAAGAGACCTTGAAAGTAATTCCAGAGTTTCCTACTGCGACTGATACGGAAGTCTCTACAATAAAATGTATGAACTTCAGTCGACCTTACTGCTGAACCACGTAGGCAAGGCTCGTGCAAACCTCTCAGGTGTGCAAACGAGATATTGTTGTTATACAACATTATACCTACGATACACAAGGAAGCGTTGATGGGCCCTGACTCCGGAATTGGCTAAATGCAAATACAACCCGAGTTAGTTTCCATATAAGTGATTCAAGATTAAAACCTTGATACACCTTTCGGAAGACTTAGAGTCTAACAAATATTTTTGGAACTTAAAACTGATACGGATAAAAATATTTTATCCATAAATCTCGACTTGTTGAAATAACAAGTTCAAGAGTTGACTACAATGAGGTTGTTTTCATCGTAGCGATGCTTAAAGTCGGTTCGGGTTGAACTAGCAATTAATACATATTTCAATCATGAGATATGAAACATGGATGACAATAGGATTTCCATCTGATGGAAATGAATCCAAGGACTTGCATGTGTTACAGTCCAAGGCATTTTGTCTATCCAGAGGATGCTAGTAAGGGTGGAAACTTCAGAGTTCCAGCGATCGACAGAAGAGAGAAAAATGGAGTTTGAATCTTCGTGCTTTGATGAAATGGTGAAAGGGTTCTGACTTCATCAATGGGTAACGAATATGCTTGTAATTCAAGAAAGTAAGTGGGAGTGTAATAATATTTCTAAAAACCTTGTGTGCTTGACACATTGTTAATTGGAAATAAATTTCTTAACACGAATTAGGACTTCATTTGAAAATAGTTATTTTGAAGTGCTTAGGCTAAATAGCCTCAATATTAGGCATAATGATCTATGGCGATAGATTTACCTAATAGGGCTAAGCAATGAATACATATTGACAAGGTTCTAAAACCTTTTAGCAATTAAAACCGCCAAGGAGTGATGCTTGCCGGAGTCACATGGAAGAGTTTTTTGCAAGACTCGGTGTCCCAAAACACTGATGAGAAAAATACATGATGCAGATTCCACACACTTTTGTGTTTGGATTAATCATGTACTCCATGGTATGTAAAACAACCAGATATGTACGGTACTCCCAAGGTGTTGCGAGTATGGATACTAAAGTGATCAAAGTACTGATGATATGGACAACAGTGAAAGATGTCATTGAGTACTAGAGTAAGTACTGATGATATGTTTTCTTGCAAGCGGGGATCATGAAGAGTTCATTGTAAAATGTTACATCGATACAGTCTTCATCTTTTCTCCATGCAATTTTTGATTTAAGTTAAGGGTTTTGTGTAATACACAATATGGTGGCACGGTAGTTGGAAATTGTTCCCAACGAGATACTGTGGCGAATTCTATAACAAATGACTAAGTATGTTGACGCTTTAGAAGCGACAAACAAGATGTTGAATCATATAGTTCATTCATGAACTTAGTATGGTTCCAAGATGGCTTTTGTCAATGGGACACTACTGCAGGTAGTTTCTCCATAACTCAGTCTGAGGAATCCAGGTTCGACCTGTGATTCACATACATAAAAGCCAAGTCCGCACAAAATATGAATTTTGTGAAAGCGTGAAAACGCGAGGATATGCAGAGATAGACACGGAACTGAAGTTGTCAGATCTGATGAAAATCAGGCTATACCACATGCGAAGCAATTTTTACACCGGTATGCCATAGGTGTAAAGTGCATTAGCATTAACTAGATTATTGACTCTAGTACAAGTGGGAGTTTGTAGGAGATATGCCCTAGAGGCAATAATAAATGCTATCACTTATCTCCATGTTCATAATTATGTTTATGTTCCATGCTATAACTGCTATGGTTCTCGAGTCTGCAATAGCATGAGGCTTGGAGGAAGACTCATATGCACGTGTGGAATAATAAACGGTAAGAAGTATTCCTAGTCTGGCCTCTAAGACTAGCTCAAGTGTTGCATGATGATTCTGTTATCCTGGTCATGGGCATGTGTTTGCGAGCAACTTTGAGGGCACAATGTTAAGAGAACATTTGTGTTGAATCGACCCGGATTGATGTTATGCTGTGAGATTTGTTCGTCACAAGTTAATGGTACATAACATAGAGATGGTTAACGTTTGCATAATTCCTTAGACCATGAGAGTATCGAGTTTCTTCATACTTGCTTCATGAACATTGGGGTCTGTTAAACGTCATCCGTAAATGGGTGGCTATTACGGCGACTTACGGGTTCATGGAAAAGTGTGTCAAGTAACTTGATAGCTCAAGATTGGGATTTGCTCCTCCGACGATGGAGAGATATTCTCGGGCCCTCTCGGTGTTACGGTATCCATCATCGTCTGGCCAGACACAGTGTGATTTGATCACAGGGATGCCGCAACACGGAAACGAGAAAAGAGAACAAAACAGGTAACGAGGTAACTAGAATAGTGGAGAAGTCATTGATCCACGGGGATGCAAGTAAATATCACCTCAGGTATTTGTAACATATCATGAAGCAACATGAATAGCACACGGCAACTAGAGGTTCACTCGAATATTCATTCGTGTGGGTATAGTGGTCAATATGGGTGTCCACGGCTCCGATGTTGATCATTGATCGGAAGGGCCTCCAGGTCATGTCTATACTTCACCGAACCTATAGGGTCACACGCTTAAGGGTCATCTATCTGCTGAATACTAGACAGGGAGTGTGAGAGAAAGTCACCGGAAAAGTTTCGGAGACAACGGAAGAGTTCTGGAGAGAGAACACCGAAAGAGTTTCGGTAAAAATAAAAAGTTGTTTCGAAATATATTATTAGGTCAAAATGGTTTCGGCACTCGCCTGGAAATTCTTAGAGGGCCCTAGAATTGGTCTGGGAACTTTTGGGAATTTTCGGAGAGAAAAACCGAAAATGTTCGAGAGCTGCCGTAACCGCCGTTGTTGCTTTTCGCTGATAAAAATCACCACACTGGAAATGTTTCGGATCATGCCCGGAAGAATTTTAGAGGGTGCCAGAAATGTTCTGGGACCTTCCAGAATTTTTATAAAAAAATGTTTCGCAGAAAACATCTTGTCTCAGCACGAGGGGACAAGATCCCACGAATCGGGGGTTATATGTTTGGTGGCTTTTTGTCTAGGGAGCACCCATGTTTCTAGGAGAGTAGTTGGTGGCTTGTTGCCCCCCATGGGAGGGTTTAATGTTGTGGCTGGCCAAGGGGGTGCCTCCATGGTGTCCCCTTGGTGCCCCACTTGAGTTGCCATTTCACCCTTCATGTGGGACATGTAGCATGGGTGTTTTGGTATTTCCTCCACCACCCCACCCCTTGCCTTGGCCTATAAAAGGAGGAGAAGGGGCTGCCATTCTCCCCATCCCTTCTCACATACAAGTGCCATGCAATGATCTGGCTTCTCTCTCCCTCCCCGCGAAATAGTTTCGTAGAGCCGAAAGGCTGTCTGGGTTCCGGCAGGAACTAGTTCTGGACGACGAAGCCATGCCGGATAGATGACACCGTATGTGTGCAACTCTGTAGAGAGATCATAGTTTTGGTCTTAGTTTGAAGGTCCTCCCGAAGGGCTGTCCGAGTGACCGTTCGAGTTTCGAAGGTCCTCCCAAAGGGCTGTCCGCGACACCGTCCGGGGGGCTATTCGACCGCCTCCCGGAGGGCTGTCTGAGGAGCAGATGAGGGTATACATCCTCATGGTTGGGAGGTTGTAAACCCTAGCTACGGGGATCTGCACCGCCGATCGTCATCGACTCTACTTCCCGCTGCACTACGAGTCGGTAACGAAAAAGATCAAACCATGTATGCAGTCTCCATAGTGGTCCTGGGCTGGTGCGTAGGTTGGAATTTTTTGTTTTCTGATGTGTTACCCTACAGCATGACCATAAAAGATATTAATCATATAAATAGAACAACCATTATTCTCTGATTTAAATAAATAATCGTCTCGCATCAAACAAGATCCAAATATAATGTTCATGCTTAACGCTGGCACCAAATAAAAATTATTCAGGTCCAAAACTAATCCCGAAGGTAGATGTAGAGGTAGCGTGCCAACGACGATCACATCAACTTTGGAACCATTTACCACACGCATCTTCACCTCGTCCTTAGCCAATCTTCGCTTAATCCATAGCCCCTGTTTTGAGTTGCAAATATTACCAACAGAACTAGTATCAAATACCCAGGCGCTACTGCGAGCATTAGTAAGGTACACATAAATAACATGTATATCAAATATACCTTTCACTTTGCCATCCTTCTTTTCCACCAAATACTTGGGGAAGTTCCGTTTCCGGTGACCAGTCCCTTTGCAGTAGAACCACTCAGTCTCAGGCTTAGGTCCAGACTTGGGCTTCTTCACTTGAGCAACAACTTGCTTGCCGTTCTTCTTGAAGTTCCCTTCTTCCCTTTGCCCTTCTTCTTGAAACTGGTGGTCTTGTTGACCATCAACACTTGATGCTCCTTCTTGATTTCTACCTCTGCAACCTTTAGCATCGCGAAGAGCTCGGGAATAGTCTTATCCACCCCTTGCATATTACAGTTCATCATGAAGCTTTTGTAGCTTGGTGGCAGTGATTGAAGAACTCTGTCAATGACACTATTAACCAGAAGATTAACTCCCAGCTGAGTCAAGTGAATGTGGTACCCAGACATTCTGAGTATGTTCTCACTAACAGAACTATTCTTCTCCATTTTGCAGCTGTAGAACTTATTGGAGACTTCATATCTCACAATCCGGGCATTTGCTTGAAATATTAACTTCAACTCCTAGAACATCTCATATGCTCCATGACATTCAAAACATCGTTGAAGTCCCGGTTCTAAGCCGTAAAGCATGGCACACTGAACTATCGAGTAGTCATCAGGTTTGTTCTGCCAGGCGTTCATAACATCTGGAGTTGCTCCTGCAGCGAGTTTGGCACCTAGCGGTGCTTCCAGTGCATAATTCTTCTGTGCAGCAATGAGGATAATCCTCAAGTTACGGACTCGGTTCGTGTAGTTGCTACCATCATCTTTCAACTTAGCTTTCTCTAGGAACGCATTAAAATTCAACGGAACAGTAGCACGGGCCATTTATCTACAATAACATAGACATGCAAAATACTATCATGTACTAAGTTCATGATAAATTAAAGTTCAATTAATCATATTACTTAAGAACTCCCAGTTAGATAGACATCCCTCTAATCATCTAAGTGATCACGTGATCCATATCAACTAAACCATGTCTGATCATCATGTGAGATGGAGTAGTTTTCAATGGTGAACATCACTTTGTTGATCATATTTACTACATGATTCACGCTCGAGCTTTTGTTCCCAGTGTTCCGAGGCCATATCTGCATATGCTAGGCTCGTCAAGTTTAACCCGAGTATTTTGCATGTGCAAAACTAGCTTGCACCCATTGTATGTGAACATAGAGCTTATCACACCCGATCATCACGTGGTGTCTCGGCACGACGAACTGTAGCAATGGTGCATACTTAGGGAGAACACTTGTTCCTTGAAATTTAGTGAGAGATCATCTTATAATGCTACCGCTGAACTAAGCAAAATAAGATGCATAACGGATAAACAACACATGCAATCAAATAAGTGATATGATATGGCCATCATCATCTTGTGCCTTTGATCTCCATCTCCAAAGCACCGTCATGATCACCATCATCACCGCCTTGACACCTTGATCTCCATCGAAGCATCGTTGTCGTCTCGCCAACTATTGCTTCTATGACTATCGCTACCGCTTAGTGATAAAGTAAAGCAATTACATGGCGATTGGAATTCATACAATAAAGCGACAACCATATGGGTCCTATAAATGGAAACCCGCACCCTCTGCCTGGTGTGCCTTTTCCAGAGCTCCCTCCTTTCGTATTGCCCCCTTACCCGGCTATGGGCTGGAATGATGTGCCACCTTCCCCTTTGGAGCATCCGGACATGGGTGACAACAACTGGGGCAATGCTGTTTGGGGTGAGGAAGATGAGATTGCTCAAGATGATATGCAAGCTGAGCAGCAGTCCATGGTTACGGATCTCTCTGAAGATTTCTCTGGCTCTGTTGAGCAAAATATTCAGCCAAATTTTGTTCTGGTTTTTGATGTAGAGCAGAATGCTGAGCAACCTATTGTAAATCCTAGCTGCGGGGATCTGCACCGCCGATCGTCGTCGACTCTACTTCCCGCTGCGCTATGAGTCAGTAACGAAAAAGATCAAACCATGTATGCAGTCTCCATAGTGGTCCTGGGCTGGAGTAGTTTTCAATGTGAGATGGAGTAGTTTTCAATGGTGAACATCACTTTGTTGATCATATCTACTACATGATTCACGCTCGAGCTTTTGTTCCCAGTGTTCCGAGGCCATATCTGCATATGCTAGGCTCGTCAAGTTTAACCCGAGTATTTTGCATGTGCAAAACTAGCTTGCACCCATTGTATGTGAACGTAGAGCTTATCACACCCGATCATCACGTGGTGTCTCGGCACGACGAACTGTAGCAATGGTGCATACTTAGGGAGAACACTTGTTCCTTGAAATTTAGTGAGAGATCATCTTATAATGCTACCGCTGAACTAAGCAAAATAAGATGCATAACGGATAAACATCACATGCAATCAAATAAGTGATATGATATGGCCATCATCATCTTGTGCCTTTGATCTCCATCTCCAAAGCACCGTCATGATCACCATCATCACCGCCTTGACACCTTGATCTCCATCGAAGCATCGTTGTCGTCTCGCCAACTATTGCTTCTACGACTATCGCTATCACTCAGTGAAAAAGTAAAGCAATTACATGGCGATTGGAATTCATACAATAAAGCGACAACCATATGGGTCCTATAAATGGAAATCCATGCCCTCTGCTTGGTGTGCCTTTTCCAGAGCTCCCTCCTTTCGTATTGCCCCCTTACCCGGCTATGGGCTGGAATGATGTGCCACCTTCCCCTTTGGAGCATCCGGACATGGGTGACAACAACTGGGGCAATGCTGTTTGGGGTGAGGAAGATGAGATTGCTCAAGATGATATGCAAGCTGAGCAGCAGTCCATGGTTACGGATCTCTCTGAAGATTTCTCTGGCTCTGTTGAGCAAAATATTCAGCCAAATTTTGTTCTTGTTTTTGATGTAGAGCAGAATGCTGAGCAACCTATTGTAAATCCTAGCTGCGGGGATCTGCACCGCCGATCGTCGTCGACTCTACTTCCCGCTGCGCTATGAGTCAGTAACGAAAAAGATCAAACCATGTATGCAGTCTCCATAGTGGTCCTGGGCTGGAGTAGTTTTCAATGTGAGATGGAGTAGTTTTCAATGGTGAACATCACTTTGTTGATCATATCTACTACATGATTCACGCTCGAGCTTTTGTTCCCAGTGTTCCGAGGCCATATCTGCATATGCTAGGCTTGTCAAGTTTAACCCGAGTATTTTGCATGTGCAAAACTAGCTTGCACCCATTGTATGTGAACGTAGAGCTTATCACACCCGATCATCACGTGGTGTCTCGGCACGACGAACTGTAGCAATGGTGCATACTTAGGGAGAACACTTGTTCCTTGAAATTTAGTGAGAGATCACCTTATAATGCTACCGCTGAACTAAGCAAAATAAGATGCATAACGGATAAACATCACATGCAATCAAATAAGTGATATGATATGGCCATCATCATCTTGTGCCTTTGATCTCCATCTCCAAAGCACCGTCATGATCACCATCATCACCGCCTTGACACCTTGATCTCCATCGAAGCATCGTTGTCGTCTCGCCAACTATTGCTTCTACGACTATCGCTATCGCTCAGTGAAAAAGTAAAGCAATTACATGGCGATTGGAATTCATACAATAAAGCGACAACCATATGGGTCCTATAAATGGAAATCCATGCCCTCTGCTTGGTGTGCCTTTTCCAGAGCTCCCTCCTTTCGTATTGCCCCCTTACCCGGCTATGGGTTGGAATGATGTGCCACCTCCCCCTCTGGAGCATCCGAACATGGGTGACAACAACTGGGGCAATGCTGTTTGGGGTGAGGAATATGAGATTGCTCAAGATGATATGCAAGCTGAGCAGCAGACCATGGTTATGGATCTCTCGGAAGATTTCTCTGGCTCTGTTGAGCAAAAAATTCAGCCAAAATTTGTTCTGGTTTTTTATGTAGAGTAGAATGCGGAGCAACCTATTGTGGAGGAGCCTGCCTATAACCCTGAAGATTGGGCCATAGTAGTCTACAAACCTCTTGTTCCTGCTCAGAACACTTTTGAAGTTGCTGCTGTTGAGGAGCCTTTTGTTGCCATAGAAAAAGTTCTCTTTGGGCCTGGGCTGCCTCCAGAGTTGGCTTTCAGAAGGAATTTTGAGGCATTCCCGCAATCTGATGCAAGCTTTCAGCTAAACAGATCCATTGAGATGCTGCCTATTCAATCTAATGTGCTTTCCAAGAGAAGTAGGGATTTGACTTTTGATGTGCCAAGATTGATGTATCAGGCACCTGAACAGGAACATAGGCCTGTGGTAAGGCCCCTCTTTCCATCTACTGAAGAATCCTCTAACAAAGAGGTAATGTTTTTTGACCATTTTTCTCCTACAATGTGTGATGCTACATCATCACAGGAACAGAGAAAGAGCAGAAGGCCAAGGAATACCTTGGCGCTTACTCCTATTGTGGAGACATCTGTTAGGAGGTGCACCAGAGGGTCTCTGCAGAGAGATGGTTTCAAGCCAGTCTTTCAGGAGCTGCCCATGCAGTCCAAGAAGAGGAAGCCAAAATCCAAGCCTTTCTCTGCAACTGTGTCTGAGAACCTGCAGGGTGAACAACTTGATGATCTTCCACCTCCAACTCCGATTAGCAAGCTGCAGCAGATTGGAAATGAGCTTGGCATAACAGATGATCTTCTTACTACGGAGAAGCTTATTGGTGATCCCTCTGCTACTCCTAACAATGGTGCAAATGTGTAATGGACTTTTAGTTTGTGGGGGGTGGCAACTATTTTATTTTGGTCTTCAACTATCAGGGTTGTGGTCTTTTGATGGCCCTGTAATGGTTTATTTATGTTATGTTGGATCTATGCTACTCTTGTCTTTGCTGGCATTAAGTGCCATCAGACTTTATTCTCTACTCATATATGTTTTAATGAGTAATGAATGTAAGAACTGGAGTGTGTTATGCTGGAATGTTAGAGGATTGAATTCAGATGTAAGGCAAAAAGCTGTCAGGCAGAAGTTGGATGAGAGTCAGTGTGCTATTGCTTGCTTTCAAGAAACCAAGTGTGCTTCTTTTGATTTTAGGTCTATTAGGTCTTTTTGCCCTAAAAGATTTGATAGTTTTGCTTTCTCCCCCTTTGTTGGAGCTTTTGGGGGAATTCTGGTTGTTTGGAACTCCTCTATTTTCTGGGGCACTGTGATTGAGATACAGCCTTTTGCAATCCTAGTTCACTTCATTTCCAATCATAATAATGAGAAGTGGTCCTTAATATCTGTGTATGGCCCTTGTCAAGGGGAAGCCATGGATAACTTTGTCAATTGGCTGTATAATTTGCAAATACCTTTGGGGGAAAATTGGCTAGTGGTGGGAGATTTCAATTTCATAAGATCACTTGATAACAGGAATTTTCCTGGGGGGTCTGAATGATATTTTTATTTTTAATGAAATCATTGCTCACCTTGGACTACTGGAACTGCCTCTCAAGGGTCGATCTTACACATGGTCTAATATGCAAGATAATCCATTATTAGAGCAGTTGGATTGGTTTTTCACATCTGCTGATTGGATTACTTCATACCCCATGACTGAAGTTTTGCCCATGGCCAGAACTGCTTCTTATCATGTGCCATGTGTGGTCACAATCAAGACCTCTATCCCCAAATCTAAAATATTTTGTTTTGAAAATTATTGGGTGGAGCTGGAGGGGTTTATGGAATGTGTTCAGCAGTCATGGCAGAAACCCTCTAATAAATCTCACATTACTGCCAGGATTGCTGATAAATTTAAGTGTTTAAGAGGAGCTCTTAAAAAGTGCCAACTGAATATTTCTAAGCTTAAAGTTTTGATATCCAAATGTAATGAGGTCATACTGTGTCTTGATGGGCTTGAGGAGCTAAGGCCTTTATTCAGACCTGAATTCAACTTCAGAAAGGTGGTAAAATTGCATGTGGAAAACCTTTTGCATTTTCAATATCTATATTGGAAAAAAGGTGTACAATCAGGTATATTAAACTGTCAGGAGAGAACACAAAATTCTTTCATGCAATGACTACTGAGAGACATAGAAGAAACTCTATTGCATCTTTGAAAGATACTGATGGGTCAGTGGTTTCTCAACAGTCTCAGATGGAGGGAATTATCTGGAATTGTTTCAAGAATAGAATGGGAATTTCTTCTGGTATTGTCATGGGTTTTGACCTCAGCAACTTGCTAAAACCAGTTGATGGGTTGGATTTTCTTACTGAGTCTTTCACAAAGGAGGAAATGGATGATAGAGTCAAACATATGCCCATTGAAAAAGCTCATGGACCTGATGGTTTTAATGGACTGTTCTTTAAAAAGTGCTGGCACATCATCTGTCATGACTTTTATGAGTTGGCTGAGTCTTTTCATTCCGGAACTGCAAATCTAGAAAATATTAATGGCTCCTATATCACCTTGATACCTAAGAAGCTGGCTCCTGAAGAGGTTGGAGATTATAGGCCAATTTCTTTGACAGGGATGGGTCTTAAGTTTTTATCTAAGATGGCTGCTAATAGGTTCCAGAAGATCATCATGGCATGCATTCATAAGAATCAGTATGGTTTTATTAAGAGTAGGACTATTCAGGACTGTATTGGTTGGTCTATGGAGTATTTACACCAATGTCACCAATCCAAGAGGCCTATAATAATTCTTAAACTAGATTTTGAAAAGGCTTTTGACTCAATTGAACATGAAGCTATTCTACGGATCCTCAAGTTCAAAGGTTTTAATCAAAAATGGATTTCCTGGGTCAAGCAGTTGCTTTCTACTGGGACATCATCTGTTCTTCAAAATGGTGTGCCTGGTAGGCAGTTTCTTTGTGAGAAAGGGGTTAGGCAAGGAGATTGTCTCTCACCTTTACTCTTTGTTATTGCTGCTGATCTGTTACAGTCAGTGGTAAATGATATGTTCAGGAGGGGAATTTTACAGCTGCCTATACCATGCCATGATCAGGACTATCCAATAGTGCAATATGCCGATGATACCCTAATCATCTTACCTGCACATAAAAATCAGCTTCTGGCTCTGAAAGACATGTTGCAAGTTTTTTCCACATCAACTGGGTTAGTTGTCAACTATCACAAGTCCTCTATGGTGCCCATAAAGGTTGATGAGGACTCTATCATTGGTTTGGCTGCTGCTTTTGGTTGTCAAGTGGGTAAAATGCCATTCACTTATCTTGGCCTGCCAGTTGGTACTTCCAGGCCTAAAATGGTGGATTTTATGCCACTTGTTGACTGTATGAAAAGAAGGATGACAGCTAGTTCTTCCTTTCTGAATCAAGGGGAAAGGCTTCAGTTCCTGAATTCTGCTCTGTCTTCCTTGCCCATCTTTTATCTTGGTAGCTTGCTTGCTCCTGCAGGAATATTAAAGCAATTAGAGAGAATTCAGAGGCAGTGTCTATGGAGAAAGCACAGGGATGTGCCATCACCATCCTTGGCAGCTTGGGACCTCATTTGTAGGCCTAAAAATAAAGGTGGGCTGGTAATTTTGAACTTGGGTGTTCAGAACATGGCTCTATTGCTCAAACATTTGCACAAATTTTTAAATCGAGCTAATTTACCATGGGTGGGACACATACTATCACTCTTCTGTTCCTCAGGGGACTGATATTTGTGGTTCTTTTTGGTGGAAGGATATCTGCAAGTTGTTGGATCATTACAGGAACACAACTTGGATTCAAGTCAACTCTGGGAACTCTGCACTGTTTTGGTCTGATAAGTGGAAGATTGGGGATTCAGTTGCACCTTTGCAATTAAGGTTCTCTAGGCTCTTCTCTTATGTGAAAGATCCATGGATCACAGTCTCTGAGGCCTTCCAGTCGCATGATATGATTAATTTGTTCCATTTACCTCTATCTGCTCAGGCATATCAGGAGTTCTTGACTGTACAAGATCTTATGGTCTCCTGTGGTAGAGAAGTGGAGCAAAAAGACACTTGGTTCTGGCAGGGGACATGTAATGCATTCAAGCCCAAGCTGTTCTACTTTTTCATGCATTCTAACATGTCTTTTAACCCTCTTCTTCTCTGGATATGGAAATCCTCCTACACAATGAAAATCAAAGGTTTGCCTGGATGTTAATCATGGACAGGCTCAATACCAAAGATATGGTGGAAAGAAGACATTGGCATCTTGATGATGGGGTTAACTACCTTCTTTGTCCCTTGAGGACTAGAGAGACCATAAACCACCTGTTTTTTGAATGTAACTTTAGTGTGAGAATATGGAACTATCTGCAAATTACATGGTCACCTGGGGATGACATGTATGCTATTGTTATGCAAGCTAAACAAGACTTGCTCAGCCTTTTTTACTGAAGTTGTTTTTGTTGCTTGTTGGCACATCTGGATAGTCAGGAATGCAAGAGTGTTCAGGCATGATAGGAAGAGTTTTAATAAATGGAGAAGTGCATTTATCCATGATATTACACTCATGCAGCACAGAGTCAAGGCTAGCTACAAGGAGGACCTCCTAAAGTGGATTTCCTTCTTACCCCCTTGAGGTTCTTTTTGTTTTCCTAGTAGTTTAGTACCCTTTTTTCTTTCTTTTATGTTTTGGTTACCCCTTGCAATCTTTATACTTTGTATTATATTTTTTGAATAAAAGTAAAATGCTGTGTGGGGGGGGGGGGTTCTCCCTATAGTTTCCAGTAAAAAAACCATATGGGTTCTGCCAGTTGCCGATAACTGTTACAAAACATGATCATCTCATACAACAAATTATATATCATCACGTCTTGACCATCACATCACAACATGCCCTGCAAAACAAGTTAGACGTCCTCTACTTTGTTGTTGCAAGTTTTACATGGCTGCTATGGGCTTCTAGCAAGAACCGTTCTTACCTACGGCATAAAAACCACAACGTGGTATAGTGATTGCTTTTTGATCTTCAGAAAGAACCCTGTTCATTGAATTTGATTCAACTAAAGTTGGAGAAACTGACACCCTCTAGCCACCTGTGTGCAAAGCACGTCGGTAGGACCAGTATCATGAACGCGGTCATGTAATGTCGGTTCAGGCCGCTTCATCCAACAATACCACCGAATCAAGAAACAACTAGTGACGGCAAGCAATATGTATATACCCACACCCACAACTCCTTTGTGTTCTACTCGTGCATATAACATCTACGCATAGACCTGGCTCGGATGCCAATGTCGGGGAATGTAGTATTTCAAAAAAAACTGCCTATGATCACGCAAGATCTATCTAGGAGAATCATAGCAATGAGCGGGAGAGTGAGTCCACAAAGCCTCATACACCGAAAGCGGAAGCGTTAAGTAACACAGTTGATGTAGTCGAACGTCTTCGCGATCCAACCGATCAGGTTCTGAACGCACGACACCTCCGCGATCTACACATGTTCACCTTGGTGACATCCCTCGAACTCTAGATCCAGCTGAGGCCGAGGGAGAGTTTCGTCAGCACGACGGCGTGGTGACGGTGATGATGAAGTTACCGATGCAGGACTTCGCCTAAGCACTACGACAATATGACCGAGGTGGAAATCTGTGGAGGGGGGCACCGCACATAGCTAAGAGATCAACTTGTGTGTCTATGGGGTGCCCCCTCCCCCGTATATAAAGGAGTGGAGGAGGGGGCTGGCCAGCCTCATGGGGTGCGCCCCAAGGGGGGAATCCTACTCCTACTAGCAGTAAGTTCCCTCCTTTCCTAGTCCAACTAGGAGGGGAAGGAAAGGGAAGAGGGAGAGATGGAAAGGGGGCCGGCCCCCCTCCCAATTTGGATTGGGCTTGGGGGGCGCCCCTGCTCTTGGCTGCATCCTCCTCTCTTCCACTAAAGCCCATGAAGGCCCATTAAACCCCCGGGGGTTTCCGGTAACCCCCCGGTACTCTGGAAAATGCCTGAACCTATCCGAAACCTTTCCAGTGTCCAAACATAACCTTCCAATATATCAATATTTATGTCTCGACCATTTCGGGACTCCTCGTCATGTCCGTGATCACATCCGGGACTCCGAACAATCTTCGGTACATCAAATAACATAACTCACAATACATATCGTCATCGAACGTTAAGCGTGCGGACCCTAAGGGTTCGAGAACTATGTGGAAATGACCAAGACTTATCTCCGGTCAATAAACAATAGCGGAACCTCGATGCTCATATTGGTTCCTACATATTCTATGAAGATCTTTATCGGTCAAACTGCATAACAACATACGTTGTTCCCTTTGTCATCGGTATGTTACTTGCCCGAGATTCGATCATCGGTATCTCAATACCTAGTTCAATCTCATTACTGGCAAGTCTCTTTACCCGTTCTGTAATGCAACATCCCGCAACTAACTCATTAGTCACATTGCTTGCAAGGCTTATAGTGATGTGCATTACCGAGAGGGCCCAGAGATACCTCTCCAACAATCGGAGTGACAAATCCTAATCTCGATCTATGCCAACTCAACAAACACCATCGGAGACACCTGTAGAGCATCTTTATAATCACCCAGTTATGTTGTGACATTTGATAGCACACAAAGTATTCCTCCGGTATTTGGGAGTTACATAATCTCATAGTCATAGGAACATGTATAATTTATGAAGAAAGCAATAGCAATAAACTAAACGATCATAGTGCTAAGCTAACAGATGGGTCATGTCAATCACATCATTCTCTAATGATGTGATCCCATTTATCAAATGACAACTCATGTCTATGGTTAGGAAACTTAACCATCTTTGATTAATGAGCTAGTCAAATAGAGGCATACTAGTGACACTCTGTTTGTCTGTGTATTCACACATGTACTTCATTTCCGGTTAATACAATTCTAGCATGAATAATAAACATTTATCATGGTATAAGGAAATATAAATAACAACTTTATTATTGCCTCTAGGGCATATTTCCTTTAGAGGGAGTAGTCCACCCTCAGGGCTGAGGGTTTGTACCAATAGCTATGTGTTTAATCTCTCTCTCTCTCGTGATTCTTGAGATGTCATGATCTTGATGTATCGCGGGCTTTGTTAATATTTTCGGATTATATGGTGTTTTCCCCTCTCTATCTTGTTGTGATGAATTGAGTTTTTCCCTTTGAGATTTCGTTGTTATCGGATTGAATATTTTTATGGATTTGAGAACGCTTGATATATGTCTTGCAATTGAATACTCGTGGTGACAATGGGGTATCGTAGTGATTCACTTGATATATGTTCTGTCACTCAACTCGCGGATTCCCGAGGTGACATTGGGGTAATCTATCCATAGGGGTTGATGCATGTTCTTGTCTTTGTTTCTTCGGTAGAAATCTTGGGGCACTCTTTGAAGTTCTTTGTGTTTGATTGAGTATTATTAATATGAATTTGCTTTGGTGTTATTTTAGTACAAACTCTAGGATAGACCGAACAGAAATAATAGCTTTGTGTTATTTTAGTACGGACTCTTGAATAGATCAAACGGAAAGAATAGCTTTGAGGTGGTTTCGTACCCTACAAACAATTTGTTCTTATGTTCTCCGCTGGATAGGAACTTTGTATTAATTCTTCATCACACTTTGTGGGGTGGCTATATGATCCAATTATATTAGCATTGTTGAGAGGTTGTACTAGTGAAAGTACGGAACCTAGGCCTCATTTTCAAGCATTGCAACACCATTTTGGGCCAATTCCAGTTCTGCCCCTAACTCGAACCCACTACTCAGTTTTGCCCCTAATTTTCAGGTATGCTCAGTTTTGCCCCTCCGCCGTTAGTGTCACTTACAGAAATGCCCTTTTGCGCCGTTACCGTCCGGTCAAAGTACTTTGACCATACAGAAAAAATAGCAAAAAAAATCAAAAAAATATGAAATTTGGTGGGATCGAAGATAGTCATGTCCGCAAGGCGCGTGCACAATTTTGTGTTGGTTGGACACTCTGGGAGCTCGTGGCAAAGGAAAAAAAATAATAATTTATACCTATGAATAGTAAATTCGAAAAAATAGCAAAAAAGTTCAAAAAAAATTGAATTTATTTGGCGTCAAAGAGGCTTGAGTGCACAAGGTGCTTGCATGTTTTGGTGATCAAATGACGTACGAGGCGCTCTAGAGAAAAAAAACAAAATACTGCATTTTTTCAAAGTTTTTTTGAGCTAAAATTTGTGTTTTTTCTCCACGAGCTCCTACGATGTCCAAACACAACAAAAACGTGCACACATCTTGCGAACCTGAATATCTTCAGTCCCACGAACTTTCATATTTTTTGATTTTTTTCTATTTTTTTGAATTTACTGCTCGCATGCATACAAAATTTATGTTTTCCTTTGACACGAGCTCTTGGAGTGTCCGAACGGCATGAAAATGTGCACGCACCTTGCGGACATGACTATCTTCGATCCCACCAAATTTCATATTTTTTTTGATTTTTTTTGCTATTTTTTCAGGACGGTCAAAGACCTTTGACCGGACGGTAACAGCAGAGAAGGGCATTTCTATAAGTGAAACTAACGGCGGAGGGGCAAAACTGAGCATACCTAAAAATTAGGGGAAAAACTGAGTAGTGGGTTCGAGTTAAGGGCATAGATGTAAATGTCCCTACCATTTTTGTGCCCGTTTACTATTTGCTACCTTGCTGTTTTTATTTATTCAGATTATAAAAATATATTTCTACCATCAATATTACACTTTTATAACCATCTCTTCACCGAACTAGTGCACCTATACAATTTTCCATTGTATTGGGTATGTTGGGGACACAAGAGATTTCTTGTATTTGGTTGCAGGGTTGTTTGAGAGATACCATCTTCATCCTACACCTCCCACGGATTGATAAACCTTAGGTCATCCACTTGAGGGAAAATTGCTACTGTTCTATAAAACTCTGTGCTTGGAGGCCCAACACGAGTCTACAAGAATAAAGTTGCGTAATAGACATCAGCCGACTATTCACAACCGTCTCATGAGGGCGCCGGCTGCAGCTAGCTGCCGGCTCCGGGTTCTGCTGGCCGCGACCACCGCCACTAGGGGACCGGGAGGTCGCTCCATTCTCGTGGCGGGGTGGAGGGTTTTTGGCCTGCTGGCCGGCTCCCGCCACGCGGTTGCACGCGTCTTGCTGCGCGTTCGCAGGGTTGAGGATCACCTTGAGGCGGTCCATCTTGCTGCACTGCTTATTACCCTCCAGGGTCTCGAGTTCTTCTGTTGCCGCCTACGCGACGCACAGGTTTTGTAATGGGGTGTCACAGATTGGACGTCCGACTCCCAGCATGCTAGCGATGGCCACGCCGCGTTCCCATAGGGCGCCGGCTCGGCTGGGCTCGCCTGTAGCCGGCGTGCCGCCCGCTATGCAGTCAATCTCGTGCTGGTTAGCCTCAGTGCGTCGCTTCATGGCCGCTGTCGGTGTCAAAATCAGCGGATCTCGGGTAGGGGGTCCCGAACTGTCCGTCTAGGCCGGATGGTAACATGAGGCAAGGGACACGAAGTTTTACCCAGGTTCGGGCCCTCTTGATGGAGGTAAAACCCTATGTCCTGCTTGATCAATATTGATGATATGGGTAGTACAAGAGTAGATCTACCACGAGATCGGAGAGGCTAAACCCTAGAAGCTAGCCTATGGTATGATTGTTGTCCTACGGACTAAAACCCTCCGGTTTATATAGACACCGGAGAGGGTTAGGGTTACACAAAGTCGGTTACAATGGTAGGAGATCTGCATATGCGTATCGCCAAGATTGCCTTCCATGCCAAGGAAAGTCCCTTCCGGACACGGGACGAAGTCTTCAATCTTGTGTCTTCATAGTCCAGGAGTCCGGCTGAAGGTATAGTCCGGCCATCCGGACACCCCCTAATCCAGGACTCCCTTAGTAGCCCCTGAACCAGGCTTCAATGACGACGAGTCCGGCGTGCAGATTGTCTTCGGCATTACAAGGCGGGTTCCTCCTCCAAGTACTTCATAGAAGATTTTGAACACAAAGATAATGTCCGGCTCTGCAAAATAAGTTTCCACATATGGCCATAGAGAGAATAATATTTACACAGATCTAATCCGCTGACATATTCTGTAGTGCGACATCGCACCACGGCCAAGCCTTTATTCGAATCATTTTATTATCCCACCTCAGCACATGCGAGGCGGTTTCCTTGGCACGGCTTGTTAAAGCAGAGATCGTGTCCCCTTATTCCGGGATTCTCATCAATACGGGCGTGGGTGATCCAACCGCTTCTAGGACTCCTAGACTATAGGCAAGTCCAAACGACCACGGAGAGGATGCTTGATATTCACCCTCTTTATAAAGAGACAAGGCTCTTACTTTTTTCCCTCCCGTGCTCAATCGAATCCTTCCCCCACCTCAAGCTCAAACACCCAAGGTTCAGGTCAGGTGCTCCGAACCTTCAATCATGTCCGAATCTAGCCTTCAAGGCCAATGGGTGCCTTCCTCCATCACGGAAGAAGACATCAAAAAGTTGAGGGAGGCCAGATATCTGACCGCCGAGGTTGTGCATCGGCTGCCCACCCGAGGGCAGGCCGTCCCCTCCCCTGAACCCAACGAGAATGTCGTGTTCGTCTCCCACTTCCTCTGAGGTCTAGGCCTTGCTCTGGATCCTTTCGTCAGGGGTTTGATGTTTTATTACAGGCTAGATTTCCATGATCTAGCTCCGGATTCCTTTCTTCATATCACGACATTTATTGTCGTGTGTGAGGCCTTCCTCCGGGTTACCCCTCACTTTGGCCTGTGGCTCAAGACCTTTGAAGTAAAGCCAAAGATGATCAAGGGGCAACATGCAGCATGTGGAGGTGCCTCAATATGCAAGATGACGGGGGCTCCATGGCCCAAAGGTTCCATTCCAGAGCTGTCTGAATTGTGGCAACAGGAGTAGTTCTACATCACGACTCCTAGAAGTGCCAAGTGGGCGGCCGCCCCAGTTTTCTGCTCGGGCCCTCCACCACAACTGATGTCATGGATCAACAGAGGTCTGAGCTGGGGTCCAGCCAAGGATGTGCCTATACTGCAAAGCCGCATTCGATATCTCTTCAATGGAGATTTTATTTTGGTTGCGGTAATACAAGTTATGCTGGTTCATCAAGTCCAGCCTTGCAAACGCCGGCCCCTTCGCTTGTGGGAGTTCAATACCGAGGGGCCGCATGTCATTCAAAATTTCCTTGGCCTGACGCACGAGGAGATGTACAAGTCATTCTTCGGACCTCAGGTAGAGTGTCCGGAAATTACCGAGGACGTGGGCCTGAGTTGTAACCGCGCCGCCGAACAGGTAAGGAATCTTCCGACCGAATGCACTATCTCTCACTTGTTACGAAGTTATTTCTCAGAGTTTGCTTTTGGACTAGGACTGGCTGACAAAGGCGAAGTTGATTCGGTGTTTGGCCCCCCTCCCTGAGGGTTTGGAGAATCCGGTATTGGAAAAGATGCTCCAGGTCGCACCTTGCCCGGAGCCCTTGAAGGAAGATACTGGGGAGGATAACACGGGCGGACGCAGGCCCCCAATGCCGCCCATTCTAACCGAGGGAGCGAGCGTCTCCATGAAGGAAGACGACCGAAGGAGGAAAAGGACTGCGCGCGGGGATTCAGAAGCCGAAGCTTCCAAACGGGAGAAGAAGTCTCCCACAGTGGGTCCTACCTCGTAGGGTGCTTTTGTCGCACAAAGTCCGCGGGGGATCAATTCTCCAGCGAGTCGTAACTGACCCGAAATACATTAATAGTACAGGTATGCCATCTTTTTCTTCTGAGAAAATAACCGCCGCATATATCTTTGCAGTTCGGGTCTTAGCCCCTCTCAAATGAGCTCGTCTTTGGGGGATCTTCTTCCAAAGATGATGGAGAGCGAAACGCCCCCTCCGGACTCCTCCGCTCCGGAAGTGGGCGACCCCGAAGTGTCGTCGCGGAGGGCCTCTCCGGGTCCGATGAGGCCAGAAGATAATCCCATTGACCCCCGGAGCTCCCAGTGTCCAGCTCCCGAAGAGAGCGGAAAAAAGAGTCCGGCACTGTCTGGTGTGTGAACGGATCTTCTGAGGGAGTTGGTGGGGCGAGCGGCCATCTCAGATGAACACCATGTGCTGATGAATACGGTGATGGAGAGAATCTCGTCCGCCGAAAGCAGATTGCATGAAGCTTTTATGAGTCTACTAACAGGCTTTGAGGTACATAAAATAATGTATGATAGTCCTGCACATGCTAGGTGTGCCCTGTGTAGATAGTAGCCCCTGAGACTCTGGTTGTCGTCGGAAACGACGACGAATAGAGGATCATATTCCCAGGTAATAGCCGTACTGCCTCTATGTGCAGGTGATGGAAGCTCCGGTGGCTAGCCGGACTAGCGAGTTTGCCCATTTAAAACGGCAGATGGATGTGGCGGACGCCGACATCGAGCTTGTTAACCAAAGGCTTGACGAGGCACAGGGTAAGAGCAGCATGATGCCAGTACCTTTAATATGTTGTGACTGCATATGGAGCTGCCACTGTTGAAGCCTTGCGGGCAGAACTTGCCCGAGCCAAGGAACAAGCGAGGTTTAGTAATGCGGCTGCTTTGAAGGCGGCCAAAGAGTTGAAAACTAAGAAGGCCGCGCATGGCGAGAGCCGAGATAAGATGGCCAAGATGGCCATAGAATTAAAAGCCGCCGGCGACCGTTACCGAGTTCTTGAAAAGGAAAACTTACCGAAGGCATCGGACCTTGAGAAGGCTGCTGCGACGAGAAAAGACATCTGCTCTGCTATGAGGGCGAAGAAGGAGGAGCTGCGGGAAGCCGGGGATATTGTAGCTGGGAAATCCTTTATGTTGCGGAGGAAGTTCGGAGATCCACGGTATACATCTCTGGATCGGCTATGGAGTTCGGAGGATGTGTATGTGGATTTGGTGGCGAGCGCTGCCGATGCGGCAAAGAACTTCCAGGGTCAGACGAACCTTGAAGTGGACCAGCTGTTTTGGACACAATTCCATTCTCCCGAGCGTCCGCTTTCATTGACTGACCAATTAGCCGAATGGGCCGAACTGAATAGGTTGTCCGGACTCGCCATGAGGTCTGTTATGGATCAGCTATGGCCGGAAAGGCCAAAACCGAATAGCTATTTTAGCTTGGTGCAGCAGCTCCTTGATGTGGTGTCGCGCATTAATGCGGTGAAGAGGTCGGCGTGCATAGAGGGCTCACGGATGGCATTTTCCCGTGTTAAAGCATACTGGGCGGAGATGGATGCTACCACTGTTGCAGCGCGGGATTCGGCCATAGGTCGAATGGCTGCTGAGCACTACTTTGAAGAAGTTCTTGAGGGTGCTCATTTGATAGAGACCCAGTGCTCAAAAAATATTATGTTTGAGTGATATGTAATCTCATTGTAAGCGAAATGCTTTTATAAATTTTTATAAGGCTATTTTTATACTTTTGCCTGAAAGTAATATGATGCCTCCTGGGCGACCGTTTATGTATACATGTGTATAACCTGAAAGATTGCAGCCGTCGGCTTCGACCCCCACGCATATAATGCGGAGGTGCTCGCAAAAAACATGCGTTCACACTTAACCCAATGTCTTAGTCCTATTAAGGAGGTGATAGCGGAGCAAGCGAGGCAACCGGACTATAATGCTTTAACACTTTCACTTAGCCATAGGAGTTTGATAGTGGGGCTACTAGATAGCCCATGGTGGCTCCGCACTCTCCCGATCCCGGGGTGCGTACATGCCTGGCCGGAAAACGGCCCTTCGTTAAGGCGGAGGAATTCTAACATTCCAACAGGTCATCAAGTGGTTGACCAGTCTCACGCTATATCATGACAGTCAGTTTTCGACTTTCTCTACTGAGGTGCTCGTCCGGATGAACCAGGGCACAATCGCAGTACTTCTCCTGGTGCTACCTTAGCCGGTAAAGCGGAACGTAAGGCACCAAAACACAGGAGCCGGGCAAACCCAACATTTGACCAAAGAAAATGATTCGGAGCTGATGCATATAGGGCCAAACTCGCGACGCCGAACACTCCCTAAGGTATTTGGTCTTTGTGGTACAAACCAGGCCTAAATAATGGCCTTCGTAAGAAGCCCCTTGTGTCCAGGTACGTGCATTGTTCTGGCGTGGCCACATGCCAAGACGTCAGCATCCTTCTCAACGGTGGATATGTATCAACAAGAGATAGTAAAAAAGGTTTACGCAGGGTCTTAATCTAAAAAGAATCCTTGGGGCTGGTCTCTGCTGCATGTCTGCGCCTGTGTCTCCGTTGTGCCGTATCCTGGATGGGTGTAGCACGATGATCGTCACTTGTCTGCGCGCATTGAGCCCCTTGTATTGACAAATAGGGGTGTGACCATTTATTCGGTATAAATAGCGGCGCCGGACTTGATTAATTGTGTCTGAGGTCTTGACGACCTATTGGATGCTTTCGCTGGTCCGGGGGCCTTTAGTGTGCGGCTGGCAAGGCAGCCGCACTCTCTTCGGCACGCAGAGATCGCTTGATATTTCCTTCACCTGAAATGACACCACGTGGACCGGGCATCTTGAGTGTGAGGGAGGCGTAGTGTGGTATTGCATTAAAGCGACCGAAAGCTTCACGTCCGAGCAGTGCTTGATAGCCACTTTGGAACAGAGCGATGTGGAAGGTTAAATGCTCATGACGGAAGTTATCGGGGGAGCCGAATATAACTTGTAGTAGGAGGGAGCCCGTACAACGATCCCCTGGGCCTGGCATTACTCCTTTAAAGGTAGTATTGCTATGGCGAATTTTTGTTGGGTCTAACCCTATCCCGCGGATTGTATCCTGATATATTAGATTTAGACTGCTGCCACCGTACATCAAGACTCGTGTGAAGTGATATCCGCCAATTACTGGGTCTAATACTAGGGTAGCCCATCCTACGTGTCGGATACTTGCTGAGTAATCGCGATGGTCGAAAGTCATCGGTTGAGACGACTGGTGGCAGGACTTCGCGGTGACAGGCACTTGGGTATATTTTCCTGGGAGTGCCGCGTTGTTTTTTCCATTGATCACATGTAACATGTTTACTATTTTGACTTCTGGTGGAAATTTCTTTTGTTCCCCAGTGTCTTGCTTGGGGGGCTCATCCTCGTCTTCACTTGGTCTATCCTCCCCCTTGTGTACGGTGTTGAGCTTGCCGGACTGCTTGAAGACCCAACATTCTCTGTGGGTATGATTAGCAGGTTTACCAGGGGTACTATGGATCTGACATACTTGGTCCAGAATTTTGTTGAGGCTGGACAGTTCATCCCTGGTGCCTTTAGAGGGCGGCTTTTGCAGACCTGGCCGAGAGCTTTTGAATCCGGCATTTACTGCCGTGCCCTTCGTGCTGTCTTCTTTATTCCGGCGTTTGTTATTGCTGTTGCGCCATGATTTCCCGTTTCCATCTCTAACTTCGGATGTACTGGGATCTCTGGTGCTGCATCTGGCTAGCCAGCTGTCCTCACCCGCGCAAAAGCGGGTCATGAGGTTTGTTAATGCGGCCATCGTTCTCGGCTTATTTTGGCCGAGGTGTCTGGAAAACCATTTGTCACGGACGCTATGCTTAAAAGCTGCCAAGGCTTCGGCGTCCGGACAGTCGACAATCTGGTTCTTTTTGGTAAGAAACCTATTCCAAAGCTTTCGGGCTGACTCTCCGGGCTGTTGAGTTATATGACTCAAATCGTCCGCATCCGGGGGTCGGACATAAGTCCCTTGAAAATTTGCCCGAAAGGCGTCTTCGAGCTCTTCCCAACTTCCAATGGAGCTTTCGGGAGGCCTTTAAGCCAGTGATGAGCTGGCCCTTTGAGCTTGAGGGGTAAGTACTTGATGGCGTGGAGATCATCTCCTCGAGCCATATGGATATGAAGGATGTAGTCCTCAATCCAGACCCCAAGGTCTGTTGTTCCGTCGTATGCCTCTATGTTTACAGGTTTGAATCCCTTTGGAAATTCATGGTCTAGCACCTCATCGGTGAAACATAGGGGGTGTGCGGCACCCCTGTAGCTGGGTGTACCGCGTTGTTCAGATGTTTGTTGTGTTGCATTGTATGCTGGGGCGCGCTTGCGTGGTCCATAGATGGATCTTGTTGCGCCGTTCTTTGGGTGCGAGCCCTCGCATGGGTCGCGTGTTGTATTGTGAGTGGTGTTGTATGCCGCTCTGTGTTGGTAGAGGGGTCGTCTATCCGGCCAGGTGGCTGCTTTGATATTTGGTTGTGGGGGGTCTGAGGCCTCCTCATCGAATTCAGGTAGCAGCTTCCGCTTTGGGTAGCTCTTGGAGGGGCGATTGTCGCCGTACCTCGCTGCTGTGTTGAGTATTTTACTCCATCTGAATTGGAGTGTGTCTTGCGCAGCCTTGAGCCTTTGCTTCTGCTTTTTAAGACTTCTCGCAGTGGCAACAAGCCTTTTACAGGCATTCTGCTACTCCGGGTGCCTGTCCGGCGTTATGTCGGCCGGACTATTATCCTTGATAGAATTTGTTTGTTCGGTTTGATTATCCGGATTGCCGTTGTCCGGCAGCGGTTTGCCTTGCTCCAGCGCTGGGTCTGTGTGATCGTTATTTCTGTCGAGGCAGGATTTGGGGCGGCGCTTGCGTCGCCGCTTTGACTGCTTCTCGAGGGAACAAGCCTTCGGTGCGTCCTTCCGCTCCTCGTCGTCATCTTTTGGTGCATCCACCATGTATACGTCATATGACAAGGTGGCTTTCCAGGGCCCAGTAGGCGCTGGTTCTTCATCGTCTCCTGCATCGGCGTCCATACCGTCGATGTCTTCGAAGTCGAAGTCGAGCATGTCGGTTAAATCATTGACAGTGGCTACAAAGTGGGTGGTGGGTGGGCTTTGAATTTCTCCATCGTCCGTATCCCAACCTTGCTGACCGTAGTCCGGCCAGGGCTCTCCTGATAGAGAGAGAGACTTTAGTGTCTTTAGAATATCGCCGAAAGGCGAGTGCTGAAAGATGTCCGTGGCTGTAAACTCCATGATCGGCGCCCAATCGGATTGTTCGGCAGGGGCGCGGAGGGTTCGGAGTCCCGAGAGGAGTCCGGCTCCTTGGAGTCACAAGTCTCGCGGAGTGCGGGGCTGGTGTTCAGCTCGATCGCCGTTGGGATCGCAGCCCCCGAGGCGGCGTCCAACCGCCCATGCTCGATCGGCGCAGTTGGCTCCGAATTAAGGGTCGAAGCCGATGCGGGTGCGGCCTCCAGGGCACTGTTCGGCGGCAGAGCTAGATCATGCTTGTCGTGACAGTGCGGCGCGCTCGGCAGTGACTCGAATCCGTCGAGGACCAAGTCCCCGCGGATGTCAGCCGTGTAGTTTAAACTTCCAAATCTGACCTGACGGCCAGGGGCATAACTTTCGATCTGCTCCAGATGGCCAAGTGAATTGGCCCGCAGTGCGAAGCCGCCAAAGACGAAGATCTGTCCGGGGAGGAAGGTCTCACCCTGGATTGCATCGCTATTGATGATTATAGGAGCCATCAAGCCTAACGGCGACGACACAGAGGAACTCTCAATGAAAGCACCAATGTCGGTGTCAAAACCGGCGGATCTCGGGTAGGGGGTCCCGAACTGTGCGTCTAGGCCGGATGGTAACAGGAGGCAAGGGACACGAAGTTTTACCCAGGTTCGGGCCCTCTTGATGGAGGTAAAACCCTACGTCCTGCTTGATTAATATTGATGATATGGGTAGTACAAGATTAGATCTACCACGAGATCGGAGAGGCTAAACCCTAGAAGCTAGCCTATGGTATGATTGTTGTTTTGGATGTTGTCCTACGGACTAAAACCCTCCGGTTTATATAGACACCGGAGAGGGTTAGGGTTACACAAAGTCGGTTACAATGGTAGGAGATCTGCATATGCGTATCGCCAAGCTTGCCTTCCACGCCAAGGAAAGTCCCTTCCGGACACGGGACGAAGTCTTCAATCTTGTATCTTCATAGTCCAGGAGTCCGGCTGAAGGTATAGTCCGGCCATCCGGACACCCCCTAATCTAGGACTCCCTCAGCCGCCATCTTGGTGGCCGATACGTCCATTTTGCATCATGTTTACCTACTGTTATTTATATTGTTTTTATGTATAATGTTGATTTTTGGAGTATTTCTAAGCCTTTTCTCTCATAATATGCAAGGTACACACAAAGGGGGAGAATTTCGACAGTTGAAAATCTGGACCTGAAAAAGCTACGCCAGGCTACCTATTCTGCAAAACTCCAAATGAGTTGAAACTTTACGAGTCATTTTTATGGAATATATAAGAAATATGGGAGCCAATAAGTACCAAAGGGGGCCCACCAGGTGGGCACAACCCACCTGGGCACGCCAGGGAGCCTAGGCGCGCCCTGGTGGGTTGTGGCCTCCTCGGCCCACTTCCGGTGCCCCTCTTCTGGTATATAAGTCATTTTGACCTAGAAAAAAAATAAGGAGAGGACTTTCAGGACAAAGCACCACCGTCTCGAAGCGGAACTTGGTCAGGAGCACTTTTAACCTCCGGCGGAGCGATTCTGCCGGGGGAACTTCCCTCCCGGAGGGGGAAATCATCGTCATCGTCATCACCAAAAACTCTCCCATCTCGGGGAGGGCAATTTCTATCAACATCTTCAATAGCACCATCTCCTCTCAAACCCTAGTTCATCTCTTGTGTTCAATCTTTGTACCGGAACTATAGATTGGTACTTGTGGGTGACTAGTAGTGTTGATTACATCTTGTAGTTAATTACTATATGGTTTATTTGGTCGAAGATTATATGTTCAGATCCAATATGCTTTTTAATACCCCTCTGATCTTGAGCACGATTATCATTTGTGAGTCGTCACTTTCGTTCTTGAGGTCACGGGAGAAATCTTGTTGCAAGTAATCATGTGAATTGTATATGTGTTCGATATTTTGATGGTATGTATGTTGTGATTCCCTTAGTGGTGTCATGTGAACGTCGACTACATGACACTTCACCATATTTGGGCCTAAGGGAATTGATTGTGGAGTAGTTATTATATGATGGGTTGCAAGAGTGATAGAAGCTTAAACCCTAGTTTATGCGCTATTCCGTAAGGTTCTGATTTGGATCCAAAAGTTTAATGCTATGGTTAGATTGTATTTTTAATACTTTTCTCATAGTTGCGGATGCTTGTGAGGGGGTTAATCATAAGTAGGAGATTTGTTCAAGTAAGAACAAAACCTAAGAACCGGTCCACCCAAATATCAAATTATCAAAGTAGCGAACACAAATCGAACCAGCATGATGAAAGTGACTAGATGAAATTCCCGTGTACCCTCAAGAACGCTTTGCTTATCATAAGAGATCGTTTTGGCCTGTCCTTTGCCTCAAAAGGATTGGGATACCTTGCTGCACTTTTGTTACTATTATCGTTACTTGCTCGTTACAAATTATTTTGCTATCAAACTACTCGTTACTTTTAATTTCTGTGCTTGCAGACAATGCCTTGCTGAAAACCACTTGTCATTTCCTTCTGCTCCTCGTTGGGTTTGACACTCTTACTTATTGAAAGGACTATGATTGATCCCCTATACTTGTGGGTCATCAGTGGCGCTGTCGAGGCGCTTGACGCAAATTTCTTCTAGTGCTGGCGGGCTGACGTCGGAGCCGACAGGAGCAGCCAGGTCCCGCATTGCTGCTCCCAATGGGTCCCCGTCGGCCCCACTAGTGTCCTGGCTGTCGCCAGTGACTGTCACCTCCACGAAGACGCCAGCATCGAGGGTGCTGGCAGAGGTGTCGCTAGCGACAGGAGGGAGCGAGTCGTCGATGATCACCATGTCGCTGGGGTACCCATCGGTGGCAACCGCATCGGAGAGGATGAGCTTCCTGAAGAGGTCGAGGAGGCAACTCGCGGGGCACACGGCTCCCGCGTCGGGTGATTCGTGATACGTCTCCAACGTATCTATAGTTTTTTATTGTTCCATGCTATTAATTATCCATCTTGGATGTTTTATATGCTATTTTATATTATTTTTGGGACTAACCTATTAACCTAGAGCCCGGTGCTAGTTTATGTTTTTCCTTGTTTTTGAGTTTTGCAGAAAAGGAATATCAAACGGAGTCCAAACGAGCTAAAAATTTACGGTAATTTTTGATGGACCAGAAGAAGCCCCCGAAGCACAAGAGTTGGGCCAAAAGAGTCCCGAGTCAATGACAAGGGTGGAGGGCGCACCCCCTTGCTTTGTCACTCACTCGTGGACCCCCCTCACGTGAAACCAATGCCAAAAATTCCTACAAATCCAGAAACCCCCAGAAAGAAACCTAGCTGGGGAGTTCCCCTACCGCAAGCCTCTGTAGCCATGAAAAACCAATCGGGAGCCTGTTCCGGCACCCTGTCATAGGGGGAAACCATCACCGGTGGCCATCTTCATCATCCCGGCGCTCTCCATGATGAGGAGGGAGTAGTTCACCCTCGGGGCTGAGGGTATGTACCAGTAGCTATGTGTTTGATCTCTCTCTCTCTCTCTCTCTCGTGTTCTTGATTTGGCATGATCTTGATGTACCTCGAGCTTTGTTACTATAGTTGAATCATATGGTGTTTTACCTTTGAGGTTTCACTATTATCGGATTGAATACTATTATGGATTTGAGAACACTTGATGTATGTCTTGCGTGGGATACCCGTGGTGGGAATGGGGTGTTCTATTGATTCACTTGATGTATGTTTTGGCACTCAACTCGCGGATTCCCGAGGTGAAATTAGGGTAATCTATGCATAGGGGTTGATACACGTTTTCGTACTTGTTTCTCCGGTAGAAATATTGGGGCACTCTTTGAGGTTATTTGTGTTGGATTGAATGTTATGAATCCGAAGTTGTTTGATGCATATCGTATAATTGACCCACGGATACTTGTGGTGACATTGGAGTATCTAGGTGACATTAGGGTTGATTGATGTGTGTCATATGGTGTTATTTTACTACAAACTCTAGGGCTATTTGTGACACATATAGGAATAGCTCAATGGATTGATCGGAAAGAATAACTTTGAGGTGGTTTCGTACCCTACAAGCAATTTCATCTTATGTTCTCTGGGATAGGAACTTTGGAGTGACTTTTGTCGCACGTTGAGGGATTGCCATATGATTTAATTATGTTATCATTGTTGATAGAACTTGCACTAGTGAAAGTATGAACCCTAGGCCTTGTTTTCAAGCATTGCAATACCGTTTTCGCTCACTTTTACCACTTGCTACCTTGCTGTTTTTATATTTTCAGATTACAAAAAACTATATCTACCATCCATATTGCAATTGTATCACCATCTTTTCATTGAACTAGTGCACCTATACAATTTACCATTGTATTGGGTGTGTTGGGGACACAAGAGACTCTTTGCTATTTGGTTGCGAGGTTGTTTGAGAGAGACCATCTTCATCCTACGCCTCCCACGGATTGATAAACCTTAGTTCATCCACTTGAGGGAAATTTGCTACTGTCCTACAAAACTCTGCGCTTGGAGGCCCAACACGAGTCTACAACAAGAAGGTTGCATTGTAGACATCAAGCTCTTTTCTGGCGCCGTTGCCAGAGAGGTTAGTGCTTGAAGGTATATCTTTAGATCTTGCAACTGAATCTTTTAGTTTCTTGTGTTATCACTAGTTTAGTTTATAAAAGAAAACTACAAAAAAATGGAATTGAGGTTGCCTCATATGCTTCATATTTTTAATGTCTTTCGTGCAAATGATGGAAATGAAAATTGTGCCAAAGAAGTCAATAAAATGTTTGAATGATGAGCATGATTGCAATGTTGTTAGTATGAATTATTTGAATATCCATGATGCTAATGATATGCAAAGCCACAAGCTTGGGGATGATATGTTTGATGAAGATGATATTTTTTGTCCCCCAAGTTTTGATGAGAAAATTAATTATGATGATAGCATGCCTCCTATTTATGATGATTATATTGATGAAAGTGGATTTGGAGAGGTCATGACTTTATTTAGTAATGAATCCACTATTTTGGAAGAGGTTCCAATTGATTATGAGAATAAAGTTGCTATATATGATGATTATTGTGATGACATGTATGGTATAAAGAATAATGATAACCATGAAACTTGTTATCATGATTTTAATTTTCAATTGGACTATGTACCTCATGATAGTTATATTGTTGAATTCATTCATGATGCTACTGAAATTTTTTTATGGGAGGGGAACATATGTTTGTATGTATCTTTATAATATCAAGTTTCCTCTCTACATGTTGCAAATCTTGAAGTTATGCTTGTTTTGCCTTCCTATTCTAGTTGATTCTCTTTCTCTTAAATTGTTTACTCACAAAATACCTATGAATAGGAAGTGGGTTAGAGTTAAATGTGCTTGCCATATGATTCATGATGCTCTATTTGTGTTTCAATTCTTATCTTTTATGTGAGCGTCATTGAAATCACCGTGCCTAGCTAGAAAGGCATTAAAGAAAAGCTCTTGTTGGGAGAAAACTCAATATTTATCTCTACTGTTTTTGCGTGTTCACATGATTATGCTACTGTAGTAATCATGTCTTATAGCTTTTGTTTCAATAAAGTGCCAAGTAAGACCTTTGTGATGGCTTACGGTGATAGTTGATTCGATCTTGCTGAAAAACAGAAACTTCTACGCCCAGTAAAATAATTTTCATTTTTTATGGAAGCGTGATAAAGTCCTGATTATTTTTTAACAAGATTTATATACAAATTTCTCAGGCTTTCCTAAATTTGCAGAATTTTTGGAGTTACAGAAGTATGCAAAGTTTCCAGATTACTATAGGCTGTTCTGTTTTTGACAGATTCTGTTTTTCGTGTGTTGTTTACTTATTTTGATGAATCCAGGAGTAGTATCGGAGGGTATGAACCATGGAGAAGTTGGAATACAGTAGATATAACACAAATATGAATTTAGAATAAGTTCACAACAGTACCTAAGTAGAGATTTGCTTTATTATACTAACAGAGCTTACGAGTTTTCTGTTGAGTTTTGCGTTGTGAAGTTTTCAAGTTTTGGGTAAAGTTTTGATGGACTACGGAATAAGAAGTGGCAAGAGCCTAAACTTGGGGATGACCAAGGCACCCCAAGGTAATATTCAAGGACAACCAAGAGCCTAAGCTTGGGGATGCCCCGGATGGCATCCCCTCTTTCGTCCTCGTTCATCGGTAACCTTACTTGGAATTATATTTTTACTCACCACATGATATATGTTTTGCTTGGAGCATCATTTTATTTTATTATGATTTGCTTGATGTTTTAATAATATCCCATGATCTGAAATTCTTAAATGTTAGTGAGTCTTCACATAGTCACATAATTATTCGACTACTCATTGATCTTCACTTATATCTTTTGGAGTAGTTTGTCATTTGCTCTAGTGCTTCACTTATATCTTTTTAGAGCACACCGGTGGTTTTATTTCATAGAAATTGATGAATTATCATGCTTAACTTATATTATTTTGAGAGTATCTAAACATCATGGTAATTTTCTTAGGTTATGAATTTAGTCCTAATATGATGGGCATCCAAGAGGGATATAATAAAAGCTTCCATATAAAGTGCATTGAATACTATGAGAAGTTTGATTCCTTATGATTGTTTTGACATATGAGGTTGGTGATATTAGAGTCATGTTAGTGAGTAATTGTGGATTGTAGAAATACTTGTGTTAAAGTTTGTGATTCCAGGAGCATGATTTATTTATTGATTGTCTTCCTTATGAGTGGCCGTCGAGGATGAGCGATGGTCCTTTCCTGCCAATCTATCCCCTAGGAGCATGCATGTAGTACTTTGTTTCGATAGCTAATAGACTTTTGCAATAAGCATGTGAGTTCTTTATGATTAATGTTGAGTCCATTGATTATACGCACTCTCACCCTTCCACCATTGCTACCCTCTCTAGTACCGCGCAACTTTCACCGGTGCCATACACCCACCTATTACCTTCCTCAAAACAACCACCATACCTACCTATTATGGCATTTCCATAGCCATTTCGAGATATATTGCCATGCAACTTTCCACGGTTCCGTTTATTATGACACACTTCATCATTGTCATATTGCTTTGCATGATCATGTAGTTGACATCGTATTTGTGGCAAAGCCACCTTTCATAATTTTTATACATGTCACTCTTGATCATTGCACATCTTGGTACCCCATTGGAGGCATTCATATAGAGTCATATAAGTGTGATGATCATCATTATTAGAGCATTGTACCATGTGAGGAAAGGATGATGGAGACTATGATTCCCCCACAAGTCGGGTTGAGACTCCAGACGAAAAATTAAAAAAGAGGAGAGAAGAAAAAAATAGAGAAAAAGAGGCCAAGAGCCCAAAATAAAAAAATGAGAGAAAAAGAGAGAAGGGGCAATGCTACTATCCTTTTACCACACTTGTGCTTCAAAGTAGCACCATGATCTTCATCATAGAGAGTCTCCTATTTTGTCACTTTGATATACTAGTGGGAATTTTTCATTATAGAACCTGGCTTGTATATTACAAATATGGGCTTCCTCAAATTGCCCTAGGTCTTCGTGAGCAAGCAAGTTGGATGCACACACACTTAGTTTCTTTTTGAGCTTTCATACACTTATAGCTCTAGTGCATCCGTTGCATGGCAATCCCTACTCACTCAGATTGATATCTATTGATGGGCATCTCCATAGCTCCTATAAATCTAGAAACCCCCAGAAAGAAACCTAGACGAGGAGTTTCGCCGCTGCAAGCCTCTGAAGCCACGAAAAACCAATCGGGAGCCCATTCCGGCACCCTGCCGGAGGGGGAAACCATCACCGGATCTTCCCGGTGCTCTCCATGACGAGGAGGGAGTAGTTCACCCTCGGGGCTGAGGGTATGTACCAGTAGCTATGTGTTTGATCTCTCTCTCCCCCTCTGTCTCTCGTGTTCATGATTTGGCACGATCTCGATGTATTGCGAGCTTTGTTACTATAGTTGAATCATATGGTGTTTCTCCCCCTCTATCTTCTTGTGATGAATTGAGTTTTATCTTTGAGGTTTCACTATTATCGGATTGAATAGTATTATGGATTTGAGAACACTTGATGTATGCCTTGCATGGGATACCCATGGTGACAATGGGGTGTTCTACTGATTCACTTGATGTATGTTTTGGCACTCAACTCGTGGATTCCCGAGGTGACATTGGGGTAATCTATGCATAGGGGTTGATGCACGTCTTCGTCCTTGTTTCTCCGGTAGAAATCTTGGGGCACTCTTTGAGGTTCTTTGTGTTGGATTGAATATTATGAATCTGAAGTTGTTTGATGCATATCGTATAATTGACCCATGGATACTTGTGGTGACATTGGAGTATCTAGGTGACATTAGGAACTACAAAAAAAACACATCCATGACATTTTGGGCCAAACGATTTTTTTTCTTTCATGCTTATGAAACTTCTATGACGATAATTGTGACAGAACCCAGTATGATCATAGATGTGGTGGGCTCCTACTTCTATGACAAAAAGTCATGATAGAAAATGGGATTTTCATCCTGGGCGGGCCAGAGACGCAGATACATTACATTCTTTGGGCCATCCATGACGGAAAAAATCATGGTAGAAGCGAGGGCGAGGAAAATTTCAAGGAGTTCCCAGTTACGATGGGTGGTTGGGGCCGAGCGATGCATGGAGGTTTGTGCGTTTCTCTCGTACACGTACGTGCGTGTGTGCGAGGCGTTGGGCTCTAACTGAACCCGAGCGATTGCACTAGCTACGTTACTGAACCCTGATCGATCCCTTGCTGTTAACTGAACCCGAGTGATTCCTTCGCTACTGCTACTTACTAAAGCCGATCGAAGCTGCCTCTTGGTGAACAGTTCCCCGTGGGGGTTGGATGAACAGTCCCGGTGGGGGTTGGATGAACAGGATCCCGTGGTAGTAGAGGTCATTGCCGCTGGATGAATAGGACCTTGATCGAGGAGGTGGGGGTGGATGAACAGTAGCCGGTGGAGGGACCCCGTACGTGGAAGGCTGGTTGAACAGGACCCCGTGGAGGGGCTGGTTGAACAGGACCTCGTGGAGGGCTGGTTGAACAGTAGCCGGTGGAGGCTGGATGAACAGGCCCCCGTGGAGGGCTGGATGAACAGTAGCTGGTGGAGGCTGGATGAACAGGACCCCGTGGATGAAAAATAGCTGGTGGAGGCTGGAGGAAGTCAATGGTGGATGAACAGTAGCAGTTGGAGGCTGGAGGAAGTCGATGGTGGAAGAACAATAGCACGTGGAGTCTCGTTTTGTGGTACGCCACATCCCTCCCGATGAACAAGACACCGTTTCGACCGTAGGCGCTCTAACACAAGTCAGTTTCCTCCGTTTTGCGGTACACCACACCCCTCCCGATCAATAGGACCCCGTTTTCACCGTACGCGGTCGAACACGAGTCTATTTCCTCCGTTTTTCGGTATGCCAGACCCTTCCTGATGGAGCCGGGGAAGAGGCGGCAGTGGATGCTCACGCGGAGAGGAGTACGAGGGTTGACTGGTTTGGCCGCGGTATGAGGCTGCCGTCGCCATAGAATAACACGGGTTGTGGGTGAGTAGACAGTAGAGAGATGGCCTGGCTAGCAGTGGGAGTAGGGTGGGGTGGTGAGGTCTGCGCGGCAGCACAGTCGGCCACTAGAGGTAGGACAGGCGGTCTCGCCGGCACTGGTTTGGGCGGCTGGTGCAAGAAGAGCAGTGATTGAAGAAGCAACAGGACCGTTCAATTAAATTCCAAGAGTCGCTGCAGCTAGAATCGTTTGTTGACTAAGTTGACAAAGCCCTACGTACGCGTCAACTTAGTAGGCCCACATGCCATCCTCCGAACCGGTGCGCCCAAGTTGTTAGTGGGAGGAATCATTTTTTTCGCGTAATAAGGAGGTAGTTGATTGCATGCGGCCATGGACCAAGGGGGTCCCTACTGTCAGCCTCTCCATGTAAATCCCTATTCCGATGGCTGTCGTTTGTTGAATGTTGAGCACGCCGTGCCTAGAGCACCAACGCGGTGGACGACTGTGAGGACTAGGAATGGAAAGACCCGGAGCCGGCGAAGACACATCAGTCGATGCCCACGCTGAGGAGAGTATGATGGTTGACTGATTCGGCTGCAGCGTGAGGCTCCCGCCACTGGAGAATAACAGGAGGTGCGAGTGGGTAGAGGGATGGCCAGGCCAGCAGAGGGAGTAGGGTGGGCCGGTGAAGCCTGTGCGGCATCACAGCCAGCCACAAGAGGAGGGAGCAGGCAGTCCCGCCGGCGCTGGTTTAGGCGGCTGGAGCAGGAAGATCAGAGATTGAAGAAGCGCGTCGGTCGTTGGATGGACATTCAACAGTCACTGCTGCTAGAATCGTGTGTTGGCTACTATTTGTTGAGATTGCGTTGGTTTTTCCCTTGAAGAGGAAAGGGTGATCCAGCAAAGTAGAGTAAGTATTTCCCTCAGTTTTGAGAACCAAGTTATCAACCCAGTAGGAGACAACGCACAAGTCACCTAGTACCTGCACAAACAAACAGCAACTTGCACCCAACGCGATAAAGGGGTTGTCAATACCTTCACGGTTATTTGCAAAGTGAGATCTGATAGAGATGGATAAAAGGTAAAGTAATATTTTTGGTATTTTTGGTTTATGGAACGGAAAGAAAAAGATTGCAAAGGAAGTAAATAGGAAACTAAAATTGTAGATTGAAATTTATATGATGGAAAGTAGACCCGAGGGCCATAAGTTTCACTAGAGGCTTCTCTCAAGGTAGAAAATATTATGGTGGGTGAACAAATTACTGCCAAGCAATTGATAGAAAAGCGCAAAGTTATGATGATATCTAAGGCAATGATCATCAATATAGGCATCACGTCTGTATCAAGTAGACCGACTCCCGCCTGCATCTACTACTATTACTCCACACATCGACCGACTCTTGCCTGCATCTAGAGTATTAAGTTCATGAAGAACAGAGTAACGCATTAAGTAAGATGACATGATGTAGAGGAATAAACTCAAGCAATATGATGTAAACCCCATCTTTTTATCCTTGATGGCAACAATACAATACATGTCGGTTCCCCTTCTGTCACTGGGATCAAGCACCGCAAGATTGAACCAAAGCTAACACTAGTATAGCAAGGTGCTATACAAACGGTTTTAACCCATTTCCGCGGCGACATTTGGAACCGCCGCCTAGTGAGTGAGGGCAGTAGGGGGTCCTTCCCACACGACCCCGAAACCGTCGGGGATATGGCCCTCCTGGCACACTCGCTCGGCAAAATGAGTTCGTGTGCGACCGGCGAGCGCTCAAATACGGAAATACATACATTAGAGCTAAAAAATACAATTACACAGGCAAAATTGTATCTTGTTGCAAATACATCCCACGCAGTCAGTCCCTGCTAAACGTTTTCGTTCGTATGTACATCCCACATAGTCGCTCCAAGGAAAACATTTCCGTTCACAGGTACATCACACACAATTTTTCCTGTTAAATCGTTTGTGATAGCGTAGCCATTGCACACGATACTAACAATTTTATCGTTTGCATTATTGAATGCATCACACACGGTGCGTAAAAGAAACTGTGTGGCAAAGGCTGTCCATCACAGATAGTTTTTATGTCGTAAACATTTGCGAAAGGTGGCCTAACGCAAACAGTTTTCAAGAGAAGGTTGTGTGTAATTGTTCATTAATCCAACATGGTTTATTCCTAGAAACTGTGTGCATTATTGAATGCATCACACATGGTGTTTTCTCAATAACCGTTTGCAATAGAAAAACCCAATTTACAGGATAATTATCCAATTATTAATTATCCATTTATTAATCTAATTGACATTTCATATTAAGCACACAATATATTTCATTTTCATAATTGAAATACATCAGAGTACAACATCATATAGCTTCAGCACTCAACTACCCCATTACACAACTACATCAGCCCCAAGTTTCACATGCAACATCTATAACCTTTCGAAATTAGCATCATAGATGGTACATAGACATATGTATCTCATGTGGAAAACTGCTGAAGCAGAAGGCGAATATTGAGCATTCATTGATGTTGAATGTCTTTGTAACTTTAGGCTAGTGCCTGTGGATGATTGACCGTTCATCCTTCGTCCTCTTCAGGAACACTTCAATATTGAACCGTGGGTGTTGTATGAATACCTTCCTCGCCTCTTGACCATACAGGTGGTTTGAGAGGTAATCATCAGTGAACTGCTTTGGAAAGGCCTGGAAACAAGGATGTGTGAAAATATCGTCTCTATATTGGAAATGGGGCAAAGGAATAAAAAAAGGCAAGGTATAATAGTTAGTACCATCATGTAGTGAATTGATGTCTTCTTCATTGTGTAGACAAAGATATTGTTGTTTTTTGTCACTAATTTCTTTATCCTAACAATCTTTCTTAGTTTCTTGACTTGACTGATATTCATGGACAACTCATTTCCCCATATGCAAAAAGGGTCAAACTGTGGGTGAAAACCTCTAACAGCAGGACCTACATGTGCAAGACCAAATTGTTAAAAACCAAAATATTAGAATGGTTCCCGCAATTGCACAATAATGTGCTATTAGACAATGGACCATGCACGTGCTAACCTTGATTGTAAACCTTAGTGCTTACCATTGTTTCCCTGCAACACATAGAAGGTAGTTAGTCATCAGGTTAAGTAAAGGTTCGCATGCTATCAGTAAAATATGTTGATGAAAAATAAGCACATCGCAGATTCATCAGATTAATTCAATCCACATGGAAAACACATTTATCCAAACCAAGCATGATTAAGAACTAGGAAATATAGCACTTGTATATATTTCTCATGTATTAAGTGCAACCAAATTCGATTTATTCCTCACATGCACAACAATACAAAATTCTACCCACGACAATTGGACATCACATTGCAGAATTGAACCAAGCATTTAACTAAATACCACAACAAATGAACCAAACATTAACTAAGCACCACATTGCACAATATAACATACTCCTAATAGAATATCAGACAGTTGACCAAACAGTTAACTACAACCAATTGTAGCAATTGTATTTGTTTCTCATTTATTTACTACAGCCAAATTAAATTTATTCCTCACATGGTATACAATAACAAAATGCACCCACAACTATTGAACATCGCATCGCAGAATTGAACCAAACAGTTAACTAAACACCACATTACAAATGAACCAAACGTTAACTGAGCACCACATTGCACAATGTATAACCAAACCAAGCATGCTTGACAACTTGGAAATATAGCAATTTTATTCGTTTCTCAGGTATTTTGTAAAGATAATTCAATTTATTTCTCTCATGGAAGACAATACCAAATTGCAGCCTGAAGAATTGAACATCACATTTACAGAATTGAACCAAACAGTTAACTGAAGACGACAACTAATTAACAAAACAGTTAATAAGTGAGCACCACACCGCACGACATATAGAACATATACACTAGAGCAATAGATTGCATGGTAAAATTAGATAGCAGAATTCACTAGAATTTGTGAAGGAAAGGCAGGAGTAGCACACACAACGGGTAAACCGAGCATGCTTAGCCGGCGTATCTAGAAAATGGCAAGGTGCTCCTCCAAGATCTGGGGGTCGGCACAAATGGCAGGCATCGCGACCTGATCCGCGCGTGCGGCCGCGATTTGCTTCTCCGCTGCCAAATGCTCCTTGAGATCCTGGCTATACTGCGTGCACCATGGCTTAGGGTGGCGCTTATTTGGTGGAGGGGTTAGTGATTTGGGTGGAAGGTGTCGCGCTCGCGCCGGCGGACGGGGCTTGTGGGATGTGGAAGGAGGAGGAGGATGGGGGTCGGGTGTGGATTACCTGTCTGGATAGGCGAGGCCGAGTAGCGTGAAGGAGGGTCGCCGGCGAGGAGGCGACGCTGCAAGCAAGGAGTGAAGGTTTCAACTTCGAAAGGAAGGCAGAAACATGTGAAATGTGGCTTTTGGTAAGGTAGAGGGGGCGGGGAGGTAGATATTTCCGTGGAAGCCGAAAATTGGAATCGCTTCAGTGAAAAAACTGGCGCGCAAAGTGTCATCAGACATGGTCCCTTGTTCAGATCAGTGTACGATATGTGAACATGACAAACGATTCATATAGCTTAACCCGTGTGTGATGAGTATGAATGTCAGAAAATTTGGTTCGAATTTCCCTGGCTACAGTGGTCATCCACGTAATTGCATAATTTGGGTACACAAAGGAGACTTCATCACACCCACACTTCTTAATTGAGCAAGTTCAGCAATTAAACAGAGCTAACTGACCTAAAAAAAACTCTAAAAAATTAAAGACCGGCGCTCTTAATTAAACAAAACAAAGAGTACTACTACGGCTGGTGCTCATCGATCTTCGCCGCCGCCTCCATGTCCAGCTCGCGCCCGACGGTCTCCAAGGGAAGGGGCTCCATGGCATCAATTGCACCATACTCCGCAAGCATCTCGCCATCCGCATCCGCCAAATCTTTGGAATAGGCCGCCACGAGCTGGTCGCGGGCGGCCGCGATCTGGGTTTTGGCGGGCTCCGTTTGTGGCAAGGTATGCCGCGCAGGAACGGACGGCTGCTTGAACTCTCTCAGTGATTGCCAACTCTTCAGCCGTGGGTTGCCGATCATTGTTGGAGAAGCTTCGTTCAATTAGTGCGGTGACCGCCACGAGCTGCACGTGGATGGCCTCGACATGGTTGTGGGCGCCCTCCATCAGGGCTAAGGCCGGCACTTCGGAATAGACAGCTGATGTGTCGCTCTCGCCAATTGCTATCCCCGAGGCAGATGCTGCTGCCGCTGTCTGAGAGGCAACAACAGCCGTTTGGGCTGCCTTGGCCGCCCGGACGTAGATTGCGGTCACCCTCATGAAGCTTGTTAGCACGCGCCTAGCGGTTGCGGCCGCGCTCTCGCCGGAGTGGGCCGTCGAAGTTGCCCTCACAACACGGGTCCACGTCCCCATCTTTCACCGGCGACGATTGAACAGTGAAATGATATTTTGAGGAGCGGGCTAGTGTGCTTCACACTCTGACGGTGCTCCAAGAAATTTTGTGCTGCATCTCACACGGTTGGTGATAATAAACTGTGTGCGATCTACTTGATTTTTTTGTCTTGATTTGAATTACATAATGGGGTCACAACTGCAAAGGATGGTGTTTGAATTGCTAGAACTTTTATCTGTAGTGAACATGCAACTATAGGTGTGTCATCAAAAAATTGGAATTATTCAGGGTTCGTTTGGACGTTTTTATACATTAACTTGGTTTTGCAGGCATTTCAGGTGCATAAGTCAAATTTGAACAACATGCACATGCTGCAGTGCATATAAACTGGTTGAAAAATCAAATATATGTCCTTGGTTGCATGCTTAGGTCCCATGCAAGAAATGGGAATGAATGTCAAACACCCTACCACCGTCAGTCGGCCGCAAATATTGAGATACATGGTTTTCAAATTCTAGTAAATCCAAAACTCGTCTGAAATTCATGAAACTTAGCATGCTATCATGGAGCGGCATCAACATGCCGTGGTAAATTTGTTGTCCCATTTGGGGAAGGTTCGGGTATAAGTGTCTCACAACAAGCGTGATGGTTTCAGTAGGGAACGTGCCACCTTTGGGGACGAAACGATATCTATTGCCTCTTATTGCTTTCAAAATTTTTCTAGTGTCAACATAGAACAACATGAGTGTTGTGTTTAATTTTGGAATTTTTCGGGGTTTGTTTGGACATTTTTATACATTAATTTGGTTTTGTAGGCATTTCAGGTGCATAATTCAAATTTGAACTACATGCACATGCTCAAGTGCGTATAAACTGGTTGAAAAATCAAACATGTGTCCTTGGTTCCATGCTTAGGTCCCATGTAAGAAATGGGAATGAATTTCAAACACCCTCCCACCGTCTCTCGGCCACAAACATTGAGATAACTGGTTTTTAAATTCTAGTAAATCCAAAACTTGTCTGGAATTCGTGAAACTTGGCGTGCTATCATGGAGTGGCATCAACATGCCGTGGTAAATTTTTTGTTCCATTTTTGGCAGGTTTGGGTATAAGTGTCTCATAAACCAGAGCTTCTCACAACAAGCGTGATGGTTTCGGTACGGAATGTGCCACCTTTGGGGACGAAACAATAGCCGTTGCCTCTTATTGCTTTCATTTTTTTTCTAGTGTCAACATAGAATAACAGGAGCGTTGTGTTTAATTTTGGAATTTTTTCGGGGTTCGTTTGGACATTTTTATACATTAACTTCGTTTTAGGCATTTTAGGTGCATAATTCAAATTTGAACTACATGCACATGCTCCAGTGCATATAAACTGGTTGAAAAATAGAATATGTGTCCTTGGTTCGATGCTTAGATCCCATGCAAGAAATGGGAATGAATTTCAAACACCCTGCCACCGTCACTTGGCCGCAAACATTGAGATACCTGGTTTTTAAATTCTAGTAAATCAAAAAATCGTCTGAAATTCATGAAACTTGGCATGCTATCATGGAGCGGCATCAACATGCCATGGTAAAATTTTTGTCCCATTTGGGGCAGGTTTGGGTATAAGCGTCTCACAAACCAGAGCTTCTCACAACAAGCGTGATAGTTTCAGTAGGGAACGTGCCACCTTTGGGGACGAAACGATATCCATTGCCTCTTATTGCTTTCAAAAAAATTCTAGTGTCAACATAGAACAACAAGAATGTTTTGTTTAATATTGGATTTTTTCTGGGTTCGTTTGGACATTTTTATACATTAACTGGCTTTTCTAGGCATTTTATGTGCATAATTCAAATTTGAACTACATGCACATGCTCCAGTGCATATAAATTGTGTGCGTTCTGTTAACCATTCATGTGACACAGTGCGTCAATCTTTCAATGGCTAGGAGGTGTCTTGCGGACAGGTGCTTGAGTGCTTGACTAAACGGGAGGCGTGCGAGCTGTAGTCCAATGCGGGGGCTCACCGGGAAGCGTGTGAACTGTATGTCACAGAGGCTCACCGGGAAGCATGCGAGCCGTACGCCATGCAGGATTTGTGCAGCTCTTGATCGCAAATGTTTTAGTTAGAACACCCGTATGCAAACTGACAGCTTCCCCAGGAAGACAAGAGAAAATGTGCTGAGTAGGATTTCTGCAGCTCTTGATCGCAAACATTTTAGATAGAACACCCGTATGCGAAGTGAGAGCTATGGTCTTCCCCCTTAATTCCAGGGAAAATTCGTATCGCAGGATTTGTGCATCCCTTCAACGCAAACAGTTGTTTTGGATGGCCCGTGTGCAACGACATACAAACAATTTGGTAAGATTTGTATCTGTCATATTGGGTATGTTGCCATTTGTCAAACTAGTAAGATTGACATTTGTTGATCTAGTAACATTGCCATTTGTCAATCCTTGTAACACTGCGATTTGTCAAAATATGCAGCTAAAAATCACTAGCACTATCTAATTTTTGCAGCTAAAATTCAGTAATTAAGCATAGATTTCATACATGGATTAAGCAGGCGTTCTTAATTTATACAAACAGTTCAACTCGACAGCTGAACTGACCAAACTTTTCCCCAATTGTAGCCAACCATGTACTGAAATAGCTAGTTCAACTATATATACTAGCTAATTTTAAGTACGTTGTACAGTTCACCACACATCTATAGTTAGAGGGGCTTTGTGCTACTTCCGGCAGCCTCTCCTCTGTCGAGCACGCTCAATAATAGGTAGAGGAGGAGGAGGAGCCTATCGATGAGCTGGACAAATGTAATACGGTGCCTACCGCTGCTGCACGTTCAACGATGCTCACCAGTTCGAACGCCCACTACTGCTCTAGACGATCCCTCTCGAAGGGACCGGACTGCTCGTAGATCTCCTGATTCCTCGCCTCTGCGTCGGCGTGTGCTGCGGCCACGACTGCGGTAAGGCTCTTTGTGTGCTCGACGAGGCGCTCCTCCTCCTCCGACAGGAACTCAATGTAGCGCGCAAGGTCGCTGACGCACCTGCGGGCCTCCACCTCTGCCTCCCTCTTCGGGCCGCGGCACTGGAGCGGGTAAGATCCCGGCGGTCGAAGGTGGCTGGCAGCCACGGCGGCCGATGATAGGGTGGCGGCCATGACCACCACCTCCTGCCTTCGGGCCGTGGTGGCGGAGCGGGTGATGGCCACGGTGGCCGGTAGTGGGGTGGCAGCCACAACGGCCACCTCCCGCCTTCGAGCCACAGCGGAGGAGCGGGAGATGGCCCTAGCTTTCGACGGTGGTGTGGCGGCAACGGTGGCTGGCAACAGCTGCCGACGGGCAGCGGCGGCAAAGCGTGTGGTGGGTGTTCCGCACACACCCAATAGTGTAAGTGCATCTAGTGCCCCTTAGTGATTTTGGTGTATTGAAGACTTATAGGTTAAGGGACTAATGCGTTTGTGAGTGTACACAGGTCTATAAGTCTATGAGGAGTTTGATATTTACAGGAAAAGTCGACCCCTAAAAATGGATATCTTCGACTGAAGATTTTGGTATTTCTGAAGACTTTCATGAAGACTTTGAAAGTGAAGAAATTGGTGTGTCCGTGAAGACTTGATATTCATGCGAGGAATATGAAGCTTGAAGACTTTCATTTTCATAGTTTTGTTTTTCTCTTTCTTGAGTCATAGGAAACACCATACTGTTAAAGGGGGTCGAGGAACTACTAAGGAAAAATTTCCATGTGATGCTCAACTCAAAATCCTACACCTACCAATCCCTTCGAGTGAAGCCATTGGAAATCTCATACAATTCAGTCAATTTCTTCAGTGACAGAGATGAAGTTCTTCTGGTCTCTGAGGAATTTGTCCTGACTGAGGAGTTAGGAATTCGCCAGTGCTGATTGCCTACACAGTGAGGAACATGATAGCCCTGAGGATTTTACTACTCAAAATTCCGACCGTTGTTGTGCTATGCGCCAGCTGTCCAAAAATATCTATCCACCTAACAGTCATATCATTGAAGGGCATTTATGTCTTATCATGTCGGGCTGCTCCCTAGGCTATAAATAGCCGCCCCCTACAACCACTAGCTGGTTGGCTACTCCGAGAGAAACTGACACTTGTCATTTGAGAGCAACCCATCCTCTGAGGACTTTGAGTGAAAATCATCAAGCGAGGAAAAACCAAAAACCCAAAACCCAAACACCTACAAACCCCAAGTGATTGAGCATCACTGAAGAGATTGATCCTACGTGGATCCGAAGCTTGTTACCTTTGAAGACTGTGCTTCTTCCAGATGGTTTGGCGTCATGGTCTAGAGCATCCAAGAGGAATTGTGGATCGCCGAGTGACCAAGTTTGTGAAGGTTTGGAAGTCGCCTGAAGACTTACCACGAGTGATTGGATGAGGTCTGTGTGACCTTAGTTCAAGGAGAATACGATGAGGACTGGGTGTCCTGAGCTGCGTGTTCAGGACTGGGTGTCCGGGACTGTGTGTCCTCGTGTTTAAATACTCAGCCGCTCCAACCAGACGTACAACTGAGACAGGAGTTGGAACTGGTCTACCAAGTCATTGTCTTCACCAAGCTTACTGGTTCTATTTCCTCAACTCTTTCATTTCCTCATAACTGTGTTGTGTGTTTGTTCATATCTGTGTTTGAAGACTTTGACTGAAGACTTTCTCAATTTCCTCAATTCAATTTCTTTAGTCTGTTTGTCTTCATCCTGTGTTATCCTGTGATTACGCTTCCCGTACTCTGTGCCTGTCTTCATTTCATCATGATGACTATGCTTGTATTCTGTTATGTTTACTTTTGAGTACTTATTCCGCTGCTAGTAGTTCTTCGCTAAGGAATTTCCTCACCGGCAAATTCCTCAGTGAAGAATTTCATAAAAATCGCCTATTCACCCCCCATCTAGTCGATATAACGCACTTTCAATTGGTATCAGAGCAAGGTACTCCCTTGTTCTGTGTGATTTTGGTTTAACCGCCTGGAGGTTTAGTTATGTCGACCGCAGGTATGATCAAGGTCTCTGCTGGGTGTCCTACCTTCGATGGGACGGACTACCCCTACTGGAAGAATAAGATGCGAATGCATCTTGAAGCAATTGATAACGATCTCTGGTATGTTGTGGAAAATGGTGTTCCCTCAGTCACACCTTATCTGAATGCTGCTGATGTGAAGAGATTCAAGCAACTCGACTCTCAAGCGAAGAATATCATATGTGGCCATCTGAGCAAAGGACAGTATGGCAGAGTGAGTGCTTTGGAGACAGCAAAGCTTATCTGGGACAGGTTGTCCAAAGTGAATGAAGGAGTTTCAACTCAGCGTGACTCTCGAGTTGATGTTCTTCGCAATCTCTTCAACCACTTCAAAAGACTCGACAATGAAAATGTTCAACAAACCTCGATCGCCTCACTGACATCTCAAATGAGCTTCAAGCACTTGGTGCCACTGACATCACCGACCATGAGGTGGTGAAGAAATTGCTGAGATCGCTTGATTCCTCATTTGACACTCTGGCATTGATGATACAAGAACGTGCTGATTACAAGTCACTTGATCCCACTGATATTCTCGGGAGGCTAAATACTCATGAGTTCCAACTTGCTGAAAAGAGAGATCTCTATGGTTCAAGCTATGGCAGATCACGTGCACTAAAGGCCAAGGCAGTATCTGAGTCCGAAGATGAAGACTCTGATAGCAGCCTTGGTGATCCTAAAGAACTGAGACATGATCTGGCTCTACTCGTGAAGAAGTTCCAAAAGTTCTCAAGACGTGGTCGCCTTGGAAGACCCTCAAGGAGCAATGATTCCTCATCAAGTGACTACAAGAGGAGGCTCTGCCACAAATGCAAGAAGCCTGGTCATTACATTCAAGACTGTCCTCATTGGGAAAAGAAATCAAAGAAGAAGAAATACAAGGATTACAGTTCTGATGATGCGAAGAAAAATAAGAAATCCTCAAAATCTTCATCATCAAAATCCTCAAAGCCTTCACATCACAAGAAGAGCAGCTCCAAGAAGGCCAGGGCATTCATTGGCTAGGAAATGGACTCTGAGGCTGAATCTGAAGAAAATGAGGAAGAGGAGTCATCTGAGGAGTCCGAATCCAGAGTGGCGAGCCTAGCTCTCGCTACTGCATTCGTCAGCAAGTCTATCTTCAACACTGAAGAAAATAACCTCACCAACAAAGCTGATGAAGGGGATGATGACTACGCTCCCACCTACTGCTTCATGGCAAAGGGTGCCAAGGTACTCAAATATACCTCATCTGAATCAAGTGAGAATGAATCTGATGAAAATCTTAAGCCCAGCTATTCTAAACTTGCTAAGATTGCTGTAAAACAACAAAGGGCTTTAGAAAAGGTTCAAAACATGCTAGACAAAAGTGATGATATGTTGGGTGAAGAAATGGATCGCACTAAAGCCCTGACTGAAAATCTTCAGATATTTCAGACTAGGTTTGACAATCTTTAAAGTCATCATAACACTCTCTTATCCGACCATGAGAAGCTTTCTTATGAATTTCTTCAAAGAAAGCAAGACCTTGAGAAGCTAAGAGTGAGTTATGAAGATCTTCAAAAGGAGCGCGATTCATTACTTTCTCAACAAATCAGCGCTTCTCAGGAAGAATTTGTTCCTCCATGCTTGAAGTGCATTGAACGTGAATCTGCTAATTCTTCACCTGAATGTTCAAATGCTGCTAATGTTTCAAATTCTTCACATGCCTCTGCTATCACTAATTCCTCATCTGAGGACATTGCTAGTATCACTGACGATGCAGGGCTGAAGGAATTGTACACGACAGGCATGTACAAAAGCCTCAAAGGGCATCAGGCTCTTTGGATGTGCTTAAAAAGCAGATCCTCAACAGGAACCCTAGGAAAGGGGGTATCGCCTTTGAGAGGAAACTCAATGCTGATGGTACATATTGGAAGCCTGAGCAGTACCCCAAAACTACATGGGTTGCTGCAAAGGGACCTCCAGTTGATCCATCTAACTTATCTGGATTTGCATGTGAATCTCCTCATTCTGATGATGAGTCAATTGACTCCAACTATAAAATGTTCAAAAATTAGAATGGTGAAGTATTTGCTAGATATGTTGGCACTAACTGCAGGAGCGGCTCCCCGATGAAGAAAATCTGGGTTCCCAAAAGATGCCTTGAAAATCTCCAGGTGAATGTCATCATGAAGCCACCTGTGAAGAATAGGAACCCCAGATCAAATTCCTCATATGGACCAAATTCTTCATATGGATCAAAGTCCTCATATGAACATCATCGTGCTAACCCGTCTGTTTTGCATGGAAGATCTAAGGATTATGGATATATGCATTATTCTTCAAATCATTATGTCCATAAGTCCTCGAAGAATTTCTCTGCATACTCTTATGCTTACTCTAACCCCTCTTATGTGAAACGAAATGGACTGGCTTCTATGCCATCCTTCTCGTATGGAGCTCGCAGAATGATGAACTCTTTGCCACCCCTTCAGATGTGGGTGGTGAAGAAAAAGAACTAATCTCTTCTGCAGGGTCAGGTCTCCAGACGCACGTAATCGTCTGAAGAATTTGTTGGAGACCTGAGCATGCTTGATAGGACGTAGACTAATCATGAAGAAATGAACTTTCATTTGTCACGTCCTCATATTGCTTTATCGGTTCTTTTACTTGATGAAATTGACCTGATGAATTGATGTCATATTCTTCACTTATGAAGTATATGAGTTTGTAAGCTGCACTAATTCGTCTGCAGGATGATCAAACCAAAGCCACTGAGTGGGTCCTCGATAGTGGATGTACAAACCGCATGACTGGTGACAAGAATCTATTGATGGATGCTCCATTATCTCTGTCGCATCTGAAGCATATCATCTTTGTGACAAAGGCAAAAGTCAGGTATTGGGTCTAGGTAAGGTTGCGATTACAAAGGATCGACACATGGACAAAGTCATGCTTGTTGAGTCCTTAGGATGCAACCTTATGTCTGTCTCAATGCTTTGTGATCTTGATATGGTTGTTGTCTTTGGCAAGTACCGTTGTGTTGTGGTTATGGAAGCTGACAATTCCAAAGTCTTCAAAGGCTTTAGGAGAGGAGACATGTATATTGTTGATTTCTCTACAGGACCACAACCAGCCGTGTGCTTACTTGCAAAAGCTTCAGATGGTTGGCTCTGGCATCGACGACTTGGTCATGCAGGCATGAGGAATTTGCACACGCTTGCAAAGAAGAAGCATGTCATTGGCATCGAGAATGTCAAATTCCTCAAGGATCACCTATGCGGAGCCTGTGAAGCTGAGAAGATGACGAAGGCCAAGCATCCAGCAAAGACTATCATGACCACCACTCGCCCGTTTGAATTGCTTCACATGGATCTCTTTGGTCCTAATCATTATTCTGCTATTTCAAATGAAGCATCTCAATATGGCTTTGTTATTATTGATGATTATTCTCGCTACACATGGGTACACCTTGTTACTTACAAACATGAAGTGCAGGAAGTCTTCAAACGATTTTCCTCGAGGGCTTCAACCAACTTTGGTGTGAAGATCAAGCACATCAGAAGTGACAATGGCACTGAGTTCAAGAATTCTGGTCTCGATGACTATCTTGATGAACTTGGTATTACTCATGAGTTATCTGCTCCTTACACTCCTCAGCAGAATGGCATCGTGGAGCGCAAGAACGGGACTCTTGCTGAGATGGCTCGCACTATGCTTGATGAATACAAAACGCCTCATCGTTTCTGGACTGAGGCAATTGATACTATGTGCCACATCATCAACAGAGTATATCTTCAAAAATTCTTCAAAAAGACTGCGTATGAACTCCTCACTGATAAGAAACCCAATGTAAGTTATTTCAAAGTATTCGGTGATAAATGTTGGATTAGAGATCCTCATCACAACTCAAAATTTGCACCGAAAGCACATGAAGGTTTTATGCTTGGTTACGAAAAGGACTCACACACCTACAGAGTCTTCAACAACGTTCTTCACAAAGTTGTTGAAACTATAGATGTGCGGTTCGATGAAACTAATGGCTCGCAAAGAGAGCATCTACCTACTGTGATAGATGAACCAGCACCTGAGGAAACGATCAAGTTCAAGGCTACTGAGGATGTCATTCCTACTGAAGAATCTGCTGAAGAATTCATTCCAGAACATGAAGAACGTCGGGCTAATGCACCTGAAGAAAATGCTGAAGAAAATGGTGCTGAAGAAAACGTTGATCAAATTCTTCAACGACAACCAGCTCATCCTCGCATTGCAAAAGAAGTGCAAGTTGAAAAGATCATCAATGACATCAAAGCGCCAGGTCCTCTCACACGCTCAAAAGCTTCACATTTGTCTAACTTTTGTGGGCACTATGCTTTTGTCTCTATTATAGAGCCCACTAAGGTAGATGAAGCATTTCTGGAGCCTGAGTGGATTCAGGCCATGCAAGAAGAATTACATCAGTTCGAGCTCAACAATGTCTGGGAACTGGTCAAACGTCCAGATCCTTGCAAGCACAATATCATCGGCACAAAGTGGATCTACCACAACAAGCAAGATGAAAATGGCCTTGTGGTGAGGAATAAGGCACGGCTTGTAGCTCAAGGCTACACACAGGTTGAAGGAATTGATTTCGATGAAACTTTTGCACCTGTTGCTAGACTTGAGGCTATTCGCATATTACTTGCTTATGCTAACCATCATGATATCACTTTATATCAAATGGATGTGAAAAGTGCATTCCTTAATGGTAAGCTTGAGGAAGAAGTATATGTTGCTCAACCCCAGGTTTTGAAGATCCAAAGAATCCTGACAAAGTCTTGAGACTCAACAAGGCCCTCTACGGCCTCAAGCAGGCCCCACGGGCTTGGTATCATACCTTGAAGGAACTCCTCATGAAGAAAGGCTTCAAACCCGGTTCACTCGACCCTACTCTTTCCACTAAATCTTATGATGGTGAATTGTTTGTGTGCCAAATATATGTTGATGATATTATCTTTGGCTGTGCTGACCAACGTTATAGTGATGAATTTGCCTATATGATGAGCGAAGAATATCAAATATCTAGGATGGGAGAGTTGAAATTCCTCTTACGTCTTCAAATTCGTCAACAACGCAATGGCATATTCATATCTCAGGAGAAATACCTCAAGGATGTACTGAGGAAATTCGGCATGCAAGATTGCAAAGGCATCAAAATTCCTTTGCCCACAAATGGCCACCTGTGCACTGATGAAAATGGTATTGACTTCGATCATAAGGTATACCGCTCCATGATAGGTTCCTTATTGTACTTATGTGCATCTAGGCGAGATATAATGCTTAGTGTTTGCATGTGTGCCCGATTTCAAGCTACACCGAAGGAATCACACCATAAGGTTGTCAAGCATATTCTTCGATATCTAGCTCACACACCAACACTTGGATTATGGTACCCCAGGGGCTCGGTTTTTGATCTTTTTGGATATTCTGACTCTGACTATGCTGGTGATCGTGTGGATTGCAAGTCAACATCTGGTACATGTCATTTCCTTGGACAATCTTTGGTCTGTTGGTCCTCGAAGAAACAGAACTGCGTATCACTATCTACTACTGAAGCTGAGTACATTGCCGCTGGTTCTTGCTGTGCCCAATTGCTATGGATGAAGCAAACTCTCAAGGACTACGACGTCAACATGAAGAATGTGCCTCTCTTCTGTGACAATGAGAGTGCCATCAAGATTGCTCACAACCCAGTTCAGCACTCGAAGACACTCATCCTAACACTTATGAAAAATTGATGACTTAGATGTGCAACACATGAAGACACGTTTTTCTTCAATCAATGAAGAATAACACTCTTAGTGTGAAGAAATTAATGAAGAATTTGATTCTCAGAACCCTACGATAATTGTACGCGGTGTCTGAAATCATCATTATTATACGGTGGGTCACGCCACCACCAAAAGTTGAAATTTCTCAAATTATTCATATTCTTCAACTTTGCATAGTCTTCACTGGTTCTGTCGTTTTTTCTTCATTGGCTATATATATATAAGTTTATGTCCTCTACATCATTCACTTATTGCTATTTCTTCAAGTTGGTTTTCTGCTAAGTGCATGTGATCGGACCCTTCCCCTCTACGCTATACTCAACCCAATCTGTTCACAAATTCTTCATGTGCGTTCTATTTGAAACTCGTTCAAAATCTTCACTGTGTCCTTGTCAGCTGAAAAAATTGCGAACGGAACTTTAAAACCTATCTTATCGAAATTTTCGGCTTTGCCGCTCAAACCGTTCCGCATCCCATGATACACTTATCCACTCACCCACGATCTAACACGATCTCCACCTCTCACTACGTGGGTGACACATGTCATGCGAATGAGAAGGGTCAGGGGCACGTTCGTCCAATTTCTTCGGGCGAGCAGTTTTTCACCGTGGCTATAAATACCCCCCTTCCCTTCCTCACATCTTTTACTCTGCTCGACCTCTCTCTCCAGCTCGAGCTTCTCAAACCCTAGCGCCGCCGCTACTTCATCGCCGCCGGTGAGGAAGAGCTTCACTGCCTCGATCTCATCGCCGACGTACTCGCGCCGACCGCGGAAATCTTCACTCTGCCGTCGCCGTAGCTATCTTCCTCCGCCGAGTTAGGGCGTGGAAGATCTACACAGACGAACTTCACCTCTCCACTTCACTGTTCGTCGTGTTCTTCATCTAGGGTAATTAAAAGTTACTTTTACTGCCCTCGTTGATTCGACTGATTATCTACAAAATCTTCAAAAGTGTTTTTCTTCATATCTTCACACACTAAAACCTCACAAGTCATCTGTTCTTGATTCGTTTCTCTAAGCATCATTTTTCTTCAAGATTCCTCAATTGTGTGGATCTTCGATCTACAACTCTGGAACCTAAGACAAAGAACGCTTAGTGAAAATCTTCAAGACTCATCTGGTCAAATTCCTCAAACTTGTTCTTTTTGAAAAACCTTCGGAGAACGCATATGACCTCTCCAAATTCCTCGCAACTATACTCTGTTCACATGTACACATGTTAGCTGCTGAATCAATAGGTTCTCATCAACTTAACTCATTTGCAACATTCCTCGAAGAAAAGTTGCATACTTCTTCAGAGAATTTGATTGTTCAAATTCCTCAACTGAAGAAAATGGCTGATGGTAAAAGGCCACAGAAAGGAGGAAAGATGCCTGAGGTAAATACAGCGTTTGAGATCCCTGACGACATATATGCTGGTACTGCACACCTACTGAGGAAACCAAGAATGAGCGCAAAGTGCGCAAACAAAGGATAGAGAGGAGATGGGCAAGAGAATGGAGGGAGTACAGATATGTCACTCCTAAGTACATGAAGAAATTCGCACTCAATCCTCCAGGCCCAAGAGCTCCATTGGCACCTGGCCAGATAGCAGATCCCACCAGCCTCAAGCGCGGTGAGGACTATCCTGATGAATGGGCCAAGCGCCAAGCCAAGTTGGATAAGCAAGCCAGAGAAGCAGTGAGGAAATTCAATGAAGACTCTGATGCTGCTGCTGCCTCTGCTGAGGCCTCTGCTGTCAAGCCAAAGAAGGCTATGTCTAAGAAGCCTATGCGCAGGCCAAGTTTCTCAGCAATGCCCTCACGGCCAGAATCAGCAATGCCCTCACGGCCAGAATCATCAAAGCCCTCACAGCCAATTCCTCATGCTGCTCATGTTCCTCCAAAGTCCTCAGCTCCTCCGCCAAAGCCCTCAGCTGTTCCAACTAAATCCTCAGCACCTGTGCATCTCGCCTCATGCCAAAGGACTGCCGGCATCTCCATTGCCTTAGGTGTCTCAGCTAGTTCCTCAGCTGCACCAAGTTCCTCAGCTGGCCCCTCACTGCTGAAGACAAAGGCCACTACTGGTCGAGGTCCTCGCCCAAGTCCTCAAAAGAAGCAAGTCGCTTTCCAAGTGCCGTCTAATGAAGACGAAGCTGATGATGATGAACTTGCAGAAATCATCAGAGACAGGCAAGTCAGGGCCGCTAGAGCCAAGGGATCAGAGGTGCCACTGCTTTTGGATCTCAAGCTGATCCTCGACTACATTGATGATTGGCACAAGGACCCCAACACTCCCTTGCCTAACTTCAAGCTGACTCCTGGCCGGAGTCACATGCTGACCCACTTCATTCAAGAAGAAAAGTGGAAATTTGAGAAGGCCAGGCAGATCAAGAAAGCGCAGTACAAGAAAGAGCGCTATCTGAAGAAAAACATTGTCTCTATGACAACTGAAGAACTTGTCACTATTCAGACTGAGATTAAGAAACTCAGTGATGACTTTGACGCATATCGCGCTGATTGGCTTGGAGCCAAGGTTCGTTTTGTGAAACCTGCGGACAACTTCACTTCCAATGTTGCAGCCCCAATGCAACAGGAAATTCCTTAGGCTGAAGCATCTGCTCAGCCTACTGAAGAAAATGCCAGCACCGCTGATGACAATCAGGCTGCTAAAGATAATGTGAGTTCCAGGGATGATGACTACATTCCAGCCGCTGAAGAAATTGCCAGGGCACCCACTAGTGGTGTTCCTGAAGAAACTGAAGAACTCAGGGCAACTTCATCAGTTGTGCCTGAAGAAAATCAACCAGATTCCTCAGCTCCTCCTGCACCAACTTCAACTCCAATCCTTCCATCTGCATCAGATGTGAAGAAGACCAAGGCTGCAGAGTGTGCTGTAGTGAAGAAAAGGAAAGCATCAACTGCTTCAGATTCTTCAGCTCCGAAGAAAATGAAGCCTATGACAAGTTCATTTGCAAATCCGGTCGATGTTGTTCCCATCTCAACCAGGCCATCAAAGGACCTTGTTCCTTTTGATGAAGAATATGTGATCCCCAGCGGATCTGATGAAGAAACTCCTTCTACTGCTTCGTCTAAACCATTGGATGAAGAAATTGAAGTGGATGCGATCCCTTCAACACCTATCATCTCCTCACCTATGCCTCAGTTCACAGCTGAAGAGGTTGGCGTTGAAGAAATGGAAGATGAAGATGTGGACATTGGCTGCTGCACATCCGTAATCAGTGATGAATTCTGGGAAGGTCAGCATCCAAACTCTCCAATGTTCACCCCTCTACAACAAATTCCTCAGTCCCCCACACAAACTGTTCACATGGGCTCTGAAGAAACTCATCCCAATGCATTTTTCCATGAGGAAATTCCAGCCACTAGCGCTGAAGAAACTGCTTCTGCTGAGCAACCAACGACACAGACTGCCACTGAGGAGGAACCAGAAATTCCTCAGCCTGAAGAACCTGCGATTGAGATTCCTGAGGTCGTGATGCAACTCACTGACACTCCTCTGCCGAAGCCAAAGGATCCATTCTCACGCAAGCAAAAGTTCAAGGCTGATGATTTCTTCGGTGAGCACGTATTCTTTGAAGATTACAACCCATATGACTCTGCTCGCATTAGGAAGAGACGTTTCTGGACTGCTAGTCAAGACAATTTCTATTCCTAAGTGTTGTTCAACAAGGAGAAGATCTTCTACCATGAGCATATTCCTCACGTGGATATGGAATCTCTGCCGTGTTTCACACCAGTCCTTAGTGTTCTTCACGACGCTGGACTGCTAAAATTTTGCTCTGACATCTGCGATTGGAATGAAGAACTGATTGTTCAATTCTATGCAACGCTGCACATCACCGGAGATGCTGAAGATGTGAATTAATGGGTGCTGGACTGGATGTCTGAAAACACTCACTACACTGCACCAGCCTCTAAATTGCTTCGTGCTCTACCACTCAGTCCTCCCCTTGAACAAGCTCGCTGCATCTACAATAAACCTGAGCTCACACATCATTACATGCCGGTGCTGATGAAACCTTTGAAGCCAGGTCAAGCACCAAGAACCAAATTCCTCGTGAAGGAATTGCTGTACCTGCCCAGAACTGTCTATCGTATTCTTACGAGGACAATCAGTCCCATCAAAGGCCATGACTCATCTAATGAGGAAATTGTTGGCATCATGAAGAATCTGGTATTCAACATCGTTCATGGCATTCCTGTCAATTATCATGATTTCTTCATGAGGACTATGGCCAATGTTGCACTGTCTCCGTTTGAGCTGAAGCCTTATGCACCTTGGATTATGAGATTCCTCAGGACAAGGTCTTCACTCAACTACAAAGCTGATTTCCAGAATCACCTCAGCTACTTGCCCCCAATTGAAGTCCTCAAGTAGACATATTCCTCAGTTGATGGAAAGGGCAAAGCACCAGCTGTAATAGATGAAGGCATTTGTCCATTGGATGGCCAGTTTCGCAAAGCTGTATCTTATTCCACCAATGATGACTCTGCCACACATGACTCTGCCAATGCACCTAAGTCCACTCCTCAAGCCACTGCTCCACGTGTGATGACTAACCATGAACTTCTGCTTAGTCTTCACCAGAAGGTGGATCGAAAACACAAATGGGTTAAGCATCAGTTTGGTTCACTTCTTCACAACATGACTGCCACACACAATGCAGTGAAGAAAAACCACTACTACCTCCATCAAGTCTTCGGTCGCACCTAGGCAATCCTGTCACATCTGTATGGTGAAGAAGATCTTAAGAACATGGGTCTCAAAGAAGATTTTGACTGGTCTGCACCTCCACCGAAGAAATTCAAGAAGGTCCAGGTTCCTTCTCTGGTGGCCAGCTCATATTCTTCATCGCGCGACACTGATGAACATGAAGATTTGGATGCCACTGCGGTAGGCCCTACATCAACAAACGACCCCAACAATGATGGCGCTCCTTCTTCAACATGATTATCTTTAGGGGCGTTAGTCCTCATTTTTGATCCTTTTGGTCATTCGATGACAAAGGGGGAGAAATATGAGTTAGTCTTCAAGCGGGTCTACTATATGGGCGTTTGTTTTTTTTTGCTAAGTTACAACTCTTGTTCTTTTGAAACTTTATTGGATCGAGTTGTAATCTTAAACCCGATGGTGCTCTGATACTTTTGATGCACTATGCTCTGATACTTTTGATGCACTATTCTGCATGCTTATTCCTCGTTAATATTATTGCACGCATGCTGAATTTCATCAGGCACCATATTTCATCATGCATTTCAAATTCTTCATCTTATATGTTAAATGTGTGTATGAATTACAAGATATAGGGGGAGATCTCCATGATTCAACTCTTCAAGTGTGCATTGCTTCAAAAGCAAATTCCACACTATGCACATCTTCAGGGGGAGTTCTTCTATATCTTGCAATCAAATTCCTCAATATCAATAGTTACACTTCATATGTTTATCCCCGTTGAAAACTTAACCTATATTGTCATCAATCACCAAAAAGGGGGAGATTGTAAGTGCATCTAGTGCCCCTTAGTGATTTTGGTGTATTGAAGACTTATAGGTTAAGGGACTAATGCGTTTGTGAGTGTACACAGGTCTATAAGTCTATGAGGAGTTTGATATTTATAGGAAAAGTCGGCCCCTAAAAATGAATATCTTCAACTGAAGATTTTGGTATTTTTGAAGACTTTCATGAAGACTTTGAAAGTGAAGAAATTGGTGTGTCCATGAAGACTTGATATTCATGCGAGGAATATGAAGCTTGAAGACTTTCATTTTCATAGTTTTGTTTTTCTCTTTCTTGAGTCATAGGAAACACCGTACTGTTAAAGGGGGTCGAGGAAATACTAAGGAAAAATTTCCATGTGATGCTCAACTCAAAATCCTACACCTACCAATCCCTTCGAGTGAAGCCATTGGAAATCTCATACAGTTCAGTCAATTTCTTCAGTGACAGAGATGAAGTTCTTCTGGTCTCTGAGGAATTTGTCCTGACTGAGGAGTTAGGAATTCTCCAGTGCAGATTGCCTACACAGTGAGGAACATGATAGCCCTGAGGATTTTACTACTCAAAATTCCGACCATTGATGTGCTATGCGCCAGCTATCCCAAAATATCCATCCACCTAACGGTCATATCATTGAAGGGCATTTATGTCTTATCATGTCGGGCTGCTCCCTAGGCTATAAATAGCCGCCCCCTACAACCACTAGATGGTTGGCTGCTTCGAGAGAAACTGGCACTTGTCATTTGAGAGCAACCCATCCTCTGAGGACTTTGAGCGCAAATCATCAAGTGAAGAAAAACCAAAAACCCAAAACCCAAACACCTACAAACCCCAAGTGATTGAGCATCACTGAAGAGATTGATCCTGCATGGATCCGACGCTTGTTACCTTTGAAGACTGTGCTTCTTCCTGACGGTTAGGCGTCATGGTCTAGAGCATCCAAGAGGAATTGTGGATCGCCGAGTGACCAAGTTTGTGAAGGTTTGGAAGTCGCCTGAAGACTTACCACGAGTGATTGGATGAGGTCTGTGTGACCTTAGTTCAAGGAGAATACGGTGAGGACTGGGTGTCCTGAGCTGCGTGTTCAGGACTGGGTGTCCGGGACTGTGTGTCCTCGAGTTTAAATACTTAGCCGCTCCAACCAGACGTACAACTGAGACAGCAGTTGTAACTGGTCTACCAAATCATTGTCTTCACCAAGCTTATTGGTTTTATTTCCTCAACTCTTTCATTTCCTCATAACTGTGTTGTGTGTTTGTTCATATCTGTGTTTAAAGACTTTGACGAAAGACTTTCTCAATTTCCCCAGTTCAATTTCTTCAGTCTGTTTGTCTTCATCCTGTGTTATCCTGTGATTACGCTTCCTGTACTCTGTGCCTGTCTTCATTTCATCATGATGACTATGCTTGTATTCTGTCATGTTTACTTTTGAGTACTTATTCCGCTGCTAGTAGTTCTTCGCTAAGGAATTTCCTCACCGGCACATTCCTCAGTGAAGAATTTCATAAAAATCGCCTATTCACCCCCCCTCTAGTCGATATAACGCACTTTCAAATAGGGACACCACACCCACTACACTATGCCGGGGACTGCGCCGCCGCCACGGTGTAGCCTCCCGGTTGGAGCTGTCCTCTGATGACGGCGGAGTGGCTGAGCGACGATGACGGACCGGTGCCATTGGCGATTGTGGGAGAAGCAGACGAGATAAGCTATGGGGAGGGAGGGGAAAATGCGACGCAGGACTCGCCAGCCGTGAGGGTTTATATAGCAGGCCGGTAAGCATTGGGATTTTGGGGGATTTCACTGAGTCAGGCGAGAAGTTTGCGCGGGAACCTACGAGGTTGCGCGGGAATGGGCTCACCGATGATTCATTGGCGCCACTATTTGGCCAAAAGAACGCCCGCGCGCGCTGCGCAAGCTTGCGCTATAAGTCGTCTGCGGTAGTGGGGTGACAAGACGTGCGAGAGGAGGACGAAAGGCCACGTACACATACGGTTAATAAAAAAATGTTTGTGGCTTAATTACCTACTATACCCCGTCCTGGTTTATAAGTAGGATTTAACTAATAAAATACGAATGCATGTCGCCAAAGATTATATAGTTGGATTCATATTTGAACATAGTTTCCAATTATATAATTTCTATAACATGCATTAACACTTTTTTGGTTAAATTTAAGGTTAGATACCAGCAAGAGTTTGCTGGCAACACACATGGCTTATTCCATCACAAACAGCTCAGATGGATCAACTGTATGCCATGTATCGCACACGCAACTCTAATCTAATTCGTGCTTGATGTCTCCGACATCGCTCGCATAGTTCGTCTTATTTGCCACCTATCACTGTGCCAGCCTCTGCTCACGTCCCTCGGCAAGCTGTTCTCGCCGTTAGGCGCTGCAGTGCGCTGTGCTCGCCGTTAGGCGCCATGGCGCGCTCTGCTCGCATCCTTCGGCATGCTGGGCTTGTGGACACCTTTTCCTTGCATGTTCAACTACTATTTATATAAGGTTGCTCGCCGTTGAGGCGACCGCGAAGTGCTCTGCTCGCGTCCCTCCACGCATGCTCTGCCAGCGGTTGAGCGTGCGCACGATCACGTCGGGGGCCCCATAAGCATGCGCTTGCGCCGCGCGCGTTGCCACATGATGCAGTTACGTGCGGCACGATGGAGTTACGCGCTGCAAATTAGAACTTCCATCAGGGCCTGCCGATATTCCTGGCCGTACGGCTTCCCTTTAATTCCCGCGGCCATTATAACCTTAGTCTCTTCAACCTTTCGATCGCACCCCAGAACACAACAAGCACACCCACGACGACACATAGAGAGGGGATGTCTAGCGGCGCTTCAATGGAATTCAGTTAGCATAGAGTGGAGATCCACGCGACGGAGACGGATCTCTCGGTGGTGTACACCATCGACCCGGCCATGGTTGACGACTACATCAATAGCGTTGAGCAGTTGCTTGCTCGAGACAAGTACAAGGTGGTCTACATCGACCTCCAGTACACCGCCGGTTGTCGCGACATAGATCATAAGGTTGTTGTCGCCCAGTTGTGTGTGCTCCATCATATCCTCATCTACCACTACTGCACGGCCACAAAGCCTTGCGACCGTTTCAATAGGTTTGCCAACAGCACCGACTACAAGTTCGCCACGGTGGAAACCACTGACGATGTAAAAGCGCTCAGTGTTACAGGCTTGGCCTACAAGAACCTTGTCGAAATCCGTGACCACTATAGGGTCTGGGGAAGCACGAAGAAGGACTCCCTAGTCGAACTCGCCTCGGCCATCATCGACCCCTACTATGAAAAGATGAAGCAGTATGCCCAGAGAACAAGTCCCCTATCCTGGCACAGGGCCTGGATGCGGCAACTGGATGAACCTCACCTCAGGTTCGCGACCAAGAGCATGTACACATGCTACGAGATGCACAGGCGGATCGTTGACACGAGGAAGTGCATCGTTACCCAAATCGACGAGCCCGGATCGAGCCACAAGCAGAGCAAGCGTCACAAGAAGTAGATGATGATCAGATGATCGTTTATGCTAGTTAATCATGCATGTAATATATAGTTTACTTTATTGGTGTGTTGAAATGGCATGTGTGTAGTAGCCACCTATGTAAGTGGATGTTTAATTTGATTATGCAACCCCATCGCACAATACACACGTCTTATTAGCAGCAACTGTCTATGTTATTATCGGTCTTTGCACACATTTTTGATTACAGACCTGTTTGCTGCGCATCACACACATCTTGTTATATTGATCCGTTTCTGTTCTCTTGTCTCAACACAAACAGTTCATCCAAGTGAACTGCATGCTGTATACCGCACACACCTTTGATCTGGCTGACCGTTTCTTTTGTGTTGCCTAATCTCAAACAGTTCATCCGAGCGAACCGTATGCTATATATCGTACACACCTTCATATGGTTGCCCGTTTCTTTTGTTCCTCATCATCGCAAACAGTTAATTGAACTGAACCGTGTGCCCTACATCGCACACACAACTAAAATCTGAACCGTGTTTGATGCATCCTCCATCACAAACGTTTTGCACCTTTTTGACGGTTTTACACCACCGTTTGCGATTATTGCATCACACATAGTTTCGTCAAAGGGTCTCTGATCGTAGTGTCGCGTTAGCAGCATCCTGTAGTAGTTTAAGCACTTCTCCCATTGCAACAAAAACCAATCTAGTTGGCCAAACCAAATCGATAGTTTGAAGAGACATGCAAATATATCAAATCATGCATATAAGAATTTAGAGGAGATTCAAATAATATTCATAGATAATCCGATCATAAATCCACAATTCATCGGATCTCGACAAGCACATCGCAAAAAGAAGATTACATTGGATAGATCTCCAAGAACATCAAGGAGAACATGCTATTGAGAATCAAAGAGAGAGAAGAAGCCATCTACCTACTAGCTATGGACCCATAGGTCTAAGGTAAACTACTCATGCTTCATAGGTAGGGCAATGGTGTTGATGTAAAATCCCTATGTGATCGAATCCCCCTCCGATAGGACGCCGAAAAAGTCCCCTAGATGGGATCTCACGGATACAGAAGGTTGCGGCGGTGGAAAAGTGTTTTCGTGGCTCTCATGGTTGGTTTGGGAATATTTGAGAATATATAGGTGGAAGAAATAGGTTGGTGGAGTCACGAGGGGCCCACAAGGGTGGGGGGCGCCCCCTCCATCCTTGTGGCCGCCTCGTGGCTTCCCTGACGTGTACTCCAAGTCCTCTGGATGTCTTCTGGTCCAAGAAAAATCATCGCGAAAGTTTCATTCATTGGACTCCGTTTGATATTCCTTTTCTGCGAAACTCTAAAACAAGGAAAAAACAGAAACTAGCACTGGGCTCTAGGTTAATTGGTTAGCCCCAAAAATAATATCAAGTAGCATAAATAATGCATATAAAACATCCAAAATAGATAATATAATAGCATGGAACAATCAAAAATTATAGATACGTTGGAGACATATAAAGCATCCCCAAGCTTAATTCCTACTCGTCCTCGAGTAGGTAAACGATAAAAACATAATTTTTATGTGGAATGCTACCTAACATATTTATCTATGTAATTTTATCTGTTGTGCCACGAATGTTCAGATCCGTATGATTCAGAACAAAAGTTTAATATTGACATAAAAACAATAATACTTCAAGTATACTAACAAGATAATTATGTCCTCTCAAAATAACATGGCCCAAGAAAGCTTATCCCTACAAAATCATATAGTCTGGCTATGCTCCATCTTCATCACACAAAATATTCAAATCATGCACAACCATGATGACAAGCCAAGCAATTGTTTCATACTTTTGATGTTCTCAAACCTTTTCAACTTTCACGCAATACATGAGCGTGAGCCATGGACATAGCACTATAGGTGGAGTAGAAGGTGGTTGTGGAGAAGACAAAAAGAGGGAGATAGTCTCACGTCAACTAGGTATATCAACGGGCTATGGAGATTCCCATCAATAGATATCAATGTGAGTGAGTAGGGATTGCCATGCAACGAATGCACTAGAGCTATAAGTTTATGAAAGCTCAACAAGAAAACTAAGTGGGTGTGCATCCAACTTGCTTTCTCATGAAGACCTAGGGCACTTTGAGGAAGCCCATCGTTGGAATATACAAGCCAAGTTCTATAATGAAAATTCCCACTAGTATATGAAAGTGATAACATAGGAGACTCTCTATCATGAAGATCATGGTGCTACTTTGAAGCACAAGTAAGGAAAAGGATAGTAACATTGCCACTTCTATCTTTTTCTCTCTTTTTTTATTTTTTTCTTCCTTTTTTGTTTTTTGTTTTTTCTTTCTTTATTTTTTTTTCTTTTTTTATTTCCTCACATGGGACAATTTTCTGAAAAAGGGAAGATCATCATACTTCTATTTACTTACAACTGAAAAATTACAACTCGATACTAGAACAAGATATGACTCTATATGAATGCCTCCGGCGGTGTAACGGGATGTGCAATGAATCAAGAGCGACATATATAAAATATGATGAACCGTGGCTTTGCCACAAATATGATGTCAACTACATGATAATGCAAAGCAATATGACACTGATGATGCGTATCATAATAAACGAAACGGTGGAAAGTTTCATGGCAATATATCTCGGAATGGCTATGGAAATACCATAATAGGTAGGTATGGTGGCTATTTTGAGGAAGGTATATGGTGGGTTTGTGGTACCGGCAAAAGTTGCACGGCCTAGAGAGGCTAGCAATGGTGGAAGGGTGAGAGTGCGTATGATCCATGGACTCCTCATTAGTCACAAAGAACTCACATGCTTATTGAAAAAAATCTATTAGTCATCGAAACAAAGTACTGCGCGCATGCTCCTAGGGGGATAGATTGGTAGGAAAATTCCATCGCTCGTCCCCGACCGCCACTCATAAGGAAGACAATCAAAAAATATCTCATGCTCCAACTTCGTTACATAACGGTTCACCATACGTGCATGCTACGGGACTCACATACCTTAACACAAGTATTTATAAAATTCACAACCACTCACTACTACGACTCTAATATCACCATCTTCATATCTCAAAACAATCATAAGGAATCAAACTTCTCATAGTATTCAACAGACTTTATATGAAAGTTTTTATCATATCCCTCTTGGATGCCTATCATATTAGGACTAAATTTATAACCAAAGCAAATTACCATGTTTTTTAGAGACTCTCAAAATAATATACGTGAAGCATGAGAGTTCATAAATTTCTATAAAATAAAACCACCACCGTGCTCTAAAAAGATATAAGTGAAGCACTAGAGAAAAATTGCCTAGCTCAAAAGATATAAGTGAAGCACATAGAGTATTCTAATAAACCACGATTCATGCGTGTGTCTCTCAAAAGGTGTGTACAGCAAGGATGATTGTGGCAAACTAAAAAGAAAATACTCAAATCATACAAGACGCTCCAAGAAAAACACATATCTTGTGGTGAATAAAAATATAGCCTCAAGTAAAGTTACCGATAGACGAAGACGAAAGAGGGGATGCCTTACGGGGCATCCCCTAGCTTAGGCTCTTGGTTGTCCTTGAATATTACCTTGGGGTGCCTTGGGAATCCCCAAGCTCAGGCTCTTGCCACTCCTTATTCCATAGTCCATCAAATCCTTACCCAAAACTTGAAAACTTCGCAACACAAAACTCAACAGAAAATATCATAAGCTCCGTTAGTATAAGAAAATAAATCACCACTTTTGGTACTGTTGTGAACTCATTATTTATTTATATAGGTGTAATATATACTGTATTCCAACTTCTCCATGGTTCCTACCCGCTGTTACGAGCCATAGATTCATCAAAATAAGCAAACAACACATAGAAAACAGAATCTGTCAAAAACAGAACAGTTTGTAGCAATCTGGATATTTCGAATACTTCTGTAACTCCAAAGATTCTAAAAAATTAGTATGACCTAAGAAATTTGTTTATTAATGTTCTTCAAAAATAATAAGTATTTTATCATGTTTCTGCTAAATATGAGAAATTTGTTCCCGAGTGCAAAAGTTTCTGTTTTTCAGCAAGATCAAATCAACTATCACCGTAAGCTATCCCAAAGGTCTTACTTGGAAAAAACACTAATTAAATCACAAAACCACATCTAACCAGAGTCTAGATGAATGATTTATTGCAAAACAGAACCTAAAAATTAAAAACAAAAAAAATAAAATTGGGTTGCCTCACAACAAGCGTTATTGTTTAACGCCCTTAGCTAGGCATAAAACAGTGTGTAGATCTAGATATTATCATCTTTGGCATGCAATCCATAAGTGGCTCTCATAATAGATTCATAAAGCAATTTTATTCTTTCTTTGGAAGTGTTCCATGCCTTTCCTTAACGGAAATTGAATTATATTGTTTCCTTCTTTCATATCAATAATTGCACCAATTGTTCTAAGGAAAGGACTACAAGAATAATAGGACATGTAGGATTGCAATATATATCAAGAAGAATGAAATATACGGGCACATACTTCCTATTTGAAAAAATAAGAACATCATTAATCCTTCCCATAGGTTTCTTAATAGTGGTATCCACAAGATAAAAATTTAAGGAACAATCATCAAATTCACGAGAACCTAGTACATCACAAAGAGTTTTTGGAATCGTGGAAACGCTAGAACCCAAAGCACACAAAGCATGTCACTCATAATCTTTAATCTTAACCTTAATAGTACGTTCCCACTCATCATAAAGTTTTCTAGGGATAGAAACATCCAATTCAAGCTTTTCTTGAAAGGATTGCATCATAGCATCAACGATATGTTTAGTAAAAGCTTTGTTTTGAGGAGAATTTAACATGGATTGCAATAAGGAAATACAATATATTAAAGAACAATTATCATAATTAAATTCCTTGAAATACAAAAGAGTGGGTTCATCACTACCTAAAGTTTTGACCTCTCCAATCCCACCTCTATCAATTTTTGCGTCAAGATCTAAAAACTTTGAATCATTGGGACGCCGTCTAACTAAAGTCGACTCATCTCCAGTCCCATATTTATCAATAATTATATTGGAAAACAAAGATTAAATAGGAGTCACATCAATCACTTTAAGATCTTCATCATTATTTTCACGGAAACTAGAAGAACACACTTTTATAAACCAATCCTTTTTTGCACGCATCTTAGCGGTTCTTTCCTTGCACTCATCAATGTAAATTCTCATAGCTTTGAGAGACTCATTGATATCATGCTTGGGGGGAATAGATCTAAGTTTCAAAGAATCAACATCAAGAGAAATTATATCCACGTTCCTAGCCAAATCATCAATCTTAAGCAATTTTTCTTCAATTTTGCGAACTCATAAATTCTTTAACACTATTCTTAAATTCATAGGTCATATTATTATAATTTCAATAAGAGTTGTTGTAGGAATTACCATAATTATTATAGGAATTACTAGGGAACTGACTAGGATTAAAATTACCTCTATACGCGTTATTACCAAAATTGTTCCTACCAACAAAATTCACATCCATAGATTCATTATTATTCTCAATCAATGTAGACAAAGGCATATCATTTGGATCAATAGGAGCACTCTTGATAGAAAATAATTTCATAAGCTCATCCATATTTCCACTCAAAACATTAATCTCTTCAATCGCATGCACTTTTTTACTAGTGGAAGATCTTTCGGTATGCCATTGAGAATTATTAACCATAATATTATCTAGGATTTTAGTAGCTTCTCCTAAATTAATTTACATAAAAGTACCTCCCGCGACCGAATCTAAAAGATTTCTAGAAGAAAAATTCAATCCGGCATAAACTTTTTGTATAACCATCCACAGATTCAAACCATGCGTAGGGCAATTTCGTATCATCAATTTCATCCTCTCCCAAGATTGTGCAACGTGTTCATGATCAAGTTTCTTAAAATTCATAATATCGTTCCTAAGGGAGATGATCTTAGCGGGAGTAAAATACTTGGAAATAAAAGCATCTTTACACTTATTCCATGAATCGATACTATTTTTAGGCAAAGATGAAAACCAAGTTTTAGCACGAACTCAAAGTGAGAATGGAAATAGCTTCAATTTAACAATATCATTATCCACATATTTTTTATTTTTAATATCACACAAATCACCGAAATTGTTTAGATGGGATGCGACATCTTCACTACGAAGGCCGGAAAATTGATCTTTCATAACAAGATTCAGCAAAGCAGCATTAATTTCACAAGATTCCGCATTAGTAGCGGGAGCAATCGGAGTACTAATAAAATCATTATTATTAGTGTTGGAAAAGTCACACAGTTTGATATTCTCTTGAGTCATCGTGACAAGCAAGTAATCCAACACACGAGCATACAAAAGGTAAACGAACGTGTAACACCCCGGATGTAACTTGCCATATTAGTATTCCAACTCTTGCCATTTCCGGCACTAAGTTATTCTATTTCCTCGTTGTCGGGTTTTTGTCTTCAGGTGTTTTTGTCTTTGTCATGCATCTCATATCATGTCATCATGTGCATTGCATTTGCATACGTGCTTGTCTCATGCATCCGAGCATTTTCCCCGTTGTCCGTTTTGCATTCCGGCGCTCCTATGTCCTCCGGTGTCCCTTTCTACCTCTTTTCATGTGCGGGTGTTAAATGTTTTCGGATTGGACCGAGACTTGTCATGCGGCCTTGGTTTACTACCGATAGACCGCCTGTCAAGTTTCGTGCCATTTGGACTTCGTTTGATACTCTAACGGTTAACAGAGGGACCGAAAAGGCCTCGTGTGTGTTGCATCCCAACACCACTCCAAAGTGGTCCAAAACCCACCTAAACCTCCTCCATCACCTAGGCCGTTCGATCACGATCGCGTGGCCGCAAACCATGCTTAATTTGGAGCCTCCTAGCTCCCTCTACCTCTATGTAAAGAACCCCCATTCCAAATCCCGGGTCTCCATCCCCGAAACCCTAAAAATCCCCTCTCTGCGCGCCGGACATTGTCCACCCATGCCGGACACCTCCCCGCCGATGCCCGCGACCAACCGGACGCCGACACGTGGCGGGGCGCCCACATCGCCGCCACGGCCCGCCGCAGCCCGCATCCGGCCCCCAGGCCCATCCGGCCAGCGCCGCCCGCCTCCTCGCGCCTCCTCGCGCCTACATCGCCCGCAACGTCGAGCCGCCCACCGCCCTCCGCCGCACCTGCTCTAGCCACCGCGTGACCTCGCCGGAGTGGGAGCTCGCCATGCCTCCTTCCGCCGCCCGCCTTCTCACCCCGGCTCGCCGCCGACGTCCACCGTGGCCAGGAGAGCCCGAGGCCGCCATCCCGTCGCCTCCCCTACTCTCCGGCGATCCTCGACAACATGTCCAGCCACTACGGCTCCATTTTCCGGCGATCCTCGAGCTGCTAAAGTGCCTGTCGCCAGATCTGGATCCGGACGAACCCTAGATCGGGGTTGACTTCTCCCCCTCTCTCAGTATTTTTATGCGATCTTCATCACGTCATAACTGCATCACCGTTGCTTCTATTCATGCGTGTAGCATATCGAAATGTTCGTCTCAACGAGTGCTTCGTTTCATCTTATTGCATCATTTTCATTTGAGCTCATCTTGATTCCCGAAATGCTATTGGAAGAGGGCTATGTGATGTTAGTTTTAGATCTGTATCACCATTTGCTCATTTGTCATTTTTGCCATGATTAATGTGTGCATGCTATGATCTTGAGCCCTACATGAGTTTTTAAGTATGACATGCCATCTTTACAGGGGTGTATGCCATGTATTTTTGTTATATCTTTGGTGACTAGCACAAGCATGCAAAGTAGGTCACTTAATGTTGCTGATTCCATGGACTTAGAAATATTCTAAGTCTCTTCCCTGTCCTTATTTTTATGCCATGTGTTCATGTTGTTACCGAGTGATCCGTGCATCTTTTGAGCATGATCAATAAGGATGTTTTGTAGATATTGTGGTTCTCTATCCATCCATGTATTTGTTTGAATTTATGGAGCATCCTAGCTTAAGTTAATCGAGCTCTACTTTTTCTATAAAATGTTCCTGGCAGATTGTTGACATGTTTAGCAATTTTTCCGAGCTTGTTGTAGTTGATCCATCCATGCTATGTTGTTGTTCTTGCCATGTCTAGCTTCTATGCCATGTCTACTTGTTGGGTGTATGCTTAGTTTGTCACGCAATGCCTTGTGGTGAGTGCATCGATCTCGTAAACATGCCTACTTGATATCTGATTTGCCATGTTCCAGTTTTTCACCAAGTATAAATCTGTTAACGATAATTGCTATGTTCATGTGGTTGCCATTGTATTTTCTGATCCCTTTTGGCTTATGGTCAGTAAGGGACTTTTGTTGTATGCTTTGAGTAGCGTCGTGCCGTGCCTTCCTTTGCCATGATATGTTCCTTTAGCATGTAGTTTTCATGCTCTAAACATTGCTTCCTGATGTTAAATTCCTGACTTGATGTTAATTTCACTAAGTCTGAAACCTGATATCTTTTGCACTTTTGCCATGCTTGTTTGAACCTGCTATTGAGTGAATTAGCCATAGCTCAGTGTTCATTTTTTGTGAAGAATCTTGAGTGGATCCCTGCCATGTATTTTGTTGTCATGTTGGAGTGCTGTAGCATGTTGTTTATGATGCATTTATGTGGTCTCGTGCTGTTAATCGCAAATCGGTGCCATATTTGTTTTGCTTGCCATTTCCAATCCGTGCATCCGATTCCGGCGATCTTTATATCGATTTCGACCGAAATCAACTCCCCTTTCCAGTGGCACTCTTGGTTTTCCAAGTTGAGGCCAGGTTCAATCACTCCTTTCCGAATCATGCATATGCATCACATATCGCATCCCGCATATCATACCATGTTTTGCATCATGTTGTTTGTGCATTGCACGTGGTTGATTGTTCTCCCTGTTGCTTGTTGTTGTTGTTTTGGGTAGAGCCGGGCGACGAGTACGTGATAGAGGAGCCCGTTGAGGACGCTTATGAGGATCAAGCGAACTCAGAGAACCTTGCAGGCAAGATGACCATACCCTCGAAATCACTTCTATCTTTGCTTGCTAGATGCTCGCTCTTTTGCTATGCCTATGCTACGATACCTATCACTTGCTTATCATGCCTCCCATATTTCCATGTCAAACCTCTAACCCACCTTGTCCTAGCAAACCGTTGTTTGGCTATGTTACCGCTTTACTCAGCCCCTCTTATAGCGTTGCTAGTTGCAGGTAAAGATTGGAGTTTGTTCCTTGTTGGAACATGTTTATTGTTGGGATATCATTATTATATCTTGTCTATTTTAATGCACCTATATACTTGGCAAATGGTGGAAGGCTTGGCCTTATGCCTGGTGTTTTGTTCCACTCTTGCCGCCCTAGTTTCCGTCATACCGGTGTTATGTTCCTTGATTTTGCGTTCCTTACACGGTTGGGTTATAATGGGAACCCCTTGACAGTTCGCCTTGAATAAAACTCTTCCAGCATGGCCCAACATTGGTTTTAGCATTCGCCACCTAGCCTTTTTCCCTTGGGTTTCGTGGACTCAAGGGTCATCTTTATTTTAACCCCCCCGGGCCAGTTCTTCTCTAAGTGTTGGTCCAACTAAGCGATGTCCGGGGCTACCAGGGGCAACTCTGGGCTGGCCTACCCGACGTCTGGCTCATCCGGTGTGCCCTGAGAACGAGATATGTGCAGCTCCTACCGGGATTTGTCGGCACATCTGGGTGGCTTTGCTGGTTTAATTTTACCGTTGTCGAGATGTCTTGTAACCGGGATTCCGAGTCTGATCGGATTGTCTTGGGAGAAGGAATATCCTTCGTTGACCGTGAGAGCTTGTGATGGGAGAGTTGGGACACCCCTGCAGGGATTTGATCTTTCGAAAGCCGTGCCCGCGGTTATGGGCAGATGGGAATTTGTTAATGTCTGGTTGTAGAAAACCTAAAGCTTAACTTAATTAAAATGCATCAACCGCGTATGTAACCGTGATGGTCTCTTCTCGGCGGGGTCCAGGAAGTGAACATGGTGTTGGAGTTATGTTTGACGTAGGTTGTTCTAGGATCACTTCTTGATCATAGTTGTTCAACCATGCCTTTGCCTTCTCTTCTCGCTCTCATTTGCGTATGTTAGCCACCAAATATGCTAGTCGCTTGCTGCAGCTCCACCTCATACTTTTACCCTTCCTATAAGCTTAAATAGTCTTGATCGCGAGGGTATGAGATTGCTGAGTCCCCGTGACTCACAGGTAACTTCCAAAACCAGATGCAGGGACCGATGATACCTTTCCAGGAGATTCAACTGAGCTTAAGTGGGAGTTCGATGAGGACTCAGGACGATACTACGTGTCTTTCCCAGATGATCAGTAGTGGTGCCCAGTTGGGGCGGTCGGGGACTATGTGGCATTTGGGGTTTATCTTCATTTTGGTTCCGTAGTCGGACCTTGAGTGTATTTGGATGAATGTAATGGTATTTATGATATTTGTGTGACGTGGCGAGTGTAAGCCAACTATGTATCCTTTTCCCTTATTATATTACATGGGTTGTTGTGAAGATTACCTCAACATTGCTTTCAATGCGGTTATGCCTCTAATCCGTGCTCTGACACGTGGGAGATATAGCCGCATCGAGGGCGTTACAAGTTGGTAATCAGAGCCTTCCCCGACCTTAGGAGCCCCCTGCTTGATCGAATCATTGGCGTTGTTGAGTCTAGAAAAATGTTTTGAGTCATTTAGGAATTATATATATCGGAGAGTAGGATTCTTTTACTCCTCAGTCCCTTCGTCATTCTGGTGAGGCATCCTGACGTAGAGTTTTGACTCTTCTCTTCTCAAATTTCACTAAAATTTTTTAGGATCACGCGGGTATCTTGGAATCGTTTCGATCGATTTGTGACGAGAACATTGTTCTTTGTGCCTCCTGACAATTAGGGGTTGTGGCAGTGTCCCGGGGAGTTGAGCTCCGAGGTGTTGTCATCACAATTTTATCGTTGCAATTCTGGAATACCTGAGTTTCGCCGACATCGAAAATCTCTTTTATGCAGTTGTTGGTGAGGTAGCCTCGACGCAACCCAGTACTGGGGTGGGAGTTCGGGAGTATTGCCATAACTCGTATAACGGATGCTTTTAGAAGGTTGAGGTAAATGATTTCCGAAGGTTTCTTGGTTATGTGTTGAAGGATGCATACAACTGGATGTAGATTTGCTAGCTTTGGGTGAGATATTATGCTTCCCCTGTATCCCCAACACCTGATTGCATAACCGGAAAGGTTCAGGACTTTCATAGGTGGGAATTCTTGTAGCTCTAGCATTTCTTCCGCGGATATTTGGTTTGTGATTGAGTAATCCTCACCAAGTATTTGTTCATGTTCGTACCTTGTTGTTTTATTCTTCTACCTCTATCTAAGTGGCTTCTCAATTTATGGAAGTGTGACCATTTCAATTGGAATGCATTCGTTCATTTTGTTCGGATGCTAAGACTATATGTTGCAATTTCAATCCATTTGATTCAGCTTCAATATTTGTCTGCCAAGATGCTAACGGATGTCACCCTCTCCAGGATGGCTCCTCCAACGTGTACGACTCCAAATCCTGATCCGCCACCACCACCTCCACCTCCGGAGGCATGGCAAGCTGTGATGGCCGCTACCAATGCAAACACGCAGATGCTTTTGCAAATCTTGCAAGAGCGCAACCAAGGGAATCATGGCCATGGCAACAATCAGAATCAGTTTGCTACACTCAACCAGTTCCTCGCAAACCAGCCAAAGACCTTCAGCAACTGTGTTGAGGCAACAGACGCCTCGTGGATATCGGCAAGCATTTCGAGTGCAGCAACGTCAGGCCTGAGGAATTTGTCAAGTTTGCCTCCTTCCAACTCAAAGACCAAGCTGCAGAATGGTTTCAGCAATACAAAGATTCCAGAGGAGGTCGTGTGATTACCTGGGATGAATTCCGTCAAGACTTCAAAGCTCACCATATTCCTCAGAGTGTTGTTGAGAGCAAGCGTGAGGAATTCTGCAACCTGAAGCAAGGCAACTTGTCTGTTTATCAGTACAACATCATGTTCCAGAAGCTCGCTCGTTTCGCTAAGCAGGACGTCCCCGACGAGAAGAGCAGGATTTATCAGTTCAGAGGTGGCCTCAGAGAAGATCTCCAACTTGCTCTCGTGCTTTTCGAGCCTCAGAAGTACGATGAGTTTTACAACATGTCACTGAAACAAGAGACTGCACAACTCAAGCACGATGCTTCCAAGAAGCGAGTCAGAGATGCAACTCCTTCTTCCTCAACTCAAGTGGCAACTAAGCAGCAAAAGTATTGGCTTCCTCCTCCTCCGTTCCCTCAGCCTTATCAGCAGAAGAGCAAAGGTGGCAATGGATCTTCCCACCCACCCAACCAAGGCTTTCAGAACAAGACTTCATCTCAAGCTCCAAAATCAAGTGCTCCGTATCACCGTCCGCTCTCGGAGGTCACGCGCAACAAGTGTCCGCAGAAGGGTCACTATGCCAACAAATGCTTCAATCAGAGGCGTCTTCCTCCTCCTCCTGTGAGATCTTCCAGCATTGCAGTGGTCAAGCATAACCCCAAGTTCGCAAAGGTCAACTTGATGAACGCAGCTCAGGCAGAGGACTCGTCAGATGTTATCATGGGTAATCTTCCTGTTAACAATATTCCTGCAAAAGTCCTTTTTGATATTGGTGCATTGCATTGTTTCATTTCAAGACCATTTGTATCTAAGCATGAGTTGCCTTTACAAGATTTGCCTAGACAGTTATCAGTTGTTTCTCCGTGTTAATTCATGAATGCAAGCATTATGATCCCGGATGTTACTACCATGTTGGGCGACTATAAGTTTCTATCCTATCCAGTGGTCCTTGGTAACTCGGATATTGATCTTATTCTCAGAATGGATTGGCTTTCTAAGCACAAGGCTCACCTTGATTGTGCTACCTGGTAGATTCAATTGACTCATTCGTCTGAGGATGTAATTGTCTTTGCCGCTCGTGATGATACCATTCGACTGTTTTCTCTCAATGAGAAGGGCGAGTTGGATGCCATCTCTCAAATCCCAGTCGTTTGCGAATATCAAGACGTCTTTCCAGAAGAGCTTCCAGGAATGCCTCCGCACCGGCCAGTTGAATTCGTCATCGATCTTGAGCCTGGCACGGAACCTTTTTGCAAACGTCCTTACAAGCTTGGACCTAAAGAGTTGAAGGAGCTGAAGAAACAACTCGATATTCAAGAGCGTATGGGTCTCATCCGACCTAGTTCTTCTCCATGGGGTTGTGGCGTTCTTTTCATCAAGAAGAAGGATGGAATGGACCGACTTTGTGTCGACTACCGTCCATTGAACAAGAAGACTATATAGAACAAGTACCCACTTCCCAACATCAATGAGCTTTTCGAACAACTCAAAGGTGCTCAAGTATTCTCCAAGCTTGGTCTCCGTATGGGCTATCACCAGATTCGCATTTGTGAAGAAGATATCCCCAAGACGGCATTCAGAACAAGCTATGGTTCATATGAATACACTGTCATGTCTTTCGGCCTTGTCAACGCTCCGCCAACATTCTCTCGCATGATGAACTTCATCTTCAACGCCTACACAAATGACTTCATCTTGGTCTACCTCGATGACATTTTGGTCTTTTCCAAGAACAAGGAGGATCATGCCAAGCACTTGCGATTGGTTCTGGATAAACTCAGAGAACATCAGTTCTATGCGAAGTTTTCAAAGTGTGAGTTTTGGCTCGATGAGGTTCTCTACCTTGGGCATATCATCTCCGCCAAGGGCATAGCTGTTAATCCTGAGAAGGTGTCTGCAATTGTGAATTGGGAACCACCTCAGAACGTGAAGCAACTCCGCAACTTCCTTGGGCTCGCAAGCTATTGTCAAGGTTCGTTGAGAACTTCTCTAAGATCGTGAAGCCTCTTTCCAACCTTCTCCAGAAGCATGTGAAGTATGTCTGGTCGCCTGTATGTGACATCGCTTTCAACACCCTGAAAGAGAAGTTAGTCACTGCTCCAGTTCTGACTCCTCCTGATGAATCCAAACCATTTGAGGTCTTCTGTGATGCTTCCCTTCAAGGTCTTGGTGCAGTGTTGATGCAAGAGAAGAAAGTTGTGGCCTATACCTCTCGCCAGTTGAAGCCCAATGAAAAGAACTACCCCACTCATGACCTCGAGTTGGCGGGAGTTGTCCATGCTCTTTTAACTTGGAGACATCTCTTATTGGGAAGATAAGTGGACATCTTCACTGATCATAAGAGTCTCAAGTACATCTTCACTCAGCCTAATCTCAACCTCAGGGAGACTCGTTGGGTCGAAATGATTCAAGAGTATAATCCGAGTATCGAATATACTCCAGGCAAGGCCAATGTAATTGCTGACGCTTTGAGCAGGAAGGCTTACTGCAACAGTCTGATTCTCAAGCCCTACCAACCCGAGCTTTGTGAAGCTTTCTGCAAACTCAACCTTCAAGTTGTTCCTCAAGGTTTCCTCGCCAACCTCCAAGTCTCTCCTACTCTGGAAGATCAGATTCGCGAGGCTCAACTTCTTGATGCTATGGTGAAGAAGGTGAAGATTGGAATTGCCAAGAGTCAACCCAAGTACAAGTGCTATCATCTTGATGACAAGGTTACTCTATTCTTCGAGGATCGCATTGTTGTGCCTAATGGTGACCTTCGTAAAGTCATTATGAACGAGGCTCACTATTCACTCCTCTCTATCCACCCTGGAAGTACAAAGATGTACCAGGACCTCAAGCAGTCGTATTGGTGGACTCGAATGAAGTGCGAGATTGCTCAGTTCGTGAATGAATGTGATGTCTGCAGAAGAGTGAAAGCAGAACACCAATGATCAGCTGGTCTCCTCCAACCTCTTGCCATTCTAGAATGGAAGTTTGACCATATTGAGATGGACTTCGTGACTGGATTTCCAAAGTCCAAGCGTGGCAATGATGCTATCTTCGTTGTCATCGACAAGCTCACTAAAGTGGCTCATTTTCTTCCTATCAAAGAATCTATCACAGTAGCTCAGTTGGCAGAGCTATATACCTCCAGGATTGTCTCCTGCACGACATTTCGTAGTTGATATCTTCAGATCATGGCAGCATCTTCACCTCCAAGTTTTGGGATTCTTTTCAGAAGGCCATGGGCACCAGCATTCGCTTCAGCACAACTTTTCATCCTCAAACCAGTGGCCAAGTCGAGCGAGTAAATCAAATTCTTGAAGATATGCTCAAGGCTTTCCTCATCTCTTTCGGTATGAAGTGGGAAGATTGTCTTCCATATGCCGAGTTCTCCTACAACAATAGCTTCCAAGCGAGTTCAGGCAAGGCCCCATTCGAGATTCTCTATGGCAGGAAGTGAAGTACTCCTCTTAACTGGTCAGAGACTGGTGAACGTCAACTTCTCGGAAATGACTTGATCACAGAGGGAGAAGAAATGTGCAAAGTCATTCGTGATAATCTCAAAGCCGCGCAATCGTTCCAGAAGAGTTACTATGATAGCAAGCATCATGACTTGGCTTTCGAGATCGAAGACCATGTCTACCTCCGCGTCTCTCCAATGAAAGTTACTCGTCGCTTCGGTATCAAAGGGAAGCTTGCCCCTAGATACGTGGGTCATTTCAAGATCATCAGCAAAAGAGGCGATCTCGCCTATCAACTTGAGCATCCATCCAACTTTGCAAACGTGCACGGCGTGTTTCACGTGTCTCAACACCGCAAGTGCTTAAAGACTCCTGACCGCATCATCAACTTTGAAGAGATTGATCTCCAAGAAGGCATGTCTTAACGTGAGCACCCCGTTGCTATTCTTGAAGAAACTGAGCGCAAGACTCGCAACAAGTCAATCAAATTCCTGAAAGTCAAGTGGTCACATCATTCCGACCGTGAAGCCACCTGGGAACGCGAGGATCACCTCCGTTCTGAGTACCCGGAGTTTTTCCAGTCCTAGATCTCGGGACGAGATCCTTTCTTAGTGGTGGAGTGTTGTAACACCCCAGATGTAACTTGCCATATTTGTATTCCAACTCTTGCCATTTCCAGCACTAAGTTATTCTATTTTCTCATTGTCGGTTTTTGTCTGCGGGTGTTTTTGTCTTTGTCATGCATCTCATATCATGTCATCATGTGCATTGCATTTGCATACGTGCTCGTCTCATGCATCCGAGCATTTTCCCCGTTGTCCGTTTTGCATTCCGTCGCTCCTATGTCCTCCGGTGTCCCTTTCTACCTCTTTTCATGTGCGGGTGTTAAACGTTTTCGGATTGGACCGAGACATGTCATGCGGCCTTGGTTTACTACCGGTAGACCGCCTGTCAAGTTTCGTGCCATTTGGACTTTGTTTGATACTCCAACGGTTAACCGAGGGACCGAAAAGGCCTCGTGTGTGTTGCAGCCCAACACCCCTCCAAAGTGGCCCAAAACCCACCTAAACCTCCTCCATCACCTAGGCTGTTCGATCACGATTGCGTGGCCGCCAACCGTGCTTAATATGGAGCCTCCTAGCTCCCTCTACATCTATATAAAGAACCCCCATTCCAAATCCCGGGTCTCCTTCACCGAAACCCTAAAAATCGCCTCTCTGCGCGCCGGACATTGTCTGCCCGTGCCGGACACCTCCCCGCCGACGCCCGCGACCAACCAGACGCTGACACGTGGCGGGCGCACCCACATCGCCGCCGCGGCCCGCCGCATCCGGCCCCCGGGCCCATCCGGCCAGCGCCGCCCGCCTCCTCGCGCCTCCTCGCGCCTCCATCGCTCGCAACGCCGAGCCGCCCGCCGCCCTCCGCCGCACATGCTCCGGCCGCCGTGCGACCTCGCCGGAGTGGGAGCTCGCCACGCCTCCTTCCGCCGCCCGCCTTCTCGCCCCAGCTCACCGCCGACGTCCGCTGTGGCCAGGAGAGCCCGAGGCCGCCGTCCCGTCGCCTCCCCGCCTCTCCGGCGATCCCCGACGGCAAGTCTGGCCACCGCGGCTCCATTTCCCGGCGATCCTCGAGCTGCTACAGTGCCCGTCGCCAGATCTGGATCCGGAAGAACCCTAGATCGGGGTTGACTTCTCCCCCTCTCAGTATTTTTATGCGATATTCATCACGTCATAACTGCATCACCGTTGCTTCGATTCATGCGTGTAGCATATCGAAATGTTCGTCTCAACGAGTGCTTCGTTTCATCTTATTGCATCATTTTCATTTGAGCTCATCTTGATGCCCGAAATGCTGTTGGAAGAGGGCTATGTGATGTTAGTTTCAGATCTGTATTAGCATTTGCTCATTTGTCATTTTTGCCATGATTAATATGTGCATGCTAGGATCTTGAGCCCTACATGAGTTTTGAAGTATGACATGCCATCTTTACAGTGGTGTATGCCATGTATTTTTGTGATATCTGTGGTGACTAGCACAAGCATGCAAAGTAGGTCACTTAATGTTGCTGATTCCAGGGACTTAGAAATATTCTAAGTCTCTGCCCTGTCCTTATTTTTATGCCATGTGTTCATGTTGTTACCGAGTGGTCCGTGCATCTTTTCAGCATGATCAGTAAGGATGTTTTGTAGATATTGTGGTGATCTATCCATCCATGTATTTGTTTGCATTTATGGAGCACCCTAGCTTGAGTCAATCGAGCTCTACTTTTGCTATAAAATGTTCCTGGCAGATTATTGACACGTTTAGCAATTTTGCCGAGCTTGTTGTAGTTGATCCATCCATTCTAATTTGTTGTTCTTGCCATGTCTAGCTTCTATGCCATGTCTACTTGTTGGGTGTATGCTTAGTTTGTCACGCAATGCCTTGTGGTGAGTGCATCAAGCTCGTAAACATGCCTACTTGATATCTGTTTTGCCATGTTCCAGTTTTTCACCAAATATAAATCTGTTAACGATAATTGCTATGTTCATGTGGTTGCCATTGTATTTTCTGATCCCTTTTGGCTGATGGTCAGTAAGGGACTTTTGTTGTATGCTTTGAGTAGCGTCGTGCCATGCCTTCCTTTGCCATGATATGTTCCTTTAGCATGTAGTTTTCATGCTCTAAACATTGCTTCCTGATGTTAAATTCCTGACTTGATGTTAATTTCACTAAGTCTGAAACCTGATATCTTTTGCACTTTTGCCATGCTTGTTTGAACCTGCTATTGAGTGAATTAGCCGTAGCTCAGTGTTCATCTTTTGTCAACATCTTGAGTGGATCCCTGCCATGTATTTTGTTGTCATGTTGGAGTGCTGTAGCATGTTGTTTATGATGCATTTAGGTGGTCTCATGCTGTTAATCGCAGATCGGTGCCTGTTTTGCTTGCCATTTCCAATCCGTGCATCCGATTCCGGCGATCTTTATATCGATTTCAACCGAAATAAACTACCCTTTCCAGTGGCACTCTTGGTTTTCCAATCAATCATTCCTTTCCCAATCATGCATATGCATCACATATCGCATCCCGCATATCATACCATGTTTTGCATCATGTTGTTTGTGCATTGCACGTGGTTGATTGTTCACCCTGTTGCTTGTTGTTGTTGTTGTTTTGGGTAGAGCCGGGAGACGAGTACGTGATCGAGGAGCCCGTTGAGTACGCTTACGAGGATCAAGCCAACTCAGAGAACCTTGCAGGCAAGATGACCATACCCTCGAAATCACTTCTATGTTTGCTTGCTAGATGCTCGCTCTTTTGCTATGCCTATGCTATGATACCTACCACTTGCTTATCATACCTCCCATATTGCCATGTCAAACCTCTAACCCACCTTGTCCTAGCAAACCGTTGTTTGGCTATGTTACCGCTTTGCTCAGCCCCTCTTATAGTGTTGCTAGTTGCAGGTGAAGATTGGAGTTTGTTCCTTGTTGTAACATGTTTATTGTTGGGATATCATTATTATATCTTGTCTATTTTAATGCACCTATACACTTGGTAAAGGGTGGCAGGCTCGGCCTTATGCCTGGTGTTTTGTTCCACTCTTGCCACCCTAGTTTCCGTCATACCGGTGTTATGTTCCTTGATTTTGCATTCCTTACATGGTTGTGTTATAATGGGAACCCCTTGACAGTTCGCCTTGAATAAAACTCTTCCAGCATGGCCCAACATTCGCCACCTAGCCTTTTTCCCTTGGGTTTCGCGGACTCAAGGGTCATCTTTATTTTAACCCCCCCGGGCCAATTCTTCTCTAAGTGTTGGTCCAACTGAGCGATGTCCGGGGCTACCAGGGGCAACTCTGGGCTGGCCTACCCGACGACTGGCTCATCCGGTGTGCCCTGAGAACGAGATATGTGTAGCTCCTATCGGGATTTGTCGGCACATCTGGGTGGCTTTGCTGGTTTAGTTTTACCATTGTCGAGATGTCTTGTAACCGGGATTCCGAGTCTGATCGGATTGTCTTGGGAGAAGGAATATCCTTCGTTGACCGTGAGAGCTTGTGATGGGAGAGTTGGGACAGCCCTACAGGGATTTGATCTTTCGAAAGCCGTGCCCGCGGTTATGGGCAGATGGGAATTTGTTAATGTCCGGTTGTAGAAAACCTAAAGCTTAACTTAATTAAAATGCATCAACCTCGTATGTAACCGTGATGGTCTCTTCTCGGCGGGGTCCGGGAAGTGAGCACGGTGTTGGAGTTATGTTTGACGTAGGTTGTTCTAGGATCACTTCTTGATCATAGTTGTTCGACCGTGCCTTTGCCTTCTCTTCTCGCTCTCATTTGCGTATGTTAGCCACCAAATATGCTAGTCGCTTGCTGCAGCTCCACCTCATACTTTTACCCTTCCTATAAGCTTAAATAGTCTTGATCACGAGGGTGTGAGATTGTTGAGTCCCCGTGACTCACAGATTACTTCCAAAACCAGATGCAGGGACCGATGATACCTTTCCAGGAGATTCAACTGACCTCAAGTGGGAGTTCGATGAGGACTCAGGATGATACTACGTGTCTTTCCCAGATGATCAGTAGTGGTGCCCAGTGGGGGCGATCGGGGACTATGTGGCATTTGGGGTTTATCTTCATTTTGGTTCCGTAGTCGGACCTTGAGTGTATTTGGATGAATGTAATGGTATTTATGATATTTGTGTGACGTGGCGAGTGTAAGCCAACTATGTATCCTTTTCCCTTATTATATTACATGGGTTGTTGTGAAGATTACCTCACTTGCGACATTGCTTTCAATGCGGTTATGCCTCTAAGTCGTGCTTCGATACGTTGGAGATATAGCCGCATCGAGGGCGTTACAGAACGGAAGAGGGGCGAAGAAAACGAAAATCTTTTGGAAAATCATTTAAAAAGTGGGGGAGAGGAAAACAAGAGGCGAATGGCAAATAATGTAATGCAAGGGGTGAGAGTTTATGATGGGTACTTGGTATGTCTTGAGTTGGCGTAGATCTCCCTAGCAATGGCGCAAGAAATTCTTCCTGCTACTTCATGAGCTTGCGTTGGTTTTCCCTTGAAGAGGAAAGGGTGATGTAGCAAAGTAGAGTAAGTATTTCCTTCAGTTTTGAGAACCAAGGTATCAATCCAGTAGGAGACAACGCACAAGTCACCGAATACTTGCACAAACAAACACCAACTTCCACCCAACGCGATAAAGGGGTTGTCAATCCCTTCACGGTTATTTGCAAAGTGAGATCTGATAGAGATGGATAAACGATACAGTAATATTTTTGGTATTTTTTGTTTATGGAACGGAAAGTAAAAGATTGCAAAGGAAGTAAATAGGAAACTAAAATTGTAGATCCGAAACTTATATGCTGGAAAGTAGACCCGGGGGCCATATGTTTCACTAGAGGCTTCTCTCAAGATAGAAGATATTATGGTGGGTGAACAAATTACTACCGAGCAATTGATAGAAAAGCGCAAAGTTATGACGATATCTAAGGCAATGATCATGAATATAGGCATCACGTCCGTATCAAGTAGACTGACTCCTGCCTACATCTACTACTATTTCTCCACACATCGACCGACTCCTACCTGCATCTAGAGTATTAAGTTCATGAAGAACAAAGTAACGCATTAAGTAAGATGACATGATTTTGAGGAATAAACTCAAGCAATATGATGTAAACCCCATCTTTTTATCCTTGATGGCAACAATACAATACGTGTCGGTTCCCCTTCTGTCACTAGGATCAAGCACCGCAACATTGAACCCAAAGCTAAGCACTTCTCCCATTGCAAGAACAACCAATCTCGTTGGCCAAACCAAATTGATAGTTCGAAGAGACTGGCAAATATATAAAACCATGCATATAATAATTCAGAGGAGATTAAAATAATATTCATAGATAAGCTGATCATAAATCCACAATTCATCGGATCTCAGCAAACACACCACAAAAAGAGTATTAAATAAGATAGATCTCCAAGAACATCGAGGAGAGCATGGTATTGAGAATCAAAGAGAGAGTAGAAGCCATATAGCTACTAGCTATGGACCCGTAGGTCTGTTGTAAACTACTCACGCTTCATCGGAAGGGCAACGGTGTTGATGTAGAAGCTCTCCGTGATCGAATCCCCCTCCGGTAGGACACCGGAAAAGGCCCCTAGATGGGATCTGCTACCTCTTGAGCACTGCGTTGGTTTTCCCCGAAGAGGAAGGGATGATGCATCAAACTAGCATAAGTATTTCCCTCAGTTTTTGAGAACCAAGGTATCAATCCAGTAGGAGGTTACACGCGAGTCCCTCGTACCTGCACAAAACAAATAAATCCTCGCAACCAACGCGAATAGGGGTTGTCAATCCCTACACGGCCACTTACGAGAGTGAGATCTGATAGATATGATAAGATAATATTTTTGGTATTTTTGTGATAAAGATGCAAAGTAAAATAAAGGCAAAGTAAAAAAGCAAAGGAAAAAACTTAGTAGGAGATTAATATGATGAAGATAGACCCGGGGGCCATAGGTTTCACTAGTGGCTTCTCTCAAGAGCATAAGTATTCTACGATGGGTGAACAAATAACTGTTGAGCAATTGACAGAATTGAGCATAGTTATCATAATATCTAGGTATGATCATGTATATAGGCATCACGTCCGAGACAAGTAGACCGACTCCTGCCTGCATCTACTACTATTACTCCACTCATCGACAGCTATCCAGCATGCATCTAGAGTATTAAGTTAAAAACAGAGTAACACCTTAAGCAATATGACATGATGTAGAGGGATAGACTCATGCAATATGAAGAAAACCCCATCTTGTTATCCTTGATGGAAACAATACAATAAGTGCCTTGCTGCCCCTACTGTCACTGGGAGAGGACACCACAAGATTGAACCCAATGCTAAGCACTTGTCCCATTGCAAGAAAGATCAATCTAGTAGGCCAAACCAAACTGATAATTCGAAGAGACTTGCAAAGATAACCAATAATACAGAAAAGAATTCAGAGAAGATTCAAATATTATTCATAGATAGACTTGATCATAAACCCACAATTCATCGGTCTCAACAAACACACCGCAAAAAGAAGATTACATCGAATAGTTCTCCACAAGAGAGGGGGAGAACATTGTATTGAGATCCAAAAAGAGAGAAGAATCCATCTAGCTAATAACTATGGACCCGTAGGTCTGAGGTAAACTACTCACACTTCATCGGAGAGGCTATGGTGTTGATTTAGAAGCCCTCCGTGATCGATGCCCCCTCCGGCGGAGCTCCGAAACAGGCCCCAAGATGGGATCTCGTGGATACAGAAAGTTACGGCGGTGGAATTAGGGTTTTGGCTCCGTATCTGATCGCTTGGGGGTACGTAGGTATATATAGGAGGAAGGAGTACGTTGGTGGAGCAACACGGGGCCCACGAGGGTGGAGGGTGCGCCTGGGGGGGGGGGGGGTAGGCGCGCCCCCTACCATGTGGCCTCCTCTTTTCTTTCTTGATGTAGGGTCCAAGTCTCCCAGGCCTTGTTCGTTGAGAAAATCGCGTTCCCGAAGGTTTCATTCCGTTTGGACTCCATTTGATATTCCTTTTCTTCCAAACCATAAAACAGGCAAAAAACAACAATTCTGGGCTGGGCCTCCGGTTAATAGGTTAGTCCCAAAAATAATATAAAAGTGGATAATAAAGCCCAATAATGTCCAAAATAGTAGATAATATAGCATGGAGCAATCAAAAAATATAGATACGTTGGAGACGTATCAAGCATCCCCAAGCTTAATTCCTGCTCGTCCTCGAGTAGGTAAATGATAAAAACAGAATTTTTGATGCGGAGTGCTACTTGGCATAATTTTAATGTAATTCTTCTTAATTGTGGTATGAATATTCAGACCCGAAAGATTCAAGACAAAATTTCATATTGACATAAAAATAATAATACTTCAAGTATACTAACTAAGCAATTATGTCTTCTCAAAATAACATCGCCAAAGAAAGTTCATCCCTACAAAATCATATGGTTTAGTCATGTTTCATTTTCATCACACAAGAATGCTCTCATCATGCACAACCCCGATGACAAGCCAAGCAATTGTTTCATACTTTAGTAATCTCAAACCTATAAACTTTCACGCAATATATGAGCGCAAGCCATGGACATAACACTATGGGTGGAATAGAAATGAGGGGGGTTATGTGGAGAAGACAAAAAGGGAGAAAGTATCACATCAATGAGGCTAATCAATGGGCTAGGGAGATGCCCACCGATTGATGTTAATGCAAGGAGTAGGGATTGACATGCAACGGATGCACTAGAGCTATAAATGTATGAAAGATCAACAAAAGAAACTAGTGGGTGTGCATCCAACTTGCTTGCTCATGAAGACCTAGGGCATTTGAGGAGGCCCATTGTTGGAATATACAAGCCAAGTTCTATAATGAAAAATTCCCACTAGTATATGAAAGTGACAAAACAAGAGACTCTCTATCATGAAGATTACGGTGCTACTTTGAAGCACAAGTGTGGCAAAGGATAGTAACATTGTCCCTTCTCTCTTTTTCTCTCATTTTTTGGGCCTTCTCTTTTTTTATGGCCTTTCCCTTTTTATTTATTTATTCCTCACTTGGGACAATGCTATAGAAAATGACGATCATCACAATTCTATTTATTTACAACTCAATGATTACAACTCGATACTAGAACAAAAGATGACTCTATATGAATGCCTCCGGCGGTGTACCGGGATATGCAATGGACCAAGAGTGACATGTATGAAAGAATTATGAACGGTGGCTTTGCCACAAATACTATGTGAACTACATGATCATGCTAAGCAATATGACAATAATGAATGTGTCATGATGAACGGAATGATGGAAAGTTGCATGGCAATATATCTCGGAATGGCTATGGAAATGCCATAATAGGTAGGTATGGTGGCTGTTTTGAGGAATATATAAGGAGGTTTATGTGTGAAAGAGCGTATCATATCATGGGGTTTGGATGCACCGGCGAAGTTTGCGCCAACTCTCAATGTGACAAAGGGCAATGCACGGTACCGAAGAGGCTAGCATGGATGGAAGGGTGAGAGTGCGTATAATCCATGGACTCAACATTAGTCATAAAGAACTTACATACTTATTGCAAAAATCTACAAGTCATCAAAAACCTCGGCACTACGCACATGCTCCTAGGGGGATAGATTGGTAGGAAAAGACCATCGCTCGTCCCCGGCCACCACTCATAAGGAAGACAATCAAATAACACCTCATGTTTCAAATTTGTTGCATAACGTTTACCATACATGCATGCTACGGGACATGCAAACTTCAACACAAGAATTTCTCAATTTCACAACTATTCAACTAGCACGACTTTGATATTATTACCTCCATATCTCAAAACAATCATCAAGTATCAAACTTCTCTTAGTATTCAAAACACTCCTAAGAAAATTTTACTAACTTTGAATACCTAGCATATTAGGATTTTATGCAGATTACCATGCTATTAAGACTCTCAAAATAATCTAAGTGAAGCATGAGAGATCAATAGTTTCTATAAAACAGATCCACCACCGTGCTCTAAAAGATATAAGTGAAGTACTAGAGCAAAATTATATAACTCAAAAGATGTAAGCGAAGCACATAGAGTATTCTAACAAATTCCAAATCATGTATGGCTCTCTCAAAAGGTGTGTACAGCAAGGATGATTGTGGTAAACTAACAAGCAAAGACTCAAATCATACAAGACGCTCCAAGAAAAACACATATCATGTGGCGAATAAAAATATAGCTCCAAGTAAAGTTACCGATAGAAGTAGACGAAAGAGGGGATGCCTTCCGGGGCATCCCCAAGCTTTGTATTTTAGGTGTCCTTAGATTATATTGGGGGTTCCATGGGCATCCCAAAGCTTAGGCTCTTGCCACTCCTTGTTCCATAATCCATCAAATCTTTACCCAAAACTTGAAAACTTCACAACACAAAACCTAAAGTAGAAAATCTCGTGAGCTCCGTTAGCGAAAGAAAATAAAAGACCACTTCAAGGTACTGTAATGAACTCATTCTTTATTTATATTGGTGTTATACCTACTGTATTCCAACTTCTCTACGGTTTATAAACTATTTTACTAGCCATAGATTCATCAAAATAAGAAAACAACACACGAAAAACAGAATCTGTCAAAAACAGAACAGTCTGTAGTAATCTGTTTCTAGCGCAAGATCTGGAACCCCAAAAATTCTAAAATAAATTGCTGGACGTGAGGAATTTATCTATTAATAATCTGCAAAAATAATTAACTAAATAGAACTTTCGAAATAAAAATGACAGCAGTTCTCGTGAGCGCTAAAGTTTCTGTTTTTTATAGGAAGTTCAACAAGACTTTCCCCAAGTCTTCCCAACGGTTCTACTTGGCACAAACACTAATTGAACACAAAAAACACAACCAAAAAATAGGCTAGATAAATTATTTATTACTAAACAGGAGCAAAAATCAAGGAATAAAAATAAAATTGGGTTGCCTCCCAACAAGCGCTATCGTTTAACGCCCCTAGCTAGGCATAACAAGAAAGAATAGATCTAGGTATTGCCATCTTTGGAAGGCAATCCATAAGTGGCTCTCATAATAGATTCATAAGGTAATTTAATTTTCTTTCTAGGAAAGTGTTCCATGCCTTTCCTTAATGGAAATTGGAATCTAATATTTCCTTCCTTCATTTCAATAATTGCACCAATCGTTCTAAGGAAAGGTCTACCGAGAATAATAGGACATGAAGGATTGCAATCTATGTCAAGAACAATAAAATCTATGGGCACATAATTCCTATTTGCAAAAATAATAACATCATTAATTGTTCCCATAGGTTTCTTAATAGTGGAATCCGCAAGGTGCAAGTTTAAAGAGCAATCATCAAAATCACGGAAACCTAACAAATCACACAAAGTCTTTGGAATCGTGGAAACACTAGCACCCAAATCACATAAAGCATAGCATTCATGATCTTTAATTTTAATTTTAATAGTTGGTTCCCACTCATCATAAATTGTTCTAGGGATAGATACTTCCAATGCAAGTTTTTCTTCATAAGATTGCATCAAGGCATCAACGATATGTTTAGTAAACGCTTTATTTTGACTATAAGCGTGAGGAGAATTCAGCACGGATTGCAACAAGGAAATACAATCAATCAAAGAGCAATTTTCATAGTTAAATTCCTTGAAATCCATAATAGTTGGTTTAGCAACATCTAGGGTTTTAATTTCTTCAATACCACTTTTATCAAATTTAGCATCAAGATCGACAAATTCTGAATTCTTAGAACGCCTTCTAGGTAAAGGTGGATCATATTAAGTCCCATCATTATAAAGATTCATATTGCAAAACAAAGATTTAATAGGGGCCACATAAATAACTTTTAGATCTTCATCTTTATTTTCATAGGAACTAGAAGAACACGCTCTTATAAAGGCATCTTTCTTAGCAGGTATCCTAGCGGTTCTTTCTTTGCACTCATGAATGGAAATTCTCATGGCTTTGAGAGACTCATTGCTATCATGCTTAGGTGGAATAGATCTAAGTTTCAAAGAATCAACATCAAGAGCAATTCTATCAACGTTCCTAGCCAAATCATCAATCTTAAGCAATTTTTCTTCAATCATAGCATTAAAATTCTTTTGTGAAGTAATAAATTCTTTAATATTAGATTCAAAATAAGAGGGATTCTTATTATAATTTCCATAAGAATTGTTGTAGGAATTACCATAATTATTAGAGGGATTACTAGGATAAGGCCTAGGGTTGAAATTTCCTCTATACGCGTTGTTACCAAAATTGTTCCTACCAACAAAATTCACATCCATAGATTCATTATTATTCTCAATCAAAGTAGACAAGGGCATATCATTAGGATCAGAAGAAACACTCTTATTAGCAAATAAGTTCATAAGTTCATCCATATTTCCACTCAAAACATTAATTTCTTCTATCGCATGCACCTTTCTATTAGTAGATCTTTCAGTATGCCATTGAGAATAATTAACCATAATATTATCTAGGAGTTTAGTAGCTTCTCCTAAAGTGATTTCCATAAAAGTGCCTCCCGCGGCCGAATCTAAAACATTTCTAGAAGCAAAATTCAATCCGGCTTAAAAATCCTGAACAATCATCCATAAATTTAAACCGTGAGTAGGGCAATTACGTATCATTAATTTCATTCTCTCCCAAGCTTGTGCATCATGTTCATGATCAAGTTGCTTAAAATTCATAATATCGTTTCTAAGAGAGATGATCTTAGCGGGAGGAAAATACGTAGAGATAAAAGCATCTTTGCACTTATTCCATGAATCAATACTATTTTTAGGCAAAGACGAAAACAAGGCTTTAGCACGATCTCTAAGCAAAAAAGGAAATAGCTTCAATTTAACAATATCATTATCCACATCTTTCTTCTTTTGCATGTCACACAAATCAACGAAGCTATTTATATGGGTAGCGACATCTTCACTAGGAAGGCCAGAAAACGGATCTTTCATGACAAGATTCAGCAAAGCAGTATTTTCACAAGATTCAGCATCGGTAAGAGGAGCAATCGGAGTGCTAATAAAATCATTGTTGTTGGTATTGGTGAAGTCACACAATTTAGTATTATCTTGAGCCATCGTGACAAGCAAGCAAACTAACACACGAGCAAACAAAAAGCAAGCAGGCAAAAGAGGCAAATAGAGAAAGAGAGGGAGGATAGAGAGAGAGGGCGAATAAAACGACAAGGGTGAAGTGGGGGAGAGGAAAACGAGAGGCAAATGGAAAACAATGTAATGCGGGAGATAAGGGTATGTGATGGGTACTTGGTATGTTGACTTTTGCGGAGACCTCCTAGGCAACGGCGCCAGAAATCCTTCTTGCTACCTCTTGAGCACTGCATTGGTTTTCCCCGAAGAGGAAGGGATGATGCAGCAAAATAGCGTAAGTATTTCCCTCAGTTTTTGAGAACAAAGGTATCAATCCAGTAGGAGGCTACGCGTGAGTCCCTCGTACCTGCACAAAACAAATAAATCCTCACAACCAACGCGAATAGGGGTTGTCAATCCCTACACGACCACTTACGAGAGTGAGATCTGATAGATATGATAAGATAATATTTTTGGTATTTTTGTGATAAATATGCCAAGTAAAATAAAGGAAAAGTAAAAAACTAAGTAGTAAGAGATTAATATGATGAAGATAGACCCGGGGGCCATAGGTTTCACTAGTGGCTTCTCTCGAGAGCATAAGTATTCTACGGTGGGTGAACAAATTACTGTTGAGCAATTGACAGAACTGAGCATAGTTATCATAATATCTAGGTATGATCATGTATATAGGCATCACGTCCGAGACAAGTAGACCGACTCCTGCCTGCATCTACTACTATTACTCCACTCATCGACCGTTATCCAGCATGCATCTAGAGTATTAAGTTAAAAACAGAGTAACGCCTTAAGCAAGATGACATGATGTAGAGGGATAGACTCATGCAATATGAAGAAAACCCCATCTTGTTATCCTCCATGGCAACAATACAATACATTCCTTGCTGCCCCTACTATCACTGGGAAAGGACAACACAAGATTGAACCCAAAGCTAAGCACTTGTCCCATTGCAAGAAAGATCAATCTAGTAGGCCAAACCAAACTGATAATTCGAAGAGACTTGCAATGATAACCAATCATACATAAAAGAATTCAGAGAAGATTCAAATATTATTCATCGATAGACTTGATCATAAACCCACAATTCATCGGTCTCAACAAACACACCACAAAAAGAAGATTACATCGAATAGTTCTCCATAAGAGAGGGGGAGAACATTGTATTGAGATCCAAAAAGAGAGAAGAAGCCATCTAGCTAATAACTATGGACCCGTAGGTCTGAGGTAAACTACTCACACTTCATCGGAGAGGCTATGGTGTTGATGTAGAAGCCCTCTGTGATCGATGACCCCTCCGGCAGAGCTCCGGAACAGGCCCCAAGATGGGATCTCGTGGATACAGAAAGTTACGGCGGTGGAATTAGGGTTTTGGCTCCGTATCTGATCATTTGGGGGTACGCAGGTATATATAGGAGGAAGGAGTACGTCGGTGGAGCAACAGGGGGCCCACGAGGGTGGAGGGCACGCCTGGGGGGGGGGGGGGGGTAGGCGCGCCCCTACCTCGTGGCCTCCTCTTTTCTTTCTTGACGTAGGGTCCAAGTCTCCCGGGTCTTGTTCATTGAGAAAATCACGTTCCCGAAGGTTTCATTCCGTTTGGATTCCGTTTGATATTCCTTTTCTTCGAAACCCTAAAACAGGCAAAAACAGCAATTCTGGTTTGGGCCTCCGGATAATAGGTTAGTCCCAAGAATAATATAAAAGTGGATAATAAAGCCCAATAAAATCCAAAACAATAGATAATATAGCATGGAGCAATCAAAAATTATAGATACGTTGGAGACGTATCAGGATCTCACGGCTACAGAAGGTTGCGGTGGTGTAGAAGTGTTTTCGTGGCTCTGCTGGTTGGTTTGGGAAAATTTGAGAATATATATGCGGAAGTGTTGGGGAACGTAGTAATTTCAAAAAAACTCCTAGGCACGCTCAAGATCATGGTGATGCATAACAACGAGAGGGGAGAGTATCATCTACGTACCCTCGTAGACCGTAAGCGGAAGCATTAAGACAACGCGGTTGATGTAGTCATATGTCTTCACGATCGACCGATCTCAGCACCGAAGGTACAACACCTCCGCGATCTGCACACGTTCGGCTCGGTGACGTCCCGTGAACTCACGATCCAGTAGAACTTTGAGGGAGAGTTTCGTCAGCACGGCAGTGTGATGACGGTGATAATGTTTCTCCCGAAACAGGGCTTCGCCGAAACACCGCTATGATATTACCGAGGTGGATTATGGTGGAGGGGGGCACCGCACATGGCTATAGATCAATGATCAACTTGTGTGTCCATGGGGTGCCCCGTCCCCTATATATAAAGGAGTGGAGGAGGGGGAGGGCCGACCCTCTACTATGGCGCGCCCTGGGGAGTCCTACTCCCACCGGGATTAGGATTCCCCGCTTCCATGTAGTAGGAGTAGGAAAGAAGAAAGGGGAAGAGAGAAGAGAAAGATGGAGGGGGCGCCGCCCCTCCCCCTAGGCCAATTCGAACTAGGCCTTGGGGGGTGCGCAGCCTGCCCTAGGCAGCCCCCTCTCTCCCCTAAATCCCAATAAGGCTCATATACTCCCCGGCGAATTCCCATAACTCTCCGGTACTCTGATAGATACCTGAACCACTCAGAACCTCTCCGATGTACGAATATAGCCTTCCAATATATTGATCTTTACGTCTCAAACATTTCGAGACTCCTCGTCATGTACCTAATCTCATCCAGGACTCCGAACAACCATCGGTACATCAAAACACATAAACTCATAATACCGATCGTCATCGAACATTAAGCGTGCGGACCCTACGGGTTCGAGAAGTATGTAGACATGATAGAGACACATCTCCGGTCAATAAATAATAGAGGAACCTGGATGCTCATATTGTCTCCTACGTATTCTACAAAGATCTTTATCGGTCAAACCGCATAACAACATACGTTGTTCCCTTTGTCATAGGTATCTTACTTGCCCGAGATTCGATCGTCGGTATCTCAATACCTAGTTCAATCTCATTACCAGCAAGTCTCTTTACTCGTTCCGTGATGCATCATCCCGCAACTAACTCATTAGTCACATTACTTGCAAGGCTTATAGTGATGTGCATTACCGAGAGGGCCCAGAGATACCTCTCCGACAATCGGAGTGACAAATCCTAATCTCGATCTTTGCCAACTCAACAAGTACCATCGGAGACACCTGTAGAGCACCTTTATAATCACCCAGTTACGTTGTGACGTTTGGTAGCACACAAAGTGTTCCTCCGGTATTCGGGAGTTGCATAATCTCATAGTTAGAGGAACATGTATAAGTCATGAAGAAAGCAGTAGCAACAAACTAAACGATCATCGTGCTAAGCTAACGGAATGGGTCAAGTCAATCGCATCATTTTCTAATGATTTGACCTAGTTAATCAAATGACAACACATGTGTATGGCTAGGAAACTTAACCATCTTTGATTCAACGAGCTAGTCAAGTAGAGGCATACTAGTGACACTCTGTTTGTCTATGTATTCACACATGTACTAAGTTTCCGGTTAATACAATTCTAGCATGAATAATAAACATTTATCATGATATAAGGAAATAGATAATAACTTTATTATTGCCTCTAGGGCATATTTCCTTCAGTCTCCCACTTGCACTAGAGTCAACAATCTAGTTCACATCTTTATGTGATTAGTTCACATCTCCATGTGACTAGTACCCAAAGGGTTTACTAGAGTCTATAATCTAGTTCACATCGTTATGTGATTAACAGCAAAAGAGTGATCATGTTTTGCTTGTGAGAGAAGTTTAGTCTACGGGTCTGCAACATTCAGATCCGTATGTATTTCACAAATTTCTATGTCTACAGTGCTCTGCATGGAGCTACTCTAGCTAATTGCTCCCATTTTCAATATGTATCCAGATCGAGACTTAGAGTCATCTAGGTCGATGTAAAAAGCTTGCATCGAGGTAACTCTTTACGACGAACTCTTTTATCACCTCCATAACCGAGAAATATTTCCTTAGTCCTCTAAGGATAATTTTGACCGCTGTCCAGTGATCTACTCCTAGATCACTATTGTACTCCCATGCCAGAATCATGCTAAGGTATACAATAGGAATGGTAAATAGCATAGCATACTTTATAGAACCTATGACTGAGGCATAGGGAATGACTTTTCATTCTCTTTCTATTTTCTGCTGTGGTCGGGTTTTGAGTGTCTACTCAACTTCACACCTTGCAACAGAAGCAAGAACTCCTTCTTTGACTGTTCCATTTTGAACTACTTCAAAATCTTGTCAAGGTATGTACTCATTAAAAAAACTTATCAAGCGTCCTGATCTATCTCTATAGATCTTGATGCTCAATGTGTAAGCAGCTTCATCGAGGTCTTTCTTTGAAAAACTCTTTTCAAACACCCCTTTATGCTTTCCAGAAAATTCTACATTATTTCCGATCAACAATATGTCATTCACATATACTTATCAGAAATGCTGTAGTGCTCCCACTCACTTTCTTGTAAATACAGGCTTCACCACAAGTCTGTATAAACCATATGCTTTGATCACTTTATCAAAGTATATATTCCAACTCTAAGATGCTTGCACCAGTCCATAGATGGATCGATGGAGCTTGCTCACTTTGTTAGCACCTTTAGGGTTGACAAAACCTTCTTGTTGCATCATATACAACTCTTCTTTAAGAAATCCATTGAGGAATGCAGTTTTGACATCCATTTGCCAGATTTCATAAAATGTGGCAATTACTAACATGATTCGGACAGACTTAAGCATCGCTACGAGTGAGAAAACCACATCGTAGTCAACATCTTGAACTTGTCGAAAACCTTTTGCGACAATTCGAGCTTTGTAGATAGTAGCACTACTATCAGTGCCCGTCTTCCTCTTGAAAATCCATTTATTCTTAATGGCTCACCGATCAACGGGCAATTCAATCAAACTCCATACTTTGTTCTCATACATGGATCCCATCTCAGATTTCATGGCCTCAAGCCATTTTGCGGAATCTGGACTCATCATCGCTTCCTCATAGTTCGTAGGTTCATCATGGTCTAGTAACATGACTTCAAGAACATGATTACCGTACCACTCCTGTGGACGATCCGCATTGTAAATGGGCTACCATTTCGGCCTGCTAAGACTAGTGGGTTATTTGGCACAATCAAGGCCCAATCTTACTTTCGGCCTACTAAAGGCCCATGTTTTTTATGGGATCGAGATATTTCCACATGTAAACGGCCTATTATTACTGAGGGCCCAAATTATATTTAGGCTAGTTAAAGGCCCACTATGGGCACGGGCCTACCAGAAAAATATGAAAGCTTATGCTGATTTAGGCCCAGATATTTTTAGCGGGCTACATGCAAATTTCGGCCCAGAATTTCGGCCCGACGAATGTTGGCATGTTGGTCTCCTACGAAGCTTTCGAGCGAATACATTACTAAGATAAACCTACACTATACAAAAATAGCATCATAATTACTGCAACCTTTGGCAGCATCATAAATGATCATCACAACGAAATAAATTCCAACCATACAACAAAAGGCCTGTTGGCATAAAGTTTACATTCCTTGCAGATAAAAGCGCCATCAGATGTATAAAAGCACAAATCATTTGACCTGAGTGCTTATGTTTCAGGCTGCAGAATATGATGGAGCAGCACGATCTTCCCCTTTTTCCACCATTGCTCTTGAACAACGAAGGAAATTTCTGATAGTCTGGTTTCAAAACCATTCATATCTTCACGACATTAGTCAACCACTATTTTTGTTTCCGACACAACGTCCATTAGGGATTGGACTTGTGTCTGGAGCACAGATATATCACTCTGTCTAGCCGGAAGATTTTGTTTAGTAGGCTATTTGGACGAGGTTACCTTGACAACCAAATCAGAATTACGCAGGAAGGTGCCTTTTGCACTGTTAGTGGAGAGATACTGACGCACTGCAGCAAGAGGTGACATTGTGCCTGTGGTAGCCATGTCACCTTTAGGTGGTTGTGGCTGTTCAATCATTTGTTCCATAGCTTGCTGAAAGTTTGAACTTGTAGATTAATGTACCAGATAAGTTACAAATGAGACAAAAACAAACAAAGTAGATTTCACCTTTATACATAACTTATTTTGGTGAACTATTGTAATACATTAGCATGTATTATAGTGCCAACTACATAATAAAATCACTTTTGGAACATATGTCCATGTAGCATGCCTACTGTATTGTCTATTTCCTCACATTCGTTTACATCTAAGGATAAAGAGATATGGTTTAAAGTAGGATAAAGAGACATCATTCATTACATGGGCAAACATATATAAAACAAACATGCTATTATACATTGTGTGCGCACGTGAACATCACAACTAGATTACAGATCAAGACCAAAAGAATATCCTTCATCTCTTTTAAACCATGTAAGGTGAAATGATACATTAAGACAACTGTGTATAAAAGTGAACAGAGTAACTGACATTGGTTGCAAACGAAGTAGTCAAATGAACACATCATAGTACCAATCAGTTCAAATGTAGGAGGAGTAAGGACTTAGAACAGCGGCATGAACTGGTGTGCTCATGCCCTTCATCTTGCTGGTGTGGCAATCCTTGAAGATTTGTACTGCATTCGGTTCAGGTTCTTTTTGGTCCGCATGGGTTTTCCTCTGTATTTGGAACAAGTCAATACAGATATGATAATATGCCACAGAAAAAAGAAGGAAGTAGCAGCTATTTACAAGAGCCTCGCAGTGTGCATTATAGCTACGAGATCCTGTTGTCTGTTGGAATTTCACTTTAGAACGGCTGGTCTTGTTCTTCAAATAGTTAGCCTAGAAGAATATACACTTGTAAGGCACATACATAAATACAAGTTCAATATGTGGTCTGATCAAATACATATACCCTGCCTGATACTTTGGATCAGACCAGTGTTTAACAAGGGTTGTCTAGTCTTCATGTGTAATATATTCCACTGGAGATGTTTGGGCGATTTCATTGTTAGCCTTGCCTTCAAAGTGAGATTTTCTAAGGTGGTACCGATACTGTCGCAGAGAAGACTGAAAACATGAGTGCATGCTTTTTTAGTTGCATCATCTTTTGGATCCAACTTGAACCTCATCTGTTGAAAAAAGAATGTGAGTCTTATTAGGAGGAAGCTAGAAAGTATGGCACAGAGCAAGACAATATTACAAATTGCGATGAATAACATTACTTACGGATAAATGGTCAAGGAAGGTGTTAAACTGGGTATTGTCTTTCTCATTCCTGTACTAGATCCACGTTGGGAGGATACGTGCATGACACCTAACGACAATGGCTGCCTCTGATACTAACTTGGCTAACTCTGTAGCATCACGTGGCCTTTTTAAACCTGCCTCAAAATGGATTTCCATTCTTTCTCCTTTAGATTTTGTTAATTTGTCAAGCATTATCCCTGATGTCTATTTCCACTTGCGCCATGGTGCTAGTTGAACAACGAATATGGAAAGTGTTAGTGCACATCAGGAGCTGGTGATAGTGTGTTTGTCGATAGTGTGTTTGTAGATTTAGCCGATGGGCTGGGACCTTCTACTGCACTATAAGTACTAGCAGAATCTCGAGGGCAGATCCTTTTCCCTTTCACCCAACAAGTAACACCATTCCCTACTATATTCTTTTCCTTGCTCTTTTTTTTACTTTGCCATGTCAAGGCATACCCACAACACAAAAGAATAAAATTGCTCTTCAGAACTCATTGATGCATGATACATACAAGCAATACTTTGATGTATGACAACCGTATGAGAATGGAATATGTAAGAAAAACAGGATGGCGTGACATATTCACAGCTACGATGTGTAAACTAAGCAGAAGGATTTTCAAGAAAATAGAAGTAATGCAAGCTAGACACCATATGAAAGATGCAACCAATATCACTCTGCCTAGTTAAAAGTGTCATTTCAAAAAATTAGAAGTAGTACAATGTAGAAATCAATGCAAGATGCAACCACTATCAAACTGCCATGTTAAAAGCGTCCAATCATGAGTGAATGATGTGGGATACACAACAGCGGTTGTCGGTGTCAAAACCGGCGGATCTCGGGTAGGGGGTCCCGGACTGTGCGTCTAAGGCGGATGGTAACAGGAGGCAGGGGACACAATGTTTACCCAGGTTCGGGCCCTCTCGATGGAGGTAATACCCTACGTCATGCTTGATTGATCTTGATGATATGAGTATTACAAAAGTTGATCTACCACGAGATCATAGAGGCTAAACCCTAGAAGCTAGCCTATGATTCTGATTATTTCTTGTCCTATAGACTAAAACCTCTGGTTTATATAGACACTAGAGGGGGCTAGGGTTACGCAGAGTCGGTTACAAGGGAGGAGATCTACATATCCGAATTGCCAAGCTTGCCTTCCACGCAAAGGAGAGTCCCAGCCAGACATGGGACGGAGTCTTCAATCTTGTATCTTCATAGTCCAACAGTCCTGCCAAAGTATATAGTCCGGCTGTCCGAGGACCCCCTAATCCAGGACTCCCTCAACAGTTCTTTGATGTAAGAACATGGTATGATTGATAGATGTAGTGTATTCTAGACACAGAAAGGCATGTCATATGCACATGTATAACGTATAAACTCAGCAGGTGCAATTTAATCAAAATAGAAGAAATACAGGCTAGACAACATATGCAACATGAAACCAATTATTACCTATCAACTTAGAGCAAGCACCTGTGATGGTGGAGTACGGGAGATGAACTCATCATGTAGACTTGGGACTTCAACTTCATTAGCAGTAGCAGTGGAAAATCTAGAGAGTCTCTATTTGCGTCGGTCCGGAGGACCACCAACATCCCCCAACTTACTCTTTTCCTTCCTATTTTGTGATATTGCCTTATGAAGTCAAAACCAAAAGAAGATGAATAAAATTAGCTCTGCATAACTGGTTGATGCATGACACAGACGAACACTACTTTGATGTAAGGCAAGTGCAGGATAGGAGGATGGAATATATACAAAAAAATAAAGCATTGCATATTCAGACATATGATAGAAGGATCAAATATGTATGAAAAACAATAAGCAGAAGGCATTTCAACAAAATTATAAGAAATGGAAGCTAGGCACCATATGAACATGCAACCAATATCACTATCAGGTAAAAAGTGTCTTGTTGTAAGTGCCATTTCAAGAAATTAGAAGCAGTACAAGCTAGAAGACAAAGCAATATGCAACCTACATCACACTCCCAAGTTAAATGTGTCTTATGGGTAAGTGATCGTTGCAGGTATAAGTTGTAAGATACGCAGATGAAATTCAAGAAAATCAGAAGCAATACAAACTAGACATCATATGGAACACGCAACCACATATAACAATTCCAAGTTAGAGAAAGCACATGTGATGGTGGAGTAGGGGAGATGTGCTCATCATCTACACGTATGTTCTTGAAACAGGAATAGGTGTCATATTCACATGCATTATGTGTAAATTAAGCAGATGCAATTCAACAAAGTTAGAAGCAATACAAGCTAGACATCATACGCAACAAGCAACCACATATAATAGTGCCAAGTTAGAGCAAGCACCTGTGATGGTGGAGTAGGGGAGATGTGGTCATCATCTACACAGCTACGTTGACTATCTAGCCTTGCGTTGTCTTGCAAATCTCGTTGGGAGGATGGCGGAGTAGAATCTGTAGAGACCCTCCGTTTCAGTTGCTCAGAAGGACCACCATCATCCCATGCCTTACCAATTTCCTTCCGCTTTATTGATTTTGCATTGTGACGTCCAACCAGCAAGAAAAGGGAATAAAATTCGCTATTCAGAACTCATTCATGCATGATACTGATGAACATTACTTTGGTGAAAGGAAAAGTCATGATACGAGGATGGAATATGTACGAAAAACTAGACGTCTTGACATATTCACACCTATGATGTGGTAACTAAGTAGAAGGCAATTCAACAAATTAGAAGCACTGCAAGCTAGACACCATATGGAAGGTGCAATCAATATCACTCTGCCAAGTTAAAACTGTCTCGTCATAGGTGGAGTTCATCAAATTAGAAGCACTACATGCTAGAAATCATATTCAAGACGCAAACCAATATCACACCGCCAACTTAAAGGTGTCCCATCATATGTGACTGACACAGGATACATAAGAAGAGTAGTTTCATGTAAGAACATGGTGTGATAGACAGATATAGTATGTACCAAAAACAGGAAAGCGTGTCATATTCACACGTATCATGTGTAAGCTAACCACATGCAGTTTACACTAATTAGGAGCAATACAAGCTAGACACCATATGCAACATGAAACCAGATATCACACTCCCAAGTTAGAGCAAGCACCATGGATGGTGGAGTAGGGGAGCGGAGACTTGGAACTTGTAATACACTAGCAATACAAGGAGAATCCGTACAGATGCTCCTTTTATGTTGCTGCAGAGGACCACCATCATCGCCTTCCTTAGTCATTTCCTTCCTCTTTTTTGATTTTGCCTTGTCAAGTCAAACCCACAAGAAAAAGGAATAAAATTTGCTCTTTGGAACTCATTGATGAATGGTACTGATGAGCACTACTTTCATGTAAGACAGACACATGATAAGAGGACGGAATATGTATGAAAAATAGGACGGCATGACATATTGACATGTATGATGTATAAAGTGTAAACTAAGCACAAAGTGTTTGAACTAGTTAGAAGCAATGCAAGCTAGAAACCACATGAAATATGAAACTAATATCACTCTACCAAATTAAAAGGGTGGCCTAACAAATGTATTTGACCAAATTAGAAGCAATACTCCCTCCGTTCCACAATGTAGTGCCTGTACATTTTTCTGAAAGTCAAACTTTGTGAACTTTGACCAAGTGTATAGAGAAAATTGTCTAAATCTACAATACCAAACATGTACAATCTGAAAATACAACTCATTATGTATCCAATGATGTGCAATTGGTATTCTAGATGTGCCTATTTTTCTCTAGGCGTGTCATATTCACATGTATAATGTGTAAGCTAAGGAGATGCAATTTAACAAATTAGGAGCAATACAAGCTAGGCACCATATGCAACATGCAACCAGATATCACACTGCCATGTTATAGCAAGCACCTAGGGTTGTGGAGTAGGGGAGATGAGATTTGGAACTTGCAATGCAGTAGGAGTAGTAGGAGAATCTGCAGAGATCATCTGTTTCGGTTGCTCTAGAGGACCACCATCATTCCGTGCCTTTGTCCTTTTAGATTTTGCCTTGTCAAGTAAACACACAAGAAAAAGGAATGAAATTCGCACTTCCAAATTCATTGATGCATGATACTGACGAACACAACTTTATTTATGGCAACCACATTGTAGGAGGATGGAATATGTACGAAAAACGCTAAGCAGAAGGCATTTCAACAAATTGGAAGCAATGCAATCTAGACACCATATGAAAGATCCAATCAAAGTCACTCTACCAAGTTAGATGTGTCTCATTATAAGTGGCACTTCAACAAATTAGAGGCAATACATGTTTCAAATGATATGCAAGATGCAACAAATATTACACTGTCAACTTGAAGGTGTCTCATTAGAAGTGATTTCTGAGGGATACACAAGAAAAGTAGTTTGATTAAGAACATGGTTAATAGAAAGACGTAATATGTACCAAAAACAGGAACACGTGTCATATTCACAGGTATAATGTGTTAACTAAGCAGATGCAATTTACCCTAATTAGAAGCATTACAAGGTAGACACCATATGCAACATGCAACCACATATCACACTGTCAAGTAAGAGCAAGCACCTGTGATGGTGGTGTGGGGGAATTGTGATCATCAACTAGAGAGCTACATTGACTATCTTCATTTAGCCTTGCTGTTTCTTAAGAATCATGTGGGGAGGATGACACTGCACTCTTTAAACGAGTAGCGCGTCTCACAGTAACCCACTGGGGTGACTGTCTCGTCATAAGTGGTTGATGAGGGATACAAAAGAGCATTAGTTTGATGTATGAACATGGTTAATAGACATATGTAGTATGTATCAAAAACAGGAAGGCATGCCATTATCAAAGGTATAATGTGTAAAGTAAGCTGATGCAATTTAACCAAATTGGAAGCAATACAAGCTAGACACCATATGCAACAAGCAACCAAATTTGATAGGGCAAAGTTAAAGCAAGCACTTGGGATGGTTGTGTGTGGCAATTGAGATCATCAACTGCAGAGCTACGTTTACTATCTCCATATGCTGGCATTGCACCCTTTAGAGCGCTGGGACGCTTAGTGCTTATCTTCGAATTACACTGGAGCGACTTCTGTCTTTTCTTTTTTGTATCATCAACACCGTGTCAGAGTCTGAAATACCGATGCATAAAAAAACAATACTGTGAGTATGGGTGAAGTGTGTGCACAAGTAGTACAGTGTAAAGGTAGCAGATAACAGGTCGGTGAGAATTAAATGACGGGAGACATATGATAGATCTACAACATGCATGGCACACAAAATTACTAGATTCTAGGATTTTGAAATATGAGCATGGGGATGGCTGGGAGATGCAGATGCTCCTCCGGCACACCACAAGGTGTGGTCCTATGAAAATAGCAGTCGACTGAAAATAAATAGGTCAGTCCATTTTTGTTTTGCACCGTCCGATGTACAAAGAACGGGCAGATCGCCTTCATCTACCTCTAGCCAGTCAGTGTTACGATCTTCCTTGAAACGCCAGTGACCACCGGCCTAGTCCCCTGCCTCCGCCCTCCCCTCGACCTCACAGCACCGCTATGCTTGGCACCACCCCGACCATCCCTTCAAGCCCCGCCGACCTCCAGGTCGGGCGCAAGCACCTCCTGCGCCCACGCCCCTATGATAGACACCGATGCTCCGCTTCCCCGGCGAATAGGCGGAATAGGTGCCCCGCGCGCCTAAGCGGGTGCTGCTTCTTTTGATTGCTATTCGACTGACCCTGAATTGAAATCCAGGCGGGCTACTGACTTCTAGCAAAGGTGAAATAGTAAATGGGAGGAAACCTTGTGCATTTAGTATCACGAAGAAGATGAAGTACGAAGCGCTCAACTAGTGTCTTTCGTGGGATGAATACGGTGTGAGCAGAGACGTAAGATTTGCACGAATAAGGGAAGAGGAGTACCTCTTTCTGCTGGCAGTGCTGTGTCCTCCTTCTGTTTTTCCAACGATCTTCTTGTGGTTCGCTGCAAATGAGAAGTTGTGGAGGACGGTGGAGCCTTAGACGAACCCATGGCCAAGTTGTTGAGTGTGGTGCAGTGGCCATCTGTTGGCAGCGGGAAACCGGATTCGAGGCGGCGAACGACGGTGTAGCGGGAACAGCTACGGTGCGATGGATGGTTGTGACAGCGGAGCGGCAGTGGTGAGGCGCAGGATGGCGTGGTCGAAGTGGTTCTGGTATGGCGCACATCGGCGTCGGCGTCGTGGAGGCAGCTCTGCCTCGGCTTCAGCTGCTAAGTCCTTAAGGGTGTTGCGGTTGCGGTTGCATTGGAAAACAAAGTCGGGGTCCCAGCTCTGGCATGATGGAGGAGGGTGGCGATGGATTGGGCGCGATGGGGTGCAGGACGGAGGAGGCAGGGGTTTCGCGGCTGGTGGAGAGGGCGTTTTGGCTCCCACGAAGTATGAATGGGGAAACGGAGGGAGGGGACTAAGGGTGAACAATGTTTCGGTTTGGGACGCGCTTGTTTGAAATTTGGGGAAAGTTACAAACTTTGCCCCCATCTAAAATTTTGGACATATTGTGGGTTGGGGGTAGGACAATAATCTCAGGTGTCCCAAATGGTGGGCGGAAATATTTCGGCCGAGCGCATGGGTGTTTAGGTGCCCACGGCGAATGAATGCTTCTCGGAGGCGGTTGAGACTGGCGTCTTGGTGAATTTACAAACCTACCCCGGTTTAGACCTTTGGACATCGGGCCGATAGGCTACACGTGCCAGAGTCAGGACAGTAATTTCCTACCACCAAACATTAGTCTCGCGCGGTTTCGGGTGACCAGAGGCTTATTTGGCGCTTCGTTCAATATTTGGGAGCAGAAGCATTAATGTTTTCGGTTCTCTTGAATTGAACTTTCAGGATTTGTCAAACTTCACAAATCTTTACTCTTGAAAATCCTAAAAGTACGATTATTTTGGAATGTAGGGGGTACATTTAAATATACATTGTTCATGAGTATATATTAAAAAATATGCAACTTACCTCAGTTCATGCATGGTTCCAGATATAATCTCCTTGGTTGCAAAAAAAATAGTTAGACATGCGTATGAATATATAGCATGTTCAAACGCACAACAAAGATTGATGCCCCCATTTAGATATGATTTACAAATGCAATTATCTCGGGTTCAAATAGATGAATGCACTTCCTATGAATTCGAATCTTTGAAACCCCCTTTATGTTGAATTCAACGTGTATTCTATTTCGTAGCTAGGAATTTGGAATGTATCCATGTAAGTGACAAATGTATAAAGTGCTTCACACTAACAACATTGAGTGCACTAATTAATGTTTATATATGAATTGTAAAAGCAATGCATTGCCTGTATTTCAAACTGCTCTCACTCCATGGATCGATAATATGAAATAAACACATGCACATGTTAGAATTCAATAGAGTATGGGTGTCTGATAGACCGATTTTCGTTCATACACAAATTGCAAAATTCATGATCTCATCCAAAAATAATAATGCCATTTATATTTTAATTTAATGCATAGAATCTCCTTTTACACGTAGATGCCCTATGCCTCGGCCCGTTCTCACAAACGCGCTATATATCTCTCTCTCTATCTAACGCATAAGTGCACACACTTTATACATCGGCATTTCTCTTTCATACTTGCTCATAATCTCTCCCGGGTGTCAGGGTGTCTCACGCACACACTCCCTCTGTATCTCTCTCTCTCTCTCTCTCTTTCTGACTACTATGTACCACTCTTTTCACTAATCTTAGTTGGAAAACACCATTTCTCTCACGTGCATATATACACATGCACAGTCTCTACTAGCCCTCTATACACACATATATGTGAATATGTGTCTCCCGCACACATTTTATCTTTAGGCCTCTCTTGCACACATTGCCCCCAGACACACCTCTCTGTTAGTAGTTGGCAGATATGATTCCATCAGATCATTCGGTAGGATATCCTTGACTGTTAGGCTGGATAGTAATACGAGGCAAAGTTTTACCCAAGTTCGGACCCTTGCAGTTGAGGAAAAAGCCTACTCCTGGTACTATATATTAGTGATAGGGGTGTGTACAAAGTACACATGAATACCAGGTATTGTGCGTGTGTGTATACTATCGACGAACTAGCCCCGAGGCTTCTATAACATACTCGAGGCCTAGGGTTACAAATCATATATATTCGGCTTATCACTAGCGGGGATAGAGTCCTCCATGACTCTGGTAGCTTTGTGTTGTACGCCGAGTCCTCCACATGGGTCTTCGTATAATGCGTCTTGGTCCAACCTATGTGGCGCAGGATGGAACCGACCCATGAGTCCTCATGTTGACCCACCACAACTAGAAATGATGTGCCCACCCCAACTAGAAATGATGTGCACACCACACCACACACGCAATCGACCACTAAGAAAATAAGCATATACAATAGTACAATGTTATATATGAAAGTTAATTGCATGGTGCATCCAAAAATACTTGTTCTGCATTGTGAATGTTTATATTTTTTCCTAAAACATTAGTCACGGGAAAGAGAAACGAAGGGCATATCTCTCCTTGTCTCCACTGGAGACCCCCTCTTTCTACACTACTTTCACATACGCACACAAACTATCTCTCGGCCCTCTAAAAGTATGCATGCCCATGACACATTCACGCGTGACGGTCACTGTATTTCAAGCGAAAGCACTATACGGTCGGTGGACTTCAGAATATGCTCATTACGGTCACCCTATATATTCTCGTGGTGATCATACGGTATCTAGCTCACGATACGTCTCTGTATTTTGTTGATGACACTGATGGACATTGTATTTGATGCGTGCTTCGTATTTTGTTGATGACACTTACGGTCATTGTATTTGAAGTGAAAGCACGATATGGTCACTGGACTTCAGAATAATCTCATCACGGTCAACACATACATTTTGTGGTGCTAACCAACCTGTGGTTGGATGGTTAGGAGGATAGTGGTTTCTCGAGCCCACCAGCGTTAAAGTCCTGGTGCTCGCATTTATCCTGGGTTAATCTCAGTATTTTTCCAGCGATGTGCATTTGGTGGGAGGAGACATTCCACTCGACTACGAGGCACCTATGGTGACTTCGTAAAATCTCAAGATCATATGCTGGCTCACTCTCTCAAAGGTGCTCATAGGGGTAGGGTTTGCGTGTGTGCGATTATAGAGGTGAGTGCTTGCGCCTATATATGAGCGCTTGTGTCTGTACCGTGTTAAAAAATACATGTCGTGATTATACGGTCACTGGTTCACCCATACAACTCCGTATTTTGTTGATGACACAATCAATTGACCAGTCAAACGTTCCACATAGAGCAACTAGTGTTGCACCATCAGAGCGCGTAACCATGGGGCCCACCTGTCAGCGCGTATATGAAGGAAAGAAATGGTAGTTTGAGTTTGTACTGTGTTAATAAAATACATTTTAGGGTGATCATACGGTCACTAGCTCACCATACAACTCCATAATTTGTTGATGACACGATCAATTGACCAGTCAAACAGTCCACATTTAGCAGCACACATTACCATAGGGCCCACCCGTCAGCGTGTATATGAAGGACATAAATGGTAATAAATTAGTGGTCGGTGGGGATTCGAAGTCGTGAGACCTCTGGTTGGCAGTCGCCGACGGTGGGGGCGCGGTGATTGGGCGGTGGCGTGGGGATCGCCAGAGAAAAAGCTCGGCGCAGGGGGGCTAGAGGGCTGGCCGGGGCAGTGGCGGACCGACCGTGGGGAGTGGTTTCGGGGCAAGCGGGGCGGCGTGGCCGCGCGGGCTTGCCGCGGGTGGCGGCGGCCGTCGGTTCAGCCGGCGGTGGCTGGCGGCTCAGGGGGTGGAGGTTGAAGATAAACTGCAGGCCCTTGATTTCGTATCCAACGGCTGGAAAATCTACTGACCAGAGATGAAAAAGCCAGTCGACTGATATGTAGCCTCACCCGGCACATACACATGCACGCACGCAACACTCGCATGAACACACGCACACATGCAGGCATGCAACACTGACACGTACACATAACGAACACACGGACACATGGAGGCGTGCAACACTGACACATACACATACACACACATGCATGCAACACTGAAATATACACATGCACGCACGGAACACTCGCACGCCTGCATGCACACCGCACACGACGCAAGACACACGCTCAACCTATACGTGCATGAACCCTTTATTAAGGACATGGATTGTTATGGGTACTAATCAATCTAATCCTTTTTTGCAAGGTTTAATCAATCTTATCTGTGATAAGCAGAACATTGATGTTTGGAGCGGTCTTTCTGAATCACAACGTATCGAATGGGCTATCAGCGTATATATGAAAAATTTAAAATTCTCTTACATTATATAGTAGGCTTATCTAGATGTAGATGATGTCACACTCAATGAACAATCATCGGTTTATGAAGTGCCTGCTTCTGACCGCCCTGGCCCACCAAAAGTTCTTTTGTCGTGCGCTGCCTGCGTTGGGTCACTGACATGCAAGCCATGTACCCAAAGAGCCCACACATCAGTGGAAGAACGGCGCGGTGTCGTACGTCAGAGTCGAGGGCGCCACTCGATGCACGCCCGGCTGAACACGCCTCCTTGCCGCATTCAAACGCCTCCATGAAACCCGTGTGGAAGTGGAGAAACCCACTCTGGACACACGTCCGTTCATGACCAGGCTGGCATTAAACGCAACGCCGACCAAGCTCATCCCATCTGCCGTCTATTTAATCTCCTATTTAAACGAGGCCAAACGCCGGCCAAGAATCGCACCCCTCCGCCGCTCCCCTATCTCCTCCTTCACCATTTTGTCCACTCTTACAATGGCTTACGAAGAGTAGTTATCCCGCATCCAAGCCGGCTGGGTGGCCCACCGAGCCCGCCGGATACGAGCTATGGAGCTCGCTGATCCACCTCCCTCCCCACGCCCGATGGAGCTAGTTGCTGCCCCAAGCCAATGCGCGGTTCAGCAACTCGCCGCTCCAGGCCAGCTCAACGAGGAGCGGTGCACGGGCGTCATCGTTGCCGTCCATGCCGCCGCCTTGTACCGCGCCTCCCGTGTCTTCGACTGCGTCTCCCGTTTCTGTGGCCGAGACTCCCATGCTGGCGACCGCGCCATGCAAGCAGAGATAGAAGCCGGGTGCGCAGAGAGCGACGAGTCGATGGCCAGCGCCTCTGCGTCCGCCACCATCATCGAGGAGAAGTAGAACACAGGAGGCCGCCGCCGCTTGGGTCCCATGAAGGCCACCGCGGAGGTGACGCCGGCGTACACAACATGTGTCTTGCCAGATCATTTTGTTGGGAGGACCTTCGTAGACCCCGCATGGGCTCCACGGAAGCGGAGAAGCCCCCTTCCACCATCATCTTGGCCATCAGCCAACCATATCATTTGGGCAGCGTGGAAGCGAGCCGTCCTTTGCGCTAAAGCATATACCTCCGGGGCTCTCGGCAGTCCGGTGATCATGCTGCCGGACATGAGGAACAGAAATGGATCGGTGGGCGACCATTTAGGCCAGGTATTATATACCTGTGCTGTCCAGAACTAGCACCGCTTAGTTGATTGGAATGTAATGAAATCCGTAATGTTTGTATGAAAATCCGGTATTTTATATGAATTCCGTCATTGTTTATGAGAAATATCGCCGTGTTTGCATGAATTTTGTCCAGTCGGTTGACTTGCTGTCAGAATGTGTGCGGCTACGGTTGGATGGTGTAATATGGGGGTCGCCGGTCGGTCTGCGGCCGGCTCGGGCGGCATGGTGGGACAAAAAAAAACACAGCCCGCGCGAGCTCGTCTCCAACGTGCGCGCTGGAGGATGCATGAGCACCCGAGCCATTCCTCGTTCATCGGTGGCAAAGGCACCGGTGGACAAAAGGGTCGCCAATATTTTTGCTACCCCGGGCAAAATCCAAACAGCCCCTCCCAGCAGATTCAAATCCCTCGTTCGGCGTGAAATTTTGCCATGTGTTGTTTTCATGGACTAGCAAGATGCCCGTGCATTGCACGGAACATCAAGATGCATTGTTTTACAAAACACCTACTTTAATTGACCCATGCAGGAGTAATCTAATGTGTAATTAAAAACTAATGATATCTCGAGAATTTCATGGAAAAAATGGTATCCCAAGAATTTTATCGAAAAAATGATATCTCGAGAAAGATGAGAGATAAGGTGAGGAGGAGTAGGGCATGGTGGTGACTGGTGGTCGGACTGGGCGGAGGCATGGGGATGGACGGTGCATTATGTCTAGGTTTGTATCTCTCTCACACACACCCACGTAGGTGGGGTACGTGCACGAAGAGAAGAGGTGCACGCATGACGCACGTACTCCCGTCTCTTTCCCAGCCACACCCGCGCGGGTACACGATGGAGCTCATTTCTGTACGAAAAGGCAGACCAGTTGGTAATTTGACACGTATACTGGTTGTCCACTTGATAGAGGATCGTCTACCATGGGTGAACAAACAAATTGCAACTTGACGCGTCATATGGGGCCTACCTTAGAGGCAAGGTTCTGTACACTCGAGATGCTCTATATGTAAGTATTACTTTTGATGTGTCCCGTCAACTCACAGAACAAGGAGAGGCTTTCTTACTACGCCATCTCCCCTGCCCACGGGCGCGGTGGCTCGCAGGACGAGGTGAAGCTTGCTTACTACGCCTATGCCCACTCCCTCGCCCACACGCGCGGTGGCTCGCAGGACGAGGATAACTTTTTACTACTCCCTCCGTTTACTCCTCGTCCCTACCTTGGTTAGAGAGATTATCATATTGTTTGGAATATATGTCTTTTAGTAGTACTCCCTCATTTCCAGTTTATGGCTCAATTTCCTTGGAGTAGTATATAGGAGTAGTACTACTACAGTAATTTCCTTGGAGTCCGTGGTGCAGCAAGCTACCCTAGGCTATGTTACTATTCCCACCTTGCCAGTTTAGACTAGTCACACTGGGGAGTAACTTAGAGTAGTAACATGCATATGTTACTAGTCTATGTTACTATCTCCACAGTGGGTAGTAACGTATGTATTGTGTCATGCATCACTTCATTTATTAGGTTGTAGACTCGTCTTTTCTTGATATGTGTGATGTTACGGTAACTAGCTATGTTACCACATGCCTCTCTTTCTTCATTAATTACATACCACATCATCTATTTTTCCTAGATAAGTGTGTTGTTACCACCTATGTTACTCCCATTGTGGGTAGTCTTATGGCTCAATTTCAAAATCTCTCCAACCAAGGTAGACGGTGAGTGGTGGAATTAATTTCGTAGTTTGCACAAGTAATGTATGCTCATTTTTCTCAAGAAGTTATGTTTACCGAGGCATTAATTAGAACGAATGCATGCATGACCACTAAATTTCCATGAACTTCTACATGCATTGGTGAGTTTTCTCTTGACAATGCTTGCATCGGGTGATTTAATGCACCTCGAAATCCAACATGTGATGGTACTACTACTACTAGTAGAATTGAGACTTATAAACCAGAAAAAAGATTTTCTTAGACGAGCCGTATAAACCAGAAAGGAGGGAGTAGTAAGTAGTATACTACCTCCATAGTGGGTACGTACTCCGTAAAATCAGATTTTCCCAAAACTAAGTCGCTCAACCTTTATTTGCTTGTCTCCCTTCCTGCCTCATTGCCTCGAACAGACTATGCCAAACTCCCTTGCCTGCCACGCGGGAAAATACCCGCCCTCGCCTTTTTTAGTCCGGGTTTGTATCGATGGATCGCGCGAAGCAGCAAAAACCAAGTTGTGTTGTACTCCTCCGTCGACACTCGCTTTCATGAATTTTGTACTTCCTCTCACCGACATGTGGGACATATAGCAACCGGGTCGATGTGTCATGCACCAAATAGCAGTGCAGAACAGTAGGGGGGACGCACCCCAGTCTTACCTCCCCAGTAGTAGTAATGATCAATGAGACGTCAAATCACAATGTCGCACCTTCCCAGATGGACGAAGCAACCATTATTTCACACTTAGCTTCACCATCATCTCCTTAAAGAAAACCATGTAGTATTGCTTCTGTCATTGTTCTGCCTCACGAGGGAAACGCGGATCGCCTTGGTACATCATGACACGTGGGACCGCATGACAGGCCATGCTCCCCTGCCCATCACTCGGTAAAATCACCTCATTTTTACTACTGCCATCATATCGGTTTACACGGCATGCACGTCATTCTAGGTTGAGAATTTAACTGGCTATATATGTGAAGAAAAGTATATGTTTAGAAACTACATCCGCTTAAGAATCGAATGATATACTTCTTGTGACATAGTTACTCAGATTTAGTTAGTCAAATGGATGACCGAGAACTACGTGTGCGCCCTATAAACCGAGACTGAGACGGTAGTACAGTATGTATCTTTTCTCTACTCCTATAAAAGACTCAGTTGGTGATGATGGTGTGTCTGCCATCCGTCATTTTTGACCATCACATCTGCATCTAACGACTATGATGTAAGTCGTGGCATTTTTGCAACAAGACCCCACTCCTCTGCTCCAATTTGCAGAAACCCCTTAGTATCTTGAAACCAACCACATCCCTCCCCCACCTCATCAAAACAGCCACAAGGAATATATTTTGAGTGAAACCTAATACGAGTATATTTTTAGTGATATATACACCAAATTATAGTGCTTTTCTTTCAAGTTTGTGAACATGTATTATTCTATTTCAGATCCGTTGCAATGCACGGGCACATTACTAGTTAGATCAATATAGTCGGGATTCAGCAAGGAGCAAAACCAAGTGGTAGGCTGCTCCTGTCGTGTTGGCGTAGCAACTCAGGGCTCATTCGGTTTGGAGGAAATCAGAACATAGGAATTAGGAGTAGTATAGGAATTTGATAGGATGACACTTGCCATCCTAAGGAATTGACTTGCCTCATTCCTACGCGCAAAATGAGCTTTGAGTGGATGTGTAGTTTCCTCCAAAAACACAGGAAATGAGTAGTATTCCTACAAAATTCCTATTTGCATTTCCTATAAACCGAATGCATATATAGGAAATTTTCCTCCGGAATCCTTGTTCCTATGTTATTCCTACGAAAATCCTCCAAACCGAATGAGGCCTCAAGCAAGGTCAGTATGCACACGAAATGGTGACACACTTAACAGGACCCCTTTGGCCGACATGTGGCTCATCCACCATCTTGTTCCATGTGCGATGCACCAAATTATAGTTCAGAGCAGCGGTTGGACTTGGAGGCACCCCGGTCGTAGCATCGCAGTAGTAGTAAATGAGTGATGAGGGGTCACATCACAAAGCCCCACCTTTCCCGCATTAAGCTGGATAGACAAAGAAACCATCATTTTACTCTAGGGCGCAAGAGCATGAAGAAAAGAGCAAACCAATGATGTGTGCGAAAGCTACCTAGTGCACCCTAGGGTAGGGGCCTCCACTACAAATCCATTTTTTTTAAAGCGCCTCCACTACAAATCCGCTTCTCCCTCGTGCTCTTGAAGAAAACCAACGATGCTTGTGGCGGTAAGGTTTGTAGGAGTACTACGGCATGTGGGGCCACATCATAGTAAACGGGAGAGGGATTAAGTTCGAGTCGACACCTTAATATGTGTGGGCCGCTTGGTTTTACGGGAACGAGGCAGCATTTTGGGTTTGGGGACCAGTGGAGATATACATACAAAAAATTGTAGACGTAGGTTCGACCGAAAGGCAATGATGCATGGGCCCTACATTTTGCTATACCCGCGGCCATGTGAAATTTGCTACTCTACCTAAAACTAGTAAGGTACACATGCATTGAACGCATGAGATTTGGAAACCAAATTATGAATAAATACACACTATAGCATGTAAAGCTTTGAGTCATATATGCATGATGTAGATGTCCGTTTAGTTCTTATAGTTAATCTCATTCAAAATCAATTAGTTTTATAAAAAGGTTAAGATTCATGGGATTGTGCATTGTAAAGCATAAAGTCAAAAACAAATAATGGAAATTCATTTAGAAAAAAATAGTTTGGGCAATTATGATACAGAAGATTCTAGAACAAAGAAGTGCTTGTGTTTTGGGAAAGCATGCACGGCCCACATCTCTTATTGGTTGATATGTCAAGAAACAAGAAACGAGAAGGGAGTTAATGTACCGTGCCAAAGCGTTTTGGGATTATTTGGTTTACGGAAGATGACTTACACACCTAGACAGAGGGAGTACAAAGAGAAAAATGAATTGCAGTTAAAAGTATGGCATTTCTAACAAAAATGTGAATGTGAACTACATATGTGTGCACATGACCAGCACATACATTGTCAATGTAAAATTTAATGCAAGAAATAACTTATGAGTAACATGCACGAATTGATGATGTGGTTCTTGCATGCATAGAATATAAAAAACAATGTGATTTATGACTTGCACGCATGACGTGTTCTTGTGCCATAGTTGCATGTCTAGGAAAAAAGCTACTAGTGGGTTGGACTAGCTATTTAGGAATAGAAGATGTATACATGGAAGTTTTAGGGAAAGAGATGGCATGTATCTCAATTCCTATGAGTAGGGATTGGAAAGGGATGTCATTTGGTTCACATCATAGGAACGTTTCTATTGAATCTAGAGGTGACATGTATCTCAATTCCTATGAGGAGGGATTAGAAAAGAGATGTCATTTGGTTCACATCATAGGAACTTTTCTATTTAATACACGCTAATGTTTATTTTCCTTTGAAATTGTGGGAGTATAGGAATCCATTCATATGAACCAAGTGGCTCTAAATCTATAAAAATGATATCATGTTTATTTCTTTTGAAATGTGGAGTATATGAATCTATTCCTATGAACCAATTGGATCTAAAGGAAAAAATCCTATAAAAATCATATCATATAGAGTTCCTATGATATTCCTCCACACCAAAGGATGTGTTGGCGTTTTGGGAACGGGGGTCCCCAGACTTGCCTACCTGTGGCCCGCAGCGTGACTCCTCCAGTGGCCCCGTACGGCCCATCTTCACCAGCAAACATCCAAGACCCTCGCGAGGGGCCAAGCCTTGCGAGGCGGACGACGCAAGACCTCCTCAGGGGTGGCCCCAGCATGCTGGCCGCGAGGGGTGGAGATATCAAGGCAAGGCGAACCTCGTGAGGTTCCAATGACGTAAGCCATGACGATCAAGACGAGGCGGGCGCCAGCGAGCACAGTGTCCTCGGTTCCTCTTTGGTGTTAAGGAGGCAAGCGTGGGAGAGGAGTTCCAAGGCATCAGGAAAAGGTTTCCATATTGGTGCAACAAGACCAAGACCAGTAGGACGGAGGTCACCGTGGAGCCCAAGACAGTGTCACCACCAGAGCCTTTGGCAGGCGAAGACTACTTTTGTCAGGATAGCTTGTACTAGCTGTCCCCCATCAAATTGGCCGTTGTGGGATCCCTTCCCGTTCAATATTTGGGAAGAGGACCAGGGCCTCTATAAATTGGACTAGCTTCCACCATAGCTAGGAGATGATCTGATCGGATCTGGGATCGGAGCCATTCCATCCTTAGCCTCACACAAGTTCACCGAGGAGAAGAACACCTCTCCTCAGGAAGCTGTTCTTCCCTTGTAACTGTTCATCCTCAGCCCAAGAGGCAATCCACCACACCACATTGGAGTAGGGTATTACACCACAACGGTGGCTCGAACCAGTATAAATCTTGCGTCTCATGTTCTTTGGATCCGTCGAGCTAGGCCGTGAGATCGTTGAGTGTGCGAGCTAGAGGGGGGAGATCTTCTTATGCACCCCCGTGTTCGAACCTCAAGGGTTTTGCCAGAACCCGAAATCCTACATTTGGCACGCTAGGTAGGGGTGCGCCGAAGTCTTCTTCTTCGTCGATCCATGCTTCGTTACTCCACCAAGCTCATGGCTGATGCTCGCTGGGCTCGCGTGGAGCGCCGGGCCGCTCTCGCCGCTCGTGTCGCTCAGACGGCCCAGTAGGCAGGCCTCCCCGTCGTTCTCCATCACCCGTCACCAACGCTGCCACCGGTCCGGTGGCAAATGAGCAGCAAGCCTCTTTGATGCACCCCTCTGTTCACCGTGACGGCCACACCGCCACCCCGTCGCTGACTCCGGCCGGCTCGTCATCTCACGCTCACCGCGCACCTCCGGATGCGCAGGCCATGCTGCTCATGGCGCGCGAGCTCCTGCGCTACTTTCCAGTCAACGACTTCTACGAGGACTGGCTAGGCCGCATCGCCGAGCTCGTCAGTGCTTCGGGAGGCTCTCCTACACCATCCCTCTCGCTGCCTCGCCCACCCCAGCTGCGGGCGATGTGGCTCACAGAGCGCCTCCGCCTCCTCCACAACAAGATGGCACCCTTGCGCTGAGGCGTGAGGCTCAGGGAGCACCTCAGCGTCCCTCGCCTCAAGACGGCATCCTCGCTCCAAGATGCGTGGCCCAGCGGCGCGACTCAACGTGCCATGTGCCCGTGCACGAAGAAAGAAGCTGCCAAGAGATTCCCCGTCCACAAGAAAATGCTCCACCACTCCCAGCTCCGCCGCGCCAGGATTGCTTGCTGCGACAGGGCCATGCGCCGAATGCCGTGGCGGCGCAGGGGCACCACGACCAAGCTCTGCCTCCATGACAGGCCCCGGTGGTCACGGCGGGCTGACGCGCCTTCACTCCTGAGTTGCGTAGCGTATACTGGTCGGGCAAGTTCAAGCCAGATCTGCCTCTGCGCTACGACAGCACCCCCGACCCTGCGGAGTTTCTACAGCTCCACGAGCTGAGCATCGAAGCGGCCAATGATGATGAAAAGGTCATGGCGAACTGTTTTCCCATGGCTCTCAAGGACGGCGCCCGCTCATGGCTCCTGAACCTGCCCCAGGCTCGATTTCCTCCTGGGATGAGATGCGCGACCGCTTCATCGCCAACTTCCAGGGCACTCGCGACCGCCACCCGGTCGCGGGTGACCTACGCCGCATCAAGCAACAACCAGGAGAGACCCTGCAGAAGTACATCCAGTGCTTCAACATCACGCGAATCAAGATCCCCAAGGTAACGGACAAGGCCATCATCTCAGCGTTCTCCGACGGCGTCTGCGACGTCAAGAAGAAGGAGGAGCTCGCCATCCATGAAGAGTTGTGCATGACCTTGGAGCTGTTCAACATTGCGACCAAGTGTGCAAGAGATGAGGAGGGGCGCCTCTCCCTCCTCGAGCTCCCTGCTGTGGATCTAGAGGAGAAGAAGGCCAAGGCCAAGGACGTGAAGCGCAAAGGAGTGGCCATGCTCGTGGCAGAACCAGACACCAAGCGCGGCCGAGATCTTCCTGAGTCGTCCAAGGGCAGCCGCACGTTCTGCACCTTCCACAACGTACGCACGCACAACACTAATGACTGCTAAGAGCTCAGGGCCATTCGAGATGGACGCTTCGGTCGAAGCCCCGAGCGCAACGACCGGGGCTATGGCCGAGGAGGTGGACGTGGTGGAGGACGTTGGGACGACCGTGGGCCCCGCCAAGAGTGGCGCGACCAGCCTCGTGAGGATCGTTGGCAGGACCAACCTCGTGAGGGCGCCTGGAGGGACCAGCCTCGTGAGGACCATCCTCAGGGCAACTCTGGTCTCCCTCCGCCGCCGCCGCCAAGAAGGAACGATGACCATCAATAGGACAAGGGGGATGGGGGCTTCCAAGAGCCACAAGCTGTCGCATGCATCTTGGGCGGAGCTCAAGCCCCAGCCTCTCAACGAGTCTTCAAGCAGTTTGCTCGCGAGGTGAACGCGGTCCTCCCCAGGCTCGAGGCCACACGCCCACTCAGATAGTCCAAGTACGCCATCACCTTTAGCTTGGCGGACCAGCTCAAGTGCTCAGCAACGGCCGACGTTCTCCCGATGCTCTGTTCACCCGTCATCAGCAATGTCCAAGTCACCAAGACCCTCATCGAAGGCTGCACAGGGCTCAATGTCCTGTCTGTCGAGACCTTCAACAGCCTTCAAGTTCCATACAATCAGCTCCAGCCTACCAAGCCTTTCTCAGGAGTGACTGACGACTCTACCACCCCAATAGGGCAGGTTCACCTCCCTGTCACCTTCGGTCAGCACGACAACTACCACACCGAGCTCATCGACTTCGACGTCGCCCACATCCGTCTGTCGTACAATGCCATCCTCGGGAAACCAGCACTGGCCAAATTCATGGCAGTCGCCCACCATGGCTACAAAGTCCTCAAGATGCCCGGAAGCGGCGGAATCATCACCATCCCCTGTGAAGAAAGAGACGTGGTGTGCTCCCTCGTGCGCGCCTTCCAAGCTGCATCACTCGAAGACCCCGACAGCAACGCAGCGCAGTACCCTCCTGAGGCCAACCCCAAGAAGAAGAAGCAGCTGCTCCACACTGGGCCTCAAGGGAGCGGCACCTCCGGTGGCACCACTTCAGGATCTATGCCCGCGCCTGGGGTGCCTCTCTCCCTTGCATAGGGAGGCGCGCCTAGCGGCGTCCTCGGGCAGGGCTCAGGGGCTCTCTTCTAGAGGGCCTCAGACCTGGACAACATCATGAGGGAGGCGCTCGGGCACCACGTGGAGGTGTGCTTCGTGGTACGTTTCCCTCAGGAGGGTGCCAGGCGAAGAGTGCCTGGCCCTCAGGAGTTCATCGACAAGGCATCTCAGGAGCTTACGCGGCGACCGCTGCCCACCTGGTGTTGCTCCCCACCCAGGCGAGGGTGGTGAGCTGCACGTCTGCTACGACATCCCAGGGCTCAATCGGGCTGCATCTCAGGAGCGCTTCTGGCTCTCGCATACATGCCGGTGTGAGGGCCCGCCTCACAGCTACGTTCGCATGCCGTTCGGTCTAGCGAGCATGGCTGCTACCTTCTAGCGCAACCTGCGGAGCGTCACGGTGGGTCAGGAGGTGAGGCATCACGCAGTCCTGGCGGAGATGGATACGGTCCTCCGGAGGCCGCCCGGGCCTCCACAGCCTCCCGAGGCTCAGGGCCCCGGCGGCTCGTGAGGGGCGACTTCTCCGCTACGCGCCTTCAGCTACCCCAACACCCCTTCAGCATCCAAACCAGGTGACATCTTTGCAAGTTCATTTAGCTAGGAGCGCCCCCTGGGCTGCATCATCCCCATGCCGCGTGGGTCCGTCCCTGCGGCATGCATCTGCTTGCATCTTCAATTCACTCTGCTGGGAGCGCCCTTTGGGCAGCATTAACCCCAGGCTGCTCGGGTCCAACCCAGTGGCATGTATCATTCTTGCGTTTACATGTGCCAGTTTGCTTCTCATGCATAATCTATCTATGGTTATGACCTGCTTGATTGTCACCCATAAAGGGAGCCACACGCCAATTGTCTTTCTTCAGGATCCTTCGCATAAGAAGGCTAGGCATGACGTCTGTGCTCGGGCCCGTCCCTACAACGTCGACAAATCCAACGGCTGAGCTCTGTCTAGCGGGCCGGCTCCGTTCACGTCACCTCCTAGGCTCGTTGGTGCTTGGCCTTCTCGTGCGATAGCCTCAGGAAATCCTTTCGGCGCAGGTTGTCTAACCATCTCGCAAGATTGCCACAGCCGTCAAGAACCAAGACCAGGCGCAACCCACCTTGAGGTACAGCCTCGTGAGTCCCGCGCTGGCTCACGAGTGCCCAGATACACCTCCTCCAGCCCTCCCATGCAAGCCATGTGTTAGGGCGGAGCTGTACACGCCCTGGGGGCTCTTCACAGTAGGGAGTCCCCTCCCACATACAAGTGGAAGTACCATGCTCCATGCTGGCAGTCAACACTGCCGAGGAGCGGCTATGCCCGTGCAAATGCGGAAGCACCATGGTCCGTCCTAGTGATAAACAACTGATGGCGGCCTCACAGCCGTACCAACCTCAGGGAGCCTCTGGGCTCGGTGTCCGGCCTCATCGCAACACCTCCCCTCGGGAGAGTCGTGCGAGGGGGTTGGGCACAGGGGCTGTGCTCGGGTCACATCCAAGCGTACGCCACCCCGCCAGGTCACTCGGACCTGGTCGTCGCGCACCCTCCCAAGTGGAGCTAAGGTCTGAAGGTCGTTTGAATGTTAAGGGGGACTCTTGAGCATCGTGACTCAGGAGCCGAACTGACCACGTAGCCCCTCACTCCTTGGTCTGTCCTGGTGATCCGGTCGGCCCAATGGCGGCTGAGGTATGCGCGGGGTCGGGCCCTGCCGACGTAGAACACTAGACCTACCCTTGCATCCCCTTTCCACAAGATGTTTGTGCGACAAGGGGGACTCCTGAGCATCACGACTCGGGAGCCTAACTGACCACGTAGCCCCTCACTCCTTGATCCGTCCTAGTGATCCGGTCGGCCCAATGGCGGCTGAGGTATGCGCGGGGTCGGGCTCTGCCGACGTAGAACGTAAAGCAAATGGGAAGGAAATCGCAAAATCTCAAAGCAAATATTACAAGATATATTGTTCTCCGAGTATCAAACACAAGTTTAAACGCCTCCATGAGGCACGATACATGCTGCAGGAGTTTAAACAGGAAAGGAGACGCAAGCAAGTAATCCCTGGACACCGCCGGCGCTCGCAAGAGGCCCCCCCTCCTGGGTGGCCTTGCCTTCACCAGTACCTCCGGTCGAAGGTGCGGGGGCGAAGGCGTGGAACTTCTGCATCAGGGCCTCCACCTAACCCTTCACGGCTGCAGCGGCAGCTGCGTAGCGCTTGTCGTCCATAGGCTCCAGCAGCTCGTCAAGGCGGGTGGCAGGATCGTGAAGATGGAGGTGGCTGAAGACGCGCGTCAGCGCGGCTAAAGAAAGGACGCGAGCCTCTTCCTCTGCCATGGGACCTCCTCTTCTTCAGCGGGAGCAGCTCGGGCTCGTTGAGGGGAGTCTTGCCCTTCTCCGCGGCCGAGAACCTCCGAATCGGCGCCATGACTACACCAGCAAGGAGTGGAGCAAGGAAGAAGAAGAAGCGGGAGAAGCAAAGAAGAGACGGGTGATGGGGGCTCCGCCCCCACTTCCCGTTTATAGCCAAGGGGAGGCCAACTGCCGGCCTCCACGATCCAAGGTAATAATGATCTTTTTCCTACATGCAGCAAGGACCCGTCAAGCCGGGAAGTTGCCGAGGCAGTGTGGGGAAGCGGAGACGCCCACATCCAATCAATCACCACACGTCGACCAAGGCCGCAGGCTGTTGGGGCCCGCAGCGCTCCGCACTTGCCCTTTGGCTTCGCCTCAAAGCCAAGCCCGAGCGCGCTTTGGGCCTGGGGGCTACTGTCGGCGTTCTGGGAACGGGGGTCCTCAGACTTGCCTGCCTGCGGCGCGCAGCGTGGCTCCTCCAGCGGCCCCGTACGGCCCATCTTCACCAGCAAACACCGAAGACCCTCGCGAGGGGCCAAGCCTCGCGAGGCGGACGACACAAGACCTCCTCAGGGGTGGCCTCACCAGGATGGCTCACGAAGGGCGGAGAGATTAAGGCAAGGCGAACCTCATGAGGTTCCAATGATGTAAGCCATGACGATCAAGACCAGGCGGGCGCCAGTGAGCACAGTGTCCTCATTTCCTATTTGGTGTTAAGGAGGCAAGCACAGGCGAGGAGTTCCAAGGCATCAGGCAAAGGTTTCCATATCGGTGCAACAAGACCAAGACCAGCAGGACGGCAGGACGGAGGTCACCGTGGAGCCCAAGATGACATCACCACCAGAGCCTTTGGTAGGCAAAGACTACTTTTGTTAGGATAGATTATACAAGCTGTCCCCCATCAAATTGGCCGTTGTGGGATCCCTTCCCACTCAATATTTGGGAAGAGGACCAGGGCCTCTATAAATAGGACTAGCCACCACCATAGCTAGGAGATGATCTGATCAGATCTGGGATCAGAGCCATTCCATCCTTAGCCTCACACAAGTTCACCGAGGACAAGAACACCTCTCCTCAAGAGGCTGTTCTTCCCTTGTAACTATTCATCCTCAGCCCAAGAGGAAATCCGCCACACCACACTGGAGTAGGGTATTACACCACAACGGTGGCCCGAACCAATATAAATCTTGCGTCTCATGTTCTTTGGGTCTATCGAGCTAGGCCGTGAGATCATTGAGTGTGCGACCTAGAGGGGGGAGATCTTCGTGCGCACCCTAGTGTTCGAATCTCAAGGGTTTTGCCGGAACCCGAAATCCTACAGGATGGTTGAAATTTCTACAGGTGATACGATGGTCTTTCTTTGTAGATTCCTCCCCCATCTTTATAGTTACCTCTCGAAGATGAATGAAATGATATATACTGGGTATTCTATATGTGCATTTTGGTACACGAAAACTCGGTAAAAGCTTGCGAGGTTCGATTTTTCAATAAATCTATATGCACTGCATTTTGGAACGGAGGGAGGAGCATGCGGCCGTTGCTAACACTCACGTGGAAGATTTGTGTGTAGGAGGAGTGGCTGCTCTGTTAAATGACATGGCAAAACTGACACTGTCGGATGCAGAACTAAGGGTTCCTCAGGAAATGGCTTGTGGCGAACGTTTTTCGGATAATGATTTACGGACACATGCATTGCATTGATACGTGCCCCCTCTCTCTCACGCAAACGTGCACCCTCACGAGTCACGACTCTCCCGAGTCCTCTCACACCTACTGTCTATCTGCAGGTAGACGTCACACACATATGTGCTCTTCACACCCTACCCTCAGAACTTCTAAAAAACAAAAGACGCATCACACCTTTTATTTTAGCTCACACGTCACACACTTATACTATTACTCTTGTGGCGAACGTTCTTTGGGCATAGTATATTGTACTCTCACGAAGATAAGTGGTGCGCGCACACACTAGTTCTCTCACACCCACTCGCTTGTACACGTAGGAGCGCATTTTTTTGAAGCTGGTACAACAAAATCACTCCACTATATATATAAGCAGGAGCCTTAGCGCTTGCTTTACTGGGGTTCCTCTCTTTCACTCTCTCGTGCTCTCCAGATCTAAGCAAGACATAGGTGGCCACAAACTCTCTCTACTCACAGCTGGTCACAAATCTGGCCGGACCACCTCGACCGGGGTAGGGGTGTAGGTGCATCATTCACGCTGTCGTCGTCGGCGAGGGAGGAGACAAACGGCTGCCCGCGCATCCCGATCGGCGGTCGTGCCGCTCTCTCCGGGAGAGCGCCGGCTTGGGAGGGCCTCCGACCCCTTCTTCCTCCCTGTGGTATTGTGTAGAAGATGCGGCCTCCCAACACTGTCTTTGCCACATGCCGACGACCCTCAAGTATATATTCCTTTGAAACCTGCCTTACTCTACTGCCCTAGCTCCCCACATGGCTGCGTGTGGATCTTTTTCTACTTTCGTTGGCTGTTCCAAGGCCACCTAGACTTTTACTATTATTAGAGGTAAGGCTGGTTCATACAGTCGAATCTAAGAGTTGGTTCAAACAGGGAAGAAAGTGGGAAAGCTGTAGCATGAATCTAGGACTTGGTTCAAAGAGGAAACGGGGGTAAGTAGTAGATACTGGCTACCCAACCGGTCTATTGGTTGAAAAGGTGAAGAAAGCATGGTGGATGGCGAAGGGTGGGGAAGTGGACCTGTCTCTTGGTTGAAAAAGGAAAGAAAGTGAGGGGTGTTGGGGACAACTCAAATTAGAATGAGCAGGTTTAGATTTCCTATGCTCACATAGGAAAATGTCACCGAGGAGATAAAAAATGGGACAAATGCAAACATGTTGCCTGAGTGTTTGCCGCTCTCAGCAACCACATCTGCCTCACCACTTTATGCCCCTGCTGTTCCTACGCCCATGTCGCTACCATTAATGTAAAATCACATGAAGCATTAAGCAATACCACCTAATGTCACTATAAGTTATGGTCTAGTGCCATCGATAAATTGAAGCAATGCCACCACCATTTTATGAAGTGCTTCCGTCTTGCTTTATTTCCCATGAATTGTGTTGTTGCAGTTACACTTAAATCTCACATCGCTAACATTGCTTAATCCTAGTGGAACTGCACAAATTTGATTGCACATTTACTGACCATTTGCTAATCTCATGACAACAATACTAATCCTATTGTTCTGCATGTTAATTTAGTGGAACTGTTGATGTGATGTGATGCTACTTACTTAAGGGCACTTTCATACTGTCAGTCTAGTGCCAATTATAACACAATATATGCTATTGTTAATCATACGCCACTGCAAATATCTATCACTGTTTAAATAACCTTATTTCTTACTTGCGCAAACAGGGATGTCTGTCTCCATATCGTTTCTATCTGCGCAATCAAAAGTACACACCTCAGTTTTAGTACAACTGCACAAAATGAGATGGCTATTCCTAGATGTCGTCCTCTAACCACTAGTGTTCCAGGTATTCCTACATTAGTTCTAACTAGGTGGAATGACCAACCCAATCTAAAAGAAGCTGATTCATGTGTTTTACTTCATGATTGCAGTGCAGGGACGAGCGAAAACAACTACATCCTAGTCTGGAATGCACTTTCTATGAGTTGATCCATGGACTGAGGACTAGCTGGCACGACTGCACGGACGTTTTTGGGACAGGTGCACGGACAAGAGGCATTGTGGTCTGCTTATTTCTTCAAGTAGTGGTTCTTAAATCTAGTGGAATGCACAAGAATTTCACCTTGTCAGTACACTACATGGTTCAGTTCAGCATTCGAGAGTGAACTCCAGGAAAAACCAGGGTGAACTCTAGGAAATTTAAGCCTGCCTAGGGAGGCCCTTTGCTTAGAGAAGCCTTGCTTGATTTTTCCTGATTTGTAAACCTTCTCACAACTTTGTCTTTTGTTGTGAACTAGTTATATGTTTGTTATGTTCTATGAATCATTGAGATGTATAAAATTGCTTAACTTATGCTTTTCAAGTTTTTTATGAAGCTGAGTTTAATGTGAGTGTTCCACATGAACGCTGGACTAGCGTGTGAATGTTTGGAATTTACTTTGTGGCCTCAGTTAACTGCATGAACCACTGTAACAAGATACGTAGTTGCTTATATGTCAGACAGCAGATTATTGATTGTTAGCTGGTCGATAGCCTAGTGTTGAAGCGAGCTGTGCCAATGTGCAGTGTTTTGCACAACTGCTTACAAGTGGGGTAGCACCAACAGTGTTTACAAGTATTTTTGTATACATCGGCGCACATTTCTCGAATGAGTACTCTATTTCATCAAACACACACTGCTCGTATGATAAACCGTGACAACTTATGTCTTACCGTGCCATATTCCTAAAAAAACTAGTGAGGACGCATCTGTTTCGGCAACAATTATGATGGTTCTCACATGATTCACGGGCACACAAAAGTAGCAGCAGTTCCCATAGACGGATTCAAACAGAGTACTAGCCCAAAGGGCTCGATAATAGGCAAGGTTCGGATAAGTAGACACAATCCAAACTAGTATTAAACACTAGCTGGGGCAACTATTTCATGCCTCGATCTAATTTGGGCTGGACACAAGACGGACCTTGCCATAAACATCATCGAGGACGTCCAGCAGCATCTGAATCCTATGAACCTTCATGAAGATAACCTTGTGGCCTTGCCACTCATAAACTTGTTTGTGGAGGCATGCCACGTCATCTTCCTGCATAAGCTTGACAAGAACAGTATGCCTCACAAACAACGGAGTAGCTTTGAACTTCTTGTGCTTCGGTACACCCTGGACAACACGCCTGACAATAGTGAGGCTGGAATACAACTCGACATCAGTACAAGTGCAAATGGCTTCCAGGATCCAACAGCCTAAGAACTCTGTTTTCCTAGTGCGTATATTCAGGTCATCCGCCTCATAGAGAGTGACATGTACAACCACACAATCCTAGTCTGCATCAGTGCTCTAACTAAAACAGAAACAAATTCTGAATTACTTTCTAGTATAAGAAACACAAGTTATTTAAACCACTATGTATAGCATGGCATCGAAGCTAATAAAATTTTGCATTATTCATCACCAAATACTTAGATAAAAAACCACAATTGAGATCAGCAAAGAAGAAAATCACCTTGGGCAGCTCAGCGGGGGGGGGGGGGGGACACATCCTCGAAGGGGGAAAACTGCTCCTGTAGTGCGACGGGGGTTGTAACCTCAAACGGGGCGTTGACCATCCCAGTAGTGGTCGTGAGCGTATGTGGGGTCGGCTCGGTGGCTGCCTCCACCATCTTGGAGCTCTCTGTCTCGTGGGGATCAGCCTCCCGCGTCTGCTCCAATATCGATAGATCTTTTCCTGGTTCTCCTTGGTCCATCATGAAACTGACGAATACTAGGAGACCACTAAAGGGAAAACACAATCGCAATGACAATGAAGCAAAAAAGAGAGTGAGGATCCGTTAGTGCTTTGCAAAAGTTCCTTCTTTTCTTTGAACGAAAATATACCAATATTACGGATCCGCTTACCTTCCCTTCGTTGGGAGAGAAGAACAGTGGCAGATGCGAGTGTTGGCTTTCTTGAAGACAGTGAGGGAGAAGGGGATTCAGCGAAGAGTGAAATGATGGTTGCTTTGCCCGTCAAAGTTAGACTGCGGGGAGGTGGGGTTTTGTGATACGATGGCTCGTTACTGCTGCGCTACGACCGGGGTGACTCTCCGCCTGCATAATACCTTCTAATTTGGTGGATGGCATTTGGCCCTGCGCGTGGCATGGCCCGCATGTCGGTGAACAAAAGTAAAATGGCATTCAGTAGAGGGAGACGTTTTGATGACCTAGGAGGAGCCAGAAGTGGTAGTGTATCCACTGTACTAGTAGTAATTGTTTTTCTGGTAGTTGTAGAGTGTCTCCATTGTACTAGTAGTACTTGTTTCTCTGGGCCCAAGACAAAACAGCCCATCCACCCTAATAGATAATAAAATCAATTCAAAAGCCCATATATTTACTTAATGAGAGGTGCTACCCACACCCAGCACACCGCCCCCCAAAAAAACCTAGGTGCTCTTCTTCTTCCTCACTCCCACCCACCTCACATCAGCTCGCTCCACTCGTACCCCCAAATTCCTCAGCTCACTCCTATAGAAAACCCCAGCTCCCCTTCTTCCTCACTACTACAGAAAAAACCCAGCTCCCCTTCTTCTTCACTCGAACTACAACTAGGCTCATCATTCGTTACTCTACTCAAATCCACGAGCGTGACGCGACACCCTCGAGGAAAATGGAGTCGGCTGACCCCGGTGCCAAGAAGATGAGGCTCCTGCTAGCGGCGACGCCTGTTGTAGATCCCGCACCCCGCAACGCGGGGAGAAGCGGCGACCCCGCCCCCACCGGATCCCAGGAACCCGTAGAATCTCGGGTGGACCTCATCAGCGATCTCCCAGACGCCGTCCTTGGGAGATCATCTCGCTTCTCCCCACCAAGGATTGCTACCGCACCCATTTCCTCTCAATTCGGTGGCGCCCTCTATGGCGCGCCGTGCCCCTTAATCTCGACTGTCGTCAGCTATCTCTCTTCAATGATTTTGAAATCCCCAGAGCCATCATCTCCTCCCACCAGGGCTCCGTTCAAAGCCTCTGCATCCTATCATGCTACCTGAGCAAGCATACCATGCCCTGCACGATGGACGCCTGGCTGAAATCCCCTGAATTCACAGAACTACAGCTGCTTGAGTTCTACTATTCCCTTGGAAATCACTTACAAGATACCAAACGCCATCTACCTGTGCCCTCAGCACCGATGTCCATCTCGCGATTTTCCTCCTCTCTCCACACCGCCATCTTTGCGCTGTGTGACCTACCAGACAATCTGGTACTAAACCTTCGACTCCCATTTCTCAAGAAACTTTCACTTGTGCGGGTTCATATATCGGAGGCCTCATTGCATAGCATCATCCACTCCAGTTGCCCTGCCCTGGAGTGCTTGGTGCTTGTTTTCAGAGTTAGAATTGGTTGTCTCCAAATAAAGTCGCCTAACCTTGTAAGAATTGGAATTTATTTTGATGGAAGGTAGCTCATCATCCAAGATGCCCCTTCACTTCTAAGGTTGATCCTTGATTCTAGTTATTCACCGTTGCAAATAACCGTCCTCTCTACACCTAAACTAGAGACCTTGGGTGTAATACATGATCTATGTTCTCATTTCAAGATGGTGTTTGGCTCCACAGTTCTTCAGGTACTTTATATTATCATCTACACTTGTAACCATAAGCTGCATTTTAAATTTCTGCGCATAAGTTATATATCATCTCGGAGTACACATTCTGTACTAATATTATGTTCTATGCTCAATGAAGAGTTTCTCCATGGATAGCCTATCAATGGTGCTGGATTCTGTCAAGATCTTATATATCCAAATGAATAGTTTTGATCTGAACAAGATATTGTCTTGCTATAATGCTTTCCATGTCTGGAGAAGTTGTATATAAAGGTGATAATTTCACGCACATTGGAAGCCCGCATATAGTAAACTAGAATTAACCATTCAACTGTTGCTCTTTCCACACTCTTTTTAGACCTTAACTGTTTTCAATCTTCATGTCTATTTAGGCAACTGGACAGGGTAAGAAAGTTATAACCAATCGGTGTATTCGTAAGCACTGGGATTTTCTCACTTCTCATGACATTCGATTGAAGACAATAACGCTAGAACGATTTGTAGCCAACCATGCAAACACAAGATTTGTCACATTCTTCCTGCTGAATGCGAGGTTACTATTGTTCATCAAGCTTAAGTTTATCAGCAGCATGGTTTTGACGGATGGGTATGTCGAAGAGCAAAAAAAAGGAGTTTCAGGTGGCAAAAGAGCCTCTAAACGATCCAGGCTTCTATTTAAACATATTGTGGTCATAATCCAGTAAATTTTACGACCCAGGATGTTCATTCTATGGACCTGACCGATCCATTTGACTGTGACTGCCGAAAACAGTGCTGGAGTTAGATGTTGTTGCCCTTTTCAACCTGGGTTTTGTCTAAACCTGATGAAGGATTAACCCTCGTGCTTTTGTACAGTTCGTAAGCTAGATTTAGATGTTCTTGCCCTTTTCAACTCGGCTGTGACTGACATATTTTCTTTAAAACAAGGCAACTGGCTTGCCATTCGTTTAATTTAGAGTGAAATATTATAACAAATCCCAACCAAGGGAAATAACATCACTCTCGTCGGCTGCTTGAGCTCACTGTGCATTACAGAAGCCAAGTGATTAGCCCCCACCAGCACCCACAAACTTATTTAGAACTAGCACACCAAATGGGTTGTAAATTTTCATAGAAAAGGCTGCATGACCGTGACATATTTGGATTCCGACATTTGGGACCCACGAGGAAATGGCCTATCCAAGGTGGTGTCGACTTACTAGATAGTCAACAAACGATGCTGCCTATCAGCCTTTGGATTGACATCCAACATCTGTCGTGTATCTTCTATCTCTGGTCTTCTTCCTCCAGCCGCCCAAACCAAACCACCCCATCGGCTCCGCCTGCTCCCGCCTCCCATGGCTGGCTGCGCCTCCGCCGCCCTACCGTACCCTCCAACGTTGGCCAGTCCTCCCTCTATTCCCACACACGTCCTGTTATTCTCCGGCGACGTCAGCCCCAACGCGCACCCATACCCGAACCAGTCAACCCTCGTACTCCCATCCCCCAGCGACTGGACCGGCGCATCTTCCACGGCTCCTGTTCGTTCCGTCCGAGGCCTCGCCATCATCCTCGGACTTGGTTCGCTCGCCGTGTGTGGTGTGCCGCCCTCTTGCGTTGTCAACGCCGTCAACAACCGAGAGGAACAAAGATATGGCCGTACGTGGAGAGGATGATAGTAGGGACCCACCAGCGTCATGGCAGTACGCAAGCAAGTGCCTCGTTATTATAAGCCCAAAAAATGGTTCCTCCAATTGGTTGGACATCTGGGCCTCACGCCATTGTCAACGTAGTCAATAAATGAGAGAATTACTACACAACGAGCGCCTGACACCAGGGACCCGGCAGGTCGCTCAGTTGTTATTTACTTTTTTAGGAATAAGCAGTTATTATTTATACTAGTTTTAGCGAGGGATCAGGTTATCAACAGGGCTATGCGGGGGATGTGGCCCATCTAGCCAGGGTTTTATTTATGTTTACCACATCATGAGCCCAATTGTGTTTTTTCTTGCTGAAAATGGCTAGCCCAATTCTATTTATTTTCGAGAAATACCCAAACGAGGCCTACTTGCTTTATCAGCCCTGCTGGGCTGCAAATATTTCAAGATGAGGAGAGTTTCATTCGGTTTGCCCAGAAATGGGCAATACATTTTTTAAACACATCAAACCGGGAATTAGTTACAATTTTTTTTAATTACAAGATTTTAAATTCCACTGATTTTTATGCGTGGACAATTATTTGGATTTTATATTTATATAAATTGTTTTTCAAAATAGTTTGAATGTGAATCGATATTTCGGGATTAAAAACAGTTGACCGCATCGAAATATGCAAAATTTCCTATAATTTTCAACTGTGGCCACAATATGGGGTGTAATGCTAACAAAAAGAAGATGGGCTCCATATGCTCAAAAAAAAAGAAGATGGGCTCCAATAAAATTCTTAAGAATTGGCAAATGGGCTGTAAATTATTAGAAATAATGGCAGATGGGTTGTATGATGTTTTCCACTTATTTGAGGCTGACTTGTCCGCCTGCTACAGGTTGACGCGTATGCTTTCCTAAAAAATAAGCTTGACGCACACGCAACGCCGTGTCAACTTAGTCAACATACGAGAGCAGTGACTGTTGGATGTCCATCCAATGGCTGTCGTGCTTCTTCAATCTCTGCTCTTCCTACTCCAGCCGCTCAAACAAGCGCTGACGGGACTGCCTGCTCCCTCTTCCCGCCCCACCGTACTCCCATCACTGGCCTAGCCATCCCTCTACTCACCCACATCTGTTGTTATTCTCCGGCGACGGCAGACAAACCAGTAAACCCTCGTACTCCCCTTCGTGTGGGAAACAACTGCCGAGTCTTCCCTAGCTCCGTGTCATTCTCTTCCTAGGCCTCGCTGTCGTCCACTGCACTGGTGCTCTCGGCGCGGCGTGGTCAACACGATCAACGAACGACATCCATCGGAAGTGGACTGTACGTGGAGAGGCTGACAGCTGGGTCCACGGCCGCACACAAGGAAAGGCCTCCTTATTACACGCAAAATAATGATGCCTCCACCTGACAGATGGGACCCACCAGAAGGGCCTCTGTATTTCATGAAAAAAATGTTCCCCCCGCCGACAGGTTAGACCCACCAGCTATATCTTCGCACGCAAGGAAGTGTCTCCTTATTACGCACAAAAAGATGAATATCCCCTGCTAGCTAGGACCCACCATAGTGGGAGGCTGACTTGTGGGCCTACTAAGTTGACGGGGATGGAGGGCTTTGTCAACTTAGTCAATATGAATGATTCTAGCTCCAATGACCGTACGATGTCCATCCAACGGCCGTAGTGCCTCTTCAACCTCTGGTCTTCTTGCTCCAGCCGCCCAAACGCCGTGTCAACTTACTGTCGTGTCAACTTAGTCAACAATTGAGAGCAGTGACTATTGGATGTCCATCCAACGGCCGTCGTGCTTCTTCAATCTCTGCTCTTCCTACTCCAGCCGCTCAAACTAGCGTCGGCGGGACTGCCTGCTCCCTCCTCCCGCGGCCGGCTATGCTGCCACACAGGCCTCACCGCCCCATCGTTCTCCCATTGCAGGCCTAGCCATCCCTCTACTCACCCACACCTGTTGTTATTCTCCGGCGACGGCAGACAAACCAGTAAACCCTCGCACTCCCCTCCGCGTGGGAAACAAATGCCGAGTTTTCCCTAGCTCAGTGTCGTTTCCCTTCCTAGGCATCGCCGTCGTACACCGCCCTTGTTCTCTCGGTGCGGCCTGGTCAACGTGGTTAACGAACGACATGCATCGGAAATGGACTGTACCTGGAGAGGCTGACAGCTTGGTCCACGACCGCAGGCAATGAAATGCCTCCTTATTACGCGCAAAATAATGATTCCTCCACCCGACAGCTAGGACCCACCGGAAGGGCCTCTGTATTTCGTGAAAAAAAACGTTCCCCCGTTGAGAGGTCAGACCCACCAGCTTATCTTCGCACGCAAGGAAGTGCCTCGTTATTACACACAAAAAATGAATACTCCCCCCGCTAGCTGGGACCCACCATAATGGGAGGCTGACTTGTGGGCCTACTAAGATGACGGAGACGAAGGGCTTTGTCAACTTAGTCAGTATGAACGATTCTAGCTCTAGTGACTGTATGATGTCCATCCAACGGCCGTAGTGATTCCTCAACCTCTGGTCTTGTTGCTCTAGCCGCCCAAACAAGCGTCGGTCGTGCCGCCTGCTGCTGCCTCCCGTGGCCGGTTGTGCTACCACCGCTAGCCATGCCATCCCTCTATACTCACCCAAACCTCCTGTTATTCTCCGACGACGACAGCCTCACACCGCAGCCGAAGTAGTCAACCCACGTACTGCCCTCCGTGTGGGCATCCACTACCGTGTCTTGCCCGACTCCATGTCATCCCCTTCCTAGGCCTCGCCATTGTCCACCGCCCTGGTGCTCTCGGCGCGGCATGGTCAATGTGGTCAACGAACGACTTCCATCGGAAGAGTACTCTACATGGAGAGGCTGACAGCTCGGTCCATGGCCGCAACAAGGAAGTGCCTCCTTATTACGCGGAAAATAATGATTACTCCACCTGATAGCAGGGACCCACTAGACGGTCCATCGTATTTTGCAAAAAAAACGTTTCCCCGTGATTGCTAGGACCCACCCGCTATATCTTCGCACGCAAGGAAGTGCGCACATATTACGGGTAAAAAAAATTCGCCCCCCTGACTGCTGGGACCCACTAGCTACATCTTCACACGGAAGGAAGTGCGTGATAGTCGGGACCCACCTAGTCGAAGCGTATGTAGCTTTGTCATTCTGGTCGCGAACGTGTACGTACATACGATCGGTCTGTCTGCAGGCTGCAACGATGAATCGTGGCCGTGTAAGGAAGGGCACGTGTCGTAGTAGAGGCGCGCACGTAGCATGTACACATATGTATAGCGTCCATGGTGCAAGAAAGAAAATATGGCCACGTACGTACATACGGGCGGGGTCTCGAACGCCTACTCACGCATACATACGCCCAGGGCTCGTGTACATGGCTGGGTCGGAACGGAGAAACTGCGTCATCGTCGTGTTCATGGGCAGGCAATGGAATCCGTCGTGTTCATCGGGAGGAAACAGAACACGTGCTGTTCATCGGGAGCCAACCGGCTTGGACAGAACAGTCGATGGAAACGAGGCATGGCATACCGCAGAACGGGGGAAACGGCCTTGTGTTCGACTGGCCACGGTCGAAACGGGATCCTGTTCATCGGGAGGGGTCTGGCATACCGCAAAACGAAGGAAACGGACCTCCTACGGTCGAAACAGGGTCCTGTTGATCGGGAGGGGAGTGGCGTATCACAAAATGGAGGAAACGGACTTGTGTTGGAGCGCTACGGTCGAAACGGGGGTCCTGTTCATTAGGAGGGGTGTGGCGTACCGCAAAACGGGACTCCACGGGATACTGTTCATCTCCACCGTCGACCTCCTCCAGCCTCCACGGGCTACTGTTCATCCACCATCGACCTCCTCCGGCCTCCACCTGCGACTATTCATCCATGGGCTCCTGTTCGTCCAGCCTCCACCGCGCGCTCCTCCACCGGCTACTGTTCAACTAGCCCTCTCCACGGGGTCCTGTTCAACCACCCCTCCACGGGCTATTGTTCATCCAGCCCTCCACCAGCTACTTTTCATCCAGCCCTCCACGGGGCCCTGTTCATTCACCGGCTCGATCGATCGGGGTACTGTTCATCTAGCAGCAACGCCCTCTACTACCACGGGGTCATGTTCATCCAACCCCCCACCGGGAACTATTCATCCGAACCCCCTCAACAATGCTCACTGTTCATCAAGGGAAGGAGGCAAGAGTGTTCAATCGGCTTCAGTTAGCAGCAGTGGCGAAGGAATCACTCGGGTTCAGTTAACAGCAAGGGATAGATCGATCACTCGGGTTCAGTAACGTGTAGCCTGCAGTGCAATCGCTCGGGTTCAGTTAGAGCCCAACGCCTTGCTTGGGTTCAGTTAGAGCCCAATGCCTCGCACACACACGTGTACATACAGGAGAAACGTGCATCCCTCGGCCCCCGACCACCCACCGTAACCGGGAACTCCCTGATATTTTCCTCGCCCTCGCTTCTACCACGGTTTTTCCCGTCATGGACGGCCCAAAGAATGTCATGCAGCTGCGTCTCCGGCCCGCCCAGGAGGAAAAGCCTATTTTCTGTCATGATTTTTTTTCATAGAAGTAGGAGCCCACCACATTTATGATGATACCGGGTTTTGTCAGAATTATCGTCATAGAAGTGTCATAAGTAAGACAGAAAAAAATTCATTCGGCCCAAAATGTCACGGATGTGTCTTTTTTTAGTGATCATATCTCAATACAATCATAAGGAATCAAACTTCTCATAGCATTCAATGCACTTTATATGAAAGTTTTTATTATATACCTCTTGGATGTCTATCATATTAGGATTAATTTTATAACCAAAACAAATTACCATGTTGTTTAGAGACTCTCAAAATAATATAAGTGAAGTACGAGAGTTCATCAATTTCTATAAAATAAAACCACCACCGTGCTCTAAAAAGATATAAGTGAAGCACTAGAGCAATTTTTGCCTAGCTCAAAAGATATAAGTGAATCACATAGAGCATTCTAATAAATCACGATTCATGTGTGTCTCTCTCAAAAAGTGTGTACAGCAAGGATGATTGTGGCAAACTAAAGAGCAAAGACTCAAATCATACAAGACGCTCCAAGCAAAACACATATCATGTAGTGAATAAAAATATAGCCTCAAGTAAAGTTACCGATAGACGAAGACGAAAGAGGGGATGCCTTCCCGGGGCATCCCAAAGCTTGGGCTTTTTGACATCCTTGAATATTACCTTGGGGTGCCTTGGGCATCCCCAAGCTTAGGCTCTTGCCACTCCTTATTCCATAGTCCATCAAATCCTTACCCAAAACTTGAAAATTTCACAACACAAAACTCCAACATAAAATCTAGTAAGCTCCGTTAGTATAAGAAAATAAATCACCACTTTTGGTACTGTTGTGAACACATTCTTTATTTATATTTGTGTAATATCTACTATATTCCAGCTTTTCCATGGTTTATACCCCTAGCCATAGATGCATCAAAATAAGCAAACAACACGCGAAAAACAGAATTTGTCAAAAACTGAACAATCTGTAGCAATGTGGATATTTCAAATACTTCTGTAACTGCAAAAATTCTGAGAAATTAGGAAGTCCTACATAATTGGTTATTAATCCTCTTCAAAAAGAATCAGTATTTTATCGCACTTCTGTTAAAAACGAAAACTAATATCCTGGGCGTAAAAGTTTCTGTTTTTAGCAGGATCAAATCAACTATTACCATAAGCGTCTAGTCCATGCTTCCTCTCCTCTCCTAGGCTCCCATCGCCGGTGGCCACTCTGGCCCCGGCGGGCACCTCCCCTCCCACCGGTGGCTACTCCGGCCCCGGCGGCCACCACCTCTCTGCCACTTGTCACTCTGAGGGTGGCAGCCACCACTTTTTTGCTTCTTTGCTAGAGGAGAAGGGGCAGGGAAGATGGCCATGGATCCTCCATCTCTCAACTTTGCTATAGGTAAAGATTTTCTGCACTCGATGAGGCAAAAGTTTGGTCATCCTGTGGTGTTTTCTTCTGGTTTTCATCAACGGGAGTTCACTTTGGTGGTTTCTTTCTGTCGTGCTCGTTTCTGGTTGGATTTTCACATGGTTAGCATCACTCTTCAATCTTATTTTGGTGGGTATCCTCAAGGGTTTCGCGTGCATCACCTCAAGGACAGATCCTTCAAGTTTTCTATTGCGTCCTAGGCAGTGGGTTTCGAAATCTATAGTCATGGCCGTGTGGTTGAGAAGGATTTTGAATTGGTTGTTAATCTTTGGGGTTTTGGGGGCCCCAACTGGATGCGTGAAGAGCAACTTTTTATCATGAAGAGGATGCATCTTGGACTTTGGTTACTAGTGGTCCGCGCCCATGAGCTGCCGCCGATAATGTCTCCAGCGATCAACTCCGGTCATCGGTTTTTTCTCGCCTCGCGAATATTCCGAATTCTAGGAATAATGTGGTCTTGGACAATAATGAATCCTTAATGCAGAATGTTAATACCTCAGGAGAGGTTCACGCTGCGGTTTCACAGGGCGGCAATCCGGGTTTTTCAAATGGCTGGCTTTAGTGCTATGCTTGTGGCCAGGTGGGCCACTTTGCCAGGGAGTGTCATGAGAAACGGCTACCTAGGCTTTTTCCTTTCCTCCGATTTGCATCTTTCCCCAGCCCACCTAATGAGGCCTGGGACCTGGATGCGGTCCAGGATTGGTTTAAGTCTGTTGGCCCAGCCCGCGACCCTTCGGTGGTTTCCTCTTTTAGCGAGCTTTGTTTGGGATCCTTCCCTAATTTTCAGCCTCGATTTGCACTTTCCTCCTCAACTTCTCCGCAGTGCTCCTCTTCTTCTCCACAGTGCCCAAACTCTGCTCCCGTCACCTCAAGCTCGACTCCGACAGTGTGTGCTCGTGCGACAGCTCCGATGGCCAAAATTCTGATAGACCCGCGCCCCTTTGTTCCACACGGCTTCGATATTCAATAGATTGCGGGCCGCAATGGGGTAGCTCGGGTGGTGCTTCCACAACGCCCTCGTCGCCATGAAGATTGGGCGATTGCAACCATCCATCCACTCCCCGTAGATGCTCCTTTCCCCAATGTAAGAGATGTTCTTGAAGAGTTTATAGTTGAGCATAGGCAGTTGGGTTTGCGGGACGTCCAGCAGTGCCCTTTTGGAGAAGCATATGTGCGTCTTACGAGGGTTAGATATAGGGATAAACTGGTGCTCAATAGCCCGCATGAGTTTGGCGATGTGTTCATTTCCTTCGTGAAGCATGATGAGGGCAGAAACCATAGGCAGGTCCATTTCAATAGGACCGTGTGGTTACTTCTGATAGGAGTTCCATTTGACTTTCACAACACGGGTGATTTGGCTTGTGCTATTAGTAAGTTTGGTCGTATGATCTCCTGGGACAAGGAGGACGATCACATGGGGCGTATTGTGGTCAAAGCTCGAGTTATGAATCTGGAAATCATCCCCAAAAGTATGAGATGGTCTGAAGGGGACGAATTTGAGGAAGATGGTTGGTATTCTTCGATTGAGGTACTGGCTAGTGAGCTCCTTGGTGGGGGCCCATCAGATGAGGTTCCTATTCCCCCTAACAATGTGGACCCACATCCTTTGCCTGAGATTGCTGAGCCTGGAGTTGGTATCCATAATGCTGCTCTCAACAATGACCATATGGATGTTCAAAATGAGGATAACTGGGCACAAGAGGATAATTGGAATGAGCCTCAATAGGATAACCAGAATGGAGCCCTTGATGATCTTTTGGATGTTGTGCAACAAGAAGAGATGGCTTGGGCAGATGGAGAAGAACTGCTTCCTACTGCTAGCAACAGTAGCTTGTCTTAAGACATGTCTTTCTCTGAAGGTGATAATTCAAACTTCTTTTTCCCACATGTACCAGCTGGGAATATTCTTTTTAGGGCTACTGAGCATGTAGTGTTACCCCTCTTCCTACCATTGTGATTTCTAATGGCCTCCAGAACATAATTCAGGCATATCAATCAAATGATGAGGAGCCTCATATGCTGCAAGAGCAGAATGTGGTTGTTGCACCGATTGTTGTGGATCTTCCTGATCAAGATGTTGCAAACTAGTTGCAACAAGTTGCAGTCAGTAATCCCCCTAGGAATGATGAGGTGGCTGTCCCTGCGCCTCTGAATCTCAAGATTTGGGTGCTCACTCCCCTATTCTGCAAGTGGGCTCTGCCTTGGAGACTGGCTTGGTTCCTGTCTTAACTTTGGGAGATTCAGTGCTAATTTCTGAGCAACATAGCGAAGCCATTCATTGTAGTTTTGGACACATCAATACTTCTAGAGGAAGCCTTAAGATAGTTGCAAACATTGGGGATCTTCAGTCTGGGCTTCAAGGTAATTGGGTTAATCAAATTAATGAGCATTTTAGCATGGCACCCTCTCTTCTTGGTTTGAAATGAATTCAGCTTGCTGCTACTGCTAATCATGGTCATGTTGTCTCTGAAGAAGGCCTATTGCTGTGGAAGAAACACTTCCAAGAGGAATCCTTGGAAAATAAGAGCTCCTTTTCTGCCAACATTCCTATAAGTTGGTTTAACTTTATTTTCCACCTGCTCTTATCTCCTGATAAGTTTGATTAGACTGTTAATATGCTAAAGTCTAGAATGTGGGGGCTTTTTTCTGCTGTGGAGAACATGGAATAAGCTATACTGTTTCACATACCTGATAAGTGTCCTGCCTCACATGCACCTATTTGTCAGGTAATGGTCCTTGAGGAATAGCTTGCCAAGGACAAGGATAAGGAGAATATTGATGTGGCTTCCAACATGCAAGATGTGGATTCCCATGCTTTACTGCAACCCTTTGGTCCTGACAATTTAAGGAAGAGAAGGAGTGGAAAAACTCCCCTAATAGAAACTGAGGTAAGGAGGAGTGATAGAATTAAAAAGGATAATGTTGGCTGCAAAAGAAACTCCTGCTCAAATAATAAATGTCTACCTTGTAATGTTGTCCCTCCCATCACTCAAAAGTCAGTTGTTAAAAATCTCACTGCCTCTTTCTGTAAGGTTGCTGAGAGGGAGCTGAAGGACAAGTTGGTTAAGAAGCCAAGAAGAAGGCAAGAAGATGAGCTGGCCAAGGTGCCCTTGGCCAAAGGAGAAGAGAACACTTCCATGTCTCCATTATGATTGCTAACCTCAGTTGGAGCTGTGGTTTGAGGAATAGTGTGTTTGGTCCTTCTTCTTCTATTTTGGATATCCTACTGTATGGTGTAAACCTTGGCTATTGGCACTTCATAGAACTTGTTTACCTGGTGATGTACTATCTTAATAGCACTTCTGTGATGTATGGTTATTGGATGTTCTGCTGGTCATGTGATGTGGTGTGGCTTAGGGTCCTGTGCCAGCTTTTCTCACTTATATTTGTTGATCAAGTGCTGGAGCTTGGTTACTGGTGCAAAAATCATATTTGTTTCTATGAATAACACAAAACAGAAACTGGAACATTCTTAACTGGAATATTAGAGGGGTGAATTCCGAGGACAAATGGTTGGACATAAGGTAGAAAATACATGAGAGTGACTGCAATATTTTGTGTCTTCAAGAAACAAGAAGAGAGATCTTTGACCCTGCCTACATAAAAAAATTGTCCTAAAAGAATTAACAAATTTTCTTTCCTCCCTTTTGTTGGAGCATCAGGGGGTCTTCTAGTTACTTGGAATGGTTCTCAGTTTGCTGGTGAAGTTATTGCACAAAATAGATTCTCTCTTTCCATCCAATTCACCAGTCTATTCTCAAATCAATCCTGGATTCTCACCAACATATATGGGCCATGTGATCCACATGACAAAATTGAGTTCATTAATTGGTTCTTGAATATTCACATGCCTGCTGATGTGGACTGGATTCTCATGGGAGATTTCAATTTTATGTGGGCTCCCTCAGATAGAAACAGACCTGGTGGAGATGTTAATGATATGCTCCTGTTGAATGAGGCAATTAGCAACCAAGGATTAGTTGAATTGCCTTTGCATGGTAGAAAATTCAGCTGGAGTAACATGCAGCAAGATCCTCTTTTGGTCAAGCTTAACTGGTTTTTTACATCTGCTTCTTGGATGACCTCTTTCCCAAACACCATTGTTCTCCCTCTTGCAAAGCCTATATCAGATCATTTGCCATGTGTAATAAAGATTGGTACTTCTGTCCCAAAAGCAAGAGTTTTTCGATTTGAAAAATTTTGGTTGCAACACTCAGATTTTAAACAGGTGGTTGCTGCTGCTTGGAGTATCCCTATGGGAAATCTAGATGCTATCAAAATTTTGAATGCTAAGTTTAAGAACTTAAGGAGAGCTTTGAAGCTATGGGCCAGATCTTTATCATGTCTTAAATCTCAAATTGCAAAGATAAATGAGCTCATCTTTTTGTGGGATTTTTTTAGGAGTTCAGAGAGTTGGACGTCTATGAGTGGAACTGGAGGATTATTCATAAAGAACATCTGCTCATTTGTTTAAAAAAACAAAAGATCTACTGGAAGCAAAGGGGAAAAATTAAGGGAGTCAAGTTTGGGGATGAGAACACCAAATTTTTCATACTAAAGCCTCTATCAACTACAGGCATTATCACATTGCAGTGCTCCAAAATGATGACCAAGTTGACATATATGATCATGCTGGGAAAGCTGCAATACTCTGAGAAACATATAAGAAAAGAATGGGTACTTCACATAAAACCTCTATGCACTTTGATTTGGATTCCTTATTTGGCCAGAGACAAGATTCTGCTATATTTGATAACCTGGAATTGCCTTTCACTGAAGGAGAAGTTAATGATGTGGTCAAAGAACTCCCACTGGACAAATCCCCAGGTCCTGATGGTTTTAACAATGAATTTTTTAAATCTTGTTGGGACATTATTAAAGGATATGTGCTCAAATTCATATATGCTTTTCATGCTGGGCAAATATCACTTGAAAGTTTAAACACCTCATACATTACCCTTATTCCTAAAGGAAGTACCCCATTGACAGCAAATGATTACAGGCCAATCTCTCTCCTTAACTATTGTCTCAAACTTGTCACTAAACTGTTGGCAAACAGGTTGCAGAAAGTGATTCTACAATTGGTGCACATTAACCAATATGGATTTCTCAAAGAGAGATCCATCCATGACTGTTTGGGTTGGGCCTATGAATACCTGCATCAATGCCACAAATACAAGGAAGATATTATTGTGCTTAAATTGGACTTTGAAAAGCCTTTGACACCATTGAACACCAGGCAATTCTAGATATTTTAAAAGCCAAAGGTTTTGGAGACATATGGATTAACTAGATCGAAATGTTGTTCACCTCTGCTTCATCTGCTACCTTGCTCAATGGTGTACCTGGCAAAAAGTTTTATTGTCTTAGAGGAGTCAGACAGGGAGACCCTTTGTCACCTCTTCTATTTGTGCTTTCTGCAGATCTACTTCAGTCAACCCTCAATAGGGACATGCAACTGGGCCTAATTATTTCACCTTTGCAAGTGGTATCCTGTCCTGATTTCCCCATAGTTCAGTATGTAGATGACACTCTGGTTCTCCTTCAAGCAGATGCAAAGCAACTTCACTGCCTCAAAGCCCTTCTTAATACTTTTGCATATGCTACTGGCCTCAAAGCAAATTAAAATAAATCAAGCCTCATCCCAATCAATGTATCAGATGAGAAAGTTGAGATTTTGATAAACACTTTTCAATGTAAAAAGGAAACTTTCCCCATACAATACTTGGGAGCACATTTGGGTCTTCATAAACCTACTGTTGAGCAATGCTTCCCTCTTGTCACAAGGCTACAGAAGAAACTTGTGGGCTTGTCTTCCTTCATGAACATGGCTGGGAGATTGTTGCTGGCGAAATCTGTTTTAAATTCTATTTTGATTTATCTCATGGGATGTCTTGATGTGCAGGTCACCATCAAAACTCAATCCATCAAATTATTGAGGCATTACCTTTGGAGAGACCCAGACCTAGAGGATCACAGGCCTGCCATGGTGGCCTGGAGCACTGTCTGCAGACCAAAAGATCAAGGAGGTTTGGGTGTGATGGATATCTTTGTCCAAAAAAAGCTCTGTTACTTAAGAATCTGCACAACTTTTATAATAGACAGAACATTCCATGGGTTAACTTGATCCGGGAATCCTATTACAGCAATGGTTTGCTTCCTGCCAGTAGTTGGATTAGATCTTTTTGGTGGAAGGCAAACCTTAAGCTCACTGATAACTTCAAATCTTTGGCCAGATGTAACATAGGAGATGGAAAAAGTGCTCTATTTTGGTCTGACTTATGGCACACTGCCTGTCTGCAAGACATGTTCCCTCACCTCTTCTCCTTTGTGTAGAACAGGAATACTACTGTACACACCATCATACACACTGAATTTTTGGAGGATTTGTACCATTTACCCTTGACTATGCAAGCTTTCCAAGAATTTGAAGCTATGGAAGACATTTGTATGGCTTTAAGAGTTTCTGAATTTCTAGAATGCACAGATACCTGGAGTTAAATTTGGGGAAATGAGCAATTCTCAGTTGCTAAGGCCTATAAAATATGATGGGACTCAAAATAGTGCCTCAACAGTTCAATTGGATTTGGAATAGCTCCAGTCAGCCAAAGCACAAGGTGTTTTTCTGGAGCCTCCTTCATGACATGCTCAATACTAGGAATCTTCTTCGAAGGAAAACTTTTCATCTGGATAACTATAACTGTGTTGAAATTATTGTTCACAGGAGGAAACACTTCAGCATTTCTTCTGGACCTGCCCCTTTGCAGCCCAGTGTTGGGACCTGATTTGTCCCTCAAGATAGGCCAATGTTTCAGTGCTTGAAGCTTTTGCTGACCTCAGACAGAAACTTCATATGCCTTTCTTCATGGAAATCATCATCCTAGCTTCTTCGGCTGTTTGGATTTCAAGGAATAATCTCATCTTTCAGGCCATTCGACCTAGTATTCAGAGGTGGAAAGTCATCTTCTTGGAGGATCTCAACTTGCTCAGATTTAGAATAAAAAAGAGCTAAGATAGGGCCTTTTGTTCTTGGCTTGATAGCCTTGTCTTGTAATTATAGGTAGTTTTTGTTTTATTTTCTTTTCTTTTGGCTTATCTCAAGCCTTTGTATTGCTGGACCTTTGTTCTTTTGATATAATATAGAAATTGCAGTGGGGTTTTGCCCTACTGTGTACAGTCAAAAAAAACTATTACCATAAGCTATCCCAAAGGTCTTACTTGGCACAAACACTAATTAAAACACAAAACCACATCTAAACAGAGGCTAGATGATTTATTCAAAGCAAAGCAGGACCTAAAAAGCAAGAACAAAAATAAAATTGGGTTGCCTCCCAACAAGCGCTATTGTTTAACGCTCCTAGCTAGGAATAAAAACACGAATAGATCTAAGTATTCTCATCTTCGGAATTCAGTTCTTTTCTCATCAAGTCTTCCACAACTCATCTAAGTAATTCTATTCTTTCTTTTATCTCCCTCCTAGTCGATGACTTAGATCGTGAAAGGGACTTTGGTTGGTAATCTTAACATTCATAAATTCGTAATCGGGATCATCCCTGTAAATATCATCATATGAAATACGTAGCTCGTTTCTAACGGGTTCCTTCATCATTTTATTCAACCAATCCGTATTAAATCCTACATAAATTCCTCTAGTTCTCCAATAAAATTCTTCAAAATTTTCAAGATACAAAGCTTGAGAAATCTCAGAATGGGGAACCCTTTTCCTAAGATTTTCACTATAAGATTGACAATTCCTAGATTCCAAACTATGCATAGTTTCTTTATCATGAAGTATGTCTATGATTGGACGATGTTCAACATCCTTTTTACAGAAATCAAAAATATCCCTAGCCTCTTGGATAATAACATCAAATTCACGCATAAGAATAATGGTGGCAATATTTTTAGCTATAGGGTGATTGATTTTAGGGAGTTCATAAAACACTGTTTGCAAAGCAGGATGAAGATGCACGAATTTTCTTTCTAATTTCTCGACAAGCATCACAATAGCGTCAACATAACAATTTGTCTAAAAAAGAATGGTTCTTTTATTAATAGGCAAGGATCCGATACAATCAAAGAATTCTTGAATAATACTTTTCTCTATAAAATTACCGTCTCCTATACGAAAGATTTTAGTTTTGTAATTAGGAGGCTTTTCAGCTCCGGGATCCATAGAGAAAGTTTCAAGATTCTCCTCAATATTTTCCGCGATAAATCCCCAGTTTTAGATATAGTGGCGACAAACGAGCAAACAAAGAATACGAACGAAAGAGAGGCGAAGAAAAGGCATATCTTTTCGAGAATCGTTTTAAGTGGGGGAGAGGAAACGAGAGGCGAATGGCGAATAATGTAATGCAAGAGATGAGAGTTTATGATGGGTACTTGGTATGTCTTGGCTTGGTGTAGATCTCCCCGGTAATGGCGCCAGAAATCCTTCTTGCTACCTCTTGAGCTTGCATTGGTTTTTCCCTTGAAGAGGAAAGGGTGATGCAGCAAAGTAGCGTAAGTATTACCCTCCGTTTTGAGAACCAAGGTATCAATCCAGTAGGAGACTACGTAACAAGCCACCGAATACCTGTACAAACAAACTCCGACTTGCAACCAACGCGACAAAGGGGTTGTCAATCCCTTCACGGTTATTCGCAAAGTGAGATCTGATAGAGATGGATAAACGGTAAAGTAATATTTTTGGTATTTTTGGTTTATGGAACGGAAAGTAAAAGATTGCAAATTAAGGGAACGGCGATAGAAATTGGCAAGTTGATGGGAAACTAATACGATGTAAAATAGACCCAGGGGCCATAGGTTTCACTAGAGGCTTCTCTCAAGATAGAAGTTATTGCGGTGGGTGAACAAATTACGGCCGAGCAATTGATAGAAAAGCGCAAAGTTATGATGATATCTAAGGCAATGACCATGAATATAGGCATCAAGTCCGTGTTAAGTAGACCGAAACAATTCTGCATCTACTACTATTACTCCACACATTGACCGACTCCTGCCTGCATCTAGAGTAATAAGTTCATAAGAACAGAGTAACACATTAAGCAAGATGACATGATGTAGCGGGATTAACTCAAGCAATATGATGAAAACCCCATATTTTTATCCTCGATGGCAACAATATAGTACGTGTCGGTTACCCTTCCGTCACTAGGATCTAGCACCACAAGATTGAAACCAAAGCTAAGCACTTCTCCCATTGCAAGAAAAACCAATCTAGTTGGCCAAACCAAATCAATAGTTCGAAGAGACTTGCAAAGATATCAAATCATGCATATAAGAATTCAGAGGAGATTCAAATAATATTCATAGATAAGCTGATCATAAATCCACAATTCATCGGATCTCGGCAAACACACCGCAAAAGAATATTACATCGAATAGATCTCCAAGAACATCAAGGATAACTTGTATTGAGAATCAAAGAGAGAGAACAAGCCATCTAGCTACTAGCTATGGACCCATAGGTCTGAAGTAAACTGCTCACGCTTCATCGGAGAGGCAATGGTATTTATGTAGAAGCCCTCTGAGGGAGTCCTGGATTAGGGGGTGTTTGGATAGCCGGACTATACCTTCAGTCGGACTCCTGGACTATGAAGATACAAGATTGAAGACTCCGTCCCGTGTCTGGAAGGGACTTTCCTTGGTGTGGAAGGCAAGCTTGGCGATACGGATATGAAGATCTCCTACCATTGTAACCGACTTTGTGTAACCCTAACCCTCTCCGGTGTCTATATAAACCGGAGGGTTTTTAGTCTGTAGGACAACGTACACATCAACAATCAGACCATAGGCTAGCTTCTAGGGTTTAGCCTCCTCGATCTCGTGGTAGATCTACTCTTGTACTACCCATATCATCAATATTAATCAAGCAAGACGTAGGGTTTTACCTCCATCGAGAGGGCCCGAACCTGGGTAAAATTTCGCGTCCCTTGTCTCCTGTTACCATCCGGCCTAGACGCACAGTTCGGGACCCCCTACCCGAGATCCGTCGGTTTTGACACCGACATTGGTGCTTTCATTGAGAGTTCCTCTGTGTCGTCGCCATCAGGCTCGATGGCTCCTACGATCATCAATAGCGATGCAGTCCAGGGTGAGACCTTCCTCCCCGGACAGATCTTCGTCTTCGGTGGCTTCGCACTGCGGGCCAATTCGCTTGGCCGTCTAGAGCAGATCGAAAGCTACGCCCCCGGCCGTCAGGTCAGATTCGGAAGTTTAAACTACACGGCTGACATCCGCGGGGACTTGATCTTCGACGGATTCGAGCCACTGCCAAGCGCGCCGCACTGTCACGACGAGCATGATTTAGCTCTGCCGCCAAACAGAGCCCTGGAGGCCGCACCCGCGTCGGCCCCGACCCTTAATTCGGAGCCAACTATGCCGATCGAGGATGGACAGTTGGATGCCACCTCGGGGGCTGTGACCCCAATGGCGATTGAGCCAAACACCAGCCCCGTACTCTGCGAGACTCGTGACTCCAAGGAGCCGGACTCCTTTTCAGACTCTGAACCCTCCGCGCCCCTGCCGATCGAATCCGATTGGGCACCGATCATGGAGTTCACTACCACGGACATCTTTCAGCACTCGCCTCTCGGCGATATCCTGAAGTCACTGAAGTCTCTGTCTTTATCAGGAGAGCCCTGGCCGGATTACGGTCAGCAAGGTTGGGGTACGGACGATGAAGAATTTCAAAGCCCACCCACCACCCACTTTGTAGCCACTGTCGACGACTTAACCGACATGCTCGACCTCGACTCCGAAGACATCGACGGTATGGACGCCGATGAAGGAGACGATGAAGAACCAGCGCCTATTGGGCCCTGGAACGTCACCTCGTCACATGACGTATACATGGTGGACGCACCAAAAGATGACGACGAGGAGCGGAAGGACGCACCGAAGGCTTGTTCCCTCGAATAGCAGTCAAAGCGGCGACGCAAGCGCCGCCCCAAATCCCGCCCCGACATAAATAGTGATCACACAAACCCAGCGCTGGAGCAGGGCGAACCGCTGCTGGACAACGGCAATCCGGATAATCAAACCGAACAAACAAATCCTATGAAGGATCATGGTCCGGACGACATAACGCCAGACAGGCACCCTGAGTAGCAGACTGCCCGTAAAAAGCTTGTCGCCACCGCGAGGAGTCTGAGAAAGCAGAAGCAAAGGCTCAAGGCCGTGCAAGACACACTCCAAATCAGATGGAGTAAAATACTTAACACAGCAGCAAGGTACGGCGACAATCGCCCCTACAAGAGCTACCCAAAGCGGAAGCTGCTACCCGAATTCGATGAGGAGGCCTCAGACCCCCCACAACCAAATATCAAAACAGCCACCTGGTCGGATGGAAGAACCCTCTACCAACACAGAGCGACATACAATGTCGCTCACCATACAATGCGCAACCAATGCGAGGGCTCGCACCCAAAGAACGGTGCAACAAGATCCATCTATGGACCATGCAAGCGCGCCCCAGCATACAATGCAACACAACAAACATCCGAACAACGCGGTACACCCAGCTACAGGGGTGCCGCACACCCCCTATGTTTCACCGATGAGGTGCTGGACCACGAATTTCCAGAGGGATTCAAGCCCGTAAACATAGAGGCATACGACGGAACAACAGACCCTGGGGTCTGGATTGAGGACTACATCCTTCATATCCATATGGCTCGAGGAGATGATCTCCACGCCATCAAGTACCTACCCCTCAAGCTCAAAGGGCCAGCTCGTCACTGGCTCAAAGGCCTCCCTGAAAGCTCCATTGGAAGTTGGGAAAAGCTCGAAGACGCCTTTCGGGCAAATTTTCAAGGGACTTATGTCCGACCTGCGGATGCGGACGATTTGAGTCATATAACTCAATAGCCCGGAGAGTCAGCCCGAAAGCTTTGGAACAGGTTTCTTACTAAAAAGAACCAGATTGTCGACTGTTCGGACGCCGAAGCCTTAGCGGCTTTCAAGCATAGCATCCGTGATGAATGTCTCGCCAGACACCTCGGCCAAAATAAGCCGAGAACGATGGCCACATTAACAAACCTCGTGACCCGCTTTTGCGCGGGAGAGGACAGCTGGCTAGCCAGGTGCAACACCAGCGACCCCAGTACATCTGAAGTTAGAGATGGAAACAGGAAATCACGGCGCAACAGCAATAACAAACGTCGGAATAAGGAAGACATCATGAAGGGCACGGCAATAAATGACGGATTCAAAAGCTCTCGGCCAGGACAAAAGCCGCGCCCTAAAGACACCAGGGATGAATTGTCCAGCCTCAACAAAATTCTGGACCAAGTATGTCAGATTCATAGTACTCCTGGTAAACCTGCTAATCATACCCACAGAGAATGTTGGGTCTTCAAGCAGTCTGGCAAGCTCAACGCCGTACATAAGGGGGAGGATACACCAAGTGAAGACGAGGACGAGCCCCCCAAGCAAGACCCAGGGGAGCAAAAGCAATTTCCACCAGAAGTCAAAACAGTAAACGTGTTACACGTGATCAAGGGAAAAACAAGGCGACACTCCCAGGAAAGTATACCCAAGTGCCTATCACCACGAAGTCCTGCCACTGGTCATCTCAACCGATCACTTTCGACCATCGCGATTACTCAGCAAGTATCTGACGCGCAGGATGGGCTGCCCTGGTATTAGACCCAGTACTTGGCGGATATCACTTCACAAGGGTCTTGATGGACGGCAGTAGTAGCCTAAACCTAATATATTAGGATACAATCCGCGGGATGGGGTTAGACCCAACGCAAATTCGCCATAGCAACACTACCTTTAAAGGAGTAACGCCAGGCCAGGGGCTCGTTGTACGGGCTCCCTCCTACTACAAGTTACATTCGGCTCCTCCGATAACTTTCGTCGCGAGCATTTAACTTTCCACATCGCTCCGTTTCAAAGTGGCTATCAAGCACTGCTCGAACACGAAGCTTTCACTCGCTTTAACGCAATACCACACTACGCCTCCCTCACACTCAAGATGCCCGGTCCACGTGGCATCATCACAGTGCACGGAAATATCAAGCGATCTCTACGCGCCGAAGAGAGTGAGGCTGCCTTGGCCGCTGCACACTAAAGGTGCCCGGACAAGTGAAAGCATCCAATTGGTCGTCAAGACCTCAGATACAACTAATCAAGTCCGACGCCGCTATTTATACGGAAATAAGTGGTCACACCCCTATTTGTCAATACAAGGGGTTCAACACGCGCAGACAAGTGGCAATTTCTTATCATCTTGAATTATACATGGTTTGTTTGAAAACTATCCTTTTGCACGACAACTTTTTCACTTAACTTCCTCTCTTTCACATACGATCATCGTGCTACACCCGTCCAGGATACGGCACAACGAAGACACAGGCGCAGACGTGCAGCAGGGACCCGCTCCAAGGATTCTTTTTAGACTAAGACCCTGCGTAAACCTTTTTTACTGTCTCTTGTTGATACATATCCACCATTGAGAAGGATGCTGACGTCTTGGCATGTGTCCACGCCAGACCAATGCATGTACCTGGACACACGGGGCTTCTTACAAAGGCCAATATTAAGGCCCGGTTTATACCACAAAGACCGAATACCTTAGGGAGTGTTCGGCGTCGCGAGTTTGGCCCTATATGCATCAGCTCCGAATCATTGTCTTTGGTCAAATGTTGGGTTTTCCCGGCTCCTGTGTTTTGGTGCCTTACGTTCCGCCTTGCCGGCTAAGGTAGCACCAGGAGAACTGCTGCGATTTTGCCCTGGTTCATCCGGACGAGCACCTCAGTAGAGAAAGCCGAAAACTGACTGTCATGATATCGCATGAGACTGGTCAACCACTCGATGACCTGTGGGAATGTTAGAATTCCTCCGCCTTAACGAAGGGTCGTTTTCCTGGCCAGGCATGCACGCACCCCGAGATCGGGAGAGTGCGGAGCCACCAGGGGCTATCTAGTAGCCCCACTGTCAAACTCCTATGGCTAAGTGAAAGTGCTAAAGCATTATAGTCCGGTTGCCTCGCTCGCTCCGCTATCACCTCCTTAATAGGACCAAGACGTTGGGTTAAGTGTGAATGCGTGTTTTTGCGAGCACCTCCGCATCATATGCGTGAGGGTTGAAGCCGACGGCTGCAATCTTTCAGGTTATACACATGTATACATAAACGGCCGCCCTGGAGGCGTCATATTACTTTCAGGCAAAAGTATAAAAATAGCCTCATAAAAGTTTATAAAAGCATTTCGCTTACAATGAGATTACATATCACTCAAACATAATATTTTTTGAGCACTGGGTCTCTATCAAACGAGCACCCTAAAGAACTTCTTCAAAGTAGTGCTCGGCAGCCTTTCGACCTATAGCCGAATCCCGCGCTGCAACATTGGTAGCATCCATCTCCGCCCAATATGCCTTAACATGGGCAAAGGCCATCCGTGCGCCCTCTATGCACGCCGACCTCCTCATCGCATTAATGCGCGGCACCACGTCAAGGACCAGCTGCACCAAGCTGAAATAGCTATTCGGTTTTGGCCTTCCCGGCCATAGCTGATCCACAACAGACCTTATAGAGAGTCCGGACAACCTACTTAGTTCGGCCCATTTGGCTAATTGGTCAGTCAATGAAAGTGGACGCTCGGGAGAATGGAATTGTCTCCAAAACAGCTGGTCTACTCCACGGTCCGTCTGACCCTGGAAGTACTTGGCCGCATCGGCAGCGCTCGCCGCCAAATCCATATACGCATTCTCCGAACTCCACAGCCGATCCAGAGGGGCTTACCGTGGATCTCCGAATTTCCTCCGCAACATAAAGGATTTCCCAGCTACAATATCCCCGGCTTCCCGTAGCTCCTCCTTCTTTGCCCTCATTGCAGAGCGGAGATCCTTTTTCGTTGCAGCAGCCTTCGCTTGGTTTTCCTTTTCAAGAACCCGGCAACGGTCGGCGGTGGCTTTTAATTCTATAGCCATCTTGGCCATCTTGTCTCGGGTCTCGCCATGCGCGGCCTTCTCGGCTTGCAACTCTTTGGCCGCCTTCACAGCAGCCGCATTACCTAACCTCGCTTGTTCCTTGGCTCGGGCAAGTTCTGCCCGCAAGGCTTCAGTAGTGGCAGCTCCATCTGCAGTCACAACATATTTAAGATACTGGCATCATGCTGCTCTTCCTATGTGGCATTTACCAGATATTGACACTTACCCTGTGCCTCGTCAAGCCTTTTGTTAACAAGCTCGACGTCGCCTTCTGCTGCATCCAACTGCCGTTCTAAATGGGCAAACTCGCTAGTCCGGTTAGATACCGGAGCTTCCATCACCTGCACATAAAGGCATTATGGTTATTTCCTGGAAACATGATCCTCTATTGGTCGTCGTTTCTGACGACAACCAGAGTCTCAGGGGCTACTACCTAGACAGGGCACACCTAGCATGTGCAGGATTATCATACATTCTTTTACGTACCTCAAAGCCTGTTAGTAGACTCATAAAAGCTTCATGCAATCCGCTTTCGGCGGACGATATTCTCTCCATCACTGTATTCATCATCACACGATGTTCATCTGAGATGGCCGCTCGCCCGACCAACTCCCTCAGAACATCCGATCGCACACTAGACGGGGCCGGACTCTTTTGTCTGCTCCCCTCGGGAGCCGGACACTGGGAGCTTCGGGGGTCAATAGGATTATCTTCTGGCCTCACTGGACTCGGAGAGGCCCTCCGCGATGACACTTCAGGGTCGCCCGCTTCTGGAGCGGAGGAGTCCGGAGGAGGCGTTTTGCTCTCCATCATCTCTGGAAGAAGATCCCCCGAAGATGAGCTCATTTGAGAGGGGCTAAGGCCCGAACTGCAAAATATATGTGGTGGTTATTTTCTCAGAAGAAAAAATGGCATATCTGTACTATTAGAAGTATTTCGGGTCACTTACGACTCGTGGGAGAATTGATCCCCCCGCGGACTTTGTGCGGCAACAGCGCCCCCCAAGGTGGGACCCTCTGTGGGAGACTTCTTCTCTCGTTTGGAAGCTTCGGCTTCCTAATCCCCGGGCGCAGTCCTTTTCCTCTTCTGGTCACCTTCCCTCATGGAGACGCTCGCTCCCTCAGCTAGAATGGGCAGCGTTGGGGGCCCGCGTCCGCCCGCATTATCCTCCACAGTATCTTCCTTCAAGGCTCCGGGCAAGGTGCGGTCTGGAGCATCTTTTCCAATACCGGATTTTCCAAACCCTCAGGGAGGGGGGCCAAACACCGAATCAACTTCGCCTTTGTTAGCCAGTCCTAGTCAAAAAGTGAACTCTCATAAATAACTTCATAACAAAGTAGAGAAAGTATGTTCGGCCGGAAGATGCTTTACCTGTTCGGCGGTGCGGTCACTACTCAGGCCCACGTCCTCGGTGATTTCCGGACACTCCGTCTGAGGTCTGAAGAATGACTTGTACATCTCCTCATGCCTCTGGCCGAGAAAATTTTGAATGGCACGCAGTCCCTCGGGGTTGAACTCCCACAGGCGAAGAGGCCGGCGTTTGCAAGGCTGGACTTGACGAACCAGCATAACCTGTATCATCGCAACCAAACTGAAATCTCCATTGAAGAGATCTCGAATGCGGTCTTGCAGTATAGGCACGTCCTTGACTGGACCCCAGCTCAGACCTCTGCTGATCCATGACATCAGCTGTGGTGGGGGGCCTGAGCAGAAAACAGGGGGGCCGCCCACTTGGCACTTCTAGGAGCCGTGATGTAGAACCACTCCTGTTGCCACAATTCAGACACCTCTGGTATGGAACCTTTGGGCCACGGAGCTCCCATCATCTTGCGTATTGAGGCACCTCCACACGCTGCATGTTGCCCCTCGACCAGCTTCGGCTTCACTTCAAAGGTCTTGAGCCATAGGCCAAAGTGAGGGGTAACCCGGAGGAAGGCCTCGCACACGATAATAAATGTCGTGATATGAAGAAAGGAGTCCGGAGCTAGATCATGGAAATCTAGCCCGTAGTAAAACATCAAACCCCTGACGAAAGGATCCAGGGGAAGGCCTAGGCCTCGGAGGAAGTGGGAAACAAACACGACGTTCTCGTTGGGTTCGGGGGTGGGGACGGCCTGCCCTCGGGGAGGCAGCCGATGCAAAATCTCGGTATTCAGATATCTGGCCTCCCTCAACTTCTTGATGTCTTCTTCCATGACGGTGGAAGGCATCCATCGGCCTTGAAGGCTAGATCCGGACATGACTGAAGGTTCTGGGCACCTGACCTGAACTTCGGGCGTTTGAGCTTGAGGTGGGGGAAGGATTCGATTGAGCACGGAAGGGAAAAATAAAAGCCTTGTCCCCTTTATAAAGAGGGTGAATATCAAGCGTCCTCTCCGTGCCCGTTTGGACTTGCCTATAATCTAGGAGTCCTAGAAGCGGTTGGGTTACCCACACCCGTATTGATGAGAATCCCGGGATAAGGGGACACGATCTTTGCTTTAACAAGACGTGCCAAGGAAAACGCCTCGCATGACGCACTGAGGTGGGATAATGAAACGACTCAGATAAAGGCTTGGCCGTGGTGTGACACGCAACAGAATACGTCAGCAGATTAGATTGGTGTAAATATTATTCTCTCTATGGCAATATGTGGAAACTTGTTTTGCAAAGCCGGACACTATCTTTGTGTTCAAAATCTTCTATGAAGTACTTGGAGGAGGAACCCGCCTTGCAATGCCGAAGACAATCTAAGCGCCGGACTCGTCGTCATTGAAGCCTGGTTCAGGGGCTACTGAGGGAGTCCTAGATTAGGGGGTGTTCGGATAGCCGGACTATACCTTCAGCCGGACTCCTGGACTACAAAGATACAAGATTGAAGACTCCGTCCCGTGTCCGGAAGGGACTTTCCTTGGCGTGGAAGGCAAGCTTGGCGATACGGATATGAAGATCTCCTACCATTGTAACCGACTTTGTGTAACCATAACCCTCTCCGGTGTCTATATAAACCGAAGGGTTTTTAGTCCGTAGGACAATGTACACATCAACAATCAGACCATAGGCTAGCTTCTAGGGTTTAGCCTCCTCGATCCCGTGGTAGATCTACTCTTGTACTACCCATATCATCAATATTAATCACGCAGGACGTAGGGTTTTACCTCCATCGAGAGGGCCCGAACCTGGGTAAAACTTCGTGTCCCTTGTCTCCTGTTACCATCTGGCCTAGACGCACAGTTCGGGACCCCCTACCTGAGATCCGCCGGTTTTGACACCGACACCCTCCGTGATCGATTTCCCCTCCGGCAGGATGTCGGAAAAGGTCCCAAGATGGGATCTCACGGGTATATAAGGTTGTGGCAGTGGAAAAGTGGTTTTGGTGGCTCCCTTGGATGTTTTTGGGGTATAAGAGTATATATAGGAGGAAGAATTAGGTCAGGAGAGCTACGAGGGGCCCACAAGGTCGGGAGGCGCGCCCTCCATCCTTGTGGCCGCCTCTAGGCTCCTCTGACTTGCACTCCAAGTCTCCTGGGTGTCTTCTGGTCCAAGAAAAATCATCGCGAAAGTTTTATTCCGTTTGGACTCCATTTGGTATTCCTTTTCTGCGAAACTCTAAAAGAAGGAAAAAAATAGAAACTGGCACTCGGCTCTAGGTTAATAGGTTAGTCCCAAAAATCATATAAAATAGCATATTAATGCATATAAAACATCCGAAATAGATAATATAATAGCATGGAACAATAAAAAATTATAGATACGTTGGAGATGTATCGATGGGTAGGGACACCAGGCGGCCTACAACATCATATCAAGTTGGAGTCAAATAAAAAAGGGCTCGTACTGTAGTCAATCTTGTGAACAACATGTTATGAGCATGAATATTTTTCAGAAAATGTTGAAAGTAATATAAGCAAGCCATCATGATATCATATGAAAGTAACATACTTCTGTAACAGCCATTTGTAGCAATGATTGGAGTAGGCCAGCAATACGTCTAGCCATAGAAGGAGTCGACGGCGTAAATGAAGCCCTTGTGTTCAATGGCATCAGAGAACCATGGAGAATGTATGATCCTGCGATGGACATGCAAATTTATCAACTTACCATAGTGACCTGTCAGATAGGCGAGACCGCGGTTGAAGAACGCAATTAGCCTAAAGTCTTTATAATTCGCAGATCTTGTGGTCACTTGGCAGATTACAACCTTGAACAAATCAAACCTGGTATCATGTTGGCTACTGTAAGATTACGAGTATTCTGGGCCGCTGTGCCAAAGCAGTGCAGTGTTAATCGAAGGAAGGGGGATCAATCACCGGGTGTAGACCTCCACGAGCATCCAGCAGCCGCGACCGTCGACGAGCACCATCCAAGACGTGTGCATGCCGACCCAGTACATGCCGTTAATGTAGTTGAGGGTGACGGGGATCGGATCGCAGTCAAGGGGGTTGATGCTCTCCACCCTACGATCATTATGCTGCATGACACGTCGTTTCTGAAGATCAGGCGGCATCAGCGAGCAAGGAGTTGGCTTAAAAAGCTCCGACACGAGGACTTTGAGTAAACGGTACAGCCCATACGAGTACACGGCGAGCGACATGGTACTGAGATTGTCCACACGTGAAACAATGAGCTTGATTACCTCTGTGGGGAGTGAATTCCAGCCACTCTTTCGGTGGACGCTGCTCGGTTCTGCCATTATTAGTGCTTGGGTTTCGGAAGAGGGGGAGGCGCCTTAGCGGGGATGGAAGATTGGACAATTATGTGCGGACAAAGATGGGGAAGCGAATATGTGCTGCGGGAAGTGGATAGGTGATGATGACTACAGCACGCCGCTTGACTTACGAGACACATACCAGCAGCGTAGGGTCATATCGATGCCAGACAACTTGCTTGAGTGATCACAGTATTAGTACTCCCTACAGTACCTACTACTATGGCCTAGTTTGCATATAGATGAGTAGGACTCTGCTCTACTTACTACTAGCACTGGAGGAGTAGTATATTCTAATCCAAAATAGTTACAAACTTCAATGCCCAAGCGTGGAACGACTACGAACCGCCATCGGTGCTAACTCCAATCCCCAACAAACGTTCGCTGGGAGACATGGCCGTTGCAAATGCCCACAAGGTAGTTACGTTACGTGTGTAAGGGTGGCAGTTTTGTTAAATACTACGGCTTAAATATAGGCCACCGCTGGATGGAAATCTGATGGTTACGTGGGATTCGCCAGGATTGAGCTCGTGGCGAACAATCGCCAGATATCATTACTAAAAAGGGTTAAAACACCCGGGACTATAACTTGCACCGGCTGACCACTAACAATGATACTAACATAGTTGTAAAATGGTCAAAGACTATGTCTACGTGGTGTTTGGAATTATATGCAAACTAGCAAGATGCCCGTGCATTGCACGGAACATCAAGATGCATTTTTTTAGAAAACACCTGTTGTGGCTGACCAATGGAGGAGTAATCCCATGTGTAAAAACTAATGATATCTCGAGAATTTTATCGGAAAAATGGTATCTCGAGAATTTCATCGAAAAATAATATCTCGAGAAAGATGAGAGGTAAGGTGAGGAGGAGCGGGGCATGGTGGTGACTGGTGGTCGGACTGGGCGGAGGCATGGGGATGGACGGCGCCGGCAGCGACCACCTTGCCAGATTGTTCTAGAGACTTCCTTTTTTAATTGCTCAGCAATGAGGTTGTCGGAGATAAGGATGAACGAGGCAAGGCCTTATCTGTAAATGTGGAGACACGTGCAGGTATCTTTTGTGATATTGTCATAGTTCTCTTTCTATCCGTCAGCTATAGATCAGACGGTCTATTTTACAAGATGGCGGGCACACCATCATCACTAACTCAGTTTTTCATAAGAGTAGAGATAGAGACTAGGGAGGAGCACCATCTACTGCTTCGTGTGCTACTCCTGCGCTCCATTTGGCAGCCGCAACGTCCCCTACAGCCACTCCCTCCTGCGCTCCATTCGGCTGGCGCTGTTGGAATTTGGGGAGCGCACTCGCGCGACTACTGGTAGCAACGACTTCACCAACGACGACTTCTTCCCTGACCTCGGCAACCTCTTCCTCAACTACATGGGCGACAACCTCAACGCCAATGGTGCTGCTACCGTTGCACCGTATGTTTCTGCCCTTCCTATTCAAAATCATAGTAGAATTCATGTTTCTAGTCTGTGTCCTAGATTCGATCTGTTCATCTACTATGCTAGTCCACATGATTAGTTTAATGTTTGTTATAGCCGTCATGATTTATTTTGTGCTTATTTGGATTAAATCTCATAGTAACTTGCTCATATATTCAACTAGCGCAATGTCCCCTACAGCCACTCCCGTTTCATGGATGGCCTGGTCGATGCCTCCAAGGTGCCCTGCGTCTACAAGAGTTTCGGCTGCGAGAGGTACGTCGACCAGCACTCGCTGGCAGAGCATAGTTCCAGATGCACACACGCGCCCTGCTACTGCTATGAGTGCACGCTGCCGTTTGAGGGCTCGCCGGTGAGCCTCGTGCATCACCTCATGGCACCGTCCGTCGATCACTACTGGCCTGTGGCGGTGAACATCAAGTACGAGACATGCTAATTGTTCGCCGTGCTGGAGTCGCTGGAGAATCACCGCCACCTGCTAGTCGCGGAGCAGGACAGCAACGTCTTCCTCTTGGCCGTGGGCACCGGCAAGGCCCGCGCAGGCCACCGCCCCGTCTCTGTAGTGTGCGTCAGTGGCAACACCGCTAACACTAATATGGGGCCGGTGTATGGGTGCGTGCTCACTGTTACTACCCCTTAGAGGTACATGGGCGCCCACACCAGCTCCATCATGCTGACTGGGACTGTGCCGAGCTGCTCCATTCCCGGTGATGTGGACATGGAAGACCCATGGTATGATTTTCACCCCAAGATGGTGCATGGGGACTCCAAGGAGCTTCACCTGGACATATGCATTACGAAGTTAAATGTTGATCATTAGTCTTCGCTCAGTGTAATCCGTTGTGTATGCATGTGGAGACTTCTTATTTATATAGTATAGAACCTTCCTTGCATGATCTTACTCTATTAGAGTATCATGCTTGAATAAAAGTGTATCTGTTTATGGTTTAGTCTAGAATCTTCCATATATGATTTTGCTCCATTAGAGTTCTCTCTTGCCATTTATGAGATTAATTGAGAATTTTTACTACAATACTGGTGAAAGACTTATGATGAACCATTTCTTACATCTCCTCTGCCCCCTTCCAAGTCATCTTGATTTAATCCCTCCGTCTAGGTGTATAAGAGCATGGTTAATACTTAATAGTATAGACAACTGTTGACTATAAGAAAGTGCCATTTCATCTGTAGCCAACATGTATAACAATTAGCTATAAGTCGGTGCTACTTTATTAATACATGGCCCACTTTCCACTCTCACATAGTGCCTAGGAGCTCGTGCTACAGCTGGCTCTTGCATGAGAGCCCGCTTACATTCTCTCTCCTATCCTCTCTCCTCCAACTAAGCATTAGAAATATTACTTTACTTCTTACAGCCTGCGGATTGTACCTTATTGTACTCGCTCTAAGTCACCTTAAGAAAACCAAATAATCCCAAAACACTTAGGCGCGGTGTTGGGGATATGGTTACTAGAGGTAAACCGGCTAGGAGTGGCCGGGTTAGCTCCATGAAGATAGAAGCCCATGAAGATATGAAGATGGTGGCGCTTTACGAAGGCCCAAGGCCCAAAGGCGGGTTAAAGCCTGTAGATGTGAACCGACCTTATCATATAAACTTGTATTGTAATTTAGAGGAATAGAGACCGAGATGGACACCTCTATGACCCAGCCTCGGGACTCTGTAAACCGGCGGGCATCAACCTATGTATATAAAGGGACGACCCGGCGGCGGTTTGAGGGGAACATACAATAACTCGAGAGCCAGGCAAAGCGGATTTGCTCCCTGGTCATCGAAACCCTAGCAATACCAATCACAACTAGACTTAGGCTTTTACCTTCATCGAAGGGGCCGCACTAGTACAAAACCCCTCGTGTCCCCTTGTCCGGTTTAACCCCTTTGAGCTAACCCGTAGCGATGGCTCCACGACTAAGTCCTTCCACGAGGACATCTGCTGTGACAAACCCACGACAGTTGGCGCCCACCATGGGGCCATCGCACGATGGTTTCGAGTTCTTGAAGGGCAGCTTTGATGGACTCAAGGGATACGCTGTGGGCCGGATGACGAAGAGTTGTCGCGGCAAGCTCTACATCGACGACGTAGGATGGGGCCCCGAGGCCGGTTCAATCGAATATGGGTACCGGGTCCCCTTTGGTGGGATTCACGTCTTCATCGGCAAGATCGACGAATCGGGCCCTGAGCCGGACACCTGCGTCGACATCATCGAGACGGATCAGTGTGCAAGCCCTTCCCCGGTTCAGCCCGCAGCAAGGCATGTTTTTGTAGGTGTCATCCATGGAGCAGAACATGAGGATGGACCGGCATCTGCCGAAGAAACCATTGTGTGCTCTGATGACGAGTCTTCAACTGGAGAAACCGAATCACTATATCAGTTGCAGGACGGCCGGATTAGCGGAGGTTCCGATGGCAACAGTATTTCGGACCCCCTTGATCTGCCAAACCGGGTTGCTATCTTCATGGCCAGTACACAATCAACACCCCACTCATCAACCTCCGCAGCAATGCTCTCTAGTTCAGCAACAGCCACGCCGGCAAGAGTAGGGGGCTCTGCACCACCTCCGGCTCAAGTTCTGTCTGACTTGTTCGACGCTTTGGCAACATTCATGGCCGCGGAGGTGGACGCAGCAGCCCGGGATCAGCACAATGCGGAGATTGCAAAGGTGAAAGATCAGATAACTCAGGCTAAAGCGGACCCAGCAGCAGAGAACGCTAGGATGGCTACAGAATGGGCCGAGTTGGAAGCTCAGGCCTACCGGCTTAGGCTGGATCAGAATGCCTCAGAGGAAGTCATGAGAAGAAGATATCGGTCGCATCTCCCACCGAGTTATGAGCCAAGAAATCTCTTCAGCACGCTAGGAGCAGGAACTAGTAACCAGCTAGTATTAAACCGGACGGAGGCGCCGGGAACAGGAGCGCCGGTTCACCCGCGCATGATGGACCCGCCTCGTCAGAACAACATTGTGCACGGTATGTTCCGACGCCCCCCGGGCATTACTCCAACCCGTTGGACAACATTGTGGCCGCCGCTTCACAATTGGCAGCCCTCCCAACCGACAGCGAGTCACCAGTTGCGATTGAGGCACGACGGGCCAGAGAGCTCCTTCAAACAGCTTTAAACCAGCAGCAGGCTTATTCGCATAGTCATGAGAGGATTCATTCCACCCCCCGTCCGAGCCGGGGCTACAGCAGGCACATTGAGGATGAACCGGCCGTGTCAAGCAGTGCACGTCGCCGTAACTCGTCGCGAGGGCACAACCCGGCAGGTGGAGGTGCTAATGCGCAGGATGTGGTGGATCATGGTCGTGCACGTCGAGAGGCCGAGTTAGCAGCTCTGCATGGAGCCCGTCAACCTACTCCGGTTCACCCTACCGCTTCAGTAGAGCCAGGTGTGGTATTCAGTTCCTTAGGGGTGCCGTGTCTCACCCCCGCTTTGCGTAATGTGCGACTGCCCAAGGATTTCAAAGGCCCTCGTAAAGTACCTAATTACACCGCCGATTTGCAACCAGAGGCATAGGTTGAAAGCTACGAGATGGCAATGGAGATGTTAGATGTGGACGAAGCGGTGTGTGCTAAATACTTCACTATGGTGTTGGAAGGGACAGCTCGTACTTGGTTGAAGAGCTTACCAGCTAACTCTGTCGGATCATGGGTCGAGTTGAAGCACCGGTTTATCCAGAATTTTAAGGATACCTGTAAGCAGCCGATGTCAATTGTAGACCTGGCCGCTTGTGTCCAAGAGGATGGGGAGTCTACAACCCATTGGGTGAAGCGGGTCTCAGCTATTCTGCATTCATCGGATCGCATTAATGCGGATACCGCAGTGTTAACGTTGGAGGGTAATTGCCAGTTTCTATCACTCAAACAGAAGTTAGGAAGGCTCAAACGTCACTGCAATGATATGTCAATGCTTATGTCCGCTTTGGTTAAGTATGCCGATTCAGATATACCAAAGACCCTGACTCAGAGGAGGATAAACCGGGGAAAGGAAAGAAAAACGGCAATGCCAAGGGGCAGCAACATAACCCGGCAGGTCATGGGAATAATCGTAAGCGCAAGGCCGGCAATAGTTTGGACTTTGTGGCTAACACCAATGCTCAGGATAACGGTCAGCACCGCAAGGGCAAGCAGCCCCAGAGGGGCGGAGGTTCAGGCCCCAACCTGGAGCGCTTGTTAAATCAACCTTGTCCAAAGCATGGATCAAAGGAGAAGCCAGCGTCACATCTTTGGAAGGATTGTTATATCATGCGAGAATTCAAGAATTCCAATATGTTTCAGTATGACAATGGCCAGCCCGGTGGTTCAGGAGGTGGTTTTCACGGGCCGGGTTACGGAGGCGGCAGCTCCGGTTCAGGATTTCAGGGCAATCAAATCGAACACAGCAATCAAGGGAACCAGGGCAACCAGGGAGGTTATAACCATCAGGGGAACCAGCAGCAGCAGCAGTCGGGTTACCAGAGCAATCCGAAGCAGTTAAAGAGTGGGCAGTATCATGTCTTCACCACTAGCTTGTGCAAGCGTGATCAGAAGCTTCACAAGAGGGCCGTGAACTCTGTTGAAACGGCTGTGCCTCAGTATTTGCGCTGGTCTGAGCAACCCATTTTATGGAGTAGAGAGGATCACCCACACCTGGTTGACAATCCGGGTCATCTAGCCTTAGTGGTGGCACCTCAGGTTGGGGGGGTATAAGTTCACCAAGGTGCTCATGGATGGGGGAAGTAGTATCAACATTCTATATTATGATACCTTCCATCGTATGGGGTTGACAGATAAGAATCTTAAACCGTCAAACACCGTTTTTCATGGTGTGGTGCCCGGTAAGTCTGCATATCCAGTGGGCAAGATATCCCTAGAGGTGGCTTTTGGAGATGATCATGATTCAAGATCAGAAACATTGACTTTTGAGGTGGTAAAAATCAAAAGTCCATATCACGCTCTGTTTGGGCGACCAGCTTACGCCAAGTTCATGGCAAGGTCGTGTTTTGTTTATCTGCATGTTAAGATGCCAGGTCATAAGAGGACCATCACAGTACATGGGAGCAGGAATATTGCTTTGGAATGTGAGGAAGGTGATGCGGCTTATGCTGAGTCGGTTTGTGCCACGGAAGAGCTGAAGTTTTACAAAGACAAGGTTGATCCGCCAGATATGACTTCTTTGAAAAAGCCAACTACGGAACACGATCCTGCATTGAAGTTTAAATCGGCCACAGATACTAAGATGGTTGATTTTGTTCCTGGCGATTCATCCAAGCAGTTTATCATCAGCACTAACCTGGATCCCAAATAGGAAAGCGCGCTCATCGAGTTCATCCGTGAGAACCGGAACATCTTTGCATGGAAGCCTTCTGACATGCCAGGTGTACCGAGGGAACTCGCTGAGCACACACTTAACATTGATCCTAAGTTTAAACCGGTCAGACAGTTTCTCCGCCGCTTCAACGAAGAAAGGCGCAAGGCTATTGGTGAGGTAGCTCGGTTGTTGGCCGCAGGATTTATTGTGGAGGTCTTTCACTCGGAATGGTTCGCTAATCCGGTGCTGGTTCTCAAGAAAAAGGGCACTTGGCGTATGTGTGTGGATTACACAGACTTGAACAAGGCTTGCCCAGCATATCCCTTTGCCCTCCCTCGTATTGATCAGATTATTGATGCTACGGCGGGTTGTGACCGCTTGTGTTTTTTGGATGCTTATTCTGGTTACCATCAGATCAAAATGGCAGTTAAGGACCAGGAGAAGACAGCTTTTATAACTCCCTTTGGAGCCTTCTGCTATGTCTCCATGCCCTTTGGGCACAAGAGTGCCCAGGCGACTTATCAACGTTGTGTTCAGAATTTTCTCCATAAGCAGATTGGGCGCAATGTTCATGCATATGTGGATGATATTGTGATAAAGTCCAGGAAAGAGGAAACATTGATAAATGACCTGAGAGAAACCTTTGACAACCTCCGGGTTTTCAAGATGATGCTCAATCCGGACAACTGTGTCTTTGGTGTCCCGGTAGGCAAACTCTTGGGCTTTCTGGTGTCAAACATGGGCATTGAGGCTAATCCGAAAAAAATTCCAGCAATTACATCTTTGGCTAAACCGGGGTGTAACAATGACGTTCAACGTTTGGCCGGCCGGATTGCGGCTTTGAGCCGGTTTATCAGTCGTCTCGGGGAGAAAGCTATCCCTTTATATCAGATGCTAAAGAAAACGGATGACTTTGTCTGGAGCGAGGTGGCTGATAAAGCGTTTGAGGATCTGAAGAGGCAGTTAGCTGAACCGCCTGTGCTTGCAGCTCCAATCGATGAAGAGCCCTTACTGCTGTATGTGGCTGCTAATGCCAGAGATGTTAGCATAGCTATTGTTGTGGAGCGCAAGGAGGCTGGAAAGGAATATCCGGTTCAACGGTCGGTTTATTATATCAGTGAGGTGCTTATTGAATCAAAGCAGAGGTATCCACATTGGCAGAAGCTGGTGTATGGAGTATTTATGGAAAGCCGGAAGCTCAAACATTATTTTCAGGGACATCCTATCATAGTGGTTAGTTCAGCCCCTCTGGGAGATATCATTCAAAACAGAGACGCAACTGGCCGAATTGCCAAGTGGGCTATTGAGCTTGGACCTCACGGGCTCAAATACACACCTCACACAGCAATTAAATTCCAAGCACTCGTGGACTTCATCAATGATTGGACAGAGTTGCAGGCACCAGAGGAAAAGCCAGATAACACGTATTGGACTATTCACTTTGATGGATCCAGACAGTTGGAGGGCTCGGGGGCTGGAGTCATACTAACTTCCCCACAAGGTGACAAGTTTTGTTATGTCCTCCGTTTAATGTTCCCTTGTACTAACAATGTAGCTGAGTATGAGGCCTTACTCCACGGTCTTCGGATGGCTAAGGAGATGAACTTAAGCCGGGTTAAGTGCTTTGGTGACTCGGATCTGGTGGCTCAACAGGTGTCTGGCACTTGGGATTCTAAAGACCCACTCATGGCTGCATATCGACGAGAGGTGGACACGGTGGCTGGTCACTTCAAGGGTTATCAAGTTGACCATATAGACCGGCGAAAGAATGAAGCGGCGGACACTTTAAGCCGCCTTGGCTCTCAGTGTAAACCGGTCCCACCAAATGTCTTCCTTGACGTACTACATAACCCGTCGGTGAAGATACCAATAGAGAAGAAGTTGGCTATTCCGGACCTGGAGGCCCAATTGGTGGCAGCTTTGCATGTTATACCGGATTGGACAATCCCGTACCTAGCTTACATGAACCGGGGCGAGTTGCTAGAGGATGAAACTTCGGCCCGTCAGATAATCCGGCGTTCCAAGTCGATGACCATAGTCAATGGGGAGTTACATCGTTACAGTGTCACAGGAGCAATTCAGCCTTGTGTATGTCCTCAAGAGGGTTGTGAGATTTTACGAGAAATCCACGAAGGAGATTGCGGTCATCACGCCGGTTCAAAATCATTGGTGGAAGGCTTTTCCTCATGGTTTCTATTGGTTAACAGCTCATGCTGATGCTGAGGATTTAGTCAAAAGATGTGACGGTTGTCAAAAATTTGCACGTCGTGCTCATATTCCGGCTCAGGAGTTGAGGATGATTCTAATAACTTGGTCGTTTGCGACTTGGCGGCTCGATATGGTTGGACCCTTTAAGCGATCCAAGGACAAAAAAACCCACTTGTTAGTGGCAGTTGACAAGTTCACCAAATGGGTGGAAGCAGAGCCAGTCAGTAAGTGTGATGCGGGCATGGGGTTCAGTTCATCAAAAAGGTGATATTACGGTTTGGCTTTCCACACAGTATTATAACTGATAATGGTACTAATCTGTCAAAGGGAGAGATGGAGGTATTTTGCCAACGTGAGCACATCCGGCTTGATATAGCATCGGTGGCTCACCCCCAATCTAATGGTCAAGCAGAGAGGGCAAATCAAGAAATTTTGAGAGGTATTAAACCCCGGCTCATGGTTCCTTTGAAGCGGACACCGGGTTGTTGGGTAGAGGAGTTGCCTTCTGTGTTATGGAGCATCAACACCACACCTAAAAGATCTACGGGTTACACGCCTTTCTTCATGGTTTATGGAGCGGATGTAGTTCTTCCTAGTGACGTCCGTCACGACTCGCCCCGTATGACAGCTTATATTGAAGCTGATAATGAGACGACACATCAGGACTCACTGGACCTGTTAGATGAAGAGCTGATCTCGCAGCAGCACGTTCGGTGATTTATCAACAAGATCTCTGACGTTATCACAGCCGCCGGGTTAAGACCAGAACCTTTCAAGAGGGCGATCTGGTGCTCCGGCTCATCCAGGATCAGACTGATATGCACAAGTTATCCCCACCTTGGGAAGGGCCTTTTGTGGTTAGCAAGAATCTGCACAACTGGTCATACTACCTCATTGATGTTCGAGAGCACAAAGACTCACGTAAATCGGAGGAGGAGACCAAGCGACCGTGGACTATAGCTCTTCTTCGGCCTTACTATACTTGAGCCACAGGCTCTTCTTATGTACATACATATGACAATGTATATATTATATAATAAATCGGAGCCTCGAATAAAGCAGGGTCTCTGTTCTTTTTTACATCATGAGAGCCTACAAAGAGCTTTTACTAACAAAGCGGAGTTTTGTTAAACCGGCCTCTACAGCTGCACGGATATAAAGAAAGTCACTAGGGGGCTTGGTCATATTTGAACCATAGCTACACCTCTTGATCGGTTTAAAACCAAAAAGGGATATCACTAGGGGGCTTGGTTATTTTCACACCATAGGTACACCTCTTGATAGGCTTTAAGCCAAAAGGAAATTATGTGGAGCCAAAGAGAATCTGTTGCATTAAGCACAGTTCAAACATAGGTAACCTCTGAGCATGGCTCACATATTACCTGGGGGCTCCTTGCTTCTCAAATAACAGTGAGCTTGAAACCTTGTAATAGGCTATCAAGCCAGGCTTGGAAGCTAGGTGTATTCACCTAAAACTCCGGGTTATCCTGCCTCTTTAAGTAAGCCATTCCGTCCAGGTAAACCTGGTATGACCCATCGAACGTTTGACAAGTCAATCCCATGTACCCTGAACTTATCAAAGTTAAACAGATTATTGGTTAAAGATTGAGGTCCATCTTAACAGGCTTTGCAAAACGGTTTAACTCAGCGGCCTGGCAGCCCAAGAAAAGCCTCGATTTAGGGCCTGGCAACCCATGAAAAGCCTTGTATATTTTTTCTTTGTGATTTTTTATAAGCGATTTATAAATATATTTTTTCTGATAAACCGGTGTTTCTTTCCAACCCGGCATGCCTCTCAACACTTAGTTGTCAGTACATGATCAGTTTTAAATCGGCAGAATATTCTTCCGGTCTGGTTTTTGATTATATATCACCAATATTATGCAGCTATTATAGCTCCAAATGGTTTCTATATGAACCGGCAAAAGGGCAATGAATTGACAATGCTATGGACTGGTGTTCTTCACCTTTATCATAAAAGCAGTTGGTCAGCTAAATGAGGTATGTCACAGATAGTATTTATCTTATCTGGTTTAAATAAAATCTTGGATATCCATCCAAGTTATGTATGGCTTTTGAGCATCATGACCCGTCTAGTGGTAAACCACTAGGACTCTTTCTAGTTCTTATATGCAGGAATATAAAGGATTATGCATAAATAGATTCCAAAAGTGGAGCAAGTTTTCACAATATCAAGCAACACAAAGCATGCTCGATGGCATGATAGATAAAGGTGTTTCTACTATCCTATTACAAGTAGCTTCAAAACGGCTCCAATTGAATAATTGTTTCAAGTAGTGGCACACAGTAGCTGATAAACCGGCTGCTGGTTTAAGATGCTTCATCGGGACGGCTTGACGATTGAGGGTCATTTGGTGCAATCACCTCTTCTTCATCCCTCCCCAGATGCTGGAAATCAACCGTTGACCAATCGATTCCGGTTAAAGCTTGAAACACGGCTTCTTCATGGATAAGGCTGGAGGGGTTAATGTCAGGAGCGTAAGTATGCTTACGGATTGGAGGCACAAGTTCTTTGACTTCATGGATTTTGGCAGGTTGTCTCTTTCCTTCAGCATCGTAAACCGGCTGGAAATGAGATAATTCTGTGTCCTCCGCCAGTTTGCTGGCTATTGGCCGCATCTCCTTTGTCAGCCTTCGGAGGTCATCATTGTTGAAGTTTGAACCATCCTCCTTCACACCTGGATATCCTTTAATGATGTCATCCGCTTCAAGATCCGGAATCCATGCCTTGGCCCGGATTAGTGCGGTCAGCGCTCCTGATCTCGCGGCTGCCTTCTTCAGTTCTGTAATCCGGGCTGGTAGCATGGCCAGCTTCTCAAGGGTTTCTTTTATCAGTGATGGCGCCGGTTTGTTGTAGGATGCAGTACAAATAGCACGCTGGGATACAGAGTATAGCTATTCTATTAAGGTGTAAGCCACTTTAAGCTTCATACGCATGTCAGCACCCAGATGAGCAATACGAGTGCCTGTCATGGTTTAATATCATCAAACTGGTAAATGATAAGATCTCATGAATTGGACAAACAGCATAAGGAGGTACTTACCAAACACAACGGACGTCATGGCGTCGATCTGCCACTTCAAGCCGGTCAGTTCGTCTACAACTGGCTTCAGGGCTGCTTCTGCGTCTTCGACTTTCTTGGTTAAACTGGCCTTTTCGGTTTCTCAGTCAGCATGCTCCTTGTTAAAAGTCTCTTTTAACTTCTCCATAGCTGCCAGGGCATTGGTCAGCTCCTCCTTAGCTTTCGAAGCCTCTCCTTGTTGGGACTTCATGTTCTCTTGAAGATCAGCGATTCGAGCATCCCTATTACTTAGCTCGGCCTGCAAAGGCGAAGATATGTCAACAACAGGATATGTATTTTCTAAGTACTAAGCGTATAACAAGTTATGCACTTCGTACTTGGGGGATAATGCCTATTTTCTCTATTATCAACAAGTCTTTCACAAGTCTCAAGTACAATGCAAGCATTATCCTTAACACTTGGGGGCTAATGTACATCTGTTTGAAACTAATGCATGGATTCAGGACCCGGGTTACCTCGCAAAGCTAAACCGGCCCTTGGAGGCTACACCGAGGAAAGCTACATAACTACACTGATAAAGTATCGGTTTTGTTTTTACTGAGGACTTGACATATTGAGGATCGGCATGTAAGGATTAAGGTATTACAAAGTCCCGGTTTAAGATTAACATCATAAAATGGCCCTTGGGGGCTACTTGGGCTGATGTTTAGACTTTGGAATCAAGAAATGAAAGGAGATGAAAATACCTCATAGAGTTCCTTCATCAAGTTCACCAAATCGGCTTCATAATCACGGTTTGAGTGCAGACGGTTTAAAAAACCAGAGTGGAGTTCTCCAGCGCTGAGATGAGCATAACTTGACAAATCAGTGCTCCATTTACCCTTCTCCATGGCAGCACGCTCTTCTCTGGCACTATGTTTGGCCAAGATTACAGGATGGCCAGTAGAGCTGTGGCCCATGCCAGTAATGATAACATCATCTCCTTGGCCTCCGGTGGTTTTTACGGGTGATGGTGGAGTGCCACTAACTCTCACCGGACTAGCCCGGATTGGAGCTGCCGGTTCAGTATCAGGAACAACAGTGTCAGCTTCTGTTTGTTCATCGATATTCTGATCTTGAGGGGTGGCTCATCAAAGGTAGCTTCAGGATGGGGACCCTCCGGTTCACCATTTTGCTCCGGTTCACCTGTTTGCCCCTGTTCAAGAACCACCTGGTCTTCAGACGGATTGTTCACCCGAGCTTTTTTGCTGGGTCTGGCTTTGGCTCTGCAAACAAAAATAAAAGAGGTGAAAATTAAGCATACTATTCAAGATATGCAAACATTGGAAGAAAGGGTTTGAGTACTTACCCAGCTACAGTTTTAAGAGGATGGAGTTGGGTCGCTGTTGACTCACCAGAGGATGAGGGAGGTGTCACCTGATAATTTGAATCGGACGGATTAAGAGGTTGTCGGAAATAACCTGCCTTGGGATAAGAATTATCAAAAGTGGGGGAGACCTCAGATCGGCGCTTCCGAACCGGGGTGTCAGGTAAACCGGCCAAAGTGACCTGTTGGCCGTTGTGCTGGGTTTTCTGGCGAGCCTCGTGCTGCTGTGTCTTCAAAATAAATGTTGGATCCAAGTAAGCAAGAGGATGAGAAAAGCTTACTTTCCGAACTGCTTGATGGGTTTTTTGTGTTGTCATAGAGTCTGAACCGGAGGAAAGGGTAATTACCTCTACATCATCAGCCTGGCTGCCTTCCACGTCCTCCTGATAAAGATCATTGTTAATGAGGTGCATGAAAAGGGAGCCAAGTGAGTCAAGTTCTACCTCAACTTCCGGTTCATCTGCATCTTCATCAAGTTCCATGTTGATCCAATCAGTTGTTTTCCGCTTTGAGGTTCTCTTGACGACTTTTGTTTTGGGGCGGGATGGCTTCGCCGCTTTATCTACGGGTTTCCTCTTCCAGAATGGATCATCACCCTGTTTATAAACAAACAGAAGAATGTTTACGGGTTGAACAATTTAAAAAGATGTCGAAGATAAAAAGGAAGGATAGTACTTACAGCAGGCAGTTTGTTTTGTGTGTAGAAGGGGTTCAAGCCGGTTCGGCGATAGACAGATTCCGATTCATTCAAAAATTTCTTAACACCTTCAGTGACCTCTTCGTCGGTTAACTGAATGTTGATGTGGCGTTGGGGGTCTTCTACTTCACCGGTGTACTCACACATTAAACTGGAGCGGCGCCTTAATGGCAAGATGCTCCAAGATATCCAACAACGCACAAAGTCGACGCCCGATAAACTGTTGGCCGTAAAGGCTCGGAGATTGGTGAGTTGAGGGGCATATGCGGCCCATTCCGCAGAACTCAAACGTTGCGGCAATGGATGAGTGTTGGAAAGCCGGTGGTCACGATAGCCTGGCAGAGGGTTCTCATCTTCAGGAGAGTTATCCTTACAGTAGAACCAAGTCTGGTTCCAGTCCTTAGGATGACTGTGCAGCTTGGCATGAGGGAATTCAACTTCTTTCCGCTTTTGAATAGAGACGCCACCAAGTTCAGTGTTGGGACCGTTTACAAATTCTGTGCGCCGGTTCAGATGAAAAAAATCCAGGAACAACTCAGCAGTTGGTTCTTCTTGTAAGTACACTTCACAGAAGACTTGGAAGTTGCATAAATTGGACACCGAGTTGGGTCCAATATCTTGAGGATGGAGTTGGAAACTGGCAAGAACATCTCAGAAAAACTTTGACCCGGGCGGATTGAAACCACGACCTATGTGGTCGACAAATATCACTACCTCACCCTGCCTCGGGGTAGGAGGATTCTCTGTTCCTGGAACTCGCCACTGAATCTTAGTTTTTTTAGGCAAGGTGCCAATATTGACCATTCCGTTCAACTGTTCTTCGGTAACCCGGGAAGGAACCTAGTTGCAAGCATAAAACTATTTGGCCATTGCGAACGAAAAGCTGAAAAGGAAAAACCAGTTTACAAATCATTCATGGTGGTACGCAAGGTGCGACGGAATAAAGATACACAACTATGTAAAATTGCGTAAACCGGAGGCTGATACAATAATGAATGACAAGGTCATATCAGAGCAAAGGTATACACATGTTGTTAAACCGGATTATAACAACGGATGTAAAAGGGTTTGCCGGTTTACCAGGGGACTAATGGTATGTGATAGGTTGTTTTTACAAAGGTAAACCTCCTATGTGGTAACGAGGATACAAATCCAAGATAAAAATGACTAAGTAAGGTGAAACAGGTTCCACAAGGGGACATGGAAATTTTGGATCTACTAAAAGACAGGAAAGCAAAAATATTTTGACCTAAAAGGGTTGGACCCAAAGCAGTTCGTAATGGTTCAGATCAGTTTTTTGCGTACAAAAGGTTTGTTGTGGTAGCGGAAAGTAAGCCCTTACGAGCAATATATCAAGCTTGAAGTTTTTATCCATAGATAAGGAGGAACAGAGCCGCACTCGAGCCCTGATGAACTTTGATGAACTGCGAAGAATGAGGGAACCCTAAACAGATCTACAAAGGGGGAAAGGGAAAGACTTACAGAGGATGAATCAACGAAGGAGCGCCGCAGCTTTCTGGTGCAACCAAGTTGATGCAGCGGCCGGCGGAGAGACAGAGGCAAAGCTCGGTGGCGGCGGCGGCGCTCAGGGACAGAGATGTCGCAAGGAGGAAGAAGAGGTGAAGGAGACGGAGGGGAAAAAGAGAAGGGCCCGTGGTCCTATTTATAAGGTGAACCGATAAGCGATAGGTGCGTAAATCGAGGAGCTGGAAATGGATAGTTAATAAGGATGTCACCTCGAGGGTTTAACATTCATTAATGAAGGGTATCTTCGGCTTCAACGGGCAGATGATGTCATAATGATTTACTGCGGATTTAAAGGATGACGTCACGGCGATTTACCAGATTTATACGAAGGTGCCAGGGCAAGAATTTTTCTAAGTATTGAAGATTGACATGAACAAGTTCAAATCAATCTGGGGCCTAATGTTGGGGATATGGTTACTGGAGGTAACCCAGCTAGGAGTGGTCGGGTTAGCTCCATGAAGATAGAAGCCCATGAAGATATGAAGATGGTGGTACTTTACGAAGGCCCAAGGCCCAATGGCGGGTTAAAGCCTGTAGATGTGAACTGACCTTATCATATAAACTTGTATTGTAAGTTAGAGGAATAGAGACCGAGCCGGACACCTCTATGACCCGGCCTCGGGACTCTGTAAACCGGCGGGCGTCAACCTATGTATATAAAGGGACGACCCGGCGGCGGTTTGAGGGGAACAGACAATAACTCGGGAGCCAGGAAAAGCGGATTCGCTCCTTGGTCATCGAAACCCTAGCAATACCAATCACAACTAGACGTAGGCTTTTACCTTCATCGAAGGGGCCGAACTAGTATAAAACCCCTCGTGTCCCCTTGTCCGGTTTAACCCCTTTGAGCTAACCCATAGCGATGGCTCCACGACTAAGTCCTTCCACGAGGACATCTGCCGTGACAAACCCACGACACGTGGTGCATTAACTCCCACCTCTTTTCTTGTTTCTTGACATATCAACCAATAAGAGATGTGGGGCATGCATGTTTTCAGTGACTCAAGACTACCAAACACGACATGCAATGGTTATTTCATTGCATGCAATGCTATTAATTAGCAAATAAACATTAAGTTATCTCATTTTCCCCTCATTCTTGGTCACGGTGTACAACTTAAGATGACTTATTCACCTAGACGGAGGGAGTACATTCATGGTGGTCTAGAAAAAGTAAACAAAATCGATACTCAAAAACTAATTCTTAAAGATCATTTCTTGCAAAGCACAATAAGTGTTATTTCTTCACAAGTTTTGGATGCAGGTTGAACACTTGAACGCTTTTGTTTGCAAAAGATACTTTTTTCTCTATTTCACCTAGATGTTTGTGAGCTCTAGAGAAGAAATAATAACCGAAGAAACCTATCGATACTCGTTACACATGAGATGACCCCCACATACTTTGTCAAAATAAACAACTCGCCGATCAATGCATTTCACTGTTCCGTGCAACGCACGGGCACCTTACTATATATTAATACGACCATAAATTTAACTAACATTATATTGTACGATATGCTCATGCATGTCACCAAAACTTATATCATTGGAAACTATGTTCAAATACGAATCCAACGATATAGTTTTTGTTGACATGCACTAACATTTTTTCAGTTAAATCTTCAGTCAAATTCAATGGGGGACTAATAAACCACGACTGAGGTAGTACTAGTGTAGAGGGCGGCGCTACACGGGAGTATCACCCCACTCGTGGCACGACAGTGAAGCCATCATATCACAAAACCCCACCACTCCCAGTAATAAGTGGCCTGGTAAAATAAACGGACAAGCAACCATGACATCCCCCCGTCTTATTTGCATTTCATCTCTCCGCATTTACTTTGTCCAGTTCATCTCGTACACTCGATCGTTAGCTACTACTCCTAGTATCTGATACGTCTCCAACGTCTCCAACGTATCTATAATTTTTTATTGTTCCATGCTATATTATATTCTGTTTTGGACATTATTGGGATTTATTATACACTTCTATATTATTTTTGGGACTAACCTATTAACCGGAGGCCCAGCCCAGAATTGCTGTTTTTGCCTATTTTAGGGTTTCGCTGAAAAAGAATATCAAACGGAGTCCAAACGGAATGAAACCTTCGGGAACGTGATTTTTGGAACGAACATGATCCAGAGGACTAGGACCCTACGTCAAGACATCAACCAGGAGGCCACGAGGTAGGGGCGCGCCTACCCCCTGGGCGTGCCCTCCACCCTCGTGGGCCCCCTATTGCTCCACCGACGTACTCCTTCCTCTTATATATACCTATGTACCCCCAAACTACCAGATACGGAGCCAAAACCCTAATTCCACCGCCGTAACTTTCTGTATCCACGAGATCCCATCTTGGGGCCTGTTCCGGAGCTCCGCCGGAGGGGACATCGATCACGGAGGGCTTCTACACCAACACCATAACCCTTACGATGAAGTGTGAGTAGTTTACCTCAGACCTACGTGTCCATAGTTATTAGCTAGATGGCTTCTTCTCTCTTTTTGGATCTCAATACAAAGTTCTCCCCCTCTCTTGTGGAGATCTATTTGATGTAATCTTCTTTTGCGGTGTGTTTGTTGAGACCGATGAATTGTGGGTTTATGATCAAGTTTATCTATGAAAAATATTTCAATCTTCTCTGAATTCTTTTATGTATGATTGGTTATCTTTGCAAGTCTCTTTGAATTATCTGTTTGGTTTGGCCTACTAGATTGATCTTTCTTGCAATGGGAGAAGTGCTTAGCTTTGGGTTCAATCTTGTGGTGTCCTTTCCCAGTGACAGTAGGGGCAGCAAGGCACATATTGTATTGTTGCCATCGAGGATAACAAGATGGGGTTTATTTCATATAGCATGAGTTTATCCCTCTACATCATGTCATCTTGCTTAAAGCGTTACTCTATTCTCTTGAACTTAATACTCTAGATGCATGCTGGATATCAGTCGATGTGTGGAGTAATAGTAGTAGATGCAGGCTGGAGCCGGTCTACTTGTTTCGGACGTGATGCCTATATACATGATCATACCTAGATATTCTCATAACTATGCTCAATTCTGTCAATTGCTCAACAGTAATTTGTTTACCCGTCGTGAATACTTATGCTCTCGAGAGAAGCCACTAGTGAAACCTATGGCCCCCGAGTCTATCTTCCATCATATTAATCTGCCAATACTTAGTTATTTCCTTTGTCTTTTATTTTACTTTGCATATTTAGCACAAAAATACCAAAAATATTATCTTATCATATATATCAGATCTCACTCTCGTAAGTGACCGTGTAGGGATTGACAACCCCTTATCACGTTGGTTGCGAGGATTTATTTGTTTGTGTAGGTACGAGGGACTCGTGCGTGGCCTCCTACTGGATTGATACCTTGGTCCTCAAAAACTAAGGGAAATACTTACGCTACTTTGTTGCATCACCCTTTCCTCTTCAAGGGAAAACCAACGCAAGTGCTCAAGAGGTAGCGGTATCCCTAACTACTACTCCTAGTATCCCTAGCTACTACTCATAGGGCCAGTTCTTTTGGCGGCTTAAAAAATAAGCCGTCTCTTCCCCAGCTTTTTCCATAAGACTAGTCATGGTGGAGAGTAATACAAGGCGCCTCACTCATTTATTTGGGCTTCTAAACTACTACCTTTGTCCTAGTTTATTAGTCATCATTGTAATTTGTGCTAAATTTTGACCAAAGATTTAACTGATAAATTGTTAGTGCATGTCTACAAAAGTTATATAATTTTGGGTGACATGCATAAACATTTCATTTGTTAAATTTATGGTCAAAATTTGACACAGATTACAATGGGGACCAATAAACCAAGACGGAGGTAGTAGTTATGGGATTACTAATCTAGAAGCCTAAAAGAATTGGTCGCTGATACTCCTAGTAATAGTACTCAAGTTGGAATTCCAATTGCACGGCACAACAAAATCGATACAAGGTGTAGGAAGAGGTTTGGGAATTTGCATGCCTTCCCGACAGGTGAGATAGTCCGTACAGAGTACGATAGAGAAATAACCACAGAGAAGGAAGCTAAAAGTAAACAATCAAACGAGCATTTTTGCATTTCTTTTGCATTGAATCGTTTCACAAGTTTGACTAGTGTTGTTTTTCTACTTTTACAAAAACTGCATCGTAATGTTAAAATGTGCATTTGCACGTACATAAGTAATAGTAGTAGCATAGCTTGCAAGCATATATAGAGAGATACGTGTAGTGCGAGATATATATATATATATATATATAGTAAAGTTTGTGCTATATGCACGTACTTACAAAATGCGTACGGATACACAATGTTTCCAAACTTTTCCTTTTACATACTTAATTAAGGATGCTAATAATTCCCAAACGTTCGGGATTTATCATTTGTGTCCCAAAACTAATGAGATTGCCTTACGAAACTAAATTATTCCTAATAAATGCCACGGCGCTCGCAGGAGCGCTTGCGACGCGCCACGAGTGTCCTGGTGCGCGGCCGTTTCCCAGCGCGCCGACACAATGCCTCTTCCTCAGCCTCGCAACTCGCGAGCTGCTGATTGGCGGCTTGCCGGTGGGCGAGCGCGATCTAATCGGTGTGGTGATCTGCCGCCAACAGGTACTCCTCCTTGATGGAAACGTGCACCTGGTCCACGTACCGCCAAGCATAGATGAGGCGCTTGGGCCCGACTGCACTCAGAGCTTTGGCATGTGCGTCCTCTGCCACCCTCATGGCCCTCGCACGAGCCTACTGCCACAGAGCCAATTGCCTCACTCTCTCGGACGCGACATAGGCCTGCCAGGCAGCATGCCTCGCGGCGCGCTTCTCTTCCTTGGCCTTCTTCTCCGCCTCTATTTTGGCGCGCTCTGCCGGAGGCAAAGCCTCCCACAAGGCGACATCCATTTCTTTCCAAAGCTCCTCAAGGTTGGGGGGCTCGGCGGGCGGCGCAACGTTCTCCTCGTAGCGGGGAGTCGATGCGTCCTCCGATGCGCGTGCTGGCGAGACTGGGAACGCCAACACATCCTCCTCGACTAGTGGCGGCGAGGAACAGAATGGTGACGCGTGACCGTCCACGTGGTGTAGCGAGGGGCGCCTATGGCTTGGGAGGGGCGATGCCATGGTGGTCGACGTGAGAAGGAGGGGGAGGAGATAGCGATGAACATGAGCGTTCTTCTGAATGTCGTGGGAGGTGCAGTATTTATAGCGAGCAATGGCACACCTACGTCAGATATGGACTAAGCTTCAGTGACTTAGCTGCAAGTGTAGTTGCGTCACTGACATGTGGGCCAGATGCCTGTTGGGCCCACATGTCAGTGACCCAATGCACCTGCAGTTAAGTAACTGAAGCAGTGCCCCGTAAGATATGTTGCGTGATTAAAGTAACAACTACATGGGCATATTTGTTGGAGTAAATTGTGGGGGATGGAAGGGGTGGAAATATTGCTGTTTACAACGTATTGGACGAGCGTGGGGGAGGAGAGTCATGCATGCAGATTTTTTCCACAAGGGGTGAAGTGGTGGGACTGCCGGAGGGAGGAGAGTCAAGCAGGCAGATTGTTTTCGCACATGGAGAGGAAAAGATTTGGATATGAACGGGCTTCCGGCAGGTATGGGGAACGATGCATAATAAGTCCTCTTGCATGTCGGGCTAGGTATAGTCTCAAGTCATTAGAAACATACACGTCCCACACATGTTCAGATTTCAAGGTGCAGTAAATTATTGCATGTGATGATTAAGGCTGACCATAGTGGTGGTATAATGTGGTATATTAGCTGGTATCATGCACACGGGAATAGCAAACATGCTGATGTGGAAAATAATTAAAGAAGAGAGGAGGGTTAGAGTAACATAGATAGATACCATATCATGTTAAAATACTATGCTACTTTGTGTCATGCATGGCACTATAAAGGTAGTCCCGTATCATACACTAGTGCCATGCACATGATACTAGTATATGATACTTTCCACTATGAATAGCCTAGAGATAATATTAACTTATCTATACTCTCTACTATTATGAAAAGCAGAGTTGGTGATTATGGTGTGCCTACCATCCTGCAATATAGGCCGTCTGATCTATATCTAATGGATAGGAAGAAAACTATGAAAATTTACCCGCACTCCTCTCCATATTTGCAGATAAGGCCTTCCCTCGTTCATCCTTTTCTCCCACAAGATAAACAACCCATACAAATGCATCTTGATGTTCCGTGCAACGCATGGGCATCTTGCTAGTGCATGTAAAAATCTTTGACTAGTGTTCATGCATGCATGCAATGCGATAATGCATTGGTAAACACATTTTTTGTGAAGAACGAGAGCATTAATTGAGTACTTTTGCAGACTACAAAAACTATTCCACCGCCTCTATCTTGGTAAGAGTAGGTGAAATTTTTGAATCGAGCCCTTTAAACTAGAAGGGAGGTAGTAGTACTCTAATAGCTAACCTTGCTGTGATGACTATTTAGGACAAGGCACGCACCTGGACGGAGTAACTAGTCTTCATCGTGCATATAAGTTTTGTCTAAAGTCAATGTACCTTTACTTTGACCAAACTTATAGAAAAATGTATCAACATTCACAATGTCAAATCAATATTTTTATACTCATTATGAAATGTAGTTTCATAAAATATATATTTGGTATTGTAGATATTGATATTTTTAGTATAAATTTGGTCAAAAACTTTGCAAACTTTGACTTGACACAAATCTTACGCAGAGTAAAAAGGACCAGAGGAAGTATCATGCATGCGGAGTAGGAAAAAAATGCTCATTTATAGCCGTCCGAAGTCTCAAAGGGCGCGACCGCGCGAGGGAGGCGAAGGTCGTGGGAGGCGTGATGGTTGACAGAATTAAGTGAAGTTACATCCAGTCCCCACGCGCCAGCATGGCGTGCGAACACACAGAAGCTATACCGTCAGGCCTACGATATGAGTCTAGTAGACATGACATCTAGTGGGTCCCGCATAGTACTCGAGAACTCTTTGGGGCCATGCAATCGTTTATCCACCGGGCAAGCCAACCACCCCACGCCGTTCGCATGCCCTACTTGTCCCCGTCTTCTACCTTACAACAGTTCGCTCCCAGTCGTCCCGTCCTTTCACATTACACCAGTTCAACTTCTCCTAACCCGCCTCCAAAATCCATGGCCTCCCAAATCTCCATGATCACCGCTGAGTACCAGGTTAGAACCATCACCGGCGATGAGTTCATCGTCATCTACACCTATAGATCCACGACGGTGGAAGCATGCCTTGCTCGCTTCCTACGCATGTTCCAAAGTTCAAAGGATGAGTGGGTCGTTGGGCTAGATGTTGAGTACACCACAGTCCTGAAAAGCGAGAAGCTTCTGTAGGAGGCAAAGAATAAGAAGCCCGCCATGATCCAGGTTTGCGTACATAATGTGTGCTTGGTCTACCACATATGCCATACCGACGTTAGGTGCCAGGATTTTGAGTTCTTCCTCAAGGACAAAAGACTGAAATTCATTACTGTAGACTTTACGAACGACAGGATAGTCCTGGGTCAGATAGGCCTCGTTGTAGGCTAGCCCTACGATCTCTAGAAGGCAAGCCTGGTGTCCTCCTCTCAGCCTTCAATGCTGACCCTGGCGGCAGCCATGATTGATCCTTCGTACACTCAACTGAAGAAACCTCACCAGGAGTTTCAACGTGCATGGGAGTCGAAGACAATAGATGAAGATCACATCATGTATGCAGCAACGGATGCCTACCTTTGTTTAAATATCTACAAGGGTTGGATGAAGAAGCAGAGCCCAGTGTTCGGTTCAACCAAAGAAGTGTCGACGAAGAGGAAGAGGAAGAGGGACGAGGACGAAGTCGATGATGTGGACTCGGACTCCGAGTAAGGTGGCGGTGCCATCGCTCATGCTGGTTCTACTGCAGTGTCAAGCGGACTAGTTGCTTAGTTTTATTTCAGGGGTGTGTTGTGTTGAGCCCCCAGCAGAACTACATTTATGTTCTTTCTCATTATTTGAACTCTTTAGTACGTACAGTAGTACTAGTAATTCTTACTACTTTTCTTCTTGTAGTTGGTACTACTCCTCTTATCTTCATGTTCCTACTGTACTTAATATGTACTAGTATTATAATTTGGGTCAGTCGATTTGTGAAAGAAGTTTGACAGAGCGAAGGAAGAAGACGGCAGAGAAGCTACCCCAGTATCTATATTAGGGTGGCAGGTGCCCATGATCTATCTTATGAGTCTTGGGTGTGGAATGCAGTTTGCCGGAAAAAATGGATCGTTCCCGGGGTTAAATGGATGGCGATGGTGGGGGGAGCATGGTGGTGTCAGGCGGTTCAAGGGAGGGCGGGGCGGCAGCGGTTAGGCGTGTGGCGGGCTGGTGGCTCGATGCCTGAGAGAGAAGATGAATAGTGCATCAATTACGGAGGTTGAAGAAGCCCTTCTGGTCGTACATGTTGCATCCAACGGCTCACAAGAGTCGACTGGCCCAAATTGTTCCTTCAGATTGCAGGATCCACGTGGCATTCAAGGTCTGGATGGTAGATTTCACGTCCGCACCCGGTTTGCGGGCTCGGCGCGGGCGCGACCGGCTTCCGCCGCGATAGCCACCATAAGCGCCTCCTCTGCGCGGGCGGATTCGACAATGACACGCTAGCTCCTGCTTGCCGGTGTGCTGGAGCACGCGCTCGTCCTCCTCTTCATACATTGCGGGCATAGACGCGACTCCCCCAGCTGCTTGCGTGCTTGGCAGCGCGGCGACATCACGAGGAGGGACTGCAGACGATGTGAGCGGGCGAGCCTTCGATAGCACGGGGATGGCGAGGACACGGCGGTGATGGACGAAGATGGTCGGCCGGAGCAGGTGAGCGTCGGCATGCGCAACCACGGCGCTGGCATATTGATGAGCGCGCGTATGGGAGCTTAGTTTAGTTTTATATAGGGTTGGTCAAACTTAAAAGAACACCATACTAGTACACGTAACTTTAGACTGAGGCAGCGCTTATTCTACCATACTAGTTAGCACAGTATCGATGCGAAATCCTATGCAAGCGCGTGCACCGCGGCCGCGCAGTCGAACGAATGGTGCGTCACCATGTCGCGCCTGAAGGACATCCACCGAACCTTTTTGTGTGTGTGAAAACAATCCCCGAATATTACTCTTCTTTTTTTCCTGGAAAAGTTATTTGCGCTACAATATTTCCATATATTTGAATTTAGCTTCAGTTCGTGCTTATTTGGATTTGGACGTTTTAGGTGCGCCCTAGTTTTTTTAATACTGATTCTGTGTGTGTGACTGAGAGAGAACGTGTGTATGTGTTCATATGTGTGTTGTGGCGGAAGGGCAATATGGAACGGTGTGCGTGTGATAGAGACATAGAGAGGTGTGAATGTGCAAATGATCATGCATGAGTGAGACATAGAGAGATGCTGATATGTTGTGTATACATGAGAGAATGGTCTTCTATTTGTACTTGTGTGTGTGCAAGAGAGAGACAGAGAGGATCATTTGTAACACAACAACCATCTCTCTCGATTCATCCATCCCTCGCACGATCGAATGTAACACATGCATCAACACACACATTTTGACACCCTCACCCGGCCACTGCCCACCTCAAGACCCGCACATCGCTCTCAATCTTGCATGCACAATCTCTATGTGAAAACCCTATTTAGCATGTAGCTTTCCGTCACATACACACACATTCTCTCCATAGGTTTGATTTCTCTCAATATCTGACACACACACACACACACACTGCACACACACACTGGAGTCAACAGCTGATTGAGCTGGCATGTACATGATTGATGGTCTTTCAATAAGTAGCGGCAATACAACACCATATTTTCTAGCCAGTTCCACTTTCCCGATTTATATATGCTGGTTATGGTGTACCCCTTTTATGTACACTACGACCTGCCTAGTTGTTGTGTGCTCTTGTCATCATGGTTTGGCAATAAACTCTCTATATAGTATATATTATGAACCAATCATCTGCCAACTATCCTTACTTCTGGAGCCTATTTTTTGTGTACTTGTGCCAGATTATATTAATGCACGCACCATATTACAGCACACATGGGCTCTCTCATCAGAATCCGGTGATAGCACACAAGGGTTTACAAGGAGCCCCTATATTAGAATATCCCCTGCATTACAAAGATAATCTCACTACTATTTATGTTTTCATGCTTCTTAGATATTATACGTAATCACAGTGAATATTGGAATCCGCGCATCAGAATAATATTGTGGAACACTGCAACGACTTACAAAATTGGCACCAAGGCAATGAGTGCCATTCTGGATGCAATGAAACTCATATGCTCCCCACCTGCAGATTCTTATTTAGAATATGATCCTAATGACTATTCTAACCTCGAGGAGTCGAAGGCAGATAGCATGTCCTATTCACCCATAAGGGTGCCTATTCTAATTTGGCAAGGTTTTATTGATTGCGCGTATCTGGGATAAGGTGTCTTGCATTTCTTCTACTTTGTTGCATCGCCATCTTCTGAGTTTACTCATCATATATGTCAAGATGCCATGCCCATCCATTATCAATACATATTCCATCAGTCATCATACCATGTTTTTCCACTAAAATGTTGTTCTTGTGCATCAGACATCAAAAAGGAAGAGGGAGATTGCCGAACCTGAAGGAGCATCAGCAAAGTCCTTGAAAAACGTGGTGCTGCCAGAGAAATCAAACAACACCCCACTTATATTGGCCCTACAACTAGTGACACAAAACGTAGGACCGACTCCAGCAGACTATACCCATATTTCACTAGCCATAACACTAGCCCCACCACACATGACCCATACTCCAGCAAAAGGTATGCCGATTTTAGGTGCCATAGCACCAGCCGTACCGCAAAAAAATCCCACTCCAGCAAAAAGTACAGCAAGTCCACCGAACAAAGACCTATCCCAACTGCAGAGTCGGCTAATTCCTGCAAATTGGAACCCCATTCTAGTTATTCCCAGTTTAAAGACAATGCTTTCAATGTTGTTAGGGACTACGTGCATATAGTCCCATCATGGGAAGATTGTAGTGAAGACAAACACCATTTTCACATCTTCCTATCCCACTTACGTGTAAGTGCTATTATTCATGGTGATTTTTTTCCTGTTTTCTGCTGATTGAACACATCAATGATTTACATTACATTGTTGTAAGTAGGCGATGGTCAACCTGGATAGTCATGACAAGCAAAGCTTACTTGCGCTTTTCAAGGAAGCATTGCAAAAGTATCGGTGTTACCGAAGGAAATCACACTTTGATGGCAAGTCTACAAACGAATTTCCGGTGAAGTCTCATGTGCTAAATTTAGAAGACATTGAATGGAAAACCCTTGTTATGCACTGGTCTCGTTCCCAGGATGAGGTACTGTATATGATATCACATGACAATTTGAACTTCTACTTTTCCGCATGTCCCTTACGTATCCCTTTTGCAGGAAATCTGCTCGAAGAAGAATTCCGGTTTGAAAAGGATGACATGATATCACAAATATGTTGTCCGCTGCTTTGCTCTTGTTAGTACCTGATGTCCTGTATCACTGTACTTGCATTCATACCTGGTTCATTATGTGACAGCAGTATGCATGATAGCTTGCTTATCAATTGTTCGCTTCAAATTATCTGATATGTATGAATGGTTACATTAGTGTAGAATATATCCAATGCCAATGAAAAATTTTATCTCTGCATTGTTCTTGTAAGTACTTGTTGTCCTTTATCAGTGTACTTTTACTGACGACTAGTTGTTCATGTACCATCACTCTGCAGCTTATTTTCCTTTGCCCTCCATTTTCTACACATCAGATCTATATTTACTCTTACCATAAGGTTGGATAACACCGATGGTACTGAAGAAGTTTAGCTCTGCATTGCTCTTGGCTGTACCTTTGGCATGTATCCCAATACTTACATCTATAGCTACTTGGTTATGAATCATCACTCTTCATCTTATCTTAAATATTCTCCATTTTTCTTATATTATCACATCTATATTTAATCTTAATAAAATGTAGGGTAAAGGCAATGCTTATGAAGAAGATTATGTGGTAAACTTCTTGAATCCCCCCCATGTCGGTGTCAAAACCAGCGGATCTCGGGTAGGGGGTCCCGAACTGTGCGTCTAAGGCGGATGGTAACAGGAGGCAGGGGACACAATGTTTACCCAGGTTCGAGCCCTCACGATGGAGGTAATACCCTACGTCCTGCTTGATTGATCTTGATGATATGAGTATTACAAGAGTTGATCTACCACGAGATCGTAGAGGCTAAACCCTAGAAGCTAGCCTATGATTCTGATTGTTGTTGTCCTACGGACTAAACCCTCTGATTTATATAGACACCGGAGGTGGCTAGGGTTACACAGAGTCGGTTACAAGGGAGGAGATCTACATATCCGAATTGCCAAGATTTCCTTCCACTCAATGGAGAGTCCCACCTAGACACGGGACGAAGTCTTCAATCTTGTATCTTCATAGTCCAACAGTCCGGCCAAAGTATATAGTCCGACTGTCCGAGGACCCCCTAATCCAGGACTCCCTCACCCCCCCCCCCCCCACAATCAGCATGGACAAGGGCTTTATAGAGCCGGTCTTCACCACTAATGTAACTTTGTCCTTCTCAAGCCTTCAAACTTTGGTGTGTATATTTGGTTAGGCATGACTGCAACACCTGTTTATTTTTGGTGTTTGCATCAAATTGCATGTTTAAAGTTTATTATGTAGTTCATAAACAAAACTTTGTCCTTCTCAATTTAAGTATTCAGTTGTACAACCAAGTTCCTTCTTCATATATACCATGTAAATTAAACCATACAGAGCAAGTGATCTTCTTTTGCACTGCATGTATGCTTCTGTTCTTGATCCGTAATGCAGTGGTGTGGTGAACCTACCCACTACAGCATAATGTCATATTCTGCAATGTCTTATTTATGAACAATGTCATATCATTCTACTATTATTTAAGCCGTCTCTTTATTTGCCATTCTGAAATGGGATAAATTTACGACACACTATCCATTGATACTTATGCGTTCTTGATCTGTAATCCAGTGGTGTTGCGAAGCTGCTAACTCCTTCACAATGTCATTTACTGCCATGTCTTAACCTGAACAATACCATATTGTGTTAATGCTATTTTAAATTGTGTCACTTTATTCGCCAATAAGAAATGTGATGAATTGTCAGCACTGATACTTATATGTGCAAAACCTGTCAGCTGCTGTTTGTTTCTGTTTCAGAGTGAGGAGGATATAAGCGTCAAACAAGCACAGTCTCATCAGCTTGCTCAGTTGCTAACGCTGCAGCTCCCGAGCAGGGCTAACCTTTGTTGAACTCTATTGAAGTGTTGTCGGTTTTGTATATTATTTTGTCGATGTGTTTATTTGCACTTGTGGTGATCTTTGATGCCCAGTGGATGTAATCTGTTGTCTACTTGTGCTTTATTATCATAGTGGCGAACTTTGATGCCCAGTGGATGTAATATGCTGTAATTTCTTTATTGTATAGTCTAGGTTTTTTCTTATTCACGATGCTACAGTTATTTTACTGTACATATATAATATCTTCGCTCCAAGAAAAGTAAACCGGCCAAACATAAAATTATAGTACATAATCGGGACATCATGCAAATCACTATGTATGGGCCGCATCATGGGCCCAGTCATCTAGGTCCGTTAACAGGCCTAAATGTAAACTGGCTCACTAGTAGTATCGGGCCTTTAATAGGCCGAGTAAACCACCGGTCCTATTTTCGCAAGAAAATTCAATGGGCTTTTAGTAGGCTGAAAAGTAGGTTGGGCCTGAAATGCGTCGAACAGCTCATGGGCCGACAGCAGGCCGAAATAGACCCCGGGCCATGATTGTACCAATCACATTACGGGTTGTTAACACGCCAAAATTGTCTCGGTCCTTGTTTGGCCCAATCAGATTATCGGTTGTCAGCAGGCCGAATGCAAAGCGGGCCATAGTTAGGCCCAACTATATGACGAGCCTTTAAGAGGCTGAAACTAATATCAGGCTGTATTACTAAATGGGCCTTTAGCAAACAGAAATCCTAACCGGGCCTCAAGTGAGCCCAAAAGCATAGCGTCCAATTAACGAGCCGAATCTGATATGGGCCATAATCTAGCCCAAAGGCTCTTAAAGGGTTGGATCTGATATGGGCCGTAATATGGCCCAGAACATGGTAGGCTATTAATGGGGCGGATCTCATATTGGCCCTTATTAGGCCCAGAACGTCGCAGGTTGTTAATGGACCGAATCAAATATGGGCCGGCATTTGGCCCAAAACATGGTAGCCTGTTAACGGGCCGGCCCACTAGTGTCTTCAAAATCTTGTGGGCCTTTAGCTGGGCTGGCCCATTATGGTTTGCAAAGTCTTGTGGGCCTTTAGCTGGGCCGACCCATTATGGTCTGCAAAATCTTGTGGGCCTTTAGCTGGACCAGCCCATTATGGTTGCAAAATCTTGTGGGCCTTTAGTTGGGCTGGCCCATTTAATATTTATGGGCCACTTTTTGGCCGGTCCACATGTCAACATATCATAGGCGCATCTTGCCCACTAGATGAGTGACATCTGTGCCAACGCGGAGGTGACACGTGGTTCCATCAGCTAATGAGAATTTTACATGTGGAAAATCGCCATTGGTCGTGGCTGTTAGCGGGTTATCGGATCCAAAACCGGACCCGATAGCTTAAGGCGACCCATTACGGTGGATGCCATGTGTCGGTTACCCTTGACGAAAGGACTTCGATGACGCGCATTTATCGTCATGGAAGTGGACACTTCTGTGATGATTATTTTGGTAATGTCATGGAACACTTCTACCACAGCACATGTATGACTATCTTGATTATGTCATAAAATCGTCATGGATGGACATGCATGACAGAAAACGTGACCTACTGTGACAAACACGTATCATCATGGAAGTGTATTTTTTTGTAGTGAGGGTTGATTGATGTGTGTCATATGGTATTATTTTACTACAAACTCTAGGGCTGTTTGTGACACTTATAGGAATAGCTCAATGGATTGATCGGAAAGAATAACTTTGAGGTGGTTTCGTACCCTACAAGCAATTTCATCTTATGTTCTCCGCGATAGGAACTTTGGAGTGACTTTTGTCGCACGCTGAGGGATTGCCATATGATTTAATTATGTTATCATTGTTGAGAGAACTTGAGCTAGTGAAAGTATGAACCCTAGGCCTTGTTTCCAAGCATTGCAATACCGTTTTTGCTCACTTTTACCACTTGCTACCTTGCTGTTTTTATATTTTCAGATTACAAAAACCTATATCTACCATCCATATTGCAATTGTATCTCCATCTCTTCACCGAACTAGTGCACCTATACAATTTACCATTGTGTTGGGTGTGTTGGGGACACAAGAGAATCTTTGTTATTTGGTTGCAGGATTGTTTGAGAGAGACCAGCTTCATCCTACGCCTCCCACGGATTGATAAACCTTAGACCATCCACTTGAGGGAAATTTGCTACTGTCCTACAAAACTCTACGCTTGTAGGCCCAACACGAGCCTACAAGAAGAAGGTTGCGTAGTAGACATCAATGTCGGTGCAAGCGCAAACGAACGCATCGGGCTGGTTGATCAAGCCAGACATGACGCGCTCGCCGGAGGGAAGGGTGGGTCCCGTCCGGAACAAAACTCTCCAGACGCCATGGATGGCCCCATGGTGGGCACCAACTGTCGTGGTAATCTCACGTTAGATGCTAGGGGGTGGCTTATCGTGGGTGGAGCCATGAGGATGTCATCAGGTTCCGGAAGCGAGAGTGAGCACGAGCTCGGGAGCACATGAGACGTACCCAGGTTCGGGGCTCTCCAGTGAGATAATACCCCTAGTCCTGTTGCGATGACTATGATCGATGGTATACAGAGTTGCTCCTGGAGCTTTATTGCTAGAGGAGGAAGAAGGGCAGGGCTTTCCCTCTTCTCCTAGCCATGGTGTGTGTGGAATGAGAGCTGAAACCTTTGCATGGGTGAGCCCGGGGGGGTCTTATAGGCCGACCCCCAGGGGTACAATGCTAATACGACCGAGTGTAGGACCCGGACGTCAGTGTCTAAGGTCACCGGGTTCTCCGCCAGCTGCCGAGAATCCGGCGGATGGGTAGGGCCCGCCACCTACGGACCATGTTGATTGCCTTTTGCTATAGCGGGGTCCTTGCTGACGAGGGCCGCATCATGCGTCATATGGCTATAGTCCCACGTCGTGCGGGTAGGTGGCCGCTTGGTCAGTGCGCACTGTAGCCACGTCCCTCCGGGATTCGGGGGAGCAGGCGACACTGTAGCCCTGCCCCGTCTCATTGTGGTGGCTGAGTGCAGACTCCGAGGGGGAGGAGGGGGCGGCTGCTGGGAAGCCGCCTGCCCCCAAAGCCACCTTCTAGGAGTGCGCCATCTTCTGGAAGCTGGCCGCGTGGTTCTAGCTGGCCCAGGGAGCCGGTCGCGTGGCTAGTCGGCATGAGGGGCTTTGCTAGCCCCGATGTCTTGAAATGTTTATTGGGTGCTGACGAGGCTACCCGGGGTACATCCCCCCGACAGTATGGAAGGCACCCGTGGATACGGCTAGCCATGGAAAGTGAAAGAATGGTGGAAAAGGAATAAACTTTATTTCATGTTTGGGAATCGCCTATGATATATCTAGCATGGAAAGTGTTGGGAATTACTCGCTTGTTTTCGTTGACGGGAAAAGTATGCCTCCCAAAATGTTTTGTCTCTATTTCCTTTTCGCTTTGAGCTCTGGCACCTCTACAAATCCCTACTTCCCTCTATGAAGGGCCTTTCTATTTACTTTATGCAAATTTTCTTTTGAGTCTCCATCTTCTCTCATAAAGCACCAACTAAGGGTCACTACGGTCGTACTTGAGCATTGGCTGTATCTAATATGCGAGTGTGTTTCTTGAATGGATCAATGATTGAGCATAATGGGCCAGGGATAACTTGCTTTAGTGTTGATATTTTGAAAGACATGGTTGCTAATTGATATGCTTGAGTATTGAAATCTGCATGTCAAAACTAGACTATTGCTTTGAACCACATAAAAGTCCATATGTCCATGCTACAAAAGAAAAGAATATGTGATGAACATGTTAGGCAGCATTCCACATCAAAAATTCTGTTTTTATCATTTACCTACTCGAGGATGAGCAGGAATTAAGCTTGGGGATGCTGATACGTCTCCAACGTATCTATAATTTTTTTATTGTTCCATGTTCTTATATTATCATTCTTGGATGTTTTACAATCATTTAATAGAAACTTTATATCATTTTTGGGACTAACCTATTGACATAGTGCCTAGTGCTAGTTGTTGTTTTTTGCCTGTTTTTTACTTCGCCGAAAATTAATACCAAATGGAGTCCAAATGCAGCGAAACTTTTTGGAGATTTTTTTCGGAACATAAGACACAAGATGGGCCAAAGAAGTACCAAAGGGGTGCCCCGAGGGGGGCACAACCCACTAAGGCGCGCCTGGGCCCCCAGGCATGCCCTGGAGCGTTGTGCCCACCTCGGTGGCCTCCCGCACCGCCTCTTTGCCCTATAAATTCCTAAATGTTCCAGAAACCCTAAGGGATTCAACGAAACACAATTCTAGTCACCGCAAGTTCCAGAACCATAAGATCCAATCTAGACACCATCACGGAGGGGTTCATCATCCTCATTGGTGCCTCTCCGATGATGTGTGAGTAGTATATTGTAGACCTATGGGTCCGCATGCAGTAAGTAGATGGATTCTTCTCTCCTTTTGATTCTCAATACAATTGTCTCTTGGAGATCTATTTGATGTAACTCTTTTTGCGGTGTGTTTGTTGGGATCTGATGAACTTTGAGCATGCAAGTTATTTGAGTTTGATCTCTTATATGCATGATTAATTATAGCCTCGTATTTCTTCTTCGAATCTTTCGTTTAGTTAGGCCAACTAGATCGATTTTTCTTGCCATGGGAACAGGTGCTTTGTGATGAGCTCGATCGTGCGGTGTTCTTTCCCAGTGATAGAAGGGGAGCAAGACACGTATTGATTGTTGCTATTAAAGATAACAAGATGGGGTCTATTCCTACATGAATATATTTTGTCTACATCATGTCATCGTTTTTATTGCATTACTCTATTTCTCCATGAACTTAATACCCTAGATGAATGCTAGATAGCGGTCGATGTGTGGAGTAATAGTAGGTGATTCACGCAGGAGTCGGTCTACTAATCTTGGACGTGATGCCTATATAATGATCATTTCCTGGATATCATCATAATTATTTGAGGTTCTATCAATTGCCCAACAGTAATTTGTTTACCCGTCGTATGCTATTTTCTCGAGAGAAGCCACTAGTGAAATCTATGGCCCCGGATCTATTCTTTATCATATTTGCTTTGAGATCTATTATTATTTGCTTTTGTTTTCAGATCTATTATTCTAAAAACACAAAATTACCTTGCTGCACTTTTTGTTTGTTTAATTTATTTTGTTCTATCGAGAGATCTATTTATCCAAAATCACACAAATCAATCTATGTTTTTACCCAGGAGGGATTGACAACCCCTCTTTCGCGTCGGCTTGCAAGTATTTGTTCTTTGTGTGCAGGTGCCGTTTACATAGTGTTTCTTGATTATCCTACTAGTTCAATAACCTTGGTTTCATCACTAAGGGAAATACCTGCCGTAGTTGTGCTGCATCATCCCTTCCTCTTCGGGAAAAAATTGACGCGACATGAGCCGTCAAGAAAGGATTTCTGGCGTTGTTACCGGTGAGACATTATCGACATCTATTAGGTTCCTAATCACAAATCTCATCTCCTTGCAATTTCCATTATTTTCCATTTGACTCTCATTTTCATCTCCCCCACTTCACAAAAAATTTCCATTTTATTCGCCCTCTTTTTCGTTCATTGTTTTCTCGTCAGATCGGTTTCTGTGTGCAATCTTGCTTGCTTTGTCATTATGGATAGTTCTTCCTCTATTGCTTGTACCCCTGCAAATGAGGTTCTTAATTTTAAACAAAGGGGAGGGGAGAATATAAAAGATGCTTGGTATAGAATTTTCAATGCTCATAATAGATCTATTCATAAGCAATTTACTGTTGTTCTTCTTCATAGTTTTTATGTGGGCATTACCACTTGGCATAGATTCGTCCTTGATATGATTACTAGTGGGAATTTCTTGATGTGTCCATCTTTGGCTGCTTTCAATGCTATGGGAAATCTAGTGGGTTCACCACCTATCATTGTTAATGACACAGATTTGACTCTCGAGCATGTTATGCAAAGATTAGATGCTATTGAAAAGAAGATGATTATTGAGGAACAAATTGAAAATTTGGATAAAAGAATGCATAATCTTGCTAATAAATTTGGGTCAAAAGTGGGAGAGGTTTTGACACTTATAAAAGAAAAGGAAATGGTAATCAATAAAAGAATTGAAGAGAGCCCCTCTCGGATTGATAAGTTGGAAGAAAATTTTAGTAACTTAAGTTCCGCATTTTCTTCCGTTAAAACTATTGAAAAAACTACCGTAAAATTTTTCAAGTTTACTCAAGCCACTAAGAACAAGGGCGACATTTCTAGTAACACTAAGGGAGATCTTAAAATGATTAGTATTCAACCCGATTTTATAGAAGTGATAAAAGATCCTACTTGCTGGAATAAATTTCTCAATATCGTTCCTAGGAGTGTTGTTATTGAAAATTTATATGCTATTTCCTCAAGGAATTTTGGTTGTGTGATTAAGGAATTCGAAACCACAGATGATAACACTTGAATCTATGCATTATGCCTAGCTAGGGGCATAAAACGATAGCGCTTGTTTGGAGGCAACCCAGTGAATAAATTTTATTCTTGCCTTTTTCTTTCTCTTCTTGAGTGTTTGCACAATTATGCTACTGTTATGATTGTGTTTTTATGTTTTAATTAGTGTTTGTGGCAAGCAAAGCCTTTGGGATCATGTGTTGGGGAACGCAGTATTTCAAAAAAATTCCTACAATCACGCAAGATCTATGTAGGAGATGCATAGCAATGAGAGGGGGAGAGTGTGTCTACGTACCCTCATAGACCAAAAGTGGAAGCTTTTAGTAACGTGGTTGATGTAGACGAATGTCTTCGCAATCCAACCGATCAAGTACCGAACGCATGGCACCTCCGTGATCTGCAAACGTTTAGCTCGGTGACGTCCCTCGAACTCTTGATCTAGTTAAGGCCGAGGGAGAGTTCTTCAGCACGATGGCGTGCTGACGGTGATGATGAAGTTACCGATGCAGGGCTTGGCCTAAGCACTACGATAATATGACCGAGGTGTAAAACTGTGGAGGGGGGCACCACACACGGCTAAAGATCAACTTGTGTGTCTATGGGGTCCCCCCCTCCCCCATATATATAAAGGAGGGGAGGAGGAGGCCAGCCGTCCCTAAGGGGCGCGCCCAAGAGGGGGAATCCTACTCCAAGTTGGAATCCCCCCCCTTTCCTAGTCCAAGTAGGAGAAGAAGGAATGAGAGGGAGAGGGACAGGGAAAGAGGGGCCGCGCCCCCTTGCCCTAGTCCTATTCGGAATCCCCTTGGGGGCGCCACCTCCTGCCTGATGCCCTCTCTCTCCCCTAAAGCGCACAAAGGCCCATTACTTCCCTGGGGGTTCCCGTAACCCCTGCGGCACTCCGGTTTTATCCGAAACTATCCGGAACACTTCCGATGTCCAAATAACATGGTCCAATATATCAATCTTTATGTCTCGACCATATCAAGATTCCTCGTCATGTCTGTGATCTCATCCGGGACTCCGAACAACCTTCGGTACATCAAATCACATAACTCATAATACAAATCATCATCGAACGTTAAGCGTGCGGACCCTACGGGTTCGAGAACTATGTAGACATGACTGATACACATCTCCGGTCAATAACCAATAGCGGAACATGGATGCTCATATTGGCTCCTACATATTCTACGAAGATCCTTATCGGTCAAACCGCATAAGAACGTACATTGTTCCCTTTGTCATTGGTATGTTACTTGCCTGAGATTCGATCGTCGGTATCATAATACCTAGTTCAATCTCGCTACCGGCAAGTATCTTTACTTGTTCCGTAATGCATCATCCCGTGACTAACTCATTAGTCACATTGGTTGAAAGGCTTATAGTGATGTGCATTACCAAGAGGGCCCAGAGATACCTCTCCGATACACGGAGTGACAAATCTGAATTTCGATCTATGCCAACCCAACGAACACCTTCGGAGACATCTGTAGAGCATCTTTATAATCACCCAGTTACGTTGTGACGTTTGATGGCACACAAGGTGTTCCTCCAGTATTCCGGAGTTGCATAATCTCATAGTCAGAGGAACATGTATAAGTCATGATGAAAGCAATAGCAATAAAACTAAACGATCATTATGCTAAGCTAACGGATGGGTCTTGTCCATCACATCATTCTCTAATGATGTGATCCCGTTCATCAAATGACAACACATGTCTATGGTCAGGAAACATAACCATCTTTGATTAACGAGCTAGTCAAGTAGAGGCATACTAGGGTAACTCTGTTTTGTCTATGTATTCACACATGTACTAAGTTTCTGGTTAATACAATTCTAGCATGAATAATAAACATTTATCATGATATACGAAATATAAATAACAACTTTATTATTGCCTCTAGGGCATATTTCCTTCAGTCTCCCACTTGAACTAGAGTCAATAATCTAGTTCACATCGCCATGTGATTTAACACCAATAGTTCACATCGCCATGTGACTAATACCCAAAGTGTTTTACTCGAGTCAATAATCTAGTTCACATCGCTATGTGATTAACACCCAAAGAGTACTAAGGTGTGATCATGTTTTGCTTGTGAGAGAAGCTTAGTCAATGGGTCTGTCACATTCAGAGCCATATGTATTTTGCAAATTTTTCTATGTCTACAATGCTCTGTATGAAGCTACTCTAGCTAATTGCTCCCACTTTCAATATGTATCCAGATTGAGACTCAGAGTCATCCGGATTGGTGTAAAAGCTTGCATCGGCGTAACTCTTTACGACGAACTCTTTATCACCTCCATAACCGAGAAATATCTCCTTAGTCTTCTAAGGATAATTTTGATCGCTGTCAAGTGATCCACTCCTGGATCAATATCGTACCCCCTTGCCAAACTCATGGCAAGGTACACAATAGGTTTGGTACACAACGTAGCATACTTTATAGAACCTATGGCTGAGGCATAGGGAATGACTTCCATTCTCTTTCTATTTTCTGCCATGGTCGTGTTTTGAGTTTTACTCAACTTTACACCTTGCAATACAGGCAAGAACTCCTTCTTTGAATATTCCGTTTTGAACTACTTCAAAAATCTTGTCAGGTATGTACTCATTGAAAAATCTTATCAAGCGTCTTGATCTATCTCTATGGATCTTGATGCCCAATATGTTAGCAGCTTCACCGAGGTCTTTCTTTGAAAAACTCCTTTCAAACACTCCTTTATGCTTTCCAGAAAATTCTACATCATTTCCGATCAAAAATATGTCATTCACATATACTTATCTGAAAGGTTGTAGTGCTCCCACTCACTTTCTTGTAAATAGAGGCTTCACCGCAAGTTTGTACAAAACTATATGCTTTGATCAACTTATCAAAGCGTATATTCCAACTCCGAGATGCTTGCACCGGTCCATAGATGGATCGCTGGAGCTTGCACATTTTGTTAGCATGTTTAGGATTGACAAAACCTTTTGGTTCTATCATATACAACTCTTCTTTAATAAATCCATTAAGGAATGTAGTTTTGATATCCATTTGTCAGATTTCATTAAATGTGGCAATTGCTAACATGATTCGAACAGACTTTAAGCATCGATACGAGTGAGAAAATCTCATCGTAGTCAACATCTTGAATTTGTCAAAAAAACCTTTTCGACAAGTCAAGCTTTGTAGATAGTAACACTACTATCAGCGTCTGTCTTCCTCTTGAAGATCCATTTATTCTCCATGGCTTGCCGATCATCGGGCAAATCAACCAAAGTCCACACTTTGTTCTCATACATGGATCCCATATCAGATTTCATGGCCTCAAGCCATTTTGCAGAATCTGGGCTCATCATCACTTCCTCATAGTTCATAGGTTCGTCATGGTCAAGTAACATGACCTCCGGAACAGGATTACCGTACAACTCTGGTGCGGATCTTGCTCTGGTCGACCTACGAGGTTTGGTAGTAACTTGATCAGAAGTTTCATGATCATTATCATTAGTTTCCTTACTTATTGGTGTAGGAATCACTAGAACTAATTTATGTGATGAACTACTTTCCAATAAGGGAGAAGGTACAATTACCTCATCAAGTTCTACTTTCCTCCCACTCACTTCTTTCGAGAGAAACTCCACTGGAAAGGATCCTTTTTTAGCAACGAATATCTTTCCTTCGGATCTGTGATAGAAGGTGTACCCAATAGTATCCTTTGGGTATCCTATGAAGACACATTTCTTCGATTTGGGTTCGAGCTTATTAGATTGAAGCTTTTCCACATAAGCATTGCAGCCCCAAACTTTAGGAAACAACAACTTGGGTTTCTTGCCAAACCACAGTTCATATGGTGTCGTCTCAACGGATTTCGATGGTGCCCTATTTAACGTGAATGCAGCCGTCTCTAAAGCATAACCCCAAAACGATAGTGGTAAATCGGTAAGAGACATCATAGATCACACCATATCTAATAAAGTACGGTCACGATGTTCGGACACACATTACACTGTGGTGTTCCAGGTGGCGTGAGCTGCGAAACTATTCCGCATTGTTTCAAATGAAGACCAAACTCATAACTCAAATATTCATCTCCACGATCAGATCGTAGAAACTTAATTTTCTTGTTACGATGATTTTCCACTTCACTCTAAAATTATTTGAACTTTTCAAATGTTTTAGACTTATGTTTCATCAAGTAAATATACCCATATCTGCTCAAATCATCTGTGAAGGTCAGAAAATAACGATACCCGCCGCGAGCATCAATACTCATCGGACCGCATACATCAGTATGTATCATTTCCAATAAGTCTGTTGCTCGCTCCATTGTTCCGTAGAATGGAGTCTTAGTCATCTTGCCCATGAGGCATGGTTCGCAAGCATCAAGTAATTCATAATCAAGTGATTCCAAAAGCCCATCAGCATGGAGTTTCTTCATGCGCTTTACACCAATATGACCAAAACGGCAGTGCCACAAAGAATTTGCACTATCATTATTAAACTTATATCTTTTGGTTTCAATACTATGAATATGTGTATCACTACTATCGAGATTCAATAAAAATTGACCACTCATCAAGGGTGCATGACCATAAAAGATATTACTCATATAAATAGAACAACCATTATTCTCTGATTTAAATGAATAACCATCTCGCATCAAAACAAGATCCAGATATAATGTTCATGCTTAACGCTGGCACCAAATAACAATTATTCAGGTCTAAAACTAATCCCGAAGGTAGATGTAGAGGTAGCGTGTCGCCCGCGATCACATCGACTTTGGAACCATTTCCCATGCGCATCGTCACCTCGTCCTTAGCCAATCTTCGCTTAATCCGTAGCCCCTGTTTTGAGTTGCAAATATGAGCAACAGAACCAGCATCAAATACCAACGCGCTACTGCGAGCATTAGTAAGGTACACATCAATAACATGTATATCAAATATACCTTTCACTTTGCCATCCTTCTTATCCGCCAAATACTTGGGGTAGTTCCGCTTCCAGTGACCAGTCCCTTTGCAGTAGAAGCACTCAGTCTCAGGCTTAGGTACAGACTTGGACTTCTTCACTTGAGCAGCAACTTGCTTGCCGTTCTTCTTGAAGTTCCCCTTCTTCCCTTTGCCCTTCTTCTTGAAACTAGTGGTCTTGTTGACCATCAACACTTGATGCTCCTTCTTGATTTCTATCTCCGCAGTCTTTAGCATTGCGAAGAGCTCGGGAATTGTCTTATCCATCCCTTGCATATTATAGTTCATCATGGAGCTTTTGTAGCTTGGTGGTAGTGATTGAAGAACTCTATCAATGACACTATCATCAGGAAGATTAACTCCCAGTTGAGTCAAGTGGTTGTGGTACCCAGACATTCTGAGTATATGTTCACTAATAGAACTATTCTCCTCCATCTTGCAGTTGTAGAACTTATTGGAGACTTCATATCTCTCAATCCGGGCATTTGCTTGAAATATTAACTTCAACTCCTGGAACAACTCATATGCTCCATGACGTTCAAAATGTCGTTGAAGTCCCGGTTCTAAGCCGTAAAGCATGGCACACTGAACTATCGAGTAATCATCAGCTTTGCTCTGCCAGACGTTCTTAACATCATTAGTAGCGTTTGCAACAGGCCTAGCACCTAGTGGTACTTCCAGGACGTAATTCTTCTGCGCAACAATGAGGATAATCCTCAAGTTATGCACCCAGTCCGTGTAATTCCTACCATCATCTTTCAACTTAGCTTTCTCTAGGAACGCATTAAAATTCAAAGGAACAGTAGCACGGGCCATTAATCTACAACAACATAGACATGCAAAATACTATCAGGTACTAAGTTCATGATAAATTAAAGTTCAATTAATCATATTACTAAAGAACTCCCACTTAGATAGACATCCCTCTAGTCATCTAAATGATCACGTGATCCATATAAACTAAACCATGTCCGATCATCACGTGAGATGGAGAAGTTTTCAATGGTGAACATCACTATGTTGATCATATCTACTATATGATTCATGATCGACCTTTCGGTCTCAGTGTTCCGAGGCCATATCTGCATATGCTAGGCTCGTCAAGTTTAACCTGAGTATTCTGCTTGTGCAAAACTGCCTTGCACCCGTTGTATGTGAACTTAGAGGTTATCACACCCGATCATCACATGGTGTCTCGGCACGATGAACTGTAGCAACGGTGCATACTCGGGGAGAACACTTGTACCATAAAATTTAGTGAGAGATCATCTTATAATGCTACTGCCATACTAAGCAAAATAAGATGCATAAAGGATAAACATCACATGTAATCAATATAAGTGATATGATATGGTCATCATCATCTTGTGCCTTTGATCTCCATCTCCAAAGCACCGTCATGATCACCATCGTCACCGGCTTGACACCTTGATCTCCATCACAGCATCGTTGTCGTCTCGCCAACTATTGCTTCTACGACTCTCGCTACCGCTTAGTGATAAAGTAAAGCAATTACATGGTGGTTGCATTTCATACAATAAAGCGACAACCATATGGCTCCTGTCAGTTGCCGATAACTTCTACAAAACATGATCATCTCATACAACAATTTATATCATCACGTCTTGACCATATCACATCACAACATGCCCTGCAAAAACAAGTTAGACGTCGTCTACTTTGTTGTTGCAAGTTTTACGTGGCTGCTACGGGCTTCTAGTAAGAACCGTTCTTACCTACGCATCAAAAACCACAACAATTTTTTGTCAAGTGTGATGTTTTAACCTTCAACAAGGACCGGGCATAGTCAAACTCGATTCAACTAAAGCTGGAGAAATAGACACCCACTAGCCACCTGTGTGCAAAGCACGGTGGCAGAACCAGTCTCATGAACGTGGTCATGTAATGTCGGTCTGGGCCGCTTCATCCAACAATACCGCCGAATCAAAGTATGACATGCTGGTAAGCAGTATGACTATTATCGCCTACAACTCTTTGTGTTCTACTCGTGCATATAACATCTATGCATAGACCTGGCTCGGATGCCACTGTTGGGGAACGCAGTATTTCAAAAAAAATCCTACGATCACGCAAGATCTATCTAGGAGATGCATAGCAACAAGAGGGGGAGAGTGTGTCTACGTACCCTCGTAGACCGAAAGTGGAAGCATTCAGTAACGTGGTTGATGTAGTCGAACGTCTTCGCGATCCAACCGATCAAGTACCGAACGCACGACACCTCCACGATCTGCACACGTTTGGCTCGGTGATGGCCCTCGAACTCTTGATCTAGTTGAGGCCGAGGGAGAGTTTCGTCAGCATGACGGAGTGTTGACGGTGATGATGAAGTTACCAATACAAGGCTTCGCCTAAGCACTACGATAGTATGACCGAGGTGTAAAAAATGTGGAGGGGGGCACCACACACGGCTAAAGATCAACTTGTGTGTCTATGGGGTACAATAGCAATAAAACTAAACGATCATTATGTTAAGCTAACGGATGGGTCTTGTCCATCACATCATTCTCCAATGATGTGATCCCGTTCATCAAATGACAACACATGTCTATGGTCAGGAAACATAATCATCTTTGATTAACGAGCTAGTCAAGTAGAGGCATACTAGGGACACCCTGTTTTGTCTATGTATTCACACATGTACTAAGTTTCCAGATAATACAATTCTAGCATGAATAATAAACATTTATCATGATATAAGGAAATATAAATTACAACTTTATTATTGCTTCTAGGGCATATTTCCTTCATCATGTTGGGTGATAGTTGATTTGATCTTGTTGAAAAATAGAAACTTTGTGCGCCAGTCACAGAATTATTAAAAATCACAAAAGAGCGATAAAATCCTGATTTTTGTAAACAAGATTGATATGCAAATTTCCCACATTGTCCAATTTTTTAGAATTTTTGGAGTTACAGAAGTATTCGTAGTTTTCAGATTGCTACAAACTATTCTGTTTTTGACACATTCTGTTTATTTGCATTGTGTGCTTATTTTGATGAATCTATGGACTTTATCGGGGGATATAAGCCATAGCAAAGTTGGAATACAGTAGATATAATGCAAAAATAAAATATGAATGGGTTTGCAACAGTACTTAGAGTAGTGATTTGCTTTGTTATACTAACGGATCTCATGAAGGTTTTGTTGAGTTTTGTGTGATTGAAGTTGATGAGGACATCAATACCATTGTTACACCTACAGCCCTTGTTGTTGTACATACTGGACCAATTACTAGAGCTCGCGTACGCCAATTAAATTATCAGGTACTTTCGTTTCTTGGTGATGAGTCTAATGTTCATGAGAACAAGCTGCTGCCTAAATTGGATACATTTGTTTTGCTTACAAATGAAGGGCCTGGCATGGATAAGAAGGATGAACACTAGAGCAAGACCAAGCATGGAGATGATGGCATGTGCAAGGGGAACAAGAATGGAGTTACGAGTGATGATTTTAGGACTTTGAAACCACCATAAGGAGTGCATGAAGCCTTGGACGAAATATACAAGATGCCACTTCATAAATTTCATCCAGAGGCTATTCTAGGTGTTGCGGCAACTTATTCTTGGGCCAGGCCCATGTTACTTCAAAATACTTAAGTATAGGTTGTTTTTAGAGCCCGTATGTGTGGGGAAACAAGAGTTAGGGTTGCTTTCGGACCCCTCTTCCAAGGGCCATGAAATTCCCCCCTCCTACTCCATATATACAGCCCTTAGAGCGTCGTTTAGACTTTTTGTTTTGTTTAGATTGAAAGTTCACCATAGCTGCAACTTCGCGTACTTCGTTTGTGTTCAACGACCAGACCAAGACGTCACAGAACCCCACCTTCATTAATAAAGCTTTCCTCTTATATTTGCAATATCCTGATTGCAATCTCAGTTTCTTGCCTGTTCTTCGTTTGCTCGCAGGAAATTGTCGGGGAAACGACACCTATGGGATCCCAGGGAATCCCTTCTATGGTTGGTGGGGCATGGAGCTGTGCAAAGAGCACGTCTAAAGGATCAGCGCGAGGGGATTTTTATCCAGGTTCGGGCCGCAAATGATGCGTAAAATCCTAGTCCCGCTTTTGTGTATATTTGGTGTTCTTGAGCTCTCGAACTAGCGCTGGTGCATGCCCAGTCCAAAAAGTCTGAATCCTTCCTCAGTACGCCTTGTGCCTCCTTTTATATGTCAAAGGGGTCACCACAGTGGCACACATGAGGTAGAAAGTATCTACAGTGTACAAGTTTATCACCTGGCACCATAGGAAAAACACATTTAATGTGCTGCCTACATGCCCTCTTGCTTTATCGAGGACGGCAACGAAGCTCGTCCCGTCTGTCGCCGCCTCGCCTAGCTTCGACACACGTACAAAATGATGAGGCATGCAGCGGCATGCTGGCTGGCTGGTTGCTGAGCTGGTGCGGTAACAGGGTCTTCACGAAGATCCGCATGCCACCACGCAGGTGCTTGACTAGTTGGCCTAGAAGTTGCATGCTGCCACGCAGGCGCTCGCCTAGTTGGCAGGCTGGTCGCCGCGTTGGAACGGGCACGGGGAAGCAAAACTTTGGCGGGCGTGGGCCTAGCCTTGGCCCCGCAAATGCCCCTGGCAAGGGTCTTGCCAGGGTCTTGTGGCCGTCCCCGGCAAGGGTCTTGCCGGGGTCTTCATCTGTCCCCAGCAAGGATCTTGCCGGGGGCCTTCGTCTTCTGGATTCTATCTAGATTTGCAAGCCTTTGGTCCTCACAAAGATATGCATGCCACCATGCAGGCGCCCCGAGTCTTGGTCTTGATGTTGTCGGTGGTGTCAGAACTCTCAGGCTCAAGGGTGGCGGCCTTGCTGGTATTGGGCAAGTCGCCCTAGCAAGGCTCTTGCCGGGGCTATGTAGGCTTCCCGGGCAAGGGCATTGTCGGGGGAAGTCTACCTTGTCCTTTTGCTCTTCGCGACTCTGGCTTGAGTACTGCCTTGGCAGCCTTGTACCTTTCCTTCCTCTTCCCCACCAAGCATGGCCACAGGTGTGGCTACGACTGCCCGTGCACAAGTAAAGGGGTACAAAAAGGCCCCTACTTTTGTACACCGGCAGTAGCTCTCGGGCCTGGGCCACACATAAGCGCAAAGTGTTATTGGGCTAGGCCCAGAACGGTTTGCGGGCACGCGTGGCAGAGTTTTATCCATAGTAACTTCCTCGCCATTTGCGCTTCCCCATGACCCGCGTTGAGTGCGTGATGTGGGGGTCGTGCGTGGGAAGGCTGCAGCGTGCTTGCGTCATATCACGGTGAATAGTAAAGAGGCGGCCCATGTCTTCCCCATAAAAAAGATGAAGCCACAGGGGCGCGGCCCATTTATAAAGTGGACTCAGGTCATGGCCATCATGGCGCTCGCGCTCCATGATCACGGGGCGGGAAACGGTCGTTCCATTTGCCTTCTTAATCCCGGCCTACCCGCCACGTGTCCCCCATGCCTCAGGGAGGGTAGGTGGCGGATATGGAGGGCACGGGCATTAATGCCGAGCCGGGAAGCCAGGAGTTGCTGATTAGAGCAGTGGGTCGGTCCTGATTCCCTGCGCCTCCAGCAACCGGATTCGTTGAGTGGGGCGGCCTCCCTTAGGTTGGCGGGCCGAGCCCCGGCCCCGCCCCTCTATAAAAAGGGGAGAGGGACAGTATCTTTATGCATTCGTATCCTTCCAGCGTTATCCCGTTCTTCCCTTCGCCATGGTGAGAGGCCGCGCCGGTGCTCCAGTGGCGATGACGAGGGCTTCTGCTCGACAGCGTGTCCCCCTCCTCCGGAGCTCATGGCAGCAGAGCCTGTTGTGAGAGGAAGAGGGAGGGGTTGAGTCCGATGCCACTGTGGCGCTTGGGGGAGAGGAGGATGGGGCGGCGCACCGGCTGCGCTTCCGCCAGCGGCCCTTCCCCCAATGGAGGGCCATGTCGGAGACCAGCCCTGCGAGTTCTTCATCAGGCTGTACAAGCCGGTGTGCGGTCACCTCCGCCTCCCCACCCCGTTTGCTCGGGTAATGGAGCTTGACCCGCCGCAGGCCTTGAGGCTACATATGAGGAGCTGCGGGAATGGCGGCATGCGGGTCGACATCGACTTCCCCGTCCCTCATGTCATGTATCTCCGCCGTGGGTGGTAGACCTTTGCCCTCGCCTATAGCCTGTCGGAGGGGCTCATTCTCCATTTCAAATTAATGGAGAATGGCCTGCTCTCCGTCAAGGTCTTCGGGCACTTGGGAACCCGCTTAAGGTGTTGCGTGGAGAGCTCCGTCGACAACGAAACGTCCTCCTCCGGCGATAGTGACGAGGAGGACAGCGACGGCGACGACGAGGGTAGCGGGTAGGAGGACGGTGAAAGCAAAAGTGCTCCCTGGGTTATTTCGGTAATTAATGTCAACATATCTCTTATTGGAATAATACTTTCATCTAGCATATTTCAGATAAGTCCAACAGTGGAGTGGCATGGACTAGAGGATGTGGGACCCCTTCAAGATGATGAAGACAAATGATTGGCTCAAGCTCAAAGCTCGGGACTCTACATTTTTTATTTTAGTGATCCAAGATCACATTGAGTCCATAGGAAAGCCAATACTATTACGAGGGGATGAGGTGTTGCTTAATGAGGTTCTTGCTCAAAGTGCTTAGTGCTATGCTCCACAAAGCTCATATCCAAATATATCCCAAACCAAAAGTTAAACTCGGCCCCACTGAAACTTTCTATCCGGCGCCACCGAGTTCTCTTGACACAGCCACTGCTAGAAACCCTAATCAATTCGATCTCACCGATGGGATCTCGGTCTCACCGAGATGGGCTTGCAAACTCTCTGTTGCCTATTGCATTAATTTTGGTCTCACCAAAACATGACATCGGTCCCACCGAGTTTGCTTGGCCAACTCTCTGTTTAGCTTATTACCAAAATCGGTCCCGCTGAATTTGTGTAATAGGTTCAACCGAGATGAGGCTTTACCCTAACCCTAGCACATCGGTCCCACCGAGTTGATCAAGTCGGTCCCACCGAAAAGCCTAACGGTCACATTATGAACTAAATCGGTCTGACCGAGTTGTATGATTCGGTCCAACCAAGTTTGTGATTTGTGTGTAACGATTAGATTTTGTGTGGAGGCTATATATACCCCTCCACACACTCTTCATTCGTGGAGAGAGCCATCAGAACATGCCTACACTTCCAACATACATTTTCTATGAGAGAACCACCTACACTTGTGTTGAGGTCAAGATACTTCATTCCAACCACATAAATCTTGATCTCTAGCCTTCCCCAAGTTGCTTTCCACTCAAATCATCTTTCCACCAAATCCTATCCTGTGAGAGAGAGTTGAGTGTTGGGGAGACTATCATTTGAAGCAAAAGAGCAAGGAGTTCATCATCAACACACCATTTCTTAACTCTTGGAGAGTGGTGTCTCCTAGATTGGTTAGGTGTCACTTGGGAGCCTCCGTCAAGATTGTGGAGTTGAACCAAGGAGTTTGTACGGGCAAGGAGATCGCCTACTTCGTGAAGATCTACCCTAGTGAGGCAAGTCCTTCGTGGGCGATGGCCATGGTGGGATAGACAAGGTTGCTTCTTCGTGGACCCTTCGTGGGTGGAGCCTTCCGTGCACTCGCGCAACCGTTACCCTTCGTGGGTTGAAGTCTCCATCAATGTGGATGTACGATAGCACCACCTATCGGAACCACGCCAAAAATCTCCGTGTCTCCAATTGCGTTTGCACACTCCAATCCCATCCATTTACATTCTTGCAACTTGCATGACTTACTTTCCGCTGCTCATATACTCTTGTCATGCTTGCTTGAGATGTATTGTGAATGTTCAAACTTGTGCCAAAACACCACTTCAACTAAAATAAATTAAAAACTGCAACTTTTCTTGCTAAGAGTCTATTCACCCCCCTCTAGACACCTCTTCTCGATCCTACAATTGTTATCAGAGCATTGGTCTCCATTGCTTTGGTTTAAACACCTTTGGAGGAAGATGGATGAGTCTACGTTGGAGAGTCTTAGATATAGAGTCCCTATTCTTGATGGACAGTATTTTCATGAGTGGAAAAATGAGATGCTTGAGATCTTCAATGAATATCATTTGACCAAGTACATTACTACTCCTTGTGCTCGCATTGTTGATCTTTTGCATCCTACCCTTTATGAGTCTACTGACATGATCCGCAATCTTAGAACGGTCAATTTAATCACTAGAGATTTGCCTAGAAACTTGCTTGCTAGCTTGCCTACTTTTGATTGTGCCTACACCTTATGGAGATTTCTTGAGGAACGATTCCCAAATTATTCCTTGAAATTCCTAGATGAGATTCTTCATAAGTCTATTGCCTTGAGTAATATGAGTTCTAATGATCCCAAGTTTGGTGATTGCTTATTTGAGCTTACTAATCTTAAGAGTGCAAAAGGATATGTTGGAATTATTAGCAATATCATTTCCGAAGTCATTAGAATCCATAGAGATGAACATTGTTATGGTCACACTTCTAATGAATTACCCTCTCTAGGAGTTGATCCATCACATGACGATGTTGAACATGGATACTATGATGAGGGTGATGATAGTGACTATGATCTTGATGATGCGATGAGACACTTTGGTCTTATGGCTAATCTTCGCGGCTACATGGCTGTAGGAAAGGAATGGGTCCTTGATAGTGGATGTATTAATCATATGACCGGAGACAAAGATATGTTTCGTGAGCTTGCTGAAAACAACGATCCTCGAAAGTATGTCACTTTCGGTGATAACTCAAAGGGTAAGGTGGTCGGCCTTGGTAAGGTGGCCATCTCACAGGATAGCTCCATACAAAATGTTATGCTCGTTGAATCTCTTGGCTACAATTTACTTTCCGTATCTAGACTTGCCGACTTTGGTTTCAATGTCCTATTTACTGAAGTAGATTGCCAAGTGTTTCGTAGAGATAACCATAGAATGGTCTTTACCGATATACATAGAGGTGATCTTTACATTGTTGATTTCACTAAAAAGGCTCAACCTAGAACTTGCTTAATTGCTAAATCTTCTAAAGGCTGGTTGTGGCATAGAAGGCTAGGTCATGTGGGCATGCGAAATCTTGATAAGCTTATTAAAGGTGATCATATCCTTGGTGTAAAAGATGTTATATTTGACAAGGATAGACTTCGTAGTGCTTGTCAAGCAGGAAAACAAGTTGGAGGAAGTCACCCCGTGAAGAACATTATGACCACGAAAAGACCGCTCGAGCTACTTCATATGGATCTTTTTGGTCCCAATGCCTATAAAAGTCTCGGTGGTAACTCATCCGGTCTGGTTATAGTTGATGATTTTTCAAGATTTACGTGGGTGTTCTTTCTTGATGATAAATCACAGGTCCAACAGATCTTCAAGAACTTTCCTAGGAAGGCGCAAAATCAATTTGAAGTGAAGATCAAGAAGGTTCGCAGCGACAGCGGAACGGAGTTCAAGAACGCAAATGTGGATACCTTTCTTGACGAAGAAGGGATCTCACATGAGTTCTCGGCTACGTACACACCTCAACAAAATGGAGTTGTTGAGAGGAAGAACCGAACTCTTATTGAGATGGCTAGAACGATGCTTGATGAGTACAAGACTGCAAACACTTTTTGGCGGAAGCGGTTGAGACAGCTTGTCATGCAACAAATCGCTTGTATCTTAACAAGCTACTCGGCAAGACGGCATACGAGCTCCTCATCGGTAACAAACCCCAAGTTGGATACTTTCGAGTATTCGGCTCAAAGTGCTACATTCTTGATAAGCATCATCGTTCTAAATTTGCTCCTAAATGTCAAGAAGGTTTCCTACTTGGCTATGGCTCAAACTCTCACACTTACCGGGCCTACAACAATTTCACCCGAAAGGTTGAAGAGACGGTAGATGTGAAGTTTGATGAATCTAACGGCTCGCAAGTAGAGCAATTGCCAATTGATGTAGGAGAAAAGACCCTTCAGAAGCAATTCATGACTTGTCTATCGGCAAGATTCGTCCAACGGAGGTGAAGGAGAGTACCTCATCCATCCAAGTGGAAGCTTCCACCTCACGACAAAGTGAACCAAGAGTTGACCTGGAAGCATCCACGAGTGGGACACACCAAGATGAAGAAAACGAGGACGTACACCAAGATGAACCTCATCAACCTCCTTCTCCACCACGACAAGAGAATGGCTACGTCAACAATGAAGAAGGCCAAGAAGAAGAAGAACAAGATTAAGAAGATGTTCCACCCCAACCCAAGCAAAAGCTTCCACGAGTTCGAGCAAGAGTCGCCAAAGACCATCCCGTTGAGCAAATCTACAATGATATCCAAACCGGGAGAATCACTCACTCTAAAACTCGTTTGGCTAACTTTTGTGAACATTATTCATTCATCTCTAGCATTGAACCTATGAAGGTTGAAGAAGCATTGAAAGATCCGGATTGGATAAAGGCCATGCATGAAGAGCTACACAACTTTGAGAGAAATCAAGTGTGTACATTGGTCGAGAAGCCCGACAACAACCACAACAGCATCGGTACCAAATGGGTGTTTCGCAACAAGCAAGACGAAGATGGTCAAGTCGTCTGCAACAAAGCTCGTCTAGTCGCCCAAGGCTACACTCAAGTCGAAGGTATGGACTACGGTGAGACATATGCCCCCGTTGCTAGACTTGAGCCCATCCGCATCTTACTTGCCTATGCTAATTGCCATGATATCACTTTATACCAAATGGACATTAAAAGTGCTTTTCTAAATGGTGAAATTGAGGAGGAAGTCTATGTTAAACAACCTCCAGGCTTTGTCAATCCTAAGAAACCCGATCATGTCTACGAACTTCACAAAGCCCTTTATGGTCTTAAACAAGCTCTTAGAGCGTGGTATAAATGCGTGACCAAGTTCCTTATTGAAAAAGGCTTTGAAATTGGAAAAATAGATTCTACTCTTTTTACTAAAAGGGTTAATGGTGAGTTATTCGTATGTCAAATTTATGTTGATGATATCATATTTGGCTCAACTAACCCTCATTTTAGCGAGAAGTTTGGAAAGCTAATGTCGAAGAAGTTTGAGATGTCTATGATGAGTGAACTCAAGTTCTTTCTTGGTTTGCAAATCAAGCAAACTAAGAAGGCACCTTTGTCTCTCAAACAAAGTACACCAAGGACTTATGCAAGAAGTTCAACATGAAAGAAAGCAAAGGTATGAAAACTCCCATGCCTACTAGTGGACATCTTGACTTGACTAAGGATGGTGAACCGGTTGATCAAAAAGTTTACCGCTCTATGATCGGTTCATTGTTATATCTATGTGCCTCTTGTCCCGATATTATGCTAAGTGTGTGCATGTGTGCACGATATCAAGCGGCCCCCAAAGAATGTCATCTTAAGGTTGTGAAAAGGATAGTGAGATACTTAATACATACACCAAATTTTGGCATTTGGTATCCTAAGAGGTCGTCTTTTGATCTTGTTGGCTACTCCGACTCGGACTATGCCAGAGACAAGGTTGACAGAAAGTCCACTTCGGGTACTTGTAAATTTCTTAGTAGATCTCTTGTCTCTTGGTCTTCCAAGAAACAAAACTCGGTATCCTTATCCACCGCCCAAGCGGAATACATTGCCGCTGGTTCATGTTGTGCTCAGTTACTTTGGATGACCCAAACTCTTAAAGATTAGGGGATCAATTGAAACATGTTCCATTGCTTTGTGACAATTAGAGTGCTATTAAGATTGCTCACAATCCCGTGCAACATTCTCGAACTAAGTATATTGAAGTTCATCATCATTTCATTCGAGATCATGTTGCTAAAGGGGACATTGATCTTAAGCATGTTCGTACCGATAAGCAATTGGCGGATATATTCACCAACCCACTTGATGAGAAAGTCTTTTGCAATTTGAGAGGTGAATTGAACATCATTGATGCTTCAAACTTGGAGTAGGAACTTCATTTGGATACATGCAAGGCATGAATCTATGACAAATCCTTGATATTTCTCTTATGATGATATGCATATGTCTTGGATATATTTGCACCCTTGCATGTTATCTAACCCTTGTAGGTACTTGGATGAATCTAAATCTATGAGATAGCAACCCACTCCCATCTTGAGAGATCTCTACATCACCAAGTCTCTACAATACGGTGGTTGATGACAAGGAAGCACAAAACCCTTCAACATATCCTTTGACAAATTATATGTATCAAATTTCATGATTGTCATGTTGGATACACAAGTCCTCTTTCTTGCAAAACTGACCCATGTAGGTAGATGACCTCAACTCCAAGTGGTGCTCCCAACCATTCTTGTGCTACATCAACCTTGAGCACCCCACGCAAGTTCAACTACATGATCAATATCAACACCACCACCCAAGGTATGTCATTCCATCTTAGAGAAGCTTTACCTCAAGACATAGGTCAAAGCAACTCAACAAGATGTGAATACATCAAATGCTTAAACAAAACATGGTAACCCCATTTTGAGCTTAAACGATGAGTATGACTTACGATCAAGTGTTCTTGCTTAACTCCTCAGTCAATATACTCTAACATAGGTGACTTTGTCACCGCCCAATTCTAGATGAAGTTCTCTAGTGTTTCCTTGAGTTTTTGCAAACTTCATCTAGATTTTCTTTTCTTTGTTTTGTTCTGCATTCCTTGCATCCAATTCCTTGCAAATCCTTGTGAGATCTCTCTTGTCTAGTGAGCTGAGGTGACAACTGTTCTCTCTATGATAAACTCGATCACACCAGTTTGTTGTATTCGGTCCAACCGAACTCTTTCGGGGCAACCGGAACACACCACTCGGTGCAACCGATTTCACTATAGGAAAGACAACTTGTCACTTGTTCCTGCATTCTTTTTACTCCAGCTCAACTCAATGATTCTTGTCCTCTACCAGCATCACATTTGACTTGCTGCTTTGCTTTGTGACTCAAGGACCAAACCCATTTGTAAGAAACATCCAGAAGAACCCTTCTTGGAAATTGATGTCAAAGGGGGAGAGAGAGATCACATCAAAGCTTAATCATTTCTATAGGGGGACAGAGTTCTTCAATGAGAAAAAAGTATCACATCAAAGACCCCAGATGCTTGGTGTTCAAGAGGAGAGAAGTTACATGTCTTTAAGAGGGGAAAGACATGTTCATATTTGATTGTTTGCATTTGTTTTTTTTTCATTTCTCTGATTTTCTGTTCCCTATCTTCTCCCAGTATCCCAAGCAAGATTCAGGGGGATCAAGACATCTAAGGGAAGGAAATCCTTGAATTCATTGCATATCTTTACCTTTGGGGACATGTCTATATCCAATAGAGTACTCAGTACTCACTCTCTACATGTCATCCCAGTCTTGGTACTCTTGTGGTTTCTTTGTTTACTCTGGCTAGTAGATGTATCTGTGTTATCTAACCTTGTTTACTCAGGTTCATTTCTCCTAAGCCAACTCAAGACCACAAGGTAAGTATATGCATCACACTCATGTGCATGAGGACTTCTTGTTGATGTACATATTGTTTGCAAGAACGACTCATGAGAATGTAGGTACATTTCCTATATTTACATCTTTTGCTCTGATGCATGCAGCCAAGATACATGTAACACATTGCTTACTCTGGCATGCTATGCATTCACATGTTCTTATATTCCATATTTACATGATTGCATACATATAGGGGGAGCCTATGCATGTTACATGTCTTTCCAAAGCTTTACCTATTATTCTCTATATCTTTATCTAAAGCTTTGATGTATGTTGTCATCAATTACCAAAAAGGGGGAGATTGAAAGCACAAGTACTCCCCGGGTGATTTTGGTAATTAATGCCAACATATCTCTTGTTGTACTAATACTTTCATCTAGCATATTTCAGATAAGTCCAACAGTGGAGTGGCATGGACTAGAGGGTGTGGGACCCCTTCAAGATGATGAAGACAAATGATTGGCTCAAGCTCAAAGCTCAGGACTCTACATTTTTCATTTTAGTGATCAAGGATCACATTGAGTCCATAGGAAAGCCAATACTATTAAGAGGGGATGAGGTGTTGCTTAATGAGGTTCTTGCTCAAAGTGCTTAGTGATATGCTCCACAACCCTCATATCGAAATATATCCCAAACCAAAAGTTAAACTCAGCCCCACCGAAACTTTCTATCCAGCGCCACCGAGTTCTCTTGACACAGCCACTGCCAGAAACCCTAATCAATTCGATCTCACCGATGGGATCTCGGTCTCACCGAGATGGGCTTGCAAACTCTCTGTTGCCTATTGCATTAATTTCGGTCTCACCGAAACATGACATCGGTCCCACCGAGTTTGCTTGGCCAACTCTCTGTTTAGCTTATTACCAAAATCGATCCCGCCGAATTTGTGTAATCGTTTCAACCGAGATGAGGCTTTACCTAACCCTAGCACATCGGTCCCATCGAGTTGATCAAGTCGGTCCCACCGAAAAGCCTAACGGTCACATTATGTACTAAATCGGTCTGACCGAGTTGTATGATTCGGTCCCACCGAGTTTGTGATTTGTGTCTAACGATTAGATTTTGTGTGGAGGCTGTATATACCCCTCCACCCACTCTTCATTCATGGAGAGAGCCATCAGAACATGCCTACACTTCCAACATACATTTCCTGTGAGAGAACCACCTACACTTGTGTTGAGGTCAAGATACTTCATTCCAACCACATAAATCTTGATCTCTAGCCTTCCCCAAGTTGCTTTCCACTCAAATCATCTTTCCACCAAATCCTATCCTGTGAGAGAGAGTTGAGTGTTGGGGAGACTATCATTTGAAGCACAAGAGCAAGGAGTTCATCATCAACACACCATTTCTTACCTCTTGGAGAGTGGTGTCTCCTAGATTGGTTAGGTGTCACTTGGGAGCCTCCGTCAAGATTGTGGAGTTGAACCAAGGAGTTTGTACGGGCAAGGAGATCGCCTACTTCGTGAAGATCTACCCTAGTGAGGCAAGTCCTTCATGGGCGATGGCCATGGTGGGATAGACAAGGTTGCTTCTTCGTGGACCCTTCGTGGGTGGAGCCCTCCGTGGAGTCGCGCAACCGTTACCCTTCGTGTGTTGGAGTCTCCATCAATGTGGATGTATGATAGCACCACCTATCGGAACCATGCCAAAAATCTCTGTGTCTCCAATTGCGTTTGCACACTCGAATCCCATCCCTTTGCATTCTTGCAACTTGCATGACTTACTTTCCGCTGCTCATATACTCTTGTCATGCTTGCTTGAGAGGTATTGTGAATGTTCAAACTTGTGCCAAAACTCCACTTCAACTTAAAGAAATTAAAAACTGTAACTTTTCTTGCTAAGAGTCTATTCACCCTGCTCTAGACACCTCTTCTCGATCCTACAGACGGCGATTCCGACTCCGGTTGACCGTTGGCGGCACTATCGTCATCTGCATCGCCCTCCTCCCTCGGCCACGCGCCTTGCCGAGGGTCATCCCCGCCATGCTCTCCATCGGCGTGTTCCCCGTCGCCCCTTCTTTGCCTTAACCTATCGCACCTGGGAGGAAAGGGCCAAGAACGGAGATCACGGGGCACTTATCTTTCTTTTAACTTGTAAGCACTTGCCAAATCTTAATTTCTAAGTAATGTCATCTCTCGAGCCCATGCTTGTGTCCCATAACATTCGTACTTGTATAAGCATGTCAATGAAAAAGACCAGCCTTGCTAGGAACCCGTGCACGTATACGTTCGTGCAGAGGCGAAATGCCTCCTTAATGCAAATAAACGCGTCCTCGCGGCAAGCCGTCTTGTCTGTGCCTTCTACGCCTGCCGGAGAATCACATCTGTTGGATTACAGACAAAGGGTCCAGCCCCTCGTCAATTGATAACCCACAAGTATAGGGGATCACAACAGTTTTCGAGGGTAGAGTATTCAACCCAAATTTATTGATTCGACACAAGGGGAGCCAAAGAATATTCTCAGTATTAGCAGCTGAGTTGTCAATTCAACCACATGTGGAAAACTTAATATCTGCAGCAAAGTATTTAGTAGCAAAGTAATATGATAGTAGCGGTAAGGGTAGCAAAAGTAACAATAGCAGTTTTGTAGTGATTGTAACAGTGGCAACGGAAAAGTAACTAAGCAAAGATCAATATGTGAAAAGCTTGTAGGCAATGGATCAGTGATGGATAATTATGTCGGATGCGATTCCTCATGCAATAGTTATAACATAGGGTGACACAAAACTAGCTCCGGTTCATCAATGTAATGTAGGCATGTATTCCGAATATAGTCATACGTGCTTATGGAAAAGAACTTGCATGACATCTTTTATCCTACCCTCCCGTGGCAGTGGGGTCCTATTGGAAACTAAGGGATATTAAGGCCCCCTTTTAATAGAGTACCGGACCAAAGCATTAACACTTAGTGAATACATGAACTCCTCAAACTACGGTCATCACCGGTAAGTATCCGGATTATTGTCACTTCGGGGTTAACGGATCATAACACATAATAGGTGACTATAGACTTGCAAGATAGGATCAAGAACTCACATATATTCATGAAAACATAATAGGTTCAGATCTGAAATCGTGGAACTCGGGCCCTAGTGACAAGCATTAAGCATAGCAAAGTCATAGCAACATCAATCTAAGAACATAATGGATACTAGGGATCAAACCCTAACAAAACTAACTCGATTACATGATAAATTTCATCCAACCCATCGCCGCCCAGCAAGCCTACGATGGAATTACTCACGCACAGCGGTGAGCATCATGAAATTGGTGATGGAGGAAGGTTTATGATGACGATGGCGGCGGATTCCCCTCTCTGGAGCCCCGAACGGACTCCAGATCAGCCCTACCTAGAGATATTAGGGCTTGGCTACGGCTTCGTATCGTAAAACACGATGAATCCTTCTCCCTGATTTTTTTTCTCCCCGAACATGAATATATAGAGTTGGAGTTGAGGTCGGTGGAGCGTCAGGGGGGCCACAGGGCAGGGGCGCCCCCCCACCCTCGTGGACAGGGTGTGGGCCCCCTGGCCTCGATTCTTTCGACGGTATTTTTTATATATTCCAAAAATATTCTCTATTGATTTTCAGGTCATTCCGAGAACTTTTATTTCTGCACAAAAATAGCACCATGGCAATTCTGCGGAAAATAGCGTCAGTCTGGGTTAGTTCCATTCAAATCATGCAAGTTAGAGTCCAAAACAAGGGCAAAAGTGTTTGGAAAAGTAGATACGATGGAGACGTATCAACTCCCCCAAGCTTAAACTTTTGCTTGTCCTCAAGAAATTCAGTTGATAAACTGAAAGTGATAAAGAAAAACTTTTACAAACTCGGTTTGCTCTTGTTGTTGTAATGTAAAGCTAGCATTCATGTTTTCAGCAAAGATTATGAACTAACCATATTCACAATAACATTTAGGTCTCATGTTTACTCATATCAATGGCATAATCAACTAGCGAGCAATAATAATAAATCTTGGATGACAACACTTTCTCAAAACAATCATAATATGATATAACAAGATGGTATCTTGCTAGCCCTTTCTGAGACCACAAAACAAAAATGCAGAGCACCCCTGAAGATCAAGGGCTAACTAGAAATTGTAATTCATGGTAAAAGAGATCCAGTCATATTCAATGTAAACTAATAATAATACATGCAAATGACAGCCGTGCTCTCCAACTGGTGTTTTTAAATAAGAGGATGATGACTCAACATAAAAGTAAATGGATAAGCCCTTCACAGAGGGAAGAAGGGATTTGTAGAGGTGCCAGAGCTCGATTTTGAAATAGAGATGAATAATATTTTGAGCGGTATACTTTCGTTGTCAACATAACAACCGAGAGATCTTGATATCTTCCACGCTACACACATTATAGGGGGTTCCCAAGCAGAATGGTAAAGTTTATACTCCCCCACCACCAACAAGCATCAATCCATGGCTTGCCCGAAACAACGGGTGCCTCCAACTAACAACAATCCTGGGGGCGTTTTGTTTGCAATTATTTTGATTTGGTTTGAGCATGGGACTGGGCATCCGGTGACCAGCCATTTTCTCGTGTGTGAGGAGCAGAGTCCACTCCTCTTGAGAATAACCCGCCTAGCATGGAAGATACAGACAACCCTAGTTGATACATGAGCTATTCGAGCATACAAAACAGAATTTTTATTTGAAGGTTTAGAGTTTGGCACATACAAATTTACTTGGAACGGCAGGTAGATACCGCATGTAGGAAGGTATTGTGGACTCGTATGGAATAACTTTTGGGGTTTATGGAGTTGGATGCACAAGCAGTATTCCCGCTTAGTACAAGTGAAGGTTAGAAAGAGACTGGGAAGCGACCAGCTAGAGAGCAACAACAGTCATGAACATGCATTCAAATTAATCAACACTGAATGCAAGCATGAGTAGGATATAATTCACCGTGAACATAAATATCATGGAGGCTATGTTGATTTTGTTTCAACTACATGCGTGAACATGTGCCAAGTCAAGCCACTCGAATCGTTCAAAGGAGGATACCACCCTATGATACCACATCACAACCATTTTAATAGCATGTTGGCACACAAGGTAAACCATTATAAACTCCTAGCAAATTAAGCATGGCATGGGCAACTATAATCTCTAATTTTCATTGCAAACATGTTTCATTCATAATAGGCTGAATCAGGAACGGTGAACTAATCATATTTACAAAAACAAGAGAGGTCGAGTTCATACCATCTTTTCTCATCTCAATCAGTTCATCATATATCGTCATTATTGCCTTTCACTTGCACGACCGAATCGTGTGATTAAGAATAATAGTGCACGTGCATTGGACTAAGCTGGAATCTGCAAGCATTCAATACAAGGGAGAAGACAAGGTAATATGGGCTCTTTTTTAGATCAACAATAATGCATATGAGAGCCACTCAACATTTTCATTATGGTCTTCCCCTCTCGACCCCAAAGGAAATAAATAAAACTGTTTACACGGGAAAGCTCCCAACAAGCAAAAGAAGAACGAGAAATCTTTTTGGGTTTTCTTTTTTATTACTACTACTACAAGCATGGAAAGTAAACGAGCTAAAAGCTACAACTAATTTTTTGTTTTTTTTTCTTAAGGTTTTTCAAACACACAAGAAGAATGCAAGAAAAGAAAATAAACTAGCATGGATGATACAATGAAAAAGTATGAGCACCGACAACTAGCATGAGTGTGTGAACATGAATGTAATATCAGTGAGAAATACGTACTCCCCTAAGCTTAGGATTTTGGCCTAAGTTGGTCTATGGCCACGGCTGGCCTGGTGGAAATCGGAAATCCAAAGTTGCAACTGGGGTCATACTGGGATGCAACAGCTATTGCCTCACGAGCTGCAGCTTGGAGGCGGGCTGCCTCCGTCCTCCTCTCGTACTAGTTCGCCTCCTCCAAGGTTATAACATATCTCCATTTTGTCTGAAATTCAAAGAAAATAGGAGCAGGGAGAGCAACACTGACAGTGCGTCATCTGTCAAAGATTTGTCGGTACTGGAGGAACTGATCGTTCCTCTCAACAAACTGATGATGCACCATGGCATTATAATCTAGATAAGCAGGAGGCAATTCAATATAATTCTCATGTATGGGTATCTCAAGAAAATTAGCTAAACGTGTTGCATAAATTCCATCGAACAAGTCTCCAATAATACTGTTATTATGCAACCTACGTGCAACAATGGCCCCCATGTTGTATTGTTTATCTCCTAATACAGCACTCTTGAGAGCACTAAGATCGGGGACACACATGTGACATGCTTCATCCTTACCATTGATGCATCTACCTATAAAGAGAGCAAAATAATGTTTGGCAGGAAAGTGAATGCTCCCTATGGTAGCTTCTGTTATTTTTCTAGATTCTCCCATAGTGATACTAGCAAGAAATTTTTTAAATTCAGATTTGCGAGGTTCACTAACACTACCCCACTGCAGGAGTTTACAAGAAGTATTAAAATCTTCTAAGTCCATGGCATAAGATTTATCATAGAGATCAAACAGGACAGTGTGAGAATTGCATGATGATGTAAATTTAAATCTTCTCACAAAGGAATTAGTTAGGTGATAATATTGGGGGAACTTATCTGACACGAAGCCCTCAAGTTCAGCATTACGCACACATGCGTCGAATTCCTCCTTAATTCCTGCTTGGACCATGAAATTTTCTGACAGCCATTCAAAAGGCCGCACTTGAGCTTCTCTTGGTAGTTCATAGTCCGGCTCACGTATTGCGGGCCTGGGTCCTTGCTTCTTTGAAGAACCACCTTGGAACGTTTTTCTAAACATATTTCTTCCTCTGAAAAATTTCTGAAATTTTTAGTGACTCAAAAATAAAAGTGAAGCAAACTCAACAAGATTGATAGCAACTACTCCTAGAAGTGCCTAAAGGCTATATCATGCATTAAAACTACTTTTGACCACAAAAATTTGACATGCTAGCTCAAGAACAGGGTCACTTAAGCAGCAAAAATTTGCAATAAATAAAGCACTAGAACAAAAACTAATTGGACCATTGGAGGAGTCACATACCGAAGAACAATCCCCCAAAGCAGTTTTGTGAATGGAGCTTTGAGCAAGGAGATCGGAAATGGCAGCAAGATGAGCTAAAACACGGATTTGAGCTAGTGGATGATTTTTTTTCTAGAGGAAGACGAAGTGTGTGGGTGCAAGAATAAGTGGAGGGGACCCACATGGGGTCCACGAGGCAGGGGCCACCCAGGGGGGTGGGTGCGCCCTCCACCCTCGTGGGCACATGGTGGGTCCCCCTGGTGTGTTCCCGGTGCCAATAATTATTAAATATTCTGGAAAAAATCATATTAAATTTTTAGGGCATTTGGAGAACTTTTATTTTCAGGGTATTTTTTATTGCAATGATAATTCAGAAAACAGACAGAAAATATTATTTTTGCTTTATTGAAATTAAATAACAGAAAGTAAAAGGAGGGTACAGAGAGTTGTGCTTTCTAACTTCATCCATATCATGCTCATCAAAAGGAATCCACTAACAAGGTTGATCAAGTCTTGTTAACAAACTCATTCCGAATCGCATGAAACCGAAGAAATTTCGAATAACACTAGGTTACCTCTACTGGGATATGCACATGCCCAACAATAAGAATATCATATTTTCTTCTTGATAGTAGGAAAAGGAAATTCAAAACCTCCAATAGTAATTGTTGAAATTTTCCCAATAGAATTGATACTGTGGACTTGAGGTTGTTTCCTCGGAAAGTGTACCGTATGCTCATTACCATTAACATGAAAAGTGGCATTGCCTTTGTTGCAATCAATAACATCCCCTGTAGTATTCAAAAAAGGTCTTCCAAGAATAATATACAACTATCGTCCTCGGGAATATCAAGAATAACAAAGTCTGTTAAAATAGTAATGTTTGCAACCACAAGAGGCACATCCTCACAAATACCAACAAGTATGGCAGTTGATTTATGAGCCATTTGCAAAGATATTTCAGTAGGTGTCAACTTATTCAAATCAAGTCTAGGATATAAAGAGAGAGGCATAACACTAACACCGGCTCCAAGATCACATAAAGCAGTTTTAACATAGTTTCTTTTAATGGATCATGGTATAGTTGGTACTCCGGGATCTCCTAGTTTCTTTGGTATTCCACCTTTAAAAGTATAACTAGCAAGCATGGAGGAAATTTCAGCTTCCGGTATCTTTCTTTTATTAGTAACAATATCCTTCATGTACTTAGCATAAGGGTTCATTCTAAGCATATCAGTCAAACGCATACGCAAAAAGATAGGTCTAATCATTTCAGCAAAGCGCTCAAAATCCTCATCATCCTTTTTCTTGGATGGTTTAGGAGGAAAAGGCATGGGTTTCTGAACCCATCGTTCTCTTTCTTTACCGTGCTTCCTAGCAAAAAAGTCTCTTTTATCATAACGTTGATTCTTTGATTGTGGGTTATCAAGATCAATAGAAGGTTCAATCTCTACATAATTATCATTGCTAGGTTGAGCATCAACATGAACATCATCATTAACGTTATCACTAGGTTCATGTTCATTGCCAGATTGTGTTTCAGCATTAGAAATAGAAATATAATTGGGATTCTCAGGTGTGTCAACAACAGGTTTACTAGAAGCATGCAAAGTCCTATCATTTTTCTTTTTCTTCTTCTTAGAAGAACTAGGTGCATCATCATTAGTTCTCTGAGAATCTTGCTCAATTCTCTTAGGGTGGCCCTCAAGATACAAAGGTTCCTGAGTCATTTTACCCCCTCTAGTCATAACTCTAACAACATTATCATTTTTCATTTTTCTTATTAGTTAATTCATTGAGAAAATCATTCTAAGCCTTAAGTACTTGTTTTACTTGAGTGGTAACCATAGAAGCATGTTTACTAATAAGTTTAAGTTCACCTTTAACTCTAGACATATAATCACTCAAGTGTTCAAGCATATCAGCATTGCGTTTCAATCATCCACCAACATAATCATTGAAGTTTTCTTGTTTAACAATAAAATTATCAAACTCATATAAGCATTGGCTAGCAGACTTATAACGAGGAATATCACCTTCATCAAATCTATAGAGAGAATTTACCTTTACTACCTGTGTCGGGTTATCAAGACCATGAATTTCTTCAATTGGTGGTAAATTCTTAACATCTTTAGCTTTAATACCTTTTTCTTTCATAGATTTCTTTGCCTCTTGCATATCTTCAGGACTGAGAAATAGAATACCCTTTTCTTCAGATTTGGCTTAGGATTTGGTTCAGGAAGTGTCCAATCATTTCCATTGCTCAATATATTATTCAATAGAAATTCAGCTTGATCAACAGTTCTGTCCCTGAAAACACAACCAACACAACTATCCAGGTAGTCTCTGGAAGCATCGGTTAGTCCATTATAAAAGATATCAAGTATTTCATTTTTCTTGAGAGGATGATCAGGCAAAGCATTAAGTAATCAGAGAAGCCTCCCCCAAGCTTGTGGGAGACTCTCTTTTTCAATTTGCACAAAATTATATATTTCCCTTAAGGCAGCTTGTTTCTTATGAGCGGGGAAATATTTAGCAGAGAAGTAATAAATCATATCCTGGGGACTACGCACACAACCAGGATCAAGAGAATTAAACCGTGTTTTAGCATCACCCTTTAATGAGAACGGAAATAACTTAAGGATAAAGTAATAGCGAGTTTTCTCATCATTAGTGAACATGGTGGCTATATCATTTAATTTAGTATGATGTGCCACAACAGTTTCAGATTCATAGCCATAAAAAGGATCAGATTCAACCAAAGTAATTAACTCGGGATCGACAGAGAAATCATAATCCTTATCGGTAATGAAGATAGGTGAAGTAGAAAAAGTAGGGTCATGTTTCATTCTAGCATTGCAAGCAAGAAAGTCTCTAGCAGTTTCTTCATCCATAACATAGCCCTCAGGCACAACAGGCAAGTCATATCTAGGGGGAGAATCTTCATCATCACTTTCATCAATATTATCAGTTTCAATAATTTCATTCTCTCTAACCCTAGCAAGTTGTTCATCAAGAAATTCACCTAGTGGCACAGTATTACCAAGCATAGAAGTAGTTTCATCATAAGTATCATGCAAAGCAGAAGTGGCATCATCAATAACATGCCACATATCAGAATGAATAGCGGGAATAGGTGTCGCAAGTTTACTCAAAACAGAAGGTGAATCAAGTGCAGAGCTAGATGGCAGTTCCTTACCTCCCCTTGTAGTTGAGGGAAAAATCTTGGTCCTTTTATCTTTCAAGTTCTTCATAGTGATCAGCAGATATAAATCCCAAGTGACTCAAAGAATAGAGCTATGCTCCCCGGCAACGACGGCAGAAAATAGTCTTGATAACCCACAAGTATAGGGGATCGCAACAGTTTTCGAGGGTAGAGTATTCAACCCAAATTTATTGATTCGACACAAGGGGAGCCAAAGAATATTCTCGAGTATTAGCAGCTGAGTTGTCAATTCAAGCACACCTGGAAAACTTAATATCTGCAGTAAAGTATTTAGTAGAAAGTAATATGATAGTAGCAGTAACGGTAGCAAAAGTAACAATAGCAGTTTTGTAGTGATTGTAACAGTGGCAACGGAAAAGTAACTAAGCAAAGATCAATATGTGAAAAGCTTGTAGGCAATGGATCAGTGATGGATAATTATGTCGGATGCGATTCCTCATGCAATAGTTATAACATAGGGTGACACAAAACTAGCTCCGGTTCATCAATGTAATGTAGGCATGTATTCCGAATATAGTCATACGTGCTTATGGAAAAGAACTTGCATGACATCTTTTATCCTACCCTCCCGTGGCAGTGGGGTCCTATTGGAAACTAAGGGATATTAAGGCCCCCTTTTAATAGAGTACCGGACCAAAGCATTAACACTTAGTGAATACATGAACTCCTCAAACTACGGTCATCACCGGTAAGTATCCGGATTATTGTCACTTCGGGGTTAACGGATCATAACACATAATAGGTGACTATAGACTTGCAAGATAGGATCAAGAACTCACATATATTCATGAAAACATAATAGGTTCAGATCTGAAATCGTGGAACTCGGGCCCTAGTGACAAGCATTAAGCATAGCAAAGTCATAGCAACATCAATCTAAGAACATAATGGATACTAGGGATCAAACCCTAACAAAACTAACTCGATTACATGATAAATTTCATCCAACCCATCGCCGCCCAGCAAGCCTACGATGGAATTACTCACGCACAGCGGTGAGCATCATGAAATTGGTGATGGAGGAAGGTTTATGATGACGATGGCGGCGGATTCCCCTCTCTGGAGCCCCGAACGGACTCCAGATCAGCCCTACCTAGAGATATTAGGGCTTGGCTACGGCTTCGTATCGTAAAACACGATGAATCCTTCTCCCTGATTTTTTTTCTCCCCGAACATGAATATATAGAGTTGGAGTTGAGGTCGGTGGAGCGTCAGGGGGGCCACAGGGCAGGGGCGCCCCCCCACCCTCGTGGACAGGGTGTGGGCCCCCTGGCCTCGATTCTTTCGACGGTATTTTTTATATATTCCAAAAATATTCTCTATTGATTTTCAGGTCATTCCGAGAACTTTTATTTCTGCACAAAAATAGCACCATGGCAATTCTGCGGAAAATAGCGTCAGTCTGGGTTAGTTCCATTCAAATCATGCAAGTTAGAGTCCAAAACAAGGGCAAAAGTGTTTGGAAAAGTAGATACGATGGAGACGTATCAACTCCCCCAAGCTTAAACTTTTGCTTGTCCTCAAGAAATAGGTCGGATGGATAATTAGGTCGGATGCGATTCCTCATGCAATAGTTATAACATAGGGTGAAACAGAACTAGCTCTAGTTCATCAATGTAATGTAGGCATGTATTCCGAATATAGTCATACGTGCTTATGGAAAAGAAGTTGCATGACATCTTTTGTCCTACCCTCCCATGGCAGTGGGGTCCTATTGGAAACTAAGGGATATTAAGGCCCCTTTTAATAGAGTACTGGACCAAAGCATTAACACTTAGTGAATACATGAACTCCTCAAACTACGTTCATCACCGGTAAGTATCCCGATTATTGTCACTTCGGGGTTAACGGATCATAACACATAATAGGTGACTATAGACTTTAAAGATAGGATCAAGAACTCACATATATTCATGAAAACATAATAGGTTCAGATCTGGAATCATGGCACTCGGGCCCTAGTGACAAGCATTAAGCATAGCAAAGTCATAGCAACATCAATCTCAGAACATAATGGATACTAGGGATCAAACCCTAACAAAACTAACTTGATTACAAGATAAATCTCATCCAACCCACCACCGTCCAGCAAGCCTACGATGGAATTACTCATGCACGGCGGTGAGCATCATGAAATTGGTGATGGAGGAAGGTTGATGATGACGATGGTGACGGATTCCCCTCTCCAGAGCCCCGAACAGACTCCAGATCAGCCCTCCCTAGAGAGATTAGGGCTTGGCGGCGGCTCCGTATCGTAAAACGCGATGAATACTTCTCCCTGAATTTTTTCTCCCCGAACATGAATATATGGAGTTGGAGTTGAGGTCGGTGGAGCGTCAGGGGGCCCACGAGGCAGGGGGTGCGCCCAGGGGGTAGGTGCGCCCCCACCCTCGTGGATAGGGTGTGGGCCCCTGGCCTTGATTCTTTCGCGGGTATTTTTTATATATTCCAAAAATATTCTCCGTTGATTTTCAGGTCATTTCGAGAACTTTTATTTCTGCACAAAAATAACACCATGGCAATTCTGCTGAAAACAGCGTCAATCTGGGTTAGTTCCATTCAAATCATGCAAGTTAGAGTCCAAAACAAGGGCAAAAGTGTTTGGAAAAGTAGATACGATGGAGACGTATCATCAATCTCCTTTTAGCAAGGGATACTATGACCATTCCGACCGAAGCAGCATTCGGGCTGGGGATGGGAGCACCCGAGTTTTTTAAAAGAGAGTGGCAAGGTTTTCTAATGCACAAGTCACATGTTATGAACATGAATGGGCAAGAGGTAAAATTTATCTGTTTGGTTTGCCGGGGATCACCGTGCCGGGCGGTCTTCTCAACTTCTTGCCGGAGTTGGGTCCTTGGCGGGATCGAGCGTCCTTGCCACGGCTAGAAGGAAGAGAGGGCAAGAGCATGGAACCTTGGCGGTCCATTAACACTTGTTGGAATCAAAAGTCAGTACAATATCCTGGACAAGTGATGTCTACTACACAACCTTCTTCTTGTAGACGTTGTTGGGCCTCCAAGTGCAGAGGTTTGTAGGACAGTAGCAAATTTCCCTCAAGTGGGTGACCTAAGGTTTATCAATCTGTGGGAGGCGTAGAATGAAGATGCTCTCTCTCAAACAACCCTGCAACCAAATAACAAAGAGTCTTTTGTGTCCCCAATAGACCCAATACAATGGTAAATTGTATAGGTGCACTAGTTCGGCGAAGAGATGGTGATACAAGTGCAATATGGATGGTAGATAAAGGTTTTTGTAATATGAAAATATAAAAACAGCAAGGTAACTAATGATAAAAGAGAGAGAAAACGGTATTGCAATGCTTGGTAACAAGGCCTAGGGTTCATACTTTCACTAGTGCAAGTTCTCTCAAGAATATAACATAATTGAATCATATAACTATCCCTCAACATGCAACAAAGAGTCACTCCAAAGTCACTAATAGCGGAGAACAAACGAAGAGATTATGGTAGGGTACGAAACCACCTCAAAGTTATCCTTTCTAATCGATCTATTCAAGAGTCCGTAGTAAAATAACACGAAGCTATTATTTCAGTTCAATCTATCCTAGAGTTCGTACTAGAATACACCTTAAAACACAAATCAACCAAAACCCTAATGTCACCTAGATACTCCAGTGTCACCTCAAGTATCCGTGGGTATGATTATACGATATGCATCACACAATCTCAGATTCATCTATTCAACCAAAACAAAGAACTTCAAAGAGTGCCCCAAAGTTTCTACTAGAGAGTCAAGACGAAAACATGTGCCAACCCCTATGCATAAGTTCACAAGGTCATCGAACTCGCAAGTTGATCACCAAAACATACATCAGGTGGATCACGTGATATCCCATTATCACCATAGATAAGCACGGGCAAGACATACATCAAGTCTTCTCAAATCATTAAAGACTCAATCCGATAAGATAACTTCAAAGGGAAAACTCAATCCATTACAAGAGAGTAGAGGGGGAGAAACATCATAAGATCCAAATATAATAGCAAAGCTCACGATACATCAAGATCGTGCCGATTCAAGAACACGAGAGAGAGAGAGAGAGATCAAACACATAGCTACTGGTACATACCCTCAGCCCCGAGGGTGAACAACTCCCTCCTCGTCATGGAGAGCGCCAGGATGATGAAGATGGCCACTGGAGGGGGATTCCCCCCTCCGGCAGGGTGCCGGAATGGGTCTAGATTGGTTTTCGGTGGCTACGGAGGCTTCTGGTGGTGGAACTCCCGATCTAGGTTATTTTCTGGAGGTTTCTATATTTATAGGAATTTTTGGCGTCGACTTCACGTCAAGAAGGTGCCCGAGTCGTCCACGAGGTAGGCCCACGCGCCCGGGGGTGGGCGTGCCCCCACCCTCGTGGACGCTCCGGGACTCTTCTGTCCCAACTCTTTTACTCTGGGGTCTTCTTTTGGTCCATAAAAAATCGTCAAAAATTGGCACGTCAATTGGACTCCATTTGATATTCCTGTTCTGTAAAACTCAAAAACAAGGGAAAAATAGAAACTGGCACTAGGATCTAGGTTAATAGGTTAGTCCCAAGAACCATATAAAATAGCATATAAATGCATATAAAACATCCAAGGTTGATAATATAATAGCATGGAACAATCAAAAATTATAGATACGTTGGAGACGTATCAAGCATCCCCAAGCTTAATTCCTGCTCGTCCTCGAGTAGGTAAATGATAAAAATAGAATTTTTGACGTGGAATGCTACCTAACATATTTATCCCTGTAATTCTCTTTATTGTGGCATGAATATTCAGATCCATAAGATTCAAGACAAAAGTTTAATATTGACATAAAAATAATAATACTTCAAGCATACTAACAAAGTAATCATGTCTTCTCAAAATAGCATGGCCAAAGAAAGCTATCCCTACAAAATCATATAGTCTGGCTATGCTCTATCTTCATCACACAAAATATTTAAATCATGCACAACCCCGATGACAATCCAAGCAATTGTTTAATACTTTTGATGTTCTCAAACTTTTTCAATCTTCACGCAATACATGAGCGTGAGCCATGGACATAGCACTATAGGTGGAATAGAATGGTGGTTGTGGAAAATACAAAAAGGAGAAGACATTCTCACATCAACTAGGCATATCAACGGGCTATGGAGATGCCCATCAATAGATATCAATGTGAGTGAGTAGGGATTGCCATGCAACGGATGCACTAGAGCTATAAGTGTATGAAAGCTCAAAAGAAACTAAGTGGGTGTGCATCCAACTCGCTTGCTCATGAAGACCTAGGGCATTTTGAGGAAGCCCATCATTGGAATATACAAGCCAAGTTCTATAATGAAGATTCCCACTAGTATATGAAAGTGACAACATAGTAGACTCTCTATCATGAAGATCATGGCGCTACTTTGAAGCACAAGTGTGGTAAAAGGATAGTAGCATTGCCCCTTCTCTCTTTTTCTCTTATTTTTTTGGCCTTCTCTTTTTTATGGATTTTTCCCTTTTTTATTTTTCGTCCAGAGTCTCATCCCGACTTGTGGGGGAATCATAGTCTCCATCATCCTTTCCTCACATGGGACAATGCTCTAATAATGATGATCGTCACACTTTTATTTACTTACAACTCAAATATTAGAACTCGATACTAGAACAAAGTATGACTCTATATGAATGCCTCTGACGGTGTACCGGGATGGTCAATGAAACAAGAGTGACATGTATGAAATTATGCATGGTGGCCTTGCCACAAATACAATGTCAACTACATGATCATGCAAGGCAATATGACAATGATGAAGCGTGTCATAATAAATGGAACGGTCGAAAGTTGCATGGCAATATATCTCGGAATGGCTATGGAAATGCCATAATAGGTAGGTATGGTGGCTGTTTTGAGGAAGATATAAGGGGGTTTATGGTACCAGTGAAAGTTGCGCGGTACAAGAGAGGCTAGCAATGGTGGAAGGGTGAGAGTGCGTATAATCCATAGACTCAACATTAGTCATAAAGAAATCACATACTTATTGCAAAAATCTACAAGTCATCAAAAACCAAGCATTAAGCGCATGCTCCTAGGGGGATAGATTGGTAGGAAAAGATCATCGCTCGTCCCCGACCGCCACTCATAAGGATGACAATCAAAGAACACCTCATGTTTCAAATTTGTTACACAACGGTTACCATACGTGCATGCTACGGGACTTGCAAACCTCAACACAAGTATTTATCAATTTCACAATTGCACAACTAGAACAAATCTAATATCACCATCTTCATATCTCAAAACAATCATCAAGTATCAAACTTCTCATAGTATTCAATGCACTTTTTATGAAAGTTTTTATTATACCCATCTTGGATGCCTATCATATTAGGACTAATTTCATAACCAAAGCAAATTACCATGATGTTCTAAAAGACTCTCAAAATAATATAAGTGAAGCATGAGAGTTCATCTATTTCTATAAAATAAAACCACCACCGTGCTCTAGAAAGATATAAGTGAAGCACTAGAGCAAATGACAAACTACTCCGAAAGATATAAGTAAATGCATATAAAACATCCAACGTTGATAATATAATAGCATGGAACAATCAAAAATTATAGATACGTTGGAGACGTATCAACAAGCATGCATATACATATACACATAAACATGGAAATCAACGGGAAACTGTACATACTAAGGGTTTTCTTTCCCTGACTGCGCATAGGGTCTGCGTCTGGCTTTGTACATAGGGTTACATGCCTTGCCAGCAAGGCTAGTACAAAAGGGGGTTGTCGGGGCTCCCGGCAACCGCGCCTTAGGGATAAAACTTGCGAAGATGTTCGATATTCCAGGAAATGCTCACCGGAATGCCATCTTCGGTCTCCAGGCAGACTGCGTCGGGCCTGGTGACTCGTATTACCCGATAAGGGCCTTCCCACTTTGGCGTCAACTTGTTTGAACTCTTGGCAGATTGGATTCGCTGAAGAACAAGGTCACCTTCCTCAAGGCTTCGCGCATGAACCTTGCGGCTATGGTAGTAGCGCAAGGCTTACTGGTAGCGAGCGGCTCGCACAACAGCCTGAAGATGATCTTCCTCAAGGAGCATCGCATCATCTTGGCGCAACTGCTCTTACTCAATCTCATCATAAGCGAGCACTCGAGGTGACCCGTATATGAGTTCCGTGGGGAGAACTGCTTCTGCCCCGTATACCAGGGCAAAGGGTGCCTGGCCAGTGGCTCGACCAAAGAACTATTGGCAATTAATCAATCCAGTGCCTTCCGCACTTGTGTAGCCTGTCAAAAGTTCTGGTCTTGAGGCCTCACAACACTTCTGCATTCGTCCTCTCAGCATGGCCGTTACTTCTGGGATGAGCAACAGAAGCAAAACAAACCTTGTTGCCGAGGTCTTGGATGTATTGCATGAAGGTGCGGCTAGTGAACTGTGTGCCATTGTCAGTGATGACCCTATTTGGCACACCAAAACGGCAGACTAGTCCCTTGAAAAACTCGACGGCTGATTGCGCTGTCACCTTTCTCACCGGTTCCACTTCCAGCCACTTTGTGAACTTGTCGATTGCGACGTACAAGTACTCAAAGCCCCCGACAGCACGGGGAAAGGGGCCCAGTTTTTCAAGCCCCCATACCGAAAATGGCCAGGAAAGAGGGATTGTTTGAAGGGCTTGGGCTGGCTGATGAAGCTTCTTTGAATGGAACTGGCACGCTTCACACTTGGTTACTAGTGCAGTTGCATCCTGGAGAGCAGTGGGCTAGAAGAAACCTTGCCGGAACGCTTTGCCAGCAAGGGTTCTTGACCCTATGTGGGAGCCACACATGCCTCCATGTATCTCTGCCAACAGCTCCATTCCGTCCTCCCGAGGAATGCACTTCAGTTTCACGTCGTTCGGTCTTCTTCTGTATAGGGCATCATCCACAAACTGGTACACACTGGACCATCGGGCTACCTTCTCTTCCTCTTCCTGTTCCTCAGGGAGTTCCCCTGTTTGGAGGAAACGGGCGATACAGTGTGCCCATGCCGGAGCCTGGGCTCGACGGCAAGGACCAAAGGCTCATCTTCGGCCGTAGGGGCAGTTGCCTCTACGGTAAGGGCTTGGGGCCCTATCGAAGGTTGCTGCTCCCCAGAAAGCTTGGGGTACCCGGCAACTTCCTTGCCGGGGGCTCCAGGAGCTCAGCGGGAAAGTACTTGTCAGGGCCCTCCTTCCTTCGTTTGTTCTATCCTGCCGATGGCTCAATGGATGGCTAGGTTAATTGAAGCACAAAGGTACCTGGTTCCACGGGCAACTTGAGGGCAGCGCGTTTTGACAAATCATCGGCAATGTTGTTCTCCGCTCGGGGAACATGCTCTGCTTGTAGACCATCAAAACGCTCCTCCAACTTCCTCACTTCATCCACATAGGCCTCCATCAACGGGCTCTGGTAATCCTTGTTAACTTGCTTGACGAGAAGCTGTGAATCACCCCTGACGATGTGCTTTCTAATTGGGACAAATGCATTTTTGCCCCTAGTTGGAACTTAACCACGGGTTTTGCCCTTACTTTTCGACTCTGCTCAGTTTTGCCCTTAGATTTTCCTCCGAGGTCGCCCGAATACCCTTTGACCGTTTGACGAATACTTTGAAAATTCATAGCAAATTGATATGAACTCAGAAAAATTCAAATAACATATCAAAATGTCAAGAGAAACATTAACTTTATGTGTATGTCATTTGCATTCAGGACAAAATTACCGTTTAAACTACCTAAGGTTATTAATGTTACTAACATTATTAAAAATAAAAGGTATAAACAATACTTTTTCAGGAATAAAAATCACATGCAAATGCAGGTGAAGTTTTCTGAACATCCTTGTATCTTATTTGCATTTTTCTGGGTTCATATCAACATGTTATGAAGTTTCAAAATAATGGTCAAACTCGTTTGAACATTCATAAAAAGTTGATATGAACTAAGAAAAATGCAAAAAGTATATCAGGATGTTTAGATAAGATCACTTGGATTTGCATGTAATTTTTATTCATGAAAAAAGTATTTTTCTACCTTTTTATTTTTAATGATGTTAATAACATTAATTATCTCAGGTGGTTTAAACGGTACTTTTGTCCTTGGTGCAAATGATATGCACATAAAGGTAATGTTTGTCCGAACATTTTGATATCTTATTTGCATTTTTCTAAGTTCATATGAATTTCTTATGAATTTTCAAACTATTGGTTAAATGGTCAAAGGGCATTCGGGTGACCTCGGGGGCAAATCTAAGGGCAAAACTAAGCAGAGTTGAAAAGTAAGGGCAAACCCTGTGGGTAGGTTCCAACTAGGGGCAAAAATGCAATTGTCCCTTTCTAATTCTGAGGTCTGCCGTGATCCTGAGACTAGCAAGCAATCCTTCATACTCTGCAGTGTTGTCCATCGATTTTCCCCGGGGAAAGTGCTTCTGGACTACATACTTGAGGCGCTCTCTAGTGGGTGTGACGAGGAGTACGCCGGCACCAACACCTTGCAACGAGAAAGCCCCATCAAAGTACATAATCCAATCACGGCTCGTCTCCTTGCCGGGAAGGGTGGTCTCTTGAATTTCTTCATCGGGCATTGAGGTCCATTCTGCTATGAACTCTGCCAAGGCTTGGGTCTTGATTGTTGAAGTACTCTCAGACTTGAGGCCAAAGCTCGACAGTTCCCACGCCCACTCCACAATCCTCCCGGTTGCATCTGGGTTGTACAAGATTTGTTGCAAAGGGAGGCGGGTGACGACGTTGATCTCATGCGCTTGGAAATAGTGACGCAGATTTCTCGAGGCCATAAGGAAGCCGAAAAGTAGCTTCTGTATACCAGAATATCTTGATCTAGCCACCTGCAAGAGGGGACTGACAAAATGAACTGGGTGTTGCATCACCTTCTTCTTCTGTTCGACTTTGCCTACTTGCGCAGACTCTGTCTTGTCGGGACCGGGCCTTGCCGGGGGTTCCACCTTGCCGGCATCAGGCCTTGCCGGGGAATGCTCTGGTCTATCATCTGATGGCTCCGCCGCTGCCGCTACCTCTTCATCATGTTCCCTCTGCGCCACTAGCGCAGCACTGACCACTTGATTTGTCGCAACTAGATACAGCAGCAACGGCTCTTACGGCTTAGGCGCGACTAGTATTGGCGTGGAGGAGAGGCACCTCTTCAAATCTTGCAGCGCTGCCTCTGCCTCCGGAGTCCATTTCATTGGACCCGCCTTTTTCAAAACTTTAAAAAGGGGAGGGCGCGCTCAGCAGATTTGGAGATGAACCTACTTAGAGCAGCAATGCAGCCGGCAAGCCTACGGACGTCTTTGACTCGTCTTGGTGCCTCAATCTGCTCAATCGCTTTGATCTTGTCGAGATTTGCTTCGATTCCGTGTTGAGACACAAAGAATCCAAGAAGTTTGCCGGATGGGATGCTGAACACGCTGTCGGTGTCAAAACCGGTGGATCTCGGGTAGGGGGTCCCAAACTGTGCGTCTAAGGCGGATGGTAACAGGAGGCAGGGGACACGATGTTTACCCAGGTTCGGGCCCTCTTGATGGAGGTAATACCCTACGTCATGCTTGATTGATCTTGATGATATGAGTATTACAAGAGTTGATCTACCACGAGATCATAGAGGCTAAACCCTAGAAGCTAGCCTATGGTATGATTGTATGTTGTCCTATGGACTAAACCCTACGGTTTATATAGACACCGGAGGGGGCTAGGGTTACACAGAGTCGGTTACAAGGGAGGAGATCTACATATCCATATTGCCAAGCTTGCCTTCCACGCTAAGGAAAGTCCCATCTGGACACGGGATGAAGTCTTAAATCTTGTATCTTCATAGTCCAACAGTCCGGCCAAAGGATATAGTCCGGCTGTCTGGAGACCCCCTAATCCAGGATTCCCTCGGTAGCCCCTGAACCAGGCTTCAATGACGATGAGTCCAGCGCGCAGATTTGTCTTCGGCATTGCAAGGTGGGTTCTTCTTCCGAATACTCCATAGAAGATTTTGAACACAAGAATAGTGTCCGGCTCTGCAAAATAAGTTCCACATACCACCGTAGAGAGAATAATATTTCCACAAATCTAATCTGCTGACACGTTTAGCAACATGACATTATGCCATGGCCCGGTCTTTATTCGAACCGCTTTTCTCAACTAGCACTGCACATATTGCGAGGCGGTTTTCTTGACATGTCTTGTCGAAGCAGAGATCGTGTCCCCCTTATTACAGGATTCTCATCAATACAGACGTGGGTAACCCAATCGTGCCCGTTGGTATGACTCCTCGATTTTAGGCAAGTCCCAAACGGCCACGAGGAGGACGCTTGATATTCGCCCTCTTTATGAAGAGGCCAAGGCCCGTCCTTTTTTCCCTCTCGTACTCAATCGAATCCTTCCCCCGCCTCGAGTTCCAACACCCAAGGCTCAGGTCAGGCGCTTCAGACCTTCAACCATGTCCGGATCCAACCTTCAAGGTCGGTGGATGCCTTCCTCTGTCAGAGGAGGACATCAAGAAGCTAAGAGAGGCCAGATATTTGACCGGCGAAATCTGGCACAGGTTGCCTGCTCGAGGGCAGGTCATTCCCACTCCCAAACCCAGCGAGAGCGTTGTATTCATCTCTCACTTACTCCGAGGGCTAGGCCTAACTCTGGATCCCTTTGTTAGGGGGCTCATGTTCTATTATGGGCTGGATTTCCATGACCTGGCCCCGGATTCCCTCCTTCACATCTCGTCGTTCATCGTCGTGTGTGAGGCCTTCCACCGCATTACCCCACACTTCGGCCTATGGCTCAAGACCTTCAATGTGAAGCCGAAGATGATCGAGGGGCGACACGCAGAGTGCGGAGGTGCCGTAATAAGCAAAAGCGCTGATGTTCCATGGCCAGAGGGTTCCTTCCCAGAGATGTCCAGTTTATGGCAGCGGGAGTGTTTTTATATCACAGCTCCACGGAGTGCCAAGTGGGTAGCCGCGCCTGCCTTTCGCTCGGGCCCCCCACCACAACTGACATCATGGATCAACAAGGGGCTGTACTGGGGGCCAGTAAATGATGTGCCGATATTGCAGAGTCGCATCTGAGATCTCCTCGAGAGAGATGTCAGCCTGGTCTCGGTAATGCAAGTCATGCTAGTTCGTCGGGTCTCGTCGTGAAAACGTCGACCCCTCTATATGTGGGAGTTCAACCCGGAAGGACCGTGAATTATTCAGCACTTCCTCGGCATGACGCTCGAAGAGATGTACAAATTGTTCTTCAGACCACAAATAAGGTGTCCGGACACCACCGAGGATGCGGGTCTGAGCTGCAGTCGCCCAGATACCCAAGTAAGTAAGCCCGTGGCCAAACACATTATCTTTTTATTTATCATAACCTCATTCTGAAAAGTCGCTCTTTGACCAGGACTGGGTAACAAAGGCGAAGATGATCAGGTGTTCGACCCCCCTTCCCGAAGGTTCAGCAAATCCAGTACTAGCCAGAATGCTCGAGCCGGCGCCTTATTAGGCGCCCTCAGGGGAAGATAAAGGGGAGAATAAAGAGGCTGGAAGTGGGCCTCGCTCATTATTCATCCAAAACAGGGGAATTAGCACCTCCGCGAAGGAGGATAACCAGGGAGAAGAATCTGAAATTCCCTCTCCCCAAGGAAGGAAGAGGACCACCTCTGAAGACCCGGAAACAAAGGTTTCCAAACAGGGGAAGAAATCTTCGCCAGAGGGTCCTACTTTGGAGGGTACTCTTGTCGCACAGTGTCCGCAAGGGGATCAGCCCTCTACCGAGATGTAAGTAAACAAAAAGTATTTAATAGTAAAAATATCCTACATTACTTCTGAAGATAATAACTGAAGCATATATCTTGCAGTTTGGGTCATAGCCCTTCTCGACAGAGTTCGTCTTCGGGGGATCTTCTTCCGGAGATGATGGAGAGCGAAACACCTCCCCCTGCCACCCCGCCTCATGAGGCGGGCGACCCTGAAGTGTCGTCGCGGAGGGTTTCTCCTGATCTGCCAAGGCCAGAGGGTAATCCTTTGGCCACCCGAAGTCCTCAGTATTAGGCTGCTCCTAAAGAGAGCAACAGAAAGAATCAAGAACCATACAGTGTGCGGTCGGACGCACTGAGGGGTCTTCTGGAGCAAGCGGCCATCTTAGAAGCGCATCGTACGCTAATGAGTACGGTGATTGAAAGGATTTCATCCGCCGAAAGCGGGTTGCATGAAGCTTTTATGAGTCTGCTGAAAGGCTTTGAGGTACGTGAAATAGTGTATGTTTTTGACACTACCGCACATGTTAGGTGTGCCCTATGCAGATAGTATCCCCTGAGACTCTGGTTGCTGTCGAGAACGGCGGCAAACAGATGATCATAGTCCCAGGTAATAATCAAACTTCCTTCATGTGCAGGTGGCTGAAGGTCTGATGGCTAGCCAGACTAGTGAGTTTGCCGAGCTGAAGCGGCAACTTGATGCAGCAGATGCCGACATCGTGCTTGTCAACAAGCAGCTCGACGAGGCACAGGGTATGTGATTTCTTCGGTGATCAACACATAGTAAGAGGAGCATGATGCCAGTATCTTTAATATGTTGTGACTGCAGATGGAGCTGCCACCGTGGAGACCCTTCGGGCGGAACTTGCCCGAGCCAAGGAACAAGCCAGAAATAGCGATGCGGCCGCTCTAAAGGCGATCAAAGAGCTGAGGGCCAAACAGGCCGCGCATTGCCAGAGCAAGCAAAGAATGGCCAAGATGGCCGTTGAGTTGAAAGATGCCACCGACCATTACCAGCTTCTTGAAAAAGAACACCGAGCGAAGGCGACAAACCTGGAGAAGGCCATGGTAGTAGCCAAGGAAGCCCGCTCCAAAATCAGAGCGACGAAGGAGGAGCTGCGTCAAGATGGAGATATCGCGGCTGGGAAGCCCTTTTTGTTACGGACTAAGTTCGGAGATCCGAAGTATGCCCCTCTTGATCAACTATGGAGTTCTGCAGACGCATATGTGGATTTGGTAGCAAGTGCTGCTGATGCGGCCGAGTACTTCAAGGATCAAAAAGAACGTGAAGTGGAAAAGCTGTTTTGGTCACAGTTCCATGCTCCAGTGCGTCCGCTGCTGTTGAATGAGCGAATGGCCGAGTGGGTCGAGCTCCATAGGTTGTCCGGACTTGCCATGAGGTCTGTTGTGGATCATCTATGGCCGGAAGGGCCAAGGTCGAATAGTTACTTTAGCTTAGTGCAACAATTCATTGGTGTTGTGCCGCACATCGACGCTATGAAGAGGTCGGAGTGCATAGAGGGTGCGCGGGTGGCACTTGCCCGTGTCAAGACATACTGGGCAGAGATGGAGGCCACCACTATCGCAACACAGGGTTCGGCCATGGGCCGAGTATCTGCCGAGCACTACTTTGAAGAAGTCCTTGAAGGCGCTCGTTCGATAGAGGCTCAGTGCTCGAAGAATATTATGTTCTAGTGACATGTATTCCCATTGTAAAAACAATGTTTTATTGAAAAGGTTGTGTTTATACTTTTGCCTGAAAGTATTATGATGCCTCATGTGCGGCCGTTTATGTATATATGCATATAACCTGAAAGTTTGCAGTCATCGGCTTCAGCCCCCACACATATAATGCGGGGGTGTTTGCAAAAAATGTGTATTCACACTTGATCCAACGTCTTAGTCCATAAAGGAGGTGGTAGCGCAGCGAACGAGGCAATCAGACTATATTGCTTTAACACTTTCACTTAGCCATAGGAGTTTGACGGTGGGCCTACTATATAGCCCCTGGTACTTCCGCGCTCGTCCGAATATGGGGTGTGTACGTACATGACCGGGAAACGGCCCTTCGTTAATGCGGAGGAATCCCGAAGATTCCGCTAAGTCATCGAGTGGTTGACCAGTCTCGCGCTTTATCATGACAGTCAGTTTTCGGCTTTCTCTATTGAGGTGCTCATCCGGGTGAACCAGGGCACAACCGCAGTAGTTCTCCCGATGCCGCCTGAGCCGATAGAGCGGAACGTAAGGTAGCAAAACACGGGAGCCGGGCAAACCCAACATTTGACCAAAGACATGATTCGGAGCTGATGCATATAAGGCCAAACTCGCGACGCCGAACACTCCCTAAGGTATTCGGTATTTATAACATATGTCGGGCTGAACAATGCCCTTAATAATAAAACCCGAGTGTCCAGGTACGTGCAATATCCTGACGTGGCCACATGCCAATAACGTCAGCATCCTTCTCGGTTGTATTGAGCATCTAGAGGATGTGAATCAACAAGAGACAGTAAAAAAGGTTTACACAGGGTCTTAATCTGAAAAGAAACCTTTGAGCGGGTCCCTGCTGCACGTCTGCGCCTGTGTCTCCATTGTGCCGTGTCCTCGACGGGTGTAGCACGATTGTCATCTGTAAAAGATAAGAACTTAGGTGAAAGTTGTCGTGCCATAAAATTGGTTATTATCAATAAGCCATTAAAATTCAAGATAAGTCAAGTTGAGCCGAACTAGCCCTGATTACACGCGGGAAGCCCTTGGTACCGTCTATGAGGGTTTAACCATCAAACCAATCTCATGTATATGCAGTGATGTGCCAGACTCGTCAAACCGTGTCCGTGGTCTTGACGACCTGTCAGTTATTCTGGTTGGTCAGGCCGTCTAGTGCTCGGCTGTTAAAGCCGCCGCATGTTCTTCCGCGCGTAGAGAACGCTCAATATTTCCACTAACTGTGATGGTGCCATGTGGACCGTGCATCTTAAGCTTGAGAGAAGCGTAATGCGGTACTGCATTAAAATGAGCGAAAGCCGCTCTTCCGAGTAGTGCTTGATAGCCACTTCGGAATGGAGCGATGTAGAAAGTTAACTTTTTGCTTCGGAGGTTATCGGAACAACCAAATACAACCTCTAGTAATAGAGAGCCCGTACAACGTGCCTCTGGGCCTGGTATTACTCCCTTGAAGGTAGTATTGCTGTAGCTGATTTTTGTCAGGTCTATCCCCATTTTGCGGACTGTGTCCGGATATATCAGATTTGGACCACAGCTGCCGTCCATAAGGACTTGTGTGAGATGGTATCTGTTTATTATTGGGTCTATCACCAAGGCAACTAATCCTTCATGCCGGATGCTTGTCGGGTGATCCCTGCAATCAAAAGTGATTGGGCAGGCCAACCAGGGGTTGAACTTAGGGGTGACGGGCTCTATGGCGCGTATGTCTCGGAGTGCATGTTTGCTTCTCCTCTTCATCACATGGATCACGTTTACTGTTTTAACCTCTGGTGGGAATTTTTTCTGTCCTCCAGTGCTTTGCTGTCGAGGTTCGTCCTCGTCTTCGCTTGGTGTCTCCCCCCCCCCTTGTGTTCGGTGTTTAGCTTACCGGCCAGCTTGAAGACCCAGCATTCTCTGTGGGTGTGATTTGCAGGTTTATCGGGGGTGCCATGAATCTGACATAGTTTGTCGAGAATCTTGTTTAGGCTAGACGGTCCATCTCTGCTGCCTTTGAAAGGCTTTTTCCACTGACCTGGTCAAGAGCCCCTGAATCCCGCGTTTACCGCCGTATTATCTGGGATGTATTCTCTATTGCGACGCTTGCATTTACTGTGTCCTGGTTTTCCATTGCCATCCCTGACTTCGGATGTGCTTGGGTCGCTGGTGCTACTGCTGGCTAACCAGCTATCTTCGCCCGCGCAAAAGCGGGTCATGAGGCTTGTTAGGGCTGCCATTGTTCTCGGTTTTTCTTGGCCGAGGTGTCTGGCGAGCCATTTGTCTCGGACGCTGTGTTTGAAAGCTGCTAAGGCTTCGGCGTCCAGACAGTCGACGATTTGGTTCTTCTTAGTGAGAAACCTGTTCCAAAGCTTTCGGGCTGACTCTCCGGGCTGTTGAATTATATGACTTAAATCATCTGCATCCGGAGGTCGGACATAGGTCCCTTAAAAATTAGCCCGAAAAGCGTCCTCGAGCTCCTCCCAACTTCCAATTGAGTTTTCGGGGAGGCTTTTCAGCCAGTGCTGAGTTGGTCCTTTAAGCTTGAGGGGCAAGTACTTGATGGCATGGAGATCGTCTTCGCGAGCCATATGGATATGGAGGATAAAGTCCTCAATCCAGACCCCAGGGTCTGTGGTCCCGTCATACGCCTCTATGTTCACTGGTTTGAATCCTTCTGGGAATTCGTGGTCCAGCACCTCATCGATGAAACATAGGGGGTGTGCGGCACCCCTGTATTTGGATGTATCATGGCGTTCGGACGGTTGTAGTATTCGGTTTTGATTTTGTGCCGGAGCGCGCTTCCTAGATCCATAGATGGATCTGGTCATACTAGTTTTTTGGTGCAAGTCTTCACGTAGATCGTGTGTTGACTTATGTGCGGCCTTGTTAGCCGCTATATCGCGGTCACAAGGTGGTTGATCCGACCGGTTGGCCGTTTTATTTTTCGGCTGTATGGGCTCTAAGGCATCATCATCGAATTCGGGTAATAGCTTCCGCTTTGGATATCTCTTTGTGTGGTAACCTCCACCATACTTTTCTTCGTTGTCGAGCACTTTGTTCCACTTGCTATTGAGTGTATTTTGTTCGGCCTTAAGCCTTTGCTTCTGCTTCTTCAGACTCCTCGCTGTGGCAATAAGCCTTCTGCAGATGTTCTCTTGTTCCAAGTGCATTTCCGGGATGATGTGTGCATCTTCGTCTGGACTGTTTTCCTCCCCCAAGGGGGTTTGATGAGGTTTATCCTCGGCGTCGCCGTGTTCGGACGTCAGATCCGTACTATGTTCGCCGTTTGCAGCTTCATCGTGCTCTGCCGCCGGGGCAATATGGTCGTCATTTCCTCTGGAGTCGACTGGAGTGTTATTTTCTCTTGCGCTGTTATCGCTATTTTTGCCAAGACGGGATTTGGAGCGGCGCCTACGCCGATGCTTTGTTTGCTTCTTGGAGGGGTCATCCTCCGCTGTCTCCTCCTATTCCTCGTCATCGTTTTCTTTGGGTGTATCCACCATGTATATGTCATGTGATGAAGTGGCTTTCCAGTGCCCTATGGGCACTAGTTCCTGTTCCTCTCCTGCATCATCGTCCATGTCGTTGATGTTTGCGGAGTCGAAATCGAGCATGCCGGTTAAATCGTCGACAGAGGCTACTAAGTGGGTGGTGGGTGGGCAGCAAATTTCTTCGTCGTCCGCATCCCATTCTAGCCGGACATAGTTCGGCCGAGGATCTCTTGACAAGGAGAGAGACCTTAATGAATTTAGCAAGTCGCCGAAAGGTGAGTGATGAAAGATATCCGCGGAGGTGAACTCTGTGATCGACGCCCAATCTGATTTGATAGGCACGGACGCAGGCGGCTCGGAGCCCGTGGCCGGAGATGAATCCAATGGTTCGGCAACACGGCTCTCGTAAGGAGTGAAGTCAGTATCCGGCTCCATCTCCACTGAGAGTGCGGCCTCCATGGCGGGGTCTATCCCTCCGTCCTCGGATGGCGCAATTTGCTCCGGATTGAAGGCCGGAGTAGTTGTAGGTGTGATCTCCCAAACACTGTCCGACGGCAGAGCTAAATCATGCTCGTCGTGATTGTGCGACGCACCTGACATGGGCTCAAATCCGTCGAAGATCAAGTCCCCGCGGATGTCGGCAGTGTAGTTTAGGTTTTCGAACCTGACCTGATGGCCAGGGGCGTAGCTCTCGATCTGCTCCAGATGGCCAGGCGAATTGGCCCGCAGTGTGAAGCCGCCGAATACGAAGATCTGTCCGGGGAGGAAAACCTCACCCTGGACCGCATCATTACCGATGATCGAAGGGGCCATCGAGCCTTACGGTGACGGCACAGTGGAACTCTCAATGAAAGCACCAATGTCGGTGTCAAAACCGGCGGATCTCGGGAAGGGGGTCGCGAACTGTGTGTCTAAGGCGGATGGTAACAAGAGGCAGGGGACACGATGTTTACCCAGGTTCGGGCCCTCCTGCTTGATTGATCTTGATGATATGAGTATTACAATAGTTGATCTACCATGAGATCGTAGAGGCTAAACCCTAGAAGCTAGCCTAAGGTATGATTGTATGTTTTCCTACGGACTAAACCCTCCGGTTTATATAGACACCGGAGGGGGCTAGGGTTACACAGAGTCGGTTACAAGGGAGGAGATCTACATATCCGTATTGCCAAGCTTGCCTTCCACGCCAAGGAAAGTCCCATCCGGACACGGGACAAAGTCTTTAATCTTGTATCTTCATAGTCCAACAGTCCGGCCAAAGGATATAGTCCGGCTGTCCGGAGATCCCCTAATCCAGGACTCCCTCACACGCACTTCTCTGGGTTGATCTTGAGGTTGATTTTGCGCAGGTTGGCAAATGTTTCCTCCAGATCCTACACGAGTGTGGCCTTTTCCATGGTTTTGACTACTATATCATCCATATAAGTGTTGGGGAATGCAGTAATTTCAAAAAAATTCCTACGCACACGCAAGATCATGGTGATGCATAGCAACGACAGGGGAGAGTGTCATCCACGTAACCTCATAGACCGTTAAGCGGAAGCGTTATGACAACGCGGTTGATGTAGTCGTACATCTTCACGATCGACCGATCCTCAGTACCAAACGTATGGCACCTCCGCGTTCAGCACACATTCAGCTCGGTGACGTCCCGCGAACTCACGATCCAGTAGATCTCGGGGAAGAGTTTTGTCAGCACGACGGCATGGTGACGATGTTGATGAAGCTACCGTAGCAGGGCTTCGCCTAAACACCGCTACAGTATGAACGAGGTGGATTATGGTGGAGGGGGGCACCGCACACGGCTGGAGAGATCTCTATGATCAACTTGTGTGTCTAGAGGTGCCCCCCTGCCCCCGTATATAAAGGAGCAAGGGGGGAGAGGCGGCTGTCTAGGAGGAGGCGCGCCAGGAGGAGTCCTACTCCCATCGGGAGTAGGACTCCCTCCTTTCCTAGTTGGAGTAGGAGAAGGGGGAAGGAGGAGGGAGAGAGGAAGGAAAGGGGGGCGCCGCCCCCCCCCTCCTTGTCCAATTCGGACTAGAGGGAGAGGGGGCGTGCGTCCTGCCCTGGCCGCCCCTCCTCTTCTCCACTAAGGCCCATCTTGGCCGATTAAACCCCCGGGGGGTTCCGGTAACCCCCGGTACTCCGGTAAAATCCCGATTTCACCCGGAACACTTCCGATATCCAAATACAGGCTTCCAATATATAAATCTTTATGTCTCGACCATTTTGAGACTCCTCGTCATGTCCGTGATCACATCCGGGACTCCGAACTACCTTTGGTACATCAAAACATATAAACTCATAAAACCAATCATCACAGAACTTTAAGCGTGCGAACCCTACGGGTTCGAGAACTATGTAGACATGAACGAGACACGTCTCCGGTCAATAACCAATAGCAGAACCTGGATGCTCATATTGGTTCCTACATATTCTACGAAGATCTTTATCGGTCAAACCGCACAACACTATACGTTGTTCTCTTTGTCATCGGTATGTTACTGTTGGAAATATGCCCTAGAGGCAATAATAAATTAGTTATTATTATATTTCCTTGTTCATGATAATCGTTTATTATCCATGCTAGAATTGTATTGATAGAAAACTCAGATACATGTGTGGATACATAGACAACACCATGTCCCTAGTAAGCCTCTAGTTGACTAGCTCGTTGATCAATAGATGGTTACGGTTTCCTGACCATGGACATTGGATGTCATTGATAACGGGATCACATCATTAGGAGAATGATGTGATGGACAAGACCCAATCCTAAGCATAGCACTAGATCGTGTAGTTCGTATGCTAAAGCTTTTCTAATGTCAAGTATCATTTCCTTAGACCATGAGATTGTGCAACTCCCGGATACCGTAGGAATACTTTGGGTGTGCCAAACGTCACAACGTAACTGGGTGACTATAAAGGTGCACTACGGGTATCTCCGAAAGTGTCTGTTGGGTTGGCACGAATCGAGACTGGGATTTGTCACTCCGTGTAAACGGAGAGGTATCTCTGGGCCCACTCGGTAGGACATCATCATAATGTGCACAATGTGATCAAGGAGTTGATCACGGGATGATGTGTTGCGGAACAAGTAAAAGAGACTTGCCGGTAACGAGATTGAACAAGGTATCGGGATACCGACGATCGAATCTCGGGAAAGTATCGTACCGCTAGACAAAGGGAATTGTATACGGGATTGATTAAGTCCTTGACATCGTGGTTCATCCGATGAAATCATCGTGGAACATGTGGGAGCCAACATGGGTATCCAGATCCCGCTGTTGGTTATTGACCGGAGAGTCATCTCGGTCATGTCTGCATATCTCCCGAACCCGCAGGGTCTACACACTTAAGGTTCGGTGACGCTAGGGTTATAGAGATATTAGTATGCGGTAACCCGAAAGTTGTTCGGAGTCCCGGATGAGATCCCGGACGTCACGAGGAGTTCCGGAATGGTCCGGAGGTAAAGAATTATATATAGGAAGTGCTATTTCGGCCATCGGGACAAGTTTCGGGGTCACCGGTATTGTACCGGGACCACCGGAAGGGTCCCGGGGGTCCACCGGGTGGGGCCACCTGCCCCGGGGGGCCACATGGGCTGTAGGGGGTGCGCCTTGGCCTACATGGTCCAAGGGCACCAGCCCCAAGAGGCCCATGCGCCAAGAGAAGAGAAAAAGGGGAGAGTCCTAAAAGGGGAAGGCACCTCCGAGGTGCCTTGGGGAGGATGGACTCCTCCCCCCTTGGCCGCACCCTTCCTTGGAGGAAGGGGCAAGGGCTGCGCCTCCCCCCTCTCCCTTGGCCCTATATATAGTGGGGAAAAGGAGGAGCAACTATACCTAAGGCCTGGCGCCTCCCTCTCCCTCCCGTGACACATCTCCCTCCTCCCGCAGCGCTTAGCGAAGCCCTGTTGGAATCCCGCTACTTCCACCACCATGCCGTCGTGTTGTTGGATCTCCATCAACCTCTCCTCCCCCCTTGCTGGATCAAGAAGGAGGAGACGTCTCTGCTCCGTACGTGTGTTGAACGCGGAGGTGTCGTCCGTTCGGCGCTAGGATCATCGGTGATTTGGATCACGACGAGTACGACTCCATCAACCCCGTTCTCTTGAATGCTTCCGCACGCGATCTACAAGGGTATGTAGATCCACTCCTCCCTCGTTGCTAGATGACTCCATAGATTGATCTTGGTGACACGTAGGAAAATTTTGAATTTATGCTACGTTCCCCAACAGTGGCATCATGAGCTAGGTCTATGCGTAGTTTCTATGCACGAGTAGAACACAAAGTAGTTGTGGGCGTTGATTTTGTTCAATATGCTTGCCTTACTAGTCTTATCTTGATTTGGCGGCATCGTGGGATGAAGCGGCCCGGACCAACCTTACACGTATGCTTACGTGAGACCGGTTCCACCGACTGACATGCACTAGTTGCATTAGGTGGCTGGCGGGTGTCTGTCTCTCCCACTTTAGTCGGATCGGATTCGATGAAAAGGGTCCTTATGAAGGGTAAATAGCAATTGGCATATCACGTTGTGGTTTTTGCATAGGTAAGAAACGTTCTTGCTAGAAACCCATAGCAGCCACGTAAAACGTGCAAACAACAATTAGAGGACGTCTAACTTGTTTTTGCAGGGTATGCTATGTGATGTGATATGGCCAGAAGGATGTGATGAATGATATATGTGATGTATGAGATTGATCATGTTCTTGTAATAGGAATCACGACTTGCATGTCGATGAGTATGACAACCGGCAGGAGCCATAGGAGTTGTCTTAATTTATTTATGACCTGCGTGTCAACATAAACGTCATGTAATTACTTTACTTTATTGCTAACCGTTAGCTGTAGTAGTAGAAGTAATAGATGACGTGACAACTTCATGGAGACACGATGATGGAGATCATGATGATGGAGATCATGGTGTCATGCCGGTGACAAGATGATCATGGAGCCCCAAGATGGAGATCAAAGGAGCTATATGATATTGGCCATATCATGTCACTATTATTTGATTGCATGTGATGTTTATCATGTTTATACATCTTGTTTACTTAGAACAACGGTAGTAAATAAGATGATCCCTCATTAAAATTTCAAGAAAGTGTTCCCCCTAACTGTGCACCGTTGCGACAGTTCGTTGTTTCGAAGCACCACGTGATGATCGGGTGTTAGATTCTAAACGTTCACATACAACGGGTGTAAGACAGATTTACACACGCAAAACACTTAGGTTGACTTGACGAGCCTAGCATGTGTACAGACATGGCCTCGGAACACAGAAGACCGAAAGGTCGAGCATGAGTCGTATGGTAGATACGATCAACATGAAGATGTTCACCGATGTTGACTAGTCCGTCTCACGTGATGATCGGACACGGCCTAGTTGACTCGGATCATGTAATCACTTAGATGACTAGAGGGATGTCTATCTGAGTGGGAGTTCATAAGATGAACTTAATTATCCTGAACATAGTCAAAAGGTCTTCGCAAATTATGTCGTAGCTCGCGCTTCAGTTCTACTGTTTAGATATGTTCCTAGAAAAAAAATTAGTTGAAAGTTGATAGTAGCAATTATGCGGACTAGGTCCGTAGACTGAGGATTGTCCTCATTGCTTCATAGAAGGCTTATGTCCTTAATGCACCGCTCAGTGTGCTAAACCTCGAACGTTGTCTGTGGATGTTGCGAACATCTGACATACACGTTTTGATAACTACGTGATAGTTCAGTTAAACGGTTTAGAGTTGAGGCACCGAAGACGGTTTTGAAACATCGCGAAACATATGAGATGTTTCGAGGGCTGAAATTGGGATTTCAGGCTCGTGCCCACGTCAAGAGGTATAAGACCTCTGACGATTTTCTTAGCCTACAAACTAAGGAGAAAAGCTCAATTGTTGAACTTGTGCTCAGATTGTCTGAGTACAACAATCGCTTGAATCGAGTGGGAGTTGATCTTCCAGATGAAATAGTGATGGTTCTCCAAAGTCATTACCACCAAGCTGCTAGAGCTTCGTGATGAACTATAATATATCAGGGACATATATGATGATCCTTGAGATATTCGCGATGTTTGACACCACAAAAGTAGAAATCAAGAAGGAGCATCAATTGTTGATGGTTGGTGAAACCACTAGTTTCAAGAAGGGCAAGGGCAAAAAGGGATGCTTCATGAAACGGCAAATCAGCTGCTGCTCTAGTGAAGAAACCCAAGGTTGAACCCAAACCCGAGACTAAGTGCTTCTGTAATAAGGGGAACAGCCACTGGAGCAGAATTACCCTAGATACTTGGTAGATGAGAAGGCTGGAAAAGTCGATAGAAGTATATTGGATATACATTGTGTTAATGTGTACTTTACTAGTACTCCTAGTAGCACCAGGGTATTAGATACCGGTTCGGTTGCTAAGTGTTAGTAACTCGAAATAAAAGCTATGGAATAAACGGAGACTAGCTAAAGGTGAGCTGACGATATGTGTTGGAAGTGTTTCCAAGGTTGATATGATCAAGCATCGCACGCTCCCTCTACCATCGAGATTGGTATTAAAACCTAAATAATTGTTATTTGGTGTTTGCGTTGAGAATAGACATGATTGGATTATGTCTATCGCAATACGGTTATTCATTTAAGAAGAATAATCGTTACTCTGTTTATTTGAATAATACCTTCAAATGGTCTTACACCTAAAATGAATGGTTTATTGAATCTCGATCGTAGTGATACACATGTTCATGCCAAAAGATAGTAATGATAGTACCACACAAATGTGGCACTGCAATTTGAGTCATATCGGTATAAAACGCATGAAGAAGCTCCATGTTGATGGATCTTTGGGCTCACTCGTTTTTGAAAAGTTTGAAGCATGCGAACCATGTCTATTGGTGTATATGCATGAAGAAACTCCATGCAAATGGATCGTTTGGACTCACTTGGTTTTGAATCGCTTGAGACATGCAAATCATACCACATGGGCAAGATGACTGGAAGCCTCGTTTTTAGTAAAATGGAACTAGAAAGCAACTTGTTGGAAGTAATACATTTTGATGTGTGCAGTCCAATGAGTGCTGAAGCATGTAGTGGATATCGTTATGTTCTTACTTCACAGATGATTTGAGTAGATGTTGAGTATATTTACTTGATGAATCACGAGTCTGAATTATTGAAAGGTTCAAGTAATTTCAGGGTGAAGTTGAAAGATCGTCGTGACAAGAGGATAAAATATCTATGATATGATCATAGAGATGAATATCTGAATTGTGAGTTTGGCACAGAATTAAGACATTGTGGAAATTGTTTCACAACTAATACAGCCTAGAACACCATAGTGTGATGGTGTGTCCGAACATCATAATTGCACCCTATTGGATATGATGCATACCATGATGTCTCTTATCGAATTACCACAATAGTTTATGGGTTAGGCATTAGAGACAACCACATTCACTTTAAATAGGGCACCACGTAATTCCGATGAGATGACACCGTATGAACTATGGTTTAGGGAAACCTAAGCTGTCATTTCTTAAAAGTTTGGGGCAGCGACGCTTATGTGAAAAAGCTTCAGGCTGATAAGCTCGAACCCAAAGCGGATAAATGCATCTTCATAGGACACCCAAAACAGTTGGGTATACCTCCTGTCTCAGATCCGAAAGCAATAAGGGATTGTTTCTAGAATCGGGTCCTTTCTCGAGGAAAAGTTTCTCTTGAAAGAATTGAGTGGGAGGATGGTGGAGACTTGATGAGGTTATTGAACCGTCTCTTCAACTAGTGTGTGGAAGGGCACGGGAAGTTGTTCCTGTGGCACCTACACCAATTGAAGTGGAAGCTTATGATAGTGATCATGAAACTTCAGATCAAGTCACTACCAAACCTCGTGGGATGACAAGGATGCGTACTACTTCAGAGTGGTACGTAATCCTGTCTTATAAGTCATGTTGCTAGACAACAATGAACCTACGAGCTATGGAGAAGCAATGGTGGGCCTGGATTCCGATAAATGGCTCGAGGCCATATAATCCGAGAGAGGATCCATATTTGAAAACAAAGTGTAGACTTTGGAAGAACTACTTGATGGTCGTAAGGCTGTTAGGTACATATGGATTTTAAAAGGAAGACGGACAATGATGATAAGTATCACCATTAAGAAAGCTCGACTTGTCGTTAAGATGTTTTCCGACAAGTTCAAGGAGTTGACTACGATGAGACTTTCTCACCCGTAGCGATGCTAAGAGTCTGTTGGAATTATGTTAGCGATCACTGCATTATTTATGAAATCTTGCAGATAGGATGTCAAAACATTGTTTCCTCGACGATTTTCTTGAGGAAAGGTTGTATGTGATACAACCAGAAGGTTTTGTCAATCCTGAAAGATGCTAATAAGTATGCAAAGCTCCAGCAATCCTTCTGAGGACTGGAGTAAGCATCTCGAAGTTGGAATGTATGCTTTGATGATGATGAAAGATTTTGGGTTTATACAAAGTTTATGAGAAACTTGTATTTCCAAAGAAGTGAGTGGGAGCACTATAGAATTTCTGATGAATATATGTTGTTGACATATTGTTGATCGGAAATGATGTAGAATTTCTGGAAAGCATATAGGGTTATTTGGGAAGTGTTTTTCAATGGAAAGCCTGGATTAAGCTACTTGAACATTAAGCATCAAGATCTATAAGGATAGATCAAAACGCTTAATGGTACTTTCAAATGAGCACATACCTTGACATGATCTTGAAGGTGTTCAAGATGGATCAGTCAAAGAAGGAGTTCTTGCCTGAGTTGTAAGGTATGAAGTTAAGACTTAAAGCTCGACCACGGCAGAATAGAGAGAAAGGACGAAGGTCGTCCCCTATGCTTAAGACATAGGCTCTACAGTATGCTATGCTATGTACCGCACCTGAAGTGTGCCTTGCCATGAGTCAGTCAAGGGGTACAAGAGTGATCCAAGAATGGATCACAGGACAGTGGTCAAAGTTATCCTTAGTAACTAGTGGACTAAGGAATTTTCTCGATTATGGAGGTGGTAAAAGAGTTCGTCGTAAAGGGTTACGTCGATGCAAGCTTAACACCTATCCAGATAGCTCTAAGTAGAGATACCGGATACGTATAATGGAGCAACAATTTAGAATAGCTCCAAGTAGAACAGTTATTTGAAATGGCTCCAAATAGAACGTGGTAGCTACATCTAGGAGATGACATAAAGATTTGTAAAGCACACACGGATCTGAAAGGTTCAGACCCGTTGACTAAAACCTCTCTCACAAGCAACATGATCAAACCCAGAACTCATTGAGTGTTAATCACATAGTGATGTGAACTAGATTATTGACTCTAGTAAACTCTTTGGATGTTGGTTACATGGCGATGTGACCTGTGAGTGTTAATCACATGGTGATGTGAACTAGATTATTGACTCTAGTGCAAGTGGGAGACTGTTGGAAATATGCCCTAGAGGCAATAATAAATTAGTTATTATTATATTTCCTTGTTCATGATAATCGTTTATTATCCATGCTAGAATTGTATTGATAGAAAACTCAGATACATGTGTGGATACATAGACAACACCATGTCCCTAGTAAGCCTCTAGTTGACTAGCTCGTTGATCAATAGATGGTTACGGTTTCCTGACCATGGACATTGGATGTCATTGATAACGGGATCACATCATTAGGAGAATTATGTGATGGACAAGACCCAATCCTAAGCATAGCACTAGATCGTGTAGTTCGTATGCTAAAGCTTTTCTAATGTCAAGTATCATTTCCTTAGACCATGAGATTGTGCAACTCCCGGATACCGTAGGAATACTTTGGGTGTGCCAAACGTCACAACGTAACTGGGTGACTATAAAGGTGCACTACGGGTATCTCCGAAAGTGTCTGTTGGGTTGGCACGAATCGAGACTGGGATTTGTCACTCCGTGTAAACGGAGAGGTATCTCTGGGCCCACTCGGTAGGACATCATCATAATGTGCACAATGTGATCAAGGAGTTGATCACGGGATGATGTGTTGCGGAACGAGTAAAAGAGACTTGCCGGTAACGAGATTGAACAAGGTATCGGGATACCGACGATCGAATCTCGGGCAAGTATCGTACCGCTAGACAAAGGGAATTGTATACGGGATTCATTAAGTCCTTGACATCGTGGTTCATCTGATGAAATCATCGTGGAACATGTGGGAGCCAACATGGGTATCCAGATCCCGCTGTTGGTTATTGACCGGAGAGTCATCTCGGTCATGTCTGCATATCTCCCGAACCCGCAGGGTCTACACACTTAAGGTTCGGTGACGCTAGGGTTATAGAGATATTAGTATGCGGTAACCCGAAAGTTTTTCGGAGTCCCGGATGAGATCCCGGACGTCATGAGGAGTTCCGGAATGGTCCGGAGGTAAAGAATTATATATAGGAAGTGCTATTTCGGCCATCGGGACAAGTTTCGGGGTCACTGGTATTGTACCGGGACCACCGGAAGGGTCCCGGGGGTCCACCGGGTGGGGCCACCTGCCCCGGGGGGCCACATGGGCTGTAGGGGGTGCGCCTTGGCCTACATGGGCCAAGGGCACCAGCCCCAAGAGGCCCATACGCCAAGAGAAGAGAAAAAGGGGAGAGTCCTAAAAGGGGAAGGCACCTCCGAGGTGCCTTGGGGAGGATGGACTCCTCCCCCCTTGGCCGCACCCTTCCTTGGAAGAAGGGGCAAGGGCTGCGCCTCCCCCCTCTCCCTTGGCCCTATATATAGTGGGGAAAAGGAGGAGCAACTATACCTAAGGCCTGGCGCCTCCCTCTCCCTCCCGTGACACATCTCCCTCCTCCCGCAGCGCTTAGCGAAGCCCTGTTGGAATCCCGCTACTTCCACCACCACGCCGTCGTGTTGTTGGATCTCCATCAACCTCTCCTCCCCCCTTGCTGGATCAAGAAGGAGGAGACGTCACTGCTCCGTATGTGTGTTGAACGCGGAGGTGCCGTCCGTTCGGCGCTAGGATCATCGGTGATTTGGATCACGACGAGTACGACTCCATCAACCCCGTTCTCTTGAATGCTTCCGCGCGCGATCTACAAGGGTATGTAGATCCACTCCTCCCTCGTTGCTAGATGGCTCCATAGATTGATCTTGGTGACACATAGGAAAATTTTGAATTTATGCTACGTTCCCCAACAGTTACTTGCCCGAGATTTGATCGTCGGTATCCCAATACCTAGTTCAATCTCGTTACCGGCGAGTCTCTTTACTCATTCCGTAATACATCATCCCGTAACTAACTCATTAGTTATCATGCTTGCAAGGCTTATATTGATGTGTATTACGGAGAGGGCCCAGAGATACCTCTCCGACAATCAGAGTGACAAATCCTAATCTTGATCTATGCCAACTCAACAAGTACCATCGGAGACACCTGTAGAGCACCTTTATAATCACCCAGTTACGTTGTGACGTTTGGTAGCACACAAAGTGTTCCTCCGGTATTCAGGAGTTGCATAATCTCATAGTCATAAGAACATGTATAAGTCATGAAGAAAGCAATAGCGACAAACTAAACGATCAAGTGCTAAGCTAACGGAATGGATCAAGTCAATCACATCATTCTCCTAATGATGTGATCCCGTTAATCAAATGAAAACTCTTTGTCTATGGCTAGGAAACATAACCATCTTTGATCAACGAGTTAGTCAAGTAGAGGCTTACCAGTGACATTCTGTTTGTCTATGTATTCACACATGTATCATGTTTCTGGTTAATACAATTCTAGCATGAATAATAAACATTTATCATGATATAAGGAAATAAATAATAACTTTATTATTGCCTCTAGGGCATATTTCCTTCAGTCTCCCACTTGCACTAGAGTCAATAATCTAGTTCACATCTTTATGTGATTAGTTCACATGTCCATGTGACTAATACCCAAAGGGTTTACTAGAGTCTATAATCTAGTTCACATCGCTATGTGATTAACACCCAAAGAGTGATCATGTTTTGCTTGTGAGAGAAGTTTAGTCTAGGGGTCTGCAACATTCAGATCCGTATGTATTTCGCAAATTTCTATGTCTACAATGCTCTACACGGAGCTACTCTAGCTAATTGCTCCCACTTTAAATATGTATCCAGATTGAGACTTAGAGTCATCTAGATCGATGTAAAAAGCTTGCATCGATGTAACTCTTTACGACGAACTCTTTTATCACCTCCATAACCGAGAAATATTTCCTTAGTCCTCTAAGGATTATTTTGACCGTTGTCCAGTGATCTACTCCTAGATCACTATTGTACTCCCTTGCCAGAAAGATGCGAAGGTATACAATAGGACTGGTAAACAGCATAGCATACTTTATAGAACCTATGACTGAGGCATAGGGAATGACTTATCATTCTCTTTCTATTTTCTGCTGTGGTCGGGTTTTGAGTCTTTACTCAACTTCACACCTTGCAACCCAGGCAAGAACACCTTCTTTGACTGTTCCATTTTGAACTACTTCAAAATCTTGTCAATATATGTACTCATTGAAATAACTTATCAAGCATCTTGATCTATCTCTATAGATCTTGATGCTCAATGTGTAAGCAGCTTCATCGAGGTCTTTCTTTGAAAAACTCCTTTCAAATACTCCTTTATGCTTTCTAGAAAATTCTACATTCTTTCCGATCAACAATATGTCATTCACATATACTTATCAGAAATGTTGTAGTGCTCCTACTCACTTTCTTGTAAATATAGGCTTCACCGCAAGTCTGTATAAAACCATATACTTTGATCACTTTATCAAAGCATATATTCCAACTCCGAGATGCTTGCACCAGTCCATAGATGGATCGATGGAGCTTGCTCACTTTGTTAGCACCTTTAGGGTCGACAAAACCTTCTGGTTGCATCATATACAACTCTTCTTTTTAAGAAATCCATGATGGAATACAGTTTTGACATCCATTTACGAGATTTCATAAAATGCGGCAACTGCTAACATGATTCGGATAGACTTTTAAGCATCGATACGAGTGAGAAAATCTCATCATAGTCAACACCTTGAACTTGTCGAAAACACTTTGCGACAATTCGAGCTTTGTAGATAGTAACACTACTATCAGCGTTCATCTTCCTCTTGAAGATCCATTTATTCTTAATGACTCACCGATCATCGGGCAAGTCAATAAAAGTCCATACTTTGTTCTCATACATGGATCCAATCTTAGATTTCATGGCCTCAAGCCATTTCGCGGAATCTGGGCTCATCATCGCTTCCTCATAGTTCGTAGGTTCGTCATGGTCAATTAACGTGACCTCCAGAACAGGATTACCGTACCACTCTGGTGCGGATCTCACTCTGGTTGACCTACGAGGTTCGGTAGTAACTTGATCTGAAGTTACATGATCATCATCATTAGCTTCCTCACTAATTGATGTAGGAGTCACAGAAACAGATTTCTGTGATGATCTACTTTCCAATAAGGGAGCAGGTACAGTTACCTCATCAAGTTCTACTTTCATCCCACTCACTTCTTTCGAGAGAAACTCCTTCTCTAGAAAGGATCCACTCTCAGCAACGAATGTCTTGCCTTCAGATCTGTGGTAGAAGGTGTACCCAACTATCTCCTTTGGGTATCCTATGAAGACACACTTCTCCGATTTGGGTTTCAACTTATCAGGATGAAACTTTTTCCTATAAGCATCGCAACCCCAAACTTTAAGAAACGACAACTTTGGTTTCTTGCCAAACCACAGTTCATACGGTGTCGTCTCAACGGATTTAGATGGTACCCTTTTTCACGTGAATGCAGTTGTCTCTAATGCATAACCCCACAACTATAGTGGTTAATCGGTAAGAAACATCATAGATTGCACTATATCCAATAATAGTACGGTTATGACGTTCGGACACACCATTATGCTGTGGTGTTCTAGGTGGCACGATTTTGTGAAACTATTCCACATTCTTTTAATTGAAGACCAAACTCGTAACTCAAATATTTGTCTCTGCGATCAGATCGTAGAAACTTTATTTTCTTTTCACGATGATTTTCCACTTCACTCTGAAGTTCTTTGAACTTTTCAAATGTTTCAGACTTATGTTTCATCAAGTAGATATACCCATATCTACTCAAATCATCTGTGAAGGTCAGAAAATAACGATACCCGCCACGAGCCTCAACACTCATCGGACTGCATACATCAGTATGTATTATTTCCAATAAGTCAGTTGCTCGCTCCATTGTTCCGGAGAACGGAGTCTTAGTCATCTTGCCCATGAGGCATGGTTCGCAAGCATCAAAATGATTCATAATCAAGTGATTCCAAAAGCCCATCAACATGGAGTTTCTTCATGCGCTTTACACCAATATGATCTAAACGGTAGTGCCACAAATAAGTTGCACTATCATTATTAACTTGACCGAGACGACTCTCCGGTCAATAACCAACAGCGGGATCTGGATACCCATGTTGGCTCCCACATGCTCCACGGTGATCTCATCGGATGAACCACGATGTCGAGGATTCAATCAACCCCGTATGCAATTCCCTTTGTCAATCGATATGTTACTTGCCCGAGATTCGATCGTCGGTATCCCAATACCTTGTTCAATCTCGTTGCCGGCAAGTCACTTTACTCGTACCGTAATGCATGATCCCATGACCAGACACTTGGTCACTTTGAGCTCATTATGATGATGCATTACCGAGTGGGCCCAGCGATACCTCTCCGTCATACGGAGTGACAAATCCCAGTCTTGATCCATGTCAACCCAACAGACACTTTCGGAGATACCCGTAGTCTACCTTTATAGTCACCCAGTTACGTTGTGACGTTTGGTATACCCAAAGCATTCTTACGGTATCCGGGAGTTACACGATCTCATGGTCTAAGGAAAAGATACTTGACATTGGAAAAACTCTAGCAAACGAACTATACGATCTCATGCTATGTTTAGGATTGGGTCTTGTCCATCACATCATTCTCCTAATGATGTGATCTCGTTATCAATGACATCCAATGTCCATAGTCAGGAAACCATGACTATCTGTTGATCAACGAGCTAGTCAACTAGAGGCTTACTAGGGACATGTTGGTGTCTGTTATTCACACATGTATTACGATTTCCGGATAACACAATTATAGCATGAATAAAGACAATTATCATGAACAAGGAAATATAATAATAATGCTTTTATTATTGCCTCTAGGGCATATTTCCAACAGTCTCCCACTTGCACTAGAGTCAATAATCTAGTTACATTGTGATGAATCGAACACCCATGGAATTCTGGTGTTGATCATGTTTTGCTCTAGGGAGAGGTTTAGTCAACGGATCTACTACATTCAGGTCCGTATGTACTTTACAAATCTCTATGTCTCCATCTTGAACATTTTCACGAATGGAGTTGAAGCGACGCTTGATGTGCCTTGTCTTCTTGTGAAACCTGGGCTCCTTAGCAAGTGCAATAGCTCCAGTGTTGTCACAGAAAAGTTTGATTGGCCCCGACGCATTGGGTATGACTCCTAGGTCGGTGATGAACTCCTTCACCCATATTGCTTCATGTGCTGCCTCCGAGGCTGCCATGTACTCCGCTTCACATGTAGATCCCGCCACAACGCTTTGCTTGCAACTGCACCAGCTTACTGCCCCACCATTCAAAATATACACGTATCCGGTCTGTGACTTAGAGTCATCCAGATCTGTGTCGAAGCTAGCGTCGATGTAACCCTTTACGACGAGCTCTTCGTCACCTCCATAAACGAGAAACATTTCCTTAGTCCTTTTCAGGTACTTCAGGATATTCTTGACCGCTGTCCAGTGTTCCTTGCCGGGATTACTTTGGTACCTTCCTACCAAACTTACGGCAAGGTTTACATCAGGTCTGGTACACAGCATGGCATACATAATAGAACCTATGGCTGATGCATAGGGGATGACGCTCATCTCTTCTATATCTTCTGCCGTGGTCGGACATTGAGCTGAGCTCAATTTCATACCTTGTAACACAGGCAAGAACCCCTTCTTAGATTGATCCATATTGAACTTCTTCAATATCTTATCAAGGTATGTGCTTTGTGAAAGACCTATGAGGCGTCTCGATCTATCCCTATAGATCTTGATGCCTAATATATAAGCAGCTTCTCCAAGGTCCTTCATTGAAAAACTCTTATTCAAGTAGGCCTTGATGCTGTCCAAGAGTTCTATATCATTTCCCATCAATAGTATGTCATCTACATATAATATGAGAAATGCTACAGAGCTCCCACTCACTTTCTTGTAAACGCAGGCTTCTCCATAAGTCTGCGTAAACCCAAACGCTTTGATCATCTCATCAAAGCGAATGTTCCAACTCCGAGATGCTTGCACCAGCCCATAAATCGAGCGTTGGAGCTTGCACACCTTGTCAGCATTCTTAGGATTGACAAAACCTTCCGGCTGCATCATATACAATTCTTCCTTAAGGAAACCATTAAGGAATGCCGTTTTGACGTCCATTTGCCATATTTCATAATCATAGAATGTGGCAATCGCTAACATGATTCGGACGGACTTCAGCTTCGCTACCGGTGAGAAAGTCTCATCGTAGTCAACCCCTTGAACTTGTCGATAACCCTTAGCGACAAGCCGAGCTTTATAGATGGTCACATTACCATCCGCGTCTGTCTTCTTCTTAAAGATCCATTTATTTTCTATGGCTCGCCGTTCAACGGGTAAGTCAGTCAAAGTCCATACTTCGTTTTCATACATGGATCCTATCTCGGATTTCATGGCTTCTAGCCATTTGTCGGAATCCGGGCCCGCCATCGCTTCTTCATAGTTCGAAGGTTCACCGTTGTCTAACAACATTATTTCCAAGACAGGGTTGCCGTACCACTCTGGTGCGGAACGTGTCCTTGTGGACCTTCGAATTTCAGTAGGAGCTTGATCAGAAGTATCTTGATCATTATCATTAACTTCCTCTCTAGTCGGTGCAGGCACCTCAGGAACATTTTCTTGAGTTGCGCCATTTTCCGGTTCAAGAGGTAATACTTCATCAAGCTCCACTTTCCTACCACTTACTTCTTTCAAGAGAAACTCTTTCTCTAGAAAGGACCCATTCTTGGCAACAAAGATCTTGCCTTCGGATCTGAGGTAGAAGGTGTACCCAATAGTTTCTTTTGGGTATCCTATGAAGACGCATTTTTCCGACTTGGGTTCGAGCTTTTCAGGTTGAAGTTTCTTGACATAAGCATCGCATCCCCAAACTTTTAGAAACGACAGCTTAGGTTTCTTCCCAAACCATAATTCATGCGGTGTCGTCTCAACGGATTTCGACGGAGCCCTATTTAAAGTGAATGCGGCAGTCTCTAAAGCATAGCCCCAAAAGGATAGTGGTAAATCGGTAAGAGACATCATAGATCGCACCATATCTAATAGAGTGCGATTACGACGTTCGGACACACCGTTACGCTGAGGTGTTCCAGGCGGCGTGAGTTGTGAAACTATTCCACATTTTCTTAAGTGTGTGCCAAACTCGTGACTCAAGTATTCTCCTCCACGATCTGATCGTAGAAACTTGATTTTCCTGTCACGTTGATTTTCAACCTCACTCTGAAATTCCTTGAACTTTTCAAAGGTTTCAGACTTGTGTTTCATTAAGTAGACATACCCATATCTACTCAAGTCATCAGTGAGGGTGAGAACATAACGATAGCCACCGCGAGCCTCAACACTCATTGGACCGCACACATCAGTATGTATGATTTCCAATAAGTTGGTTGCTCGCTCCATTGTTCCTGAGAACGGAGTCTTGGTCATTTTACCCATGAGGCATGGTTCGCACGTGTCAAATGATTCATAATCAAGAGACTCTAAAAGTCCATCTGCATGGAGCTTCTTCATGCGTTTGACACCTATGTGACCAAGGCAGCAGTGCCACAAGTATGTGGGACTATCATTATCAACCTTACATCTTTTGGTACTCACACTATGAATATGTGTAGCAATACGCTTGAGATTCATTAAAAATAAACCATTTACCATAGGATCATGACCATAAAACATATCTCTCATATAAATGGAACAACCATTATTCTCAGATTTAAATGAGTAGCCATCTCGAATTAAACGAGATCCCGATACAATGTTCATGCTCAAAGCTGGCACTAAATAACAATTATTGAGGTTTAAAACTAATCCCGTAGGTAAATGTAGAGGCAGCGTGCCGACGGCGATCACATCGACCTTGGAACCATTCCCGACGCGCATCGTCACCTCGTCCTTCGCCAGTCTCCGTTTATTCCGCAGCTCCTGCTGTGAGTTACAAATATGAGCAACGGCACCGGTATCAAATACCCAGGAGTCACTACGAGTACTGGTAAGGTACACATCAATTACATGTATATCAAATATACCTTTGGTGTTGCCGGCCTTCTTGTCCGCTAAGTATTTGGGGCAGTTCCGTTTCCAATGACCCTTCCCTTTGCAATAAAAGCACTCCGTCTCAGGCTTGGGTCCATTCTTTGGCTTCTTCCCGGCAGCTTGCTTGCCGGGCGCGGCAACCTCCTTGCCGTCCTTCTTGAAGTTCTTTTTACCCTTGCCTTTCTTAAACTTAGTGGTTTTATTGACCATCAACACTTGATGTTCCTTCTTGACTTCTACCTCCGCTGACTTCAGCATTGAGAACAACTCAAGAATGGTCTTTTGCATCCCCTGCATGTTGAAGTTCATCAAAAAGCTCTTGTAGCTTGGTGGAAGCGGCTGGAGGATTCTGTCAATGACCGCATCATCCGGGAGATTAACTCCCAGCTGAGACAAGCGGTTATGCAACCCAGACATAGTGAGTATGTGCTCACTGACAGAACTATTTTCCTCCATCTTACAGCTGAAGAATTTATCGGAGACTTCATATCTCTCGATCCGGGCATGAGCTTGAAAAACCATTTTCAGCTCTTCGAACATCTCATATGCTCCATGTCTCTCAAAACGCTTTTGGAGCCCCGGCTCTAAGCTGTAAAGCATGCCGCACTGAACGAGGGAGTAGTCGTCAACACGTGTCTGCCAAGCGTTCATAACGTCTTGGTTCTGTGGGACGGGTGGATCACCTAGCGGTGCTTGTAGGACATAATCTTTCTTGGCAGCTATGAGGATGATCCTCAGGTTCCGGACCCAGTCCGTATAGTTGCTGCCATCGTCTTTCAGCTTGGTTTTCTCTAGGAACGCGTTGAAGTTGAGGACTACGTGGGCCATTTGATCTACAAGACATATTGTAAAATATTTTAGACTAAGTTCATGATAATTAAGTTCATCTAATCAAATTATTAATGAACTCCCACTTAGATTAGACATCCCTCTAGTCATCTAAGTATTACATGATCCGGGTTGACTAGGCCGTGTCCGATCATCACGTGAGACGGGCTAGTCAACGTCGGTGAACATCTTCATGTTGATCGTATCTTCTATACGACTCATGCTCGACCTTTCGGTCTTCTGTGTTCCGAGGCCATGTCTGTACATGCTAGGCTCGTCAAGTTAACCCTAAGTGTTTTTGCATGTGTAAAACTGTCTTACACCCGTTGTATGTGAACGTAAGGATCTATCACACCCGATCATCACGGCGTGCTTCGAAACGACGAACTTTAGCAACGGTGCACAGTTAGGGGAGAACACTTCTTGAAATTGTTATGAGGGATCATCTTATTTACTACCGTTGTTCTAAGTAAACAAGATGCAAAACATGATAAACATCACATGCAATCAATTAATAAACGTGACATGATATGGCCAATATCACATAGCTCCTTTGATCTCCATCTTGGGGCTCCATGATCATCTTGTCACCGGCTTGACACCATGATCTCCATCATCATGATCTCCATCATCGTGTCTCCATGAAGTTGCTCGCCAACTATTACTTCTACTACTATGGCTAACGCGTTTAGCAATAAAGTAAAGTAATTTACATGGCGTTTCTCAATGACACGCAGGTCATATAAAAGAATAAAGACAACTCCTATGGCTCCTGCCGGTTGTCATACTCATCGACATGCAAGTCGTGATTCCTATTACAATAGCATGAGCATCTCATACATCACATATAGATCTTTCATCATTCATCACAACTTTGGCCATATCATATCACAAACCACTTGCTGCAAAAACAAGTTAGACGTCCTCTAATTGTTGTTGCAAGTTTTACGTGGCTGAATTAGGGTTCTAGCAAGAACGTCTTCTTACCTACGTTAAAGCCACAACGTGATTTGTCAACTTCTATTTACCCTTCATAAGGACCCTGTTCATCGAATCCGCTCCAACTAAAGTGGGAGAGACAGACACCCGCCAGCCACCTTATGCAACTAGTGCATGTTAGTCGGTGGAACCGGTCTCACGTAAGCGTACGTGTAAGGTTGGTCCGGGCCGCTTCATCCCACAATGCAGCTGAAGCAAGAAAAGACTAGTAGCGGCAAGATAGTTGACAAATCTACGCCCACAACAAATTGTGTTCTACTCGCGCAAGAAGAACTACGCATAGACCTAGCTCATGATGCCACTGTTGGGGAACGTTGCAGAAAACAAAAATTTTCCTACTCGTCTCACCAAGATCCATCTAGGAGTTCATCTAGCAATGAGTCATCAGATGCATCTACATACCTTTGTAGATCGCGCACAGAAGCGTTCAAAGAACGGTGATGATGTAGTCGAACACGACGTGATCCAAATCACCGATGACCAAGCGCCGAACGGACGGCACCTCCGCGTTCAACACACGTACGGGACGGGGAACGTCTCCTCCTTCTTGATCCAGCAAGGGGGAAGGAGAGGTCGATGAAGATCCAGCAGCACGACGGCGTGGTGGTGGATGCAGGGCGTCACAGTAGCAGGGCTTCGCCTATACTACGAGAGAGAGAGACGTAACGGGGAGAGAGGGAGGCGCCAGGGGCTGGGGTCTGAAGTCTCTCCTCTCCCCCACTATATATAGGGGTGCTAGGGGGGCCGCCGGCCCTAGTAGATGG